>NW_020654422.1:16086367-16130975 GCF_003589595.1 Hyposmocoma kahamanoa
TCTCTATGGAAAGTTAATGTTTTCGATTTAAATACATTATCAAATTCATTTTTAATTAAACCAAATATCGTGCTATATAAAGTATTTGGAATATTATTATATTATAAGTTAATAGTATTTGGAACCTCCTGTATATGGGGAGGTAGGGAATTTAAACTATTGCCGATATTAATTTGAAATCTAATGATTCGTTCTGTGGTAATCGGTCTGCAGAGAAATTGGTCTACCTTCTTGCTCATCTTACAATTAAAAGAAGCCAATTGGCCATTATGGTCTGATCTTAAGCAATTTATTATTGATTTAGACACTGCGTCTGTGTTACAAAAGATTTTATCAATACAAGCAGAAGAGGAGGCAGTGATGCGAGTTGGTTCTAAAAAAAGATTAATCAAGTTAAAACTTTTAAATAAATTAATGAGTCTTACAGAAGTAGAACAGTTTTCCAACGGGTTTACATTGAAATCCCCACATATTACTAAGTTTTTTTTGGTTGGAAAAATCCTCTTTAAAGTGTCTCCCATAATTAATTCAAACACGTAAAAATTAGCAGACGTGGGCCTGTATACACTTAAGACTCTGTGATATCCTTACGCTCTTTAAATTTTAAGTTACGTTTAATAATAATCATAGATCCGCCTCTACTTAAGCTCTTTCTTATGAACGAACTGACTATTACATAATTTTCTATGTTGTTAATTGCTTCATAGTCTTTCAGCCAGTGTTCTGTAACACAAAACACGTCAACGGAAATATCGTGCAAAAAAAAAATCTTTCTAATGTTTTGTCAGAAAAGCCTTGAATATTTTGATGTACTACATGGAAACGATTAGACTTTTCTGTTGTCGTGTTTTTCAGTTTAAATTATGGTTAGTAATAAGTATATTGTTGCTACTATGTGAACCGATTTTCATGATTCTTTTTTTGTTGGAAAGAGAGTACCTCCATAGTGCTCCCATTTCATTTTGAAAAAAATCATCCACCTCTAAAGGTGGCTCATCACGCTTGAACATTATTCTTTATAAATAGCGCCTAAATTTTACTAAAGGAGCAATTATTTTAATGGTTGGTTTTACTATTCTCCAATTCAAGGCGTTTTTCTCTCTATATACTTTGAGTAGTGAGAACCGATTTTTATTATCTCTTGTGTCAAGTCCTGTATAGTGGCAAACTAAAGGATATTTCAATAAAACTTGTCAAATAGATGTAATTCCACGTACTTTTGAGGTCGGTTTTTTAGTACTCTGTACTGAGATTATAAAGTTCAAACTCCATTTATCTAAATAACTGTTACAATGCTTCCGCAGTTCAGTTTTATAATATCTTAAAGTCAAGAGGAGTTATTTGATTGTTACGGTAGTTCACGATTGCATTGTTTACCGATTTCATTCTTATCTTCGATTTGAAGTTATGATTCTCTCACTTATCAGTTTGCTACTGCAATTACAAGTTTATTATTTTTCATATAAGGTAAATAAAAACTTTATCAATAGTATTATATCCGTCTGTACAACTTGAATAACTCCCGAGCTACGCCTTTACATAATGGTACAGTATATTATTATAGAATATTTTTGAGTCTCACCATAAATATCGCAACGAGGACAGCTATGACGCCTATATAAACTGCGTCTTCGCGTAGGAAATTCGTAGTCTTCTCGAGACAACCCTCCATATATAAAGTGCTTGGGTTTGGGTTCGTTCTGCAGTCCAGCCGCTGGAAAATCATAGATACAGGGGTAAGTATAGTAAGTAACTCGTTCCTAGAAGATACACTGGGGTAAGAGCTCATTCAGAGTGCAGGCGCGGGCGCGGCGGCGGGTGCGGGCGAGCGGGTCTTGGCGCCTTCCCATCCACAGTACCGAAGCGCCTAAAACCGTTAGATCTACACGTCGAAAGTAAAGACAGTCATATGGACTCTTGCGTCACTGAATTATTCAATTGTAATTTTACGCCAACACAGCGGTTAGATAAATTCGTAACCTATTCGTAAAAAGTATCAGCATATAAGAGACACGTAGCAACTCCATGCAAACATAGCAACGAGACTTGTATGTGTGCACGACCCCGCCGCCACCGCAGACGTATTTTAGGTTGTATTCGGACGCACACATTAATGCAACATTCATAAAATCTCGCGATGCATTCGAGTTGCACACCGCAGGTTGCATGCACCGTTAATTATTATTATTAGATTCAATTATTAGAACTGAAGCGTTTTCGCTCGCAGTTTAAAATATTTTTCTGATATAAATTTATTGATATATATAAATTTATAGATTTTTTATTTATATTTTTTTATACTACCAAGCGCCGAGACGAACCAGTAGTGCGCCTAGTGATAAGCGACACGCTATAAGCGACACGCTTATACCACAATAGTTGCCATGCCACTCAGAGCTTTCAATCGCAAAGATCTTAGGGCCATTGCCGCTGCGCCTGTCATCCTGAGACATAAGTTGACAAGTCTCATGTGACTGTAATTTCACCAGCACCCTTACCCTTCGGAACCAGAATGCTCACATTACTGCTTAACGGCTACAATAGGTAAGGTAGCAGTACTTTCCTGGACAAACTCTTTCAGAAGGAGATCTACTGCTAATAAATGTATCGTGTAAAATCAAACTCGCATTTAATTTCCATTTCACGAACATACTCTCATAATGGAAATATAATCCGCGTTGCGGTATAAAAATATCAGTATGTATAAAAAAAACAAAAAATAAAACCTTTATTTTTTATTTTTTTTATTTCAATGTAGCACAAAAATACTGCGGTGAATACTTAATTTTTTTTGTTATATAGGGTTGTTGAGAATATCAGCATATGCATCCGCTGATAATCAGCACAAATTATAATATCTTCATCGATGCTGATATTCATTGCAGATGTTTGAGCCGTGACATGACCCAAAACCCACACTGGAATAACTTACAAACCTTCCAGAAACAGACTGTAAGCCGAAAAAACAGCTCAGCTATTTTTTTACAATGTAACTTTGATAAAATTCCAGAAGAATTAAGCTAAGCAGAGTGCTTGTTTTCATGCATATTGATTCTTTTGTTAAGAAATGTCACAACATTATTTAATTATTATTTTATTATAATACCAAAGAAAGTAGAAAGCTTTTTCATATTGATAGATTCAGGAAGCATGTACACACGCCAGTACATCAAGCTACATTGACGTATCTTGTTCCGTTGCACTGGAGGCGATTTTCGAACAAAAATGTGTGGTCTGGTGTGCCGTTGTCCGTATATTTTTAGCGTTTTCTTAATATATATTATCAGCGTCCGCATCAGCATCCACTAATGTGTAAAAACCCTGAATACAACTAAAATAATAATAATGTGACAAGCCTCCGCTTTGAGAGACGTATCGACTCATCCAAAGAACAGAGTCCGATGTGATTACACAACGAAAAGAGGATAAATACATAATCTCGTTATTCAAAATAAGGCCTAGCTACATATAGGTGTATTCAGAATTTTATGTATTATTTCTTTTGGGAAATATAAAATCGATTAACGGTCGATCTAATATCCACAGCTCAGAACAGCGAACGAAATGTACAATGTCCTGAGAATAACAGTCTTGCACATAGGTCTTTGTTCTACGGATGAGTTGGTATAGTCATTGATTCGGCGCTACTTGTCTTATTATAATACTATGGTATAAATTACGATGGTTAATAATAACTAGTTAACAAAAGTATAACTTAAAGCACATTATAAATATTGCACACATAAAGCGTTAAATATTTTGTTTTAATTCTTGGTTCAAGACGTAATTAGCACAGGGTTATTTTTTTAGTTAGCACATCACAACAACATGTATCTAACAGCGGAGGTTAGAGTCTTTAACTTACCGACACCTCATGAAAGCCCTTAAAAAAAAGATTTTAAGTTAGTTTTTCATATTCTCATCGTTTTTAACCATCGACTATATAACCAAATATAGAGACGAAATGTCTTTACTTTATTTGAAAACTATTCTGCCAAATCATTACTGTGACAACTGCGCTTCGATTGGCCAGCCCGAATTCGAAACAATTGACGGGTGTCGTCAATTGCTTCACTTCTAATCGACCAGTTTAACTTGAGCTTTGCTATAATGGACGAAAATCGCAAAATTAAATATTCACGGTTGACTGACCATGGGACCTATAAAGGGCCCGAAACATTGGTTTGTTTGAAAAAACAAGTATACGCAATTTAAATACGGAAAAATAGTTTCATTTTCTATGTGTAATCGCGTAAACCTTAGAATTCGATATATTTATTTAATGTTTAATTACCGATGAAATGATTGCGTTTGTTTTTTAATTAGATGTTTTGCTGTTTTTCCTACACCACCGAACGGAACAGCCCCCATTGTTAGAGATATTATCTATAAATACAGAATATTTTTGAAATGCACGGAGACGTAAGCATAGGTCAGTTGTTGGCACTGTATTATTTCAGTTTTGTAATTTGTGGTTTCAGCGCATACGAGAGTTGATATTTAAAAGTGATATGGCCCATTCACCTGATGAGTTGCCATGGATGGATGGGCCTTATTTCGTCTCTACGTAAACATAGGTCAGTTGTTGGCGCTGTATTATTTCAGTTTTCTAATTTGTGGTTTCAGCGCATACGAGAGTTGATATTTAAAAGTGATATGGCCCATTTACCTGATGAGTTGCCAGGGATGGATGGCCCATATTTCGTCTCTATTTCTGGTTATATACTGGATGTTTTTAACTAACAAAACATGTTTGTGCCTTACAAATACGTCGCAATCTGTAACACTACACAGGGTTATTTGTACAATACTAACAACGTCTCCGGACTAAAGGTGGGCGTTTAAACGAAAAGCACTTAAAAATGTCTGCTTTTTAAAATAAGCGCATAAGCACGCTTTTCATTTTGAGCGTAAACGTTGGTCACTGGTCAGTTCTATAGATACTCAATAATTTCATGTTTTATAACAAAGTTTCAAGTAGCGCTATTTATGTTTCCTAAACAAATTAATTCAGCATAACGTTGCAAGCTTTTTTAAACATTAAGTCTATGCGCTAAAACGTTTTTGTAACGACTTTTTAAGCGTCAAACTAAAAAGCGTTTAAGTGAAAAGCGCTTTTACAAGCATGATTTTTAAACATATGTTATAACGATAATAAAATAAGCAGTTTTTTCCGTTTCAACGGTTAACAACTACAAAAGTTAAACAACCTATGTTTTTAAACGCCAATGAACAAAATGTTAATATAATAATGTTATGTCATAAATAAAAATATAACTCGTTTTTTACGAAAAAACTTATCTTAAAACCTTTAGTGGTCTACTCTTGCGTTTCGCTGTCAACACAACAATGTTGCAAGCTTGTTTTAACATAAAAGTCTATGCGCTTAAACGTTTTCTAAACGGTTTTGTAAGCTTCACACTAAAAAGCGTTTAAAAAGCACGCTTTTTTAAAAAACATAACGTTTAAAAGTTTAAAAAAATATGCAATTTTTCCCATCTCTACCCAGGACTATATTATTAACATCTTAAATAACAACTGTTGTTCCATAACTTTTTACAAAACGTCACAAATATACCATTAATAAACTTTTCAGTTTTTGTTGTAGTATCTGATAAGTACTCATAAAGAAAAGACACAGAACGACAGCGAGATAGATCGGGACGTTAAGAACAGGTTAAGTGCAGGATGGATGAAATAGCCCTTAAGTTAAAGGGGAAAATATACAAGATCGTGATTAGACCTGTTGTACTGTATGGATCAAAATGTTGGGCGATGAAAAGGTAGGTTGAACGAACTGTGCATGCAGCGGAAATGCGACTGTTGAGATGGATGTGTGGAGTGACGAGAAAAGATAAGATAAGGAATGAGTACCGGGGAAGTTTGAAAGTGGCGCCAGTGACGGAAAACATGAGGAGTAATAGGTTAGCGTAGTATGGACACGTTAAGCGGAGGGAAGAATGTCATGTGACGAGAAGAGGTATGAATGTGGAGGGACATAAGGGGAAAGGAAGGCCAAAGAAAAGATGGATGGATTGCGTGAAAGATGACATGGACAAGAAACGTGTGAGTATAAAAGTGACGGCTGATAGGGGAGAGTTGAAGAAAAATACATGTTGTGCCCACCCCACCTAGCGTGGAATAAGGATAAGAAGATTTTAATTTTTGTATGAAAGTAAAATCTGATGAAATCATGGGACAAAAGTTGTTGTTTATTATGTAAGTAATATAATACTGCGAGGTTGTTAATATTTTAAACATAATCCTGTAACTGTATTAAAGAAGGATGGCGAAAGTTGACCCAAAATCAACGAAGTGTCGTTCATGGACTTTGCTAGTATAATGTTATGTTTTAGTTTATGCTTAGTTATTAATATATTTTTAGAAGTTGGGAATAAAGAAATTGCAAAACAATGTATTTTAGAATAGATGCAAGAACAAAACGCAATTGATTCAGTTCGACCATAGATTAGGTAACGTTCTTCTACGTACGTTTCATTCTAAGCATGATTGAATGTTTACCTACCAGAAGTATTGGTTATTTTATAGTATACACATTCAAGCTATAAAATACCTAATCAAATAATCATTTAAACAATAATGACATAACACAAAAAAATTCAAAACAATGTGACAAAAATGTTTAGATAATATTCAAATGAGAGATACGAAAGTTCTTCTTCTTCTTCTTTTTGCTTAATGGCGCTACCCTTTGATACGAAAGTTAGCAAAAGAACGTTTTGACAAGAGACCTCTTGCCAATGTCAACGTCACTTTGAGATTGAGAACAGTTGTGGTAGACTTGTGCCTGATCGGTCATTAGAGGGAGAGAGCCTAGTTAGTAAAATCGGTCAACTGAACTAGGTCGGCCTTCTAGTTCATTTAGTTCATCTAATTCCTTAGGTAGTTCGTCTTGTTCTTGCTCGGACATTGAACGAACGCTCCAAACTAGTAATTTTATTTGCATAAATTACTACGGACTTCTAGTATTATGAGATCAATAGTACACTATACTAAATATTTAAAAATACGATTTGTATGAAATCGATACCATGATTTTCTTTCATATTTTACAGGTTTAAAGAGTGTCATTCTAACCAAATATCCTTTTTCTAGAAAATAAGAATATTAGTTAGAATGGTGTGTTTAAAAATCAATAGTTAGGTACAACTATTTCATATACTCGTACACGTAGGTTGATATTATACATACAGATACACCATAGATAGACCACACCTACCAAAAAAACATTACTTTTTTGCAAGCTTGTATATATACATAATGTAAATACGTATTAGAGACTTATAACGAGCTGGCAACGTTCGATCGTGCATCCCACTCGAACTTGTACTAAAAGTAGTCAAAGATCGCTATTTGCCCCGCTCGCACTGTTCCTACTGTATAAAAGACAGGTGAACTATCAACGCAGACAGTTCCTAGTTCGTACTGAACTAAAAAGAACCATGAACTATTAAAAGCATGCAAGACGAACTCGTTCATGTTGGTCAGTGTCGGGAATATATTCTTAATTTTTTTTAAATTAGTTCGTAGCTCATGAAGTATACAAGCGTAAGTTGTGGCAGATTTCTGCCTTTTGAGCAGATTTAATTTTTATTAATTTTCATTGCGACAGAACATATTAACGTTGTATTAAATGTGGTAGAGTACGGCAGATTTAGGAATATTCAGCAAGTTCTTTATTATTTTTAGGAACAAACTGAAAATTTGTTGTTATCTGCTACTACGAACAAACATCTGAAGCGAAGCGGACAATGTTATAAACATAACCTATATCAACTTTATAACTCCCAACTTCTACAGACTATACTCTAGCTTTAGCTTTTTTGATGCTTTGATAATGAATCACAAGTATTGATAGGTTTCTTTAATGTACGTCGTCAAAAACACTGGGTCACAAAGTACACGGCATTTTGCCATCCTTCTTTGTTCTTATACTAAGGTATAATGTTTGCTGCATGTGCCTGCCTAAAAATCTAATTACGTTTACTTGATATAAAATGATCATTAATTCATTCATTTGGTTATCGTTAAAGTCGTCACCAAATAAGAGGCCAAATTTGACAGCTAAATAAGTCGATAGTATGTAACTTTGAATGCGATCAACGAAACAATAAACAAACAATTATTAGCATAATTGAGTTTAAAAAAACATAAATTTCATCGAAACGTTATATAATATGACAAAACATACTTGAAGTACTGTTTTCGCATGAATTCAAAAATAAAATGCAGTTTTGAGTTACCCCGAAACGTCCTGAAAACAGTTACGTCCTCAGGCTATTTTTTTGTTAAATATAGTGTTGTGAGTAATTATTCGCCGAATTTCACCGAATCACTTCGATTTCTCGGAAAAAATATGTAACAAAAAGTTGGAAAGTTATGAACATTATTTGAGATTGTTTGTTGTTGACATTGACAACTTCTAACTTATTGTCAGCCGAATAATTGAAAATTTATAAAATCCGTAGTTTCTTGGTAATTTAATCTTTTTATTTAGTTGTTTTATCGATGAACAATACTTATTTACACTAAATTCTCGTAATAAACCATTCATGAATATTATAAAATTAAAAGAATTGGATACAATTCATCGGAATGTAAGACAATTTTACGATTACGATAAGAGGAATTGCTACAGAATTGCAAAGAATTCTGTAAATTAATTGCGACCCTGGACATAATGGAGACCCTGTACAACAATGAAACGAAAAATAATCTAAACAATCACAAACTCTTAAAATATTGAACCGATTTCTCGTGAAAATCGTATAATGTGATTACCGATATGATTAGTCCACATCCATTCGCGTCACGATGACAAGTGTCAGATTTGGCCTCTTATTTAGTGACGAATATAACACGGTATATAACCACTGTTGGGCAACATCAGACTAAAGTATACACCGCCTTATAATTATGGACTTGGAGTCTTTGTCGCTAGAGAACTCATGGTTTGGTTCTAGATTGAGCCAACAGAATGCGTTTACATAAATCTGCTGGATAGATGAATAAGAACTTCAAGTTATGGTTGAATCAGAAACCCACCTGTCCATGGTAAATCTCCTTGCAACAACTGTCAGGCAAATTGTCGTTCCAGTCCTTATAACTTCTCACACCACAACATTGTAAAAAGGACTGCGTATCGTCCCAAGCTCGCGTGTACTCCGGCTTAGTTCCATAGTAGGGGATTGCGGCCATCAATTCTCGATCCAAAGTTGTTACGATTTTTTCTCGAAAAACGAACTGAAGAATGCCTCCAACAAGCATTACTACGAATACTATGAACACTAGGATGTAGTACTGAAAAGAAAGTTTTGTTAAGTAAATTAATTTATTTCATTAATCTATGCCTGTTCTTTTCCTTTGTCCACTATCGATTTAAGCTAAATTTATTGTTTAGTTTTAAGTTTTAGCGATTTCAGTAAGCTAGTATAATATATAAGCTAGTGTAGGAATATCGTTGTTTAATGATTTTTCTTTTTTAACCGCCTTCAAAAAGGCGCCCTCTTCCCTTAGATCGTGCATCCTTTTTATAACCTCCTGTACATATATGAAAAGACACCTATATCAAAGAATGAAAAATAAAAATGGTAGGATAATCCTTCAAAGTATCGAATGCTATAAATGAAGATGACACTAACCGTGAGGAGCATGCACTTGACCTCCTTAGCGGCGCCACAGCAGCCGAGCAACGATAGCAGCATCATCGCGGCCCCCATCGAGACTACCACGGCCATGGACGCCACGAACATGTTGTTGCTGAGCAGGGTGCTCGAGAAAGACCGGGAGCTCCATACCCACACGCCTATGCCCAGCACTAGGGCACCTCCTAGCTGCGAACACAAAAAATGAAAATTCCATAAGTTTCTCAGGTAAGTCACATGGTTAGCAGGGTTGTGAATACCTATTATCCCTGAGTTAGCAGTACAACAGAATCCCAAAATATCGGGTAACTAATTCAGTAGATACCTACAATACAAGAATTTTGACAGTTTTTAAGTAATTAATTACTGACGTACTTTTCTACGTTGGTTCTGGTCCGGAGGGTGGGACATGAAGGTTCTAGTATTCCTTCAGACCTTTTATTAATCTGGTAGTAGAAAGATAAATATTTTCGTTTTCCCCGAATTTCCATTTTTTTCAAGCTTAAAGTAAAACTTCGCATGTGAAGTTAAGGTTAAGGGTATGTTTGAGTTAAAATTATACAAAGATCGAACACTTAGAAAAACTCTTTCGATTCGGTCGGATTCGAACCGACGTCTTCTAGCTAAGTCATGGAACGAACCAGCGAACCTCACAAATTTTTCCATATGTGCTTGTTTTGTCGGATCTTTGTGGTTTTCAACGACTGTTTAGCCGTAGCGCCATCTTCCAGAAATCTATGAAAGTATTTACGACATTTTCACATGGTCGTACAAAGTGCTCCAATTTTTGAACGAGCTATTCACCTCAATCCAGGGCATGTTTACTGCTCATTTGCCTCCTACTTAAAAAATGTTACTTATTTTATTACTGAATGGTAGGGATCGCAAACACAACTTTTTTTATATTGTTTTCCAGCACTTTTGATTACACATTTGTGGATTATAGTTTGTAGAGCTCCTTGTGAAAGAGCACCTTTTTTTTCATAATATGAAGTGACGGGACGAACAAGTCGTACACCTAATGGTACACGCCTGTCCATAACCTTACCTATTTCTGCCGCCAAACAGTAATGTGAGCGTTACTGCGTTCCGGTTTAGAAGTGTAAGGATGGTGGTGAAATTACAGGCATATTTAGACGCACGACTTGTTCCTCCCGCTACTTGGTATTATAAAAAAATACATATTATTCTTATGGAAATAATAAAATAATAATGAAGTATTAAATAATATCCTGGAACATCCGCAGTTGATTTCTCTTGCAGGCATAATCTAGCGAGGTTATTTATTTAGTTTTTTCATAAATATATTATTTTATTACTTAGTAACGCAGACATAATAAGAATATAAGAATAATCGCTTGGAACAAAAAAAAAAGAAAATCTTGAAGCAGGGTAAAAGAACTCTTCACACTCCCCGCAACGCCATCAAACTAGACCATACGATCTAAATGAGTCAACCTCGTAAAAATTATTATGATGAATTTGGCCGGACTTTGATGGTAGTTTTGTTCGGCAAACGCCGATGATGACGTCATTGCCCATTGTACCGCTGTTGTATATTCATTTACTTCTGTGTTTTCGGGAAATGAAAACTCTTGCGATCATATCTCGACCGTCATTTGTAATGACCTTAGTAGGTACCTTTTTAGAGCAACAACGAGCACAATATTATATGCGTATGTGGATAAAAACGGGGAAAATGGTTGACTTCTGCCCATCGAGTATATCTCTGCCTTAATTATTACCTACTCTTAAAAAGTTTAGATTAAAAATACCAACAATTAAGGAGAGTGGTGCGACGGAGTAAGCAAAAAAGACTTGGGAGGAAGGTATAGGTACTTGTTTCTGCTTACTCCAAGATATGATGTTCAAGATAACGGTACGTCTTTATATTCATAAATCCATTCGGTCATAAGTAACCCTAATTGTAGTCAGTTATTTCTTTCTGCACTGTTGTACTTTTCTGTAAATATGTATTAAGATACGAAATACTCTGGCCGTTCAGCGCCTTGAATGTTGACAGAACATTGCTTGTGTTTGTGTTATTTTATTATGTTACCCGCACTTAAAATAAATCATTAAGTCCCAATTAGTTTTTTGTAATAAAGCCTCTAACGGTATTTCATTCTGTGATATGTTACTCGTTAATTTTCACACTTATGTCTCGTGTAATATAAATTAACCTTATATATTAACATAATACTTACAAAAGTGACAATATTGATACAAATGAGGGAGAACTTCATGCAACGACCGCAACTGTCCATCGCACCTCCATAGCCCATACTGGCTCTGAAACAAATTCAAACAACACTCGGGTCAAGATCACGTCAGGTTTGGCACTTACACTCAAAGGTACGGCGGTGGGATATCACCCTTGTCTTGTCGATATTCCCTTTAAGCGTACTAAGCGCTTTTATTAAGCGCACAGCCCTGGAATGAAATTTTTCCGAGCACATACAACACAAAATGTCTAAGGTGCGACGGAATAGGTTTTTCTCGGCGAACTCGTTCAATCGTAGATCGCATCATTGCCTCTGGACTACGTAGTGTTCAACAGCAACACCATTTACTTTAATAAAAAAGAACTTGAAATTAAGTTTATGCCACTCGCAAAAGTGTCCGACCGTACAAAACAGGTTTAGGCTCTATGCCGCTGGTATCGTCTTTCCGAATAATTTTTCGTTTTATGTGGTAGAAAATACCAAATGAAATAAAATAATGCCATTTCTAATTTACAGTTTCAATATTGCATTAATTACGTGCCTACTTATTTCATAGAACCAAAATCTATATTTCACAGTTAAGCAAACAACACTTGAAATCGCGGATCTCACATAACTTATTTATATTGTAATCGGTTTTTGAAACGAATGGAAAGTACAGAGCGCTAACACTACGTATAACCTAAAGCTAGACAGTTCTTATATATATTTAGGAAAATAGAGAAATATAGGGGAAATAAAATGTTTATTTCCATATCTACGGATGAACTACTAGCTTCGTTAGTTTCCAATATAACAAGTAAATACTTGTTACACAATCTTCTCCTGGGCATTATGTGTAGATGCACATAATGTTGTATCGCAGATGCCATGGACGATATACATTTCTCCCGGACCGGGAATCGAACCCGGGACTTCTGCGTGGCAGACCAGCACGGCAACTATTCAGCCACGGAGTTAAATAGCTAAACAATCTCGCTTTCCTTTCTACGAGAACTTACAACTATATATTAAGAATCTCAACAGAAACTAAAAGGCTGGAAAGGCCAATTAATTACGCCTCTAAGTAGGGCCAAATCAATTAGGCCTTTAATTAATGGCTGTGTAAACGTAGGTTGTAGCTTGTAGTTGGAGAGGTCCAGCCATTATTTTGTATTACTTGACCCACTCTTATTTAATCTAAGTGTTTATTATTGTTTTCGTTGATAATACTAAAAATGTATAATGGAAACATTACGAGAGGTACCTACGTAATAATTGTGTTCGCGGCAAATTCTAGAACACCCACTTACTCATTAAACAATTCGATCAAAAAGCAGCACATGAATGACCTTTTGATTGTAGCGTAGAAATAACTAATAGAATTAATAGACTAATAGACAAACTTACATAGAAAAGTACGATTAATAAGGTAAATTAAAAATAAAGTAAACCAATAAACTGTTTCATGTATACCATTTATTGAATCGCAGTGACATATGGCACACTCTCGATTGCCATGAATTATCTAAACCATAGGTTCCCAAACTTTTTGGCTCACCGCCCATTTAGGCAAGATAAAAAAATTTCAACACCCACCATCACAAAAAACAATTAACTTAATACAAAAATCACAAGGAAAAAAGTATATAAATATATGTTGTGTAGTTTATACATAGAATATAGATAATATAGGTTTTTTTTAATGCACCTCCTGGACAGCATCGACTTGTTTCCGAGACCCCTAACCTAAGATTCTTCAGCACCCATTGGGGTGCGATAGGGACCACTTTGGGAAACTATGATCTAAACAATTACATAATAATCAAAGTTGTTTGGCATTGTCCTTTCCTTAAAGAGGTTTTATCGAAACTTGTGAATGGGGACACGAGTTCAAAAATTACTTGTTAAAACTAAGATCGTTGCTTCCACCATCTAAGTGAGAACATCTTGTACTTGAAAATCCTTCCTAATGGTTCCAACTAGTGGAACGAACAGTCCGAATGGAATTATTAAAATCATTTATATAAAAATGTCTCACCTCCAATAAGTAGGTTTCTTTTTTTCAGTCGGTTCTTTTGTATTTGATGTTTTATTCAGAATTTTCAAAGTTTTCTTCATTTTAACACTCGTATTTTAAAATAATTGTAATTAATTAAATTCATAAAAAATTCTATTTGTTTAATTATCGTCAATGCTTAAACAATTATCGTCAACTTTTTGATGGCACTTGTGGTGTCTTTCTTTTATTATAAACTACCCACAAAGATGATATTGAAATTTCAAAACTAAGTATACCTACTTTGGTATAGAAAAAAAAACGCCGTCTACCTCCAATAAATTAAACTGGATGATCTTTATAGTAATTAGACAAAGTACAAAACTCAGCTGTAAGTTTTTTTTGTTACATGCAATATAACAGACAGCGCAAACTCAATTACTGTAGAAGAACGATTTCGTTACCACGAGTATACACTTATGAACAATAAAGGTAAATACATTAAAATATTTCCGTTCATCCGATCTTCTACCGCTTACGCTGTATAATGTGATTAAACTGTATTTCTTGCTTTTCTTAATAACTTCGAGTTTCAATAAGTCAAGGAACATTCCAATTTACATATATGTTGTGATAAATTTTTGGTGTTGTGGTCACCCAAAAAGGACAAAGAATTGGTATCATCATTTGATCAAAGGCAAAGAATTGGTACCATAGGAATAAAATTATATTATATTAAAACCGACCTCAAAAGTTCGTTAATTTTTTTAAACCGGATTCATCCCCTAGTTTGCCACCCTAAGATGTGGAATATTTTCTTCAAATTTAAATGTGACAAATACCATCACCACTATGCGGAACTTGACATAGGAGATAACCTATCACCTTTAAGACGCTGATTCTTTTTTTGGGTTTAACAATAATTTGATGTCAATCACTCTTTTATATAAAAAACAATTTATTTCTTTTTTGTTTTTTAACAGACTTCAAAAAAGGAGGAGGTTCTCAATTCAGCTGTACTTTTGAGTGTATGTTACGGGATTTGTGAACCGATTGTATTGATTCTTTTTTTGTTGGAAAGAGGTATTGGTCCCATTCAAATTTGAAAAAAACATTCCACCTCTAAGGGTGCCAAACTAGCGAATGAATCCGGTTTCGCGCAATATCCGGTAACTGATTGTTAACTTTTTTAACTTTTAGTTTCAGTTTGTATGTACCTACATATAAGCAAAGTTTGAAGTTGGTTCTTTTTATAACAATTATTAGTAATTATTATCGAGTTCTTACATTCCCCAATTGCTACACGTGGAAAATGAAACTATTTTTTCGGATCTAAATCTCGTAGTTTATATTTCTTTATGTGTAGGTACCTTAAAAAAATAAATGAATTACTAATTTGTACAATGAATACTCTGCATAGAAACAAAAAAACTAAAGTTTTTTTGCCAAATAAACAACCAAAACATGTGAAAGCGAACATGAACAATTTTTATGTTCGAGTCCAAAATGTGCAATGTTTAAATTTCTTGGAAGTGGGCATTTCTATGTCACACTGGTATTGATTCGCTACACAAAGGCATGTATTGGAATGTCCACCATACTCCGAAGTTGACAAACGAAGTACAGTCAGTATCAAAATGAAACGTTCAAACTTACCAAAAATATAATACCTTCCCATCCCAAGTGGTTAATTACACCTACGTTTCAATGTGTTCAAAATATCTGTAATTCCACAAAAATCCACCGTACTCCAATAACTTCAAGATGCACTTAAAAATATAGAATGAAGAATCAACAGTTGTGAGCAACCGGCATACAGTTTGGTCGTGCTGTTGTTTTCGATGTTCTGCAGTTTCACCTGCTATTTTACAGTTGCACTAAGGATAAAAATATATATAATACAATTTTTTTTATACTTTCCTACCGTTCAATACCGCTACCATGAGTTTATCATGTTAAAATGGGGCACACTATGAGTTTCCGGAATGAATAAGAAAAAAATACTATAAATAATCAGAAATTAATTTATTGTTTCTCAAAATATTCTCCGTTGGCGTTAATGCGCTTTTTCATATGAATGAACTAATTTTGAAAACATTTACGCCACTCCTCCGTGACAATCTCTGAAACATATTTTCCATACTCTTCGACAGCCTCTTCAGGTGATGAAAATCGTTGACTGCGTAACTAGTTCTTAATTTTGGAAATAAATAAAAGTCACTAGGTGCCAGGTCGGGACTGTACGCGGGATGGCTCATAAGGTCAACGTTTGTCACCTTCATAAATTCATTTGTCTGTCTGGCCGTGTGAGAACTGGCATTATCGCGGTGCAAGATGATACGACGTTTACGGTTATTTTTACGGCGTTTTTCAATAACTTCCGGCAAACAAATGGTCGTGTACCACTCACTGTTCACGGTACAACGATTCTCCAAAGCAACAGTAGCCACGTGTCCAGTTTTATTAAAAAAAGAAGCAATCATCCGCTTAGAGGCACTTTGCACGCGCGCCACTTTGGTTGGTTTCGATTCATCTCGAAAGACCCATACGCTCGATTGCTGCTTTGTTTTGCGATCGTAACTATAAATCCATGTTTTGTCACTTGTTACGATGTCCCACACCAAATTTGACGCCCCTTCATAGAATCTGGTAAGCATGGCATTGCACCAAGTGACGCGATCCGTTTTTGAGCCTCAGTCAAACCTTGTGGGATCCACCGCACAGCTTCCTCATACCCAAATGTTTGTGTAGTAATGATTGTATTTAACTCATGCCTATGCCTAAAGATGCCTGAATCTCAAGGTATGTGACATACCTGTCTATTTTGATGACACAGCGCACAGCATCGATGTTTTTGTTGTTCACAGCAGTGGACGGGCGACCATCACGTAATTCGTCACTGAGATTAACACGACCGCGTTTGAATTCTGCAAACCAGCTATAAATAGTCGTCTTGCATTGTGCTTCATCGCCAAAAGCAGTTTGAAGCCGAGGGAAGCTCCGCTGAGCTGTTAAATTACCCTTAAAGTCGTAGAAAATCATACTAAGAAAATTTTCACTAGTTAAATCCATGGTGATGTAGACAACCAATTTCTAAAATGACGCCACAATGTAAAAATAAGTGACAGTCAGATGAAACAAACTGTATTCTACAGCCAAAGGGTTCCATTTTCAAATGTTGTAATTACTTTTTAAATATTGTTTATGTAAATGGCCAGTTCCGGAAACTTATAGTGCGCCCTATATACTACCGCATATGGCTTTGGTTGATTCCGCATAACAGTGAAAGTGTTGAATCAATAACTTTGTAAAAAAATATGTATTAAAATTGAGGATGGAATGGAGGATGATTACTATACGGTGTAAAAACACGATTCCTAAAACTTTTCACGATATAAAAAAAAACTCAAACTCACCTCAAAATTCAACAAGAAAACCGCTGTATACAATAGGTACTTTACATGTACTAATGATTTTATTTATATCAACTGAACGAAATAAAACACGTATACTATACGAGATTCAGATGGCCTTGAATTTCGTTTGTAAAAAATGAATTCTGAAATAAAGCCACTGTGCCAGCCGCTCCACCCAAGCAAAATGAATCGTATTAGTACGGGAAAAATGTGAATTAGAGCTGAGGTAGTATAGACTCCTGGAGGCCGCGTAAGTTATTTGACAATTTTTGTATGGTAAATTGTACAGTCTTCCGACTACTACTAAAACTATAATTTTCAATACAGACTATTGACACTGTAAACTTATTGCAATGTAAAATATTTGATAACTTTGTATAGCAAATTGCGCTCTAGCTCTGAACTAGCGCTCACAAGAAGAACGAACATTTTGCACACAATTTCACGCGGTCGCTAGCTGCAACCATCATCGTCAGTGTAAATTCATGAGAAGTACTGATCAGTTAACAATAACGTTACCTACTTACTATGTTATATGACTATTCGATTTCGTACATTGTGTAAATAGCTTACTACATTTAATGGCACGTTTTCCAATGTGAAATGATGATGATGAATGATGAAATTTCTACAATATTATGTCATTGTTGTAGAATAGAGAAAGTTGTATTTGTTTGTTGTATTTGCGAAAAATTGTTTATCACTTTCGTAATGATAGCGTCAAGAGTAGGTACCCCGTGCGTGCAGCTATAGCCACAGAGTACGCGCTTCCATGACATCATTAAATCATTGAGTACAATACTTGCTGTAAGTACACCTACCAATAGCAAATAACGATCCAAAAATGTAGATGTAAAATAATACTGAACACCCATTAGAGAAACAGTCGAAGTGTGGCCCTCTGTATGTGTGTCATCGACATCGTGCATGTAACAAGAACGTAAGCGTGCCCGTGCGAGGCTAGTATTACGAGACCTGTGCGGACGCTGCTCAAGGTGACGCAGATAAGCAAGGTCCATCTGATCCCTTCTCTTCTAATTGATCACAGATAGTAAGTGAAAGCTATAATAATAATAAGCTTGGTTTACATTGATCGACATTCTTCTAATCTTATATGTACATATAGTAATCAACCAGGCAGACAAACGCACTTACGGTTGTTTATATTTTAAGTGATGTGTCGAATAAGAACTAATCCAAATGTTTTATTTATATTTCGTGACCAAGTTCATAAATAAATGATCTCCTTGAATTCTTTGATTTACAGTACTATTATCTAAAGGTCTATTTGAAATCATAAGGCCTCTTTGTTGTAGGTGGACTTGAGGTTGATGAATGAAATCTTACACCAAACATTTTGGCAATACACTCAAACGAGGCTTTACGCGTGATACATTTATAACTAATAAAAACTTTTCTCAAAGTAAAATTAAGAAAATGAATCGCACTTATTCTCGCAGAGCAACAACAAGTTGTCAAGGCGACCTCGAAGAAATACAAGCCATGCCATACCTACCTTTTTGTTTAACGGCGTTTGGCGCGAAATCGGAGTTATTTTACCACGATGAAACGGTTTCACTTTATCATCACTCTTACTTATTACGTCACTAGCAAATTGTAGTACGATTCATTCACAGTTAGTAGCTGTTAGTTGTATTTTTTTCGGCTTCAAAGAAGGCAGGTGCAGCGCGCTCGGTGGGACAGTTCGCACTGGCATGGCAGGCAGGCTACTTTGTGCCACGCAACGCCCCTCCTTGCACCGCAAGGAAGGCTCCGATTCCACGGGCAGGTACTTTTTGTTTATATGCTTACGATCTGGGTCAAAAAGGGCGAGACTCGCCTTTAGGTGTTACAAAAACAGTCCTAAAGTTGCACTACAATCAAATTCTTTAAGATGTCACGACTTACCCATTATGTTTGTGTTTTCCATAACCGGCTTGTTCATATACTACATTTATCAGCACGACGCGCTTCCAAAACTTGTAAGTAAGTTTTGTTTGGTGTAAATAAATTCATAGGTGTCGTTGACTCCCGTTTGCATTACAATCACCACCACCTCTTTTCTTGAAACTGATAGATCTTCTGACTATATATTTCTAGTGGCTTGAAATCTATGATTTACAAATTATTATTTTATTATTCACGTCCTCTGTGGCCCAATGGTTTATATTGTGGGCGCTGGATGAGGAGTTCCCGAGTTAGATTCCCGGTAGGACCAAATAGGAAAATGATCTTTTCTAAATTGTTTCTGGGCTGATTGTTTTGGGAAGTGTCTAGTTTCAGACCAGGCAATTTGTTGTTTGGCACACTATTATTACTTTTTGAGTATGTACGCTCTATTTTATGCTATAGCTAGCACCGTGTAGTTGGTCTGGGTAACTCACGGCTAGTTACGGAATCTTATTTTTTCTAGCATCAGGATAATTCCTGAAACACACCCTATACAATACGGACCCTTCACAAACAAATGGACGCACCTTGCATCATAATTAGCTAATTAAATAACAGTCATCACTCATGGCCAACCTTCCTGGTATAAACCAAACGAAAAGAACGCAATGTAGCAGTCGCGTAACACCATTTTCATCCACCCTCACTAATAAACAATCCACGCCCAACTGATGTCATTTTTATAATGAAATTAATTTTCTTGACATGAAAAATTACGTTAACGTAATACACGACACTATCATTTAATTCCACTGTGTCACATGAAGTAATCTCATGACCAGATTTATGTGATTTTCGTCTCCGACTCAAAATATAAATTTTCTCGTCAAATTGCTGTAGCTAGACGGTGCAATGCTGCGATGCATTAAAACAAGCAGTGCAACATAAACCTTATCTTCTACGAGATAAGGTTATGTTTCTGTAAACAAAAAAAGAAAAAACAAAAAGAAGGTGCAGCAAGTAGCGGCGTGCAGCGCCGAGCTGCGTTTACACCCTTTATAAAATACCTAATATCTCTACCATCAAGTATAATAACCAGACATAGACACGTAATAAGGGCCATCCAACCCTGGCAACTCGTCAGACAAATGGGCCTTATATCACTTTTATTTAAATATCAACTCTCGTTTGCACTGAAATCACAAATTAGGAAGCTGAAATAGTACTGCGCCAAAAACTGACCTGCGTGTACGTCTCCGTATATTCCAAAAATATTCTGTCTTTATTGTAATAAAGATAATATCTCTAACTATGGGGCGCTGTACCATTCGATGGTGTGGGAAAAACAGCAAAACATCTAGGTAATTACAAAACAAACGGAATCACGTTTAATCGGTAATTTAATATTAAATATGTAATTTTTCAATTTTCGTCCATTATAGCAAGCTCAAGTTAAACTGGTCGAATTGAAGTCAAACAATTGACGACACCCGTCAACTGTCTGGAATTCAGGGTGACCAATCGGAGCGCAGTTGTCAGAATTTGGCAGAATAGTTTTCAAACAAATTAAATAACATTTCGTCTCTATTTCTGGTTATGTACTCGATGTTCTTTACTAACTATGCCTACATTTCTTCTAACAAAAGTGTAAAGTTGATTCTCTCGTAGGCAGCTTGTGTCGCAGCGTGTGGGCAATGTAAAGTGTAACTTAGATTTTGGGTGTTCTATTGTCAGAAAACCACTCAAACTAGGGAACTCGCTGTATCCACTGTGAGTACCAGAGCAACGGAATCCAATCGGCTACTACCCGAAACACACAGATCATAATAAATTTAGAGAAGTTCATTTCCCAAATTGGTTCTACTGGGAATGGAACCCGGGACCAAGAGAAACAGAATTCACTCCAGAGCACTATCCAGAAAACCATTTTCAAAGTTCATTCCCAAATTGGTCCTATCGGGAGTCGAACTCGAACCCTTTTTAGCCAGCGCTCACGGTGCAAACCGTTGAGCCACCGAGATCATCCTATTTGTACTATTATTTAATATTTGCATGTCAAATCTACAAATAGCTAAATACCACCAATCAATCATATTTCGTAGATTCCCCTGAGAAGAAATAATAACTTTATTTATTATTTGCATTTTTGCTTTTTACAAGTTCACACTACGTAGCTTTATGTCGCACAGAAAAATATAATCCACATCCTCTCCAATTCTTCTAACTCTAAATTACAAGAATTGGAGAGGGTGTGGGTTATATTATCCTGTATCTAAACGAGCAATAAACGTCTTTGACGTAACTCCACTTATGCCATTCTTCCATGAGGTGTGCGAAGTTAAACTTTGCATTACGTGGCGTCACAAGCTGGCGACGACGACAGGATGCGCCACGAGTGGACGAGCTGCGCTTAGCTCTTTTGTTATAAGAAAGTATACTTCATTTAGTAGAGAATATATTATTATTCTATTATATGACATTTTATAAAGTGCGCTCGCTGCAACTCGACGCCCCGCCCGCCACCGCTTGCTGCATTTTCTTTCTACTTTTATTTTTAAAAATGTAACCTTATCTTGTAGAATATAGATTGTGTTGCATTGTTCGTTTTAATACCTCGCAGCATCCCGTCGCCTGATTGCGGCAATTCAAGGCGACCCTCTTCTCTCCGTCGACTTGGACTACCAAAAAAAGATTTTAATTTTTTCATTTTACTGTTTCATTTCATATGCTTGGGGAAAAGTTTAGCAGTGAAAAAAATAACAACTCTCACTCTCGATTTGCATATAGAGTGAGTTTAGTAACTTTGATCTTCCTCCACATTAGGCTCAATTTTACATTGCGGCGGAACGGAATGGTGATCGCTGGAATGCTCGAGTATTCGCGGGAATGCTCGAGCATTCTCGAGCATGCGCGAGAATGCTGCGGAAACCCCGTGACGGGATTTTTGGATCTAGTTTGTACGTTATACATACGCCGCAATATAAATTGAGCCTTATGTGCTTCGGCCTGTACGTAATGATGACGTAGGATTTACTGTTACCGGGTCAGGATATACAATACAGGGAGACGCTGCTGGCAATCTCCTCGATTCATCCCTTCATCAATTTCAATACGAATAATGGCAGTAACTAGACACTTTTAAGTTAGACTTGTCAGCACGCTACATCACTGCACCCATACCAGGGTTGTTGCGAATTACTGCATGAATTAAGACATCCGCATCCGCGTTCATCGATGCTGATATTCAACGTGATATGACCCAAAACGCATGCACAATTTACAACCTTCCAGAAACAGGTTGTTAGCCGAAAATGCTGCGCAGCTGAGCTCATGTGTTGTTTTTAGAGTAGAACTTTGATAAAACTCCACAACGACTAAGCTAGGCAGATTGATTCCTTTGTTCATATTACAAATATCACAAAATCATTGAAATAATATTTTATTACAATACCAAAAACATAGAAAGCTTTTTCATGTAGATAAGATTTAGTGAGGATGTATATTTTTCGTTGTTTTTTTAAATAAATAATATCAGCATCCGCTGATGTGTGATAAAAGTGCATCAGCAACAACCCTGATCCATACTCCGTAAATTATATTATACAGAGTGCGATACTTTGCACGCTGCAGTATGAAACGTGCTGACCATACCCTATAAAACACATCTTCCTTTTTTTTTTCTTACGTGTGTGTGAATTGAGTGAGCACCCCCTGTAAAATGTTTATAATGTGTTAGTCATTTAGTAAAAGTTCTAGAACAATTGTAGAAACCAATCTTTCTATTTGTAAAAAGATGAAACTATAGAAAAATAACTTAATGGGTGCTCACTCAGTTCTCACAGAGGGCCAGTCAGATCTACAAAAGTATTAAGTTTGCATAATATAATTATTGTACTAGTTTTTAGTAAAAGTTCAAACATAAACTCCAAAAATGCTACAGACATAACTGTAAGTAAGATTTAATGAAAACAAATAAATGAAATAAATTTCTTTTATTAGCTTTTTGTTAATAAAAAGATACCTTAACAGAAAACCAGTGAAGACATTCAATGTCATTTTTACACGGGTGTCCGTCTATGCGGGTTAACAATTACAGGCTTTAACTCCCCAAACACCTATGAAGCTGCTACTGAACGGGTAAGATTTTTAATAAAAGTTTTTAGTTTATATGCTGGCACAAACACTACTCCCATGGACGTATTTAAGAAATTATTATGAAGATTATTATGTCTGTCATATTATTTATGTAAGAGGGAATCCACGCGAGTAGTACATACGCTTTAATGGTGATAGTAAGTAAAATGTTTCGGCCAATATCCAAGAATAAGAATTATCCGCTAAAATGTAAACATTTCGATAGACAAAACAAAAGATATAACACGTAATCGGTGATTCTTCGTAATTCATCAATTAATATAATTATTATACAGTGGTTAAAGTAAAAACAAATACTTTTTCAAACAATATCTCATTATCAAACCAAAAATAATATATTACAAGTTTCGCGCTAAAGTACAACAAAATACACTTATACAAGCTACACGCTACGATGTGGTTACGATACGTACATACTGACAATAAATTAATGCTATCGCATGAGAGTTACATCTTCATTAAACGTTATTTCCCTAATATTCAAACATTTAGAACGCAGTTAATTAGATCTATCGCCGACACGAGTCGCGCAGAGCTTCCAACAACAAGTATATAAACGCAACAGTTCATCCATTTCAGATATAACAAATGTAGCAGGGTGCATTTACCACATTCACATACATGCCCAATTGTGGTCTAACAGTTTTTACAACATTACCCTCGCATCAAAGTAAAGCAGGCAGATTCATAATCGCTGATCACCCGTACAATGTAACATGTAAAAATAAATAAATATCAAAAATCATTTAAGTAGTAACCTATAAAACAACTGGAAGCTACGCGACCCCGCGCGAGCCCTTTGCAGTTTGCAGGCAGCACATGATACGATCATCAGCCTTTTCATTCAACTCTATAGGTGCTCTGCAAGCATCCAGAGTTTAGTGAGCAGTGACAAATATACAATCCAGATATATCATTATATAATCGGGGTATAAGTAGAGGCTACTGCAATCAGAGGACGACACCGATTACTAATTAATAGGCCGTCAAGTACTAGAGCCACCAGCTGTTGCAATTTAATAACCGTGAGCCAAGAGTCCAAATTTGATTATGTTGTGGCACTTTAAACTAACTGTCTTGGAAATATTTGCATTTTCACTTAAATCATTGAGGCCCACTCGCACTACGAGTTAAACTATATACGCGCCGTCGCCTAAAAAACTTATCTGTCACCTCGGAATAGGTCCATTATCTACAGTCACACCCGGGCAGGCGACATCAGCCCACATTAAAGTTAGCGCCGTCCTACGCAACGCACCCACAGCAACAGTAGGTGGTCGAGACTGGGTACGCGTAGTTCGTTAGTTCGGCGACCTCGACGTAGTCGACCGGCGGCGATGGGGCGCAAGCCTCCGGCAAAGACGCCTGCGGCGAGAAGAGGTGCTCGTAGCCGGGGGGGATACCGATGGGGTACCCAACGGCGTACGGCAGCGACGGCGATTGCGATGCGGGCGTTGTGACTGGCGGGGCAGTTGACATCGGCGGGGGCGGTGGGCTGCACGGGGCGCAAGGCGGCTGTCAGCTGGCGGCAGGGGCGGCGCACAGGGGGGGCGCCGCTCCCCACCACTAAGGACGGCGAGCAGCGAACACCCCGCCACCGCGAGACGCGTAACCCGCGCCGCTGCCCGACCCAGGCCCTGCCAAAGGTACATTAAACTTAGTCTGATTCACAGAATCGCAACTATGCAGCCAAATTGGCAAAGGGATACTTTTAACTGTAGATGCATTGGTAGAACTAAAAACTCACCTTGGTTGGGGAATGGTAGGCAGTTCGATTTGAGGACTTCCTCGTGGTTGCCATACGCGCAAAATTTCACTACAACAGTGTTCGCCGATATACCGGTTACTTCTGCCTCGTAGAACTGAAAGTAACAGAAAGTCAGCAAATATAATACATGTAGTCAGTTAATGTACTTATACTTTTAAAATGAACACCAGTAAACCAAATGACAACTCTTACATTGTTATCTTCCCAATATAGCGCAAGGCAGCGATCGCCAACCTTCCAGTTAATCTCAGCAACGCCGAGCATAGCTCGCGCTTGCTCATTCACGGCGGCGTTCTGGAAGCCGAGTAGCGATCCTGGCAAAAAAGGTCCAGCACCACGCATAGTATTGTACTCTTGCGCGCGGCCATAGCTGTACTGGCGTCCACCTGGCGCATAACCACCGCTGCTCATGTAACTCATATTAGGATACATGGGGCTCTGTTGCGGCTCTATGTACCCATTAGGCTGTGGCTGTTGCCGCTGCTGGTACGATTGTTCCTGGTACTTGTGCACGTCAGTACCCCGTCTGAATGGTGGAATCTCCTGCATGTTTTGGTTTGTGATGTATCCCTGCTTCTGAGGGTACTGTTGATCTTGGTGAGGCAGGTAACTACGTGGTAGCTCAATATCGTCATTAGGTCGCGATTGATTCGACAGAAGATTCAGATTTGCAGTAGCATCTACCAGTCCATCTATCGAATTGCTATTATTGCGATAGTTCTGTTGGTGAGGCTTACTATCGTTCCTCATATTTCTGTCATTGTAGTGGCTTTGTGGTTGGCTCTGATATGAATTGCTGTACGCTACATTATTGACTTGTTGCTGTTGATGCTGCTTATTCCTTTCCTCCAGTTTCCTCTGAAATCTGGGTGGCTTTTCATTCTGAGTTTGGTATTTTCTGTCATCTCTGTGATGACCGTCATTGTAGTAACCCCTATTATCAGGGCGACTTCTATTGGCATTGTCGTAACGAGATCCCTGAGACCGAGTATTGTTTCTAGTATTATTCCTATCCCTATCTCTGCTTGAGGGTGCTCTATCACTTCGATCATCTGAAACTGATGTATTTGGCCGAATGTTTTTATCTCGATCTGGTACATTTGGCAGTTTGTCTTCTAAGAAATCAAATAATGAAACTTTTCCAGTTGGTTTAGCTGGAATACTATCTTCATCATTAGGTTCCTTGTTTCTGCCCTTTCTTTTCGGCTGGTCTTGTTCTTTCTGAGGTTTTTCTTTATTTCTGTTTTCAGAGTTATCCCTCTTCTGGAGTATTTTCAGTGCTCTATCTACATTGTTTTTGGTGTATTTTAGAGCATTTTCGGCTTGTTCTTCAGAGAACCCAGCATCCACTATTTTCTGTACATTTGCATCCAATAACGGTTTGGTGCCTCCACCAAATACCTGAAATATGAAATATGGTATAATTTAGAAATGAAGTAAGAATGGTTTTCACATGTAGTAAGAGACACCAAGATTCTTTTGGGGTGCAAGCATAGCACCGAGTAGTAAGAAAAGGGATTATAATATTAAGTTATATTTAGTTGCTATATCTATCAATATTACATGGTAAACACTTCTTTTAGTAGAGATAACTGTCTCCGTGGCCGAACGGTTGCCTTGCCGGACTGCTACGCAGAGGTCCCAGCCTCGGTTCTCGGGCTGGGAGAATTATTTGTATGACCTACATTTATTTCTCTCGTGAGTTTAGGTGTAATTTGTGGTTGTCTATGTGTGTATCCATGGCACCCACAACACAGAGTTTCCCTAGCGCTTTCCTTTTTCCTTTATGTTGAGTGTGTGCATTATTATTATTATTATAGATTTTATCTTATTTAATGACAATAATGTTGCCACCTTCTTGACTCCAGACATCCTCTGTGCCTCAGCAATGGCACCTTTCCTCTGTGCCTCGAACTCAGCATTATCTTGCTGCTGTTTATTAGCCTCCTGCAAACTCTTAAACGGCCGATCATTCAGAGTTTCCAGCCTTTGTCCAAATGGAATCCATGGAGGGGGGCCACCATCAGCACCTATGCCACCTAAAATTTAATAGAAAATCACAAAAGTTTTTTTAAAATAAGGAATGAAAGTAGATGAATGTATTTGTATTAAAACTTCTCAATCACTCTCTTTAACTGAAATTATAGTTCTTTCTGATCCACATAAAAATATTTTTACAAGAAACTTACTCGGTACTCTTATTGCAAATACATATTACACAAAAAATGAAAATGAATCATAGAAAATTTAAACATTCTATATTACTATAGGCTTACTTATTGTTGTAATTGACCTTGTAAGATATTTATTTATCCCAAAATAAATAAGCAACATCAACAAAATTCATCAAATCAATATTACCTCTGGTGTGCTTAGCCAAACTTCGATTTAGCTCCCATTTCTCAATCATATGAGATACTTTTCCACCCAACACCGATATAATGTTAGCAGTGAGCCAAATGACTCCATGGCAAACCTCCAGGCCTTCATTCTTGAGCAACAACTTAGTACCTGGTGGAGTATTAATGCTCAAACTTGAGATTGGTGTGATCTCTAGTCCTGTACACACCGACTTGCCGTCGTGCAAAGTCAGTTTCAACATGCGAGGCGCCGATGTAGACTCCTCATTCGCCTTAGGCGCAGATACATTTCTTATCTTTTGAATTTGCACTACTATAGGCTTCTCTAGATTAGAAGGATCTTTTGTAAACTCCTCTGGGAAAGCTACGTCCCCGATGTCCCTTAAATCGTACTGTAACAAGAATTATCAACCAATTTGTTGACCTCAAAACTGGCACAATGTACCAATATTTAGCAATGGTTATATACTCACATCTAAAGCTCTTTTGCTAAGGACATGTACATCCTGTATTAACCCATTTTCACTAATAGTATCGATACCTTCTTGAGTCAAGTGCCTGTAAAAAAGTACAATGTTGTAGTGAAAAAACAGGCCACATGGAAGCAAATATATGAAAATATTCGTGGATAATTACCAGCCCAACTCCTTAAGATTGTCGCTAAGTGACATATTGATATTTGTAATCGTTATAATAGCATTTTTCGAGGAATTATGATAAATAATAAGATCCACGGACATACGGTTCCTTCCATTGACAAGTACGCATAGACAAAGCTATAATAGTTTTTATATGTAAAGTCTACAGATTTTTTTTTATGTTTGTCACGTGTAGTCTGGCTTAGCCAAAGCCTCAAAAAATTAAAAAAAATTATATTATTTGTATACTGTAGATATAGTTGGGTAATTTTCCGAAAATTTTCAAATATTTCAAAATTTTTCCGGAAAATTCACGAAAAATTGGAAAAATATAATTTTGACGGCTCATATTGTGCTCTACGTTCAGAAATAACTATTGAACTTTTATTTATCGTGAATTTTATTTAAACTTGTACCTACAGCCACTAGAAAAAACGAGATTTAATAATGATGTCCTATCAGCGGAAATAAAACCTTTTCATTGGCTCCGTCGTTTTCGTTCTGTAACTTCAACTTTTGGCAGATGGCAATGCAATGTCAATGGAAAATCACAGGAAAAATATTGGAAAAATATCAGGAATTCAGCCTTAGAAAAAAGTATTTTTATTTTCCCTAGACTTTTCTCCGAGAATTTAGAATTTTTTCGACTTAAAAAAATACGTCAGCAGTGGGCTGTAAGAAAAAAACATAAAATGAAAACATGATATGGACAAGTTTTGAATATTTATTTATATCGTATAATAAAATCAATGATATTGATATTGAAACAAAAAATAACATTAAAAATAAAATATGGTCAGAATTAGGTGTAATTGGCAAAATTCTTGACAAAAAAGGTATTTGATTTGTTATCTGGAAGGAAAATGGAGGTTACAAAAATAATAAATGCTAAAGAATCATTCCACATCAAAAACTAACAAAAACTATTTCTTAGATTGTCAACTACCGACTTAAAGTCACAATAATGACAAAAAACCCAAAAACCGAAGGTCCTTAATAATAACCTATCTCGAATACAAACTCGAATTTTCTTTCCGAAATAACGTTTCTTCGAATTTTCATTACACTGAAAACCGAATCATAACGAAACCGTTGTTCTTTCAGGATATGTTGGATGTTTATCGCAAAGACACTATTAGGTTCGGTTAGGTTAGGTTAGATTTAAAAGAAAAACATTTTCCTCTTACAACTACTTTCGAGGTTATGAAAATGTCATTTTGGACTACTGATAGGTAACCGTCCTTAAATTGATACTGCATATGCATCGGCGGTAAATAGTTACAGTAGTAACGTAGTAGTAGTAGTAGTGGTAGTATTGTGTCTCACTTAGAATTATTCTAAGGTGTCTCTTTTAATGCAACTACTCAAAATGATTATCGCAAAATGTTGTGCTTCAAAAATGAAGCCTAAACAAAAAATCTAAAATAAATTCTTAAAATTACATGAATCCCAATTAGAGGTCAGAAATAATTAGAAAAAATAAAATTTTATGTTATTTTCATAATAATTGCAATAACGATGCCAGCGTCCTTCTAAAAAATCATCAGTCTGTGATTCTGAATCAATCATGTTTGCTTCCTGGATTTCAATTTAAATTTCTATATTATTTGTAGCCGCTTGTTCTGTCTGAATTTGTACAGTTTTAACTTGCGTATCGACTTGGGTTTGAATATCGATATTGGTTTTAGGCATTTCTTCAGTTTGTGTAACTATGTTTACAAGAAGAGCCATGTGGATAGTCGGCACAAATGCGTGTTTACGTTGCTTAGCAATTTCATTGGTCTGTGTGTTAACACTTTTCAATCTTTTTGTAGAATTTTCCGGAAAACTGAATACTCTTTTGAGTCCTACTCTTAATTTTTCATTTTCATTTATAGAAATTCTTTCCATCGCACTGATTCTTGGAAAATAGTCATTAATAATTGAAGTTTCTCTTGCATTCATGCCATTATTTGAATTTCTAATGCTTTCGAATGATAAGTATAATGCAGTGCTGAAATCTGGCACAGATGACTCAGTGTTAGACGATAAAGTTTGACATTCTATGGACAGTCTTTGTGATGACGTGTGTACACTTCTCATAACTTCGATTTCAGGATCAGGATGTCCACGATTTTCGTGACGAATATTATTGTCTTCTTCAACGTCGCTTGTATCTTCACGAGACGTGTGATTTTTTTCAGCTTCCCTTCCTGAAATAATAGTGTTCTTCTTAACATGACGTTTTAAACTAAAACTAATGTAGTTTTATAATTTACCTTTGTTAGATTCTTATAAAAAATAAAAGTAAAATAACATTTTCACATTTGTGCATCAGAATGTTTGCAGTGGCAAGATGGGCGCTACGGCAGTAAGCCGACTATTGGTCACTTTTTAGCCAGACCTAATAAATAAAAATAATATCTTTAAAAATAAATAATGAACATTTGTACCTACTGGAAAAGTAACACATGAGAAGAAAGAGAAATGCTAGAGGGCCCGAAGGCCCCAACATCAAAATAAGCCATAAGCCGCTGTATAGTGCGAGCTCCACAATTAGAAGGTCAAATGTAAATTGTTCGTCATGAAATAATTAGTTTGATTTAAATAATTAGTTTAATTAGTTTTGACTTATACTTATATAACTTATATGAGTTTTTTTATAAATTCTTACTTTCGGTATTACTGTGCAGAATATCATCTTCATGATCTGGACATTTCAAAGCGTCTTGATCCAAAACCATGTGCACTTCAGCTATTGTTTCTAAGAAGTCATATTCTTCTATGGGCGTGGATGAAGCTATCGGACGCTCCCTTTCGTCACTTGTACTCTCATTTAAGAGATGACTTATGTCCGGTATTCTAGTTAGTTTAAGTGGTGACTTTGGAGCAGTTAGGTTTTCTACAGAACGAGATTTGGTTATATATCCTGTGAGACTTTGTAGATTTACAGGAATAACACAACTGTCACCTAAATTATAGCTTAGTTCACTGTTTTTTTCTTTGTCGTCTACTTTAGTACTACTTTCTTCATCATTAGACGATTTCGAATATTGTAAACGCTCAAGTATTTCAGTAGCATCACTGTCGATGACATCACCTCGTGATTTTGAATTAATGTCCGTATCAGAGCTGGTAGCTTTGGAAGAGCCACCACAACGATATTTCAATAATTGTTGACTGATCCTTGAGTCTCCATCTTTATTTGTACCCAGTTGATTTTTAACAGTGTCTCTTTCAGCAGCATGTTGATTTCTATCACTCATATCATTATTTTTATCACCAAACTCTCTAGTAATATACTCCAAACACTAAACTATTAATATATATAAACTAAACATTATTTTTATCACCAAACTCTCTAGTAATATGCTCAAAACAATATACCAATAGACTCCAAATCATCAAAACTCAAACTTTGATCCTCAACACTGTAAACTTCTTGCCGCTGGTTTTTGAACTTCATGAAACTAAAATCTCCTTCAAGATTTACATCAGCTGTGTTGATTCCAACTAAAGATTCATTAAAACTGCTCGCGTCATCGTCAACTTCTTGTTTTAGAATGTGCTTTTTATAATATATCATTATCTTTTTAAAAAAATTATCGTAACATTTGTCGCTTTCATCGTCGTGGTGTCGTTTATAAGCTCTTTCTATGATCAAATGGGGAAGTGGACGTTCAGCTTCTACTTGAGCTGTGACGTCTGCAGTGGAACTTATTTCACCGGGTTCTTCACGTATTGGGGATAATGCTGGAAGTAATATACGTGAATAATAAATGTATTGACAATCACACATGTTAAAACTCTACTGACATTATAGTCAAAGCCACGGCGATCCATGTAGGTACTAACTTATACTTTAATTAACTATAATTAGGTTATCTATTTCAAATATCGCAGAAAAAAAATTGGGGTGACACTCACCCGAGGGCAATGCAATCATAGATTTTATTAATAATAATATCTATGATTTACTAAAATTTATTAAATACGCTTTTCTACGCTCCCATTCCGCTTCTCCTTCAGAGCGCAACATTTTAATAAAGAACACTTATTGACGACGACATAATAACGATGTCAACGAAAAATAAAAGTTTATCGCATATTTTTCATCTACCCTCGTTTTATTTTATCGAATTTGGTTGTTGATAACTTTTACCGTGAGTTGCTATCCTAGAGATTGGCTCATCAAAATACCCAAAGCCATAAAAACCAATTAAAAAAATACAAGCATAGAGCCACTTTTTTTTCTTATTTCTCTTGGCTTTTCGCGGTGAGTGTTTTAGCCACTTACAAAATTACAAAGCTTTTTGACTAACTTGTTTTTATAACGAAGAAACTTAATATTGTTACTATAGCAGTTAACTAAATTTTTATATTATTTTCTAAAATAAATTTAGATAAGTATATAGGGTCATTGACCGTATGACAATGACATTGTTGACGTTTCCTTCCAGTGATACGAGATTCGTACGAATGCTTGTGCTTGACTATACGTAAAACTTTAATTTCCCCGCAAAATCTATCAGTTTAATTAGCTACTCTTTGCAGTGTGATAATATACGTAATATAAAAATTAACAACCATTAATAGTCTTCCTACTAAAATGTCATCGGTAAGATCATTTTATGTACAATTAAATTTTAATACAAACATTAACTACTCAATTATTTATTCATCGGTTAATTATTTACTTTCATGACATGCAAATGTCACTTGTTTATCAATCCTTTATACCAAATAAGCATTAATTAAGTTCGTTTGTCGCCTGTAAGTAATTTAAATTATCTATTGTTCCAGACACACATTTTTAACGTTGAGATGACGTGTGAAGGGTGCTCTGGCGCAGTAGAAAGGGTGCTCAACAGGCTGAAAGGACAGGGCGTCGATAACATCGATATTAGCCTACCAGAACAGAAGGTATCAGTTACGGCTACACTCAGCGCTGATCAATTGTTAGAAGTCATTAAAAAAACAGGCAAGAAAACTACATACGTAGGCACACAATAGCTGTACAGTCCTAAAAATATTTTTTACACTAACTTGTACCTTTCTCTGCTCAAATTTGGTGATAAGTGTACAATATGTATTTTTGTTGATATCAACTTTAACAAGTCACTCTACCTATGTTATGTATTGTTTCAATGTGGGAACACCTTTTTATTATATTTTTAATATCTATCGTTTCAGTTATCAATCATACTTTTATCTTATTGTGATCGTCACATATAGATGTTATATTGTATATGTCATGACAATATTGTCATGACAGTATTTCTAATAAATATTTTCACAAAAATGATAATTTTATTTAACTTTTTAATAACAACTAATTTATTACACTAGATTATAAATAAAACAAATCTTAACAAAAAATAAAAATAATTAATCATTTGTGCTCATAACACTTTCAAGTGTATTCAATCTCAAATCAACAATATCCACTGCTTCATGTAATGCATTTAAATGGTCTACAAGAGCATTCACTGTAGGCAGTACATCAGCACACTCACAATCTTCACAATTGTCTGCTCCATATAAGTTGCTCTTGTCAATTTTTTTTGATTTTTTCCATAGTGGCCCTTGACTGTCATTCAGTAATTTGAAACCACTGTTAATTGGAAAATTTCTCTTCCTGCCAACCCACTCTATAGTACCACTGGTATAGCAGATATCTTTATTTTTCAATTTTATCAATCCAAACATATCATCCTCTTGATCATCTCTCATTTCAGTTCCAATAGTTCGAGATATAATTGATGGTACTGTGTAGGTTCCAGGTTTTGGAGGTCCAACTCGTGGTATATGACTAATATGGCCAACATTATGAGATAGGCATCTAGAGGAATTCAAAAGTGGATGACAAGGTGTTTCATTTGTGTGACCCCAACTGCCAGTGGGTTCATTAGCCAAAATTACTGGTGGACAATGAGGAATATGGCTTATACGACTGACACTAGCTAACGGATGATCATCAGATAATGGTGGGCGATTAGGAGAATTACTTGATTGAGCCATATTAGAAAACCAAGTAGGCGATTGACATTCAGCATCTCTAGAATCTGAGTGTGGGTGAGTCCTGTTAAAGAAACTGTTCAGAGTTGTGGCGTAAAGTCTGGATGCCCATGTTGGAGTATTATCACTAGCTTCAGTCAGGGTACTATTTGCATTTGGATGCTGTGTTGTACTTGATTGATTACCATGTGAAGATTCTGTTATATCATCCATATGAGTAAATGTAGACACAGGAATCTTGGCATTGTGAAAACAAAGGTACCAAGATCTTATACCCTGGATTATGATGGAATTGATTAATACTTGTTTACTAATACTAGTAAGAGGCAGAGCGTTTGAGCATGAAGTGTCTACTAAATAAACAATTTTCGCGAAACTCTAGTTTCTGAATGGCAATGGAGTAGTTTGTAGCGACAGTTCTCATTGACAGGTCCTGGATGGAAAGGAGTAGTAATAATTTAGAGCTATGCAAGTTCAATATAAATGTATTCCAATAATTGTGACTATAAAATCTACATAACATAAATATCATAATAATAGTGAGTGAGACCTTAATCAATTTTCAATCAAGTTGCCTATAACTACTGATATAAAATAATGACTAATAAAGAGAGTACATCCAATCATTTATACACTATACTAATATGACCATAACTTTTTAGTAACCTGATTCTTGGGTCTAGAAGCAGTGGAGGTCTGTGAGGCAGTTCCTAATGCAGTTGGATTCTGAGCCACATTTTCTTTCAAATCATTTGCTAGCTCTGTGAAATTTGTTTTCCAGATATTTACCTAAAAACAAAAAAAAGATTGTTTAACCGTTTTTTAAACCGATTGTTTAAAAGGTCACAACCATATCAAAAACTGGTTACTGTTTTTATCTAATAGTTACCAATTTGTCATCACCAGCTGAAGCAAACGATTCTCCGCCAGGTGAGAAAGTTACAGCATTGACTGGTCCTTCATGTCCACTCAAGGTGAATATAGGGTGGCCTTCCAATAAGTCTAGAATCTGAAATAATCCATGAAACTAAAATTAAAAACCATAAAATGTTTCGATTTTAGATAAAGACTTGGTTTTCATTCAAATGTCTCAAAAATGGTATAGAATTTTATGTAGGGTTTATTCGTATATGACATATCACAACTTAATCTATACTATACCTTCATTTTACCATCTCTGCTAGATGTAATTACGTAACTACCACTTGGATGAAATGATATATTTGTAATCCCATCATTGTGAATGCTGGAATGGAAAAAAATTATGTTAAGAAGAAATTATTAAATGAATCAATTGATAATAAGTAATTTAAGGAATATACTCAACTGTACCTATAATACTGGACTAGACTATGAGTCCTTACATCATAAAGTTTAACATTCCCACGTGATGTTCCAACTGCAATGTAACAACCAGAAGGGTGCCAAGCTAAACACATCCCGTGTCCTTTCTGATCCTTGTAAGTATTTATTAGCACCCCCGAATCCGGATTCCATAAACGCGCCGTCTTATCATCAGAACAGGATGCTATGATGGAACCATCATTGGAAATCCGGGCACATCTTACCCAATTTGTGTGTCCTACAAAAGAGGCTATAAATCTGTATTTTTCACTAGACCATAGCTTTACTATTTTATCATCTGAAGCTGTTATAATCTGAAACAAAGAAAATATTATTGTAAACACTGATTAAAATTATGTATGAATAAAGTGTGAAAATTAATTTGGATTGCTTATATTATGTATAATTCCTACGGACATTTATAATTTAACATAACACATAACATTAACATTTAAAATTTTAATGAAAAACAACATCATCAACACACTACATATACCACTGCTGTGCACGGGTCTCATCCTAGATGAGAGTTTAGGCCATAGTCTACATGCTGGCCGAACACAGGTTGCGAACTTCACATAGTTGCCAAGGATTATGACCTGTCTTCAATATCCAGGTTTTATTACAATGATTTCTTTCATTGTTAGGAAGAGGTATTGCTACTAGATATGTATACATATAACTTAGAAGTTATAGTCATAGTACATGCCGCTACAGGTATTAGATGTTTACTCATATTGTGACCCACAGAAAATCACATGAGACCTCAATTGGTACATTTTTTCTTTTTGTAATATCAAGTTGGCAACCAAGGGATGAACAAGTTGTGCTGTGTGTGATAGTAAGCTACATGATTATCCATAACAGTTGCTGTGAAACTCAGAGCTTTAAATCACAAACTTCACTTCCTTCAAAACCAGAACACAGTAATGCTAATGTTATTGCTTGGCAGCAGAAATAGGTACATTTACAACTAAGTGCAATAGTACTGTAACATATACAATTTTTTTGCAACAGCAACAAAATGCATTGCATGCCTCTCATGTTCGCAAATCACTCATCCACATTTCTCTAATGGCACAAGTTTTCATATTACTTCTGTGGATGTTTGTTTGTATATCACCAGCTTTTGGATACTAAGAAAAGGGTGAAGGAATTAAATGCCTAAGAAAAAGATGGTTGAATGATAGAGTAAAGGGGAAGCTTTATCCCAGATTAGGCTGCTACCAAATAGATGTATAATACTGAAACCAGCTTCGACTATGTGCTGGCCGCATGCTGTAGATCACAGCTGCATGTGTCACACAGACATGTAGTCCATCAGCTACCAGCTTTATACTTGTACTCAATACACTTCTGGACACATAATTCGAGCCATCACACATTTTCAGTATTGAATGCCCTAAGCTTAAATAATGTTTGATTGATTAAAAACTATTATGCAATTTTGAAACTAGTATACTAAACGTATTTTCCATAAGTCCTTGTTGGGAATTCGGAATTGCTAAACCGGGGAAAACTTTTTCTTCGATGATAACACTATTTATGTATTCTAGCCCTTTACGACAAAAATGCGAGGTGGCTCGAATTATGTGTCCAAGAGTATACTTAAACAAATAATCACCTTAGATCCATCAGGGCTAAATTGTACCGAGCGTACAGTCTGAGAATGCGCCTTAAACACGCCAGTGCTACCTGTGACACTTGGTACCCAAATCCTAACAGTCTTATCGCGAGACGCCGACGCCATATACTTGCCGGTCGGGGAGAACGTCACAGCCATCACAGCTTCGTCATGCCCGCGGAATCTGTAGCTACGCATAGTCCCAGCTAGGTCCCATAACTATAAAACATATGCAGACGTTATGGTAAATAAAACAATTTATCATATAATAATTAAAATGGAATTTAATCCTGGAATACCTACCAAAACACTGTTGTCTAAGGAACTGCTAGCAATTTGTTGGTCATTTGGGTTGTATGAAAGTCCTGTGATCGCACTTCGATGACCCTTCAACTGTTTCTCCAAAGATGGATCTATTTGCCCCAATTTACTCTCCATCTTCCATAATCGTTATCTAGTACGTATTTTTTAACTGGTCGAGATTGTTTTAAAAAAAAAACAATCAAAATACTGTTATCTAGCAGTCGCTATCTCGTGAAAAATATTTTCTGAAGTTTATTTCAAATCAAACTGCTGGCAGAACACAGTCACAACATCCCATCACCAATTCACCACAGTCCAAACAACAAAAAAAACCATAGCCACATTTTTTTATTTTTCTTTTATACGGTAAAGCCACCTCTGATAGTAGTTAATTAAACATTATTTTCAACTTTCAAAAGTCAGACGTTTTAAATTAAACAAAAATAGTCACGTATATCGTCGACTGCGGGGCTGGATAAGAGCTGGTTTTTTTTTGTGAGAAATGTCTGAAGGGTTAACGATTTTTTAGAATGATTTTTAGGTGCTACAGACGTGAAAAAACAAATAAAAAAATTATAATCATGTTATGGAAATTTTCGATTTCGTAACTTATGCTAGCATTTTATAAAAGCAACAAAGCCTAATAAATAGTGTTTTAAACTCCTAATAAGCTAATGTTGATGAATATTTAATAATGTGTTGTTATTATGTGTTGTTTTCGTCCTGCATTTGTCAAGAGCACGTCAAGCTTAACACTTTGTACTTTGGACCGTTCTTATTTATTTTTTATTTTTTTTTTAATTTATTAAGGCTTTGGCAAAGCCATCAGCCTAAACATGAAGTTTAATTATGTTTCTGTGAATATGGCCGCCCCAAAGAGGATAGGCAATTTAAGGCGGCGTGGTTGGATTGACTCGGGATTCCTTAAAACAGGCCGATACGGGTATTCTAGTTCGAGATTCGTATAATTTCGCGTTTTAATCTTCGATTAAGGCACAATAGCGCTATCCTATTCCAATTTAAACTGGATTTCACAAAATAATTGAAAGTCAAAATAAAAATGACACTTCCCTCCAAAAGGTCCAGAGCGAATCCCCGTTCTTATCGTAAGCGGCATAGTGTTGGATTTAAATCTTAAGTGTCAAGCTTGGAAGGTATTCCGAAACACTATGCGATCTATAATGTTGGTAGATAAATCTATGGGTAGATGTTAGTTGTAGGGTCGTATTCCAGAACCAGAACTCAATGCTCAAGTCAGGACCTAAGTATGATTTCTAGTGCTTGAAATTGAACGAAACGACCCTAAAAGTCTGACGTCTGGCCCTTGAAATTGAACTTTCACTTTTCTTTCCATCTTCTAAGCATTTCACATTCGATTCACAAAGCATCTCTATTTAAGAGAAAAACAATACCACAAAATCATCCTTATGTATTGTGAGATTCGCTCTGGACCTTTTGGAGGGAAAAGTGTCGTTTTTATTTTGACTTTCAATTATTTTGTGAAATCTAGTTTAAAGTGGAATAGGATAGTGCTATTGTGCCTTAATCGAAGATTAAAACGCGAAATTATACGAATCTCAAAATAAAATACCCGTATCCGCCCGTTTTAAGGAATCCCGAGTCAATCCAAGCACGCCGCCTCAAATTGCCTATCCTCCACAGAACAATATTACCCTAAACTATCCTCTTTGTGGCGGCCATATTTACAGAAACATATTTAAACTTCATGTTTAGGCTGGTGGCTTTGCCAAAACCTTAATAAATTTAAAAAAAAAATTATGTATTGTGAAAAAAAATCATTATTGTCTATGGATTACTTATTCGTATCATTTTCCACGACACGAGGTTTTTTCTGTTTTGAAAATTCAATTCGTATCCAATACACATTTGGTGTAGGAACTTAGGCAACTAAGGCCTCCTATTAATTGGTCTGTAGTTATATTAGTTGGCAATGCGTGAGTTTCTTTAAATTTAAATATTTATTGTGTTTTTGAATACCGGTTGTTATAGCATGTCATTTGTTCTGTTCAAACAATTTTTCTTTAAATCTCTCAATGTATATCTATAGCGTATAAGTGGAATTTGTTTCAGTATTGTTATTCAGAAATGAAATAAAGGATACATAATCCTATGGAGACAGTTTTATCGAGAATAACAGGTGAGGAGTGCATTGCATCATCTATCTATCCATTTCTGCATCATACCTCTTTATAGAAGTTGGTAAATAGTGCAACCAATAATTTTATTCTATTCATCTCCGTATTAGTACGGTTCTGTTTCTTGCAGTTCTTTATGTAGATGACATCTACAAGATGTGTTAACACTCAAACATGAGGTGTATAATTTTAAAGTGTCATTTCTCTTTGTTGTCTTTATAAATTTATATGTAGATTGTTAATTCTATATTTGTATATTAGTAATTATGTATTTGTATCTCGTCTAGAATTCTTTATTACCATTGATTTTTTTTCGAAGTTGTTTATAGGCCACACATTAAATTGTTTCAAATCCAGTGTTGAGCAACATGTTGTAAGAAAAACTACATTAGATGAAAGAATTTTCTTTGTGGAGAGAGAGAGTGTATGGTTACCTGAAAACTGATAAGTCAATTTACTTCATAAGTCACAATACATCGCAGTAAAAATTAAAATTAGTTTATTGTTTGGTATGCAATGCAATACAAAAAAAGAAAATGTAATTTAACAATGGCAAGCCATATTAAATGAGTCTATGATTCAGCTACAGAGAACTATGAAGCACATTACCCCGCCAAAGTCCTGAATGCTTAAGAAGTAACCAAATTTTATTATTATATATAAATATGTGTCAGAAAGATCTTAATAATTACAATTTAAAATACACTTATAATATTAAATGACAGTAGTCAGACATGACCATGGCATCTATAAAGGGCCTGAAACATTAGTTTGATTGAGAAATATGTATATTCGCAGTTTAAATTGAAAAAAATATTTCATTTCCTAGAAGCAATTATAATTCCAAAAATATTCGAAATCAGTGCATCACACCAGGCACTAATTATTAGATACTTAAATAGCCCTTGTGAGCACTTGCATTTCATTTGTAGTACCCATTGACTTTCAGATGACCATCAAAGTCCAATTGCCACAGCAAGTGTGATATGGCTACCACATGATGTCTGTTCACACACAATGTAAACTAAACTTTTGTTGTATATTGTATTTATTTTGACTGTAGGAGTAAGAGCGTGCCGTAATGAACGTTGGAGCTAGTGGCGAAGTGGCCGGGGAGGTGGCCCTCATAGCAGAGGAGTTGAGCAGAGCTGTGGAGCTCACTCTCAACTCCTGTGTTGCTCATGAGGCCCGCAACCAGGCCTATGATGCTTGTGAGAGGTAAAAATCTGATTTTTGTATCCTTACTTTTAAGAAATTGCAATCTGCAACCATGTGAGTGTGTAAAGCTAATGCCTATATTTTATCATTCTGAAATACCATATGATTGTAACTTGAGTATAATTTGGTCATAGCTGAGGTCACTTCCCTTGTATGTAGCAGTTACTCCCCAAAGATTTTGTCAGGTCCTCACGGTTTGTCTCACTTTGCTTCATATTTAGTGTGATGGAGGAACTGAAAGTGAAAACACTGTATAATTTTTTTAAATTTATAAATCAGTGTATGTAATACTAATAAATAATGATCTAGATGATGAATGAATGAATGATGCGGTGCACATGTTGGGGCTGCTTACCGCATTTAAGAGTGAGGTGAAGTAATTAAATATTGTTCAATTGCCTTTCAACATTACGTATATATAGCAATTTTCACGAAGGGAAATACGCTAGTAAATAGGTATTTAAAATGGAAATATATGTAAAATCATCAAGTTCTAGGAAAGTACTTGAAACTCTAATAAGCGCAAAAATGTTACTTTTTGATTAATTTTATGCCTCTACTTCAACTTTGAATTGTATTAATATTAGCAATAGCCTACTGAACCACTGCTGAGCTATACAATTGCATGTACTTTGGTGAAGAAATAAAATACATGTTTTTTTGCTTTTGGTATCCCTCACGTAGTATTAATAATAGTATAATAGTAGTAATATTAAGATACAGCTCCACAAAGTTAGAAGGCCCGCGCGAGCACACCCTTATTCATAAACAAAATTTACAAATTGTATTAGTGATTGTGCTGTGCTCATTAGAATAATTTCCGTCATTAATTGAATACAATGAAGTACAATTATGTATTGACTTCCATAGGGTTTCACAAGAGGATATTTTTCATTCTCCATGGGCGGTCTTGGCCTATCACGTCCTTAAGCGTGAAGAGAAATGAAAGTGTCGTAAATTGGGTATAGTCTGACAGCCTTGTATTGACAGCCAAAATCGTTTGTAACAGCCATGTTTATGAATCCCAAATTGCGACATGGAACACTTTCGTCGTGATTCGTGCATTATTTGGGCATTGTTTAATCTTTCACTATTTAAAACTATTACATCGTGGTGGTTTATTGTTCAAGGCATTATTGATGCGAATGGGAACACGAAAAAGTGGCCAAACGACATGTGACAAACTGGGTCTTCGTCATCCGCGACTGACCTGTTAAATCTTGCCACCAAGGACCAGTCCGCGACCCACTCGGTTACTCCGTTACTAGAACGTTAATGTAAAATTCTTTAGAAGCAATTCATTCAGAAATATTATTTTGATACGCATATCTCATCTGCCTCCGTGGCCGAACGGTTACCATGCCGGACTGCCATGCAGAGGTCCTGGGTTCGATTCCCAGGCCGGGAGAAATATGTGTATGGCCTACATTTATTTCTCTCGTGAGTTTGGGTGTAATTTGTGGTTGTCTATGTGTGTGTCCATGGCACCCGCGACACAGGGTTTCCCTAGTGCGGGGCTATGTTGAGTGTGTATCTACCCACCTTTTAAAAAGTGATGCCTGACGCCTAGAGAAAATTTGGGTGTTGATTAAAAAATCACCCTGTATACATTATGTCCAGGGTTTTTTTTTAAATTTTAGTATGGGAAAATCCGAAATCTTAGAAGCTACAAGGAAATTGTCTTTGGAACTATTCAGTCTTTTTTGTGAAATCAATTTTGGCATTTATAATAATAACGCACACACTCAACATAGCCCCGCACTAGGAAAACCCTGTGTCGCGGGTGCCATGGACACACACATAGACAACCACAAATTACACCCAAACTCACGAGAGAAATAAATGTAGGCAATACAAATATTTCTCCCGGCCCGGGAATCGAACCCGGGGACCTCTGCGTGGCAGTCCGGTATGGTAACCGTTCGGCCACAGAGGCAGTTAAACAAAGTCTATGAAAAACATTTGATTAAATTTGACCAACTTCTACTGTCCCGATTTTTTTCGTCCCATACAATGAAATGAGCCTTACTGAAACTGAGTCGATCAGCGCCAAAAAAATTTTTGATCAACTTTATTCATTTTTATGGATAACTCACGCTTGACCAAAATCTGACTATGCCAAATTGTTTTCACATGAAAAAACTTAATGATTCCTAGGAGTTTCCTTGTATTTTCTATGGTTTTGGATTTCTCCATACTATCCTATTAAAAAATGCTCTGTATGTATACAGGGTGATTTTTTTGTCATTTGAAAAAAACTGTATAATATTCAAAAAAACGTGTTTTGTTATGCTTTTGATTGTAATATAATAAACTACGCCTACAATATAAAATTATGTCTTGGTTTATGGTACAGATTCAATAAGAATATTTGATTGCAGCTTCAAAGAGAACTCTCCATGGTGTGCTCAAGCTGGCCTTTTGCTAGCTAGTAGCACTCATTACTCGGCTGTGGTCAAACACTTTGGCTTGCAGCTTATGGAACACACCGTTAAGTACAAGTGGACTCAGATTACACAGGCTGAAAAGCTATTTATTAAGGTATGTTTAACATGAAACTGACAACTTTAGTTTGATTACTATGATTTTCACCGTGGCTACCACCACAGTTAACATAATCGAATAGGTTTCTTATCGCTTCCCATGTTATTGAATAATTCGACATAGCTGCATGCAATGTAATCAAGGAATGACTGTAAGTGAGTTCCCCTTCCTTGTAAATAAAAAACAAATCCACTATTATATCCATCAATGTTTTATTATTAATTTGTATTGCCTTTTATTAAATAAAACAAATTTGGTTTATATGTTCATATGTTAGAGGACATCTGTGACCTAACGGTTCACACTGTGTGCGCTGAATGCAAAGGTCCTGGGTTCTAAATTTTCTTTTTTTTTTAGTTTTTTTAAATTGATTCTGGTTTGAAGTGTCCCAGAGAGAATTTGCTCTGGTTTTCATAGTACAGGGATTTTCCTAGTTTGAAACCAGGCATTTCGTGTGATTGTCGGGCACATTAAAAAACCTGGACTGCGACTCATGTGATTGTCCAGTGGCAAGATATTGGGTGGTAAATTGTATCATTAAATCCCAATAAATTCAAATTACTGCTTTTAGGAAAATGCAATGAAGCTATTATACATGGGTGGTTGGGAAACTGCTCACCTGAATGACGCCCTTGCCCGCGTCATTGTAGAGATGATTAAACGCGAGTGGCCCCAACAGTGGCCCACATTACTCGCTGAATTGAGCGACGCTTGCTCTAGAGGCCATATGCATACTCAGATTGTGCTACATGTCTTCCTGAGGCTTGTCGAGGATGTTGCTACCTTGCAGGTAAGATTATGTTTATTTACACCAGAACAAACACTTGGGGAGGTCCACACGTATTAAAGTGAGGATATATTGTTCTTCAGCTGTTAAGTAATCTTATTAATCTGTTAAGTAATTTATTGGATATAGTACATTGCTGCAGAGGCCGGGAAGTAAGGGAGTGCTGGAAGAGTATGAGTTAATACTTGTATGACTTAATGGTATTAATACGTTTCAAGCAATCCCCGTCCCCGCCGAGTCTCGTATAGTGCTTTTCTCAAACAATGTGAGGAAATACTAAAAGACCAAAGAGAGGAAGATGTATATTAAAAGGAGTAAAAAAAACATTAAAAGTAATATTTGACATGTTAGGACAATTTGCTAAAAGAGTATGTTGTTATTTTTCCAAGCACATATTAGTAGTCTGTAGTAGTCTGCTCAACTGCTGATGATGTGGATGACATGATTCTCCAGTGCGTGAAAGTTTCATAAGTTTTCATGTTTTCCATGGCTAATATTAGGGGTTAAAGTATGAAATTGCCGTTTTATTGCAATAGGTTC
>NW_020654422.1:16130985-16145189 GCF_003589595.1 Hyposmocoma kahamanoa
AAATATATTGATAACTAGGCATAAACTAAAACGCAAAATTATATTAGCAAAATTCATAAACGGCTCTTCGTTGTTATTGGGGCAGCTTTCGCCATCGTTCTTTAACTATCATTGATTAATGGTATGCGGCAATTAGAAAAACCTTTTATTTGTTGACCATTTCATCTCCCGTTAGTCCAGTATGATGAACCTAAACGCTTTCTTGGAGAGCACTCACCAGTAATGCACTGGTAATCGTGACCACGTGTAAGACGCAATGAAGCTGATATTTGCTGCTTTTCAGACACTGCATGAGTGCGGCGCCGCTGGTGACGTGGGCTTATGTGGAGCAGTGGACGCGCGCTGCTCTCGATAAAGTTGACACCTGCCCACCGCATCTCGACCAACACCATCCACTGCACGTCGAGTGGGAGGCACTCTCGCAGGTAGTTTTACTTTGAGAAATCAATCATATATTTTTTTATATGGTACAACAACAGATAAGACTACAAATAATACTTAGAACTACTACATATGTTACATTATAATCTGATATCCAATTATAATTGTACATTGACATTAGGACTATAATAGGTTTATAATATAAAAGGGAAGACATTTATCAAAATAAGGACGCAATTTTTTGCTTATACTAGTGTACAGTGTTGTTTTGAAGCACTTAATACTACAGAAAAAAATATCATGGTCGGAACATATACGATCGACACATTCTGTATAATGGTCAGTTTTGTGTAACAAAGTTTATATAAATTTTGTACTGTTTGAAAATGTAATTAATGTTAAGAATAGATTTTTTTAATGAAAAACAGTGATTGACATTAACACGGGGAATAAAAATAAACTGGTTGTTCTTGGCTAAGTCACAAATTCGTTTAAGGTGCAATGTAACTCTTCAGTAATAAACAATGATCGGAAAAAGGTGTTTCACATATCGCACTTGACAAATAACATAGTATTATATAAAAAATTGCGTTATATTATATTTTATCTCAAAATTGCGTTACATTAATAATTTATCTCGAAAATTTCACTATATTGATGTGTCATTCATATATGATTTAATTTCAAAGTGACAGGACAATACTATCGCTTTGAAACTAAATAGGAGATAATACCATGTTAGTTGTCATGTGCGATATATAGATACATGTATAGATATAAGCTACAAGGAGCGGCACCGAGTGGTTAAAACCACCAAATATAATATTATTTAATTACTTTTTCTGAATTCCGGATTCCGGAAATGGTTTTACTGCATCGTAAGACAAAACTACTGAACTGAATTCGAAACGGTGATTCAATCAAAACAGTAATATTTGGTGATTTTGTCGCTCCTTGTATACCTATACATGTATCTATATATATGGAACACCTTTTCCCGATTGTCTTATAACAAATATATTACTTTAACATAATTTAAACATTAATGATTAGTATATTTTTAAAGAAAATTATTTAAACTGTGTTGCAGGTGCTGGACGTGGTGCTATCGCGGCTGCTGCAGGCGGAGCCGCGGCCCAGCGTGCTGGAAGGGCTGAACCTGCTGCAGCGTTGTGTAACCGTGCAGCCACCGTCGCCGCTCATACTCTCACTGCTGCTGTCCCTCATCTCCGCGCTCTTCGTGTTCCTCAGCTGCGCGTACAGCCAGCTCGCGGGTCCATATTAATATTGTTTTACTAGTTATTAGTTATCATTGTTAATGTCATGGAATTGGATCATGAGATGAAATCTATGGGATAGATAGTTTATGACCTGGATTATAATTCGGGTACATCCTGGCAGTAGTAGAACAAGACTAAATGACAACATTGCTGCTTAGCAAAAGTGTTTGAATAGCCGCAATTAACTAATGGCGACAAGTCAGTACAAAGATCTATAACAAAAAATACATAGGAGAATTTCGCTGACTCGGTAACTGGACCCGTGGCTCAAATGGTTACTGCAATGCTACGGTGCAGCATGGACGTGGGTTCGAGTCCGACCGGGTTGAAAAATTTTTCTGCGTGTTCGATCTTTATATTCACACTCATGATAACAATATAAATCATCATAACAAAAATATTTGAATTGTTTTGCAGGCCCTGGCGTAGGTGTGGCTGGTGCAGATCTGCTGCCGCGCGTGTTGGACAAGATCTTCGCGGCGCTGGTCTACGAAGGTGCGCCAGCGCACGACCGCCGCGCGCGCCAGGTTAAGAACGTGCGACGCCACGCTGCGGGGCTGCTCGTCAAGCTCGGCTCCAAGGTGGCTTATTTGAAAAATAATAATTACCTCCAATCCTGACAGTACAGGATCAAACCTCACTTCGTCATTTCTCCGCGCTTTGACATGTCAAGGCCCAACACAAATTGGATCCCAGGAGATCTGTGCTTAGTAGTGGACTGTAATAGTGGTAAATCAATAGTGTGTAATTGACGGCACAGTACCCGCTGCTGCTGCTGCCCGTGTTCGGGCGCTTGCACGAGCTGATCCGCACTGCGCTGGCGCGACCCGACCTCAGTGCCGTCGAATCCGTCACGCTGCAGGAAGCGCTGCTGCTCGTCTCCAACCACTTCTGCTGCTTCGAGCGACAGAGTCAGCTCGTCGCACAGGTACGTGATATCACGCAAATTCAGAACAGAAAATTTTAAACTTTACAAACTTTCTTGCTTGGTGCAGCCTCGAAAATCCCGAAAAAAGAGACTTGAGTCTTACGGGGCTTTAAAGACTTATAGGCTAGGCATTTAGGCAGTTAAAACATGATATTTTAATCAAATGCATTATTAACTCAAATTATAAAACCAAACATTAATTATGAAACGACGTTTTCATTTTTATAGTGAACACGCAAAAACAAAACGCGTTTGATTTATTGACCGAGTTTATTACTACCGTTTTCTTCAATTTCCTCAGAATGTACGAGGCTCCAATTTACAGTGTTGCCGTATCAATCTAAATATCAATAAACAAAATAAAAAATTACTGATGGTTTAATAGATTTGTTAATGTAATGCTCGTCAGAAAGTCAAATAATGGTTATTTGACTTAGCTCTCAAAAGTCGCGATATTCCCGAGAATTTCGGAAACTTAGATTCCCGGGATCTAAGTTGATACTAAATTGATAAATTGATACTAAAAAATTGTGTTCGACATAATAATATGTAAATAAAGCATATATTATTATTTTGTTTGTCGACCTTTGTACGGCTTACGAGAGCACATTATGATTTGTGAGGGATACACATGGCGAGTATCGTCCTTTATTGCATTACTGTCTACGCCATAGTTTCCCAAAGTGGTTCTTACCGCTCCCCAGTGTGCTTGGAAGAGTCCTAGGGGGACGGTAGGGGCCTCGGAAGCATTTGGGGAACGTTGATGCTGTCCAGGGGGTGCTACCGCATTAAAAAAAAACATTTAATTATCTATATAAACTACACTACATAATTAATATAATTTGTTTTCCTTGCAATTTTTTGTGTTAAGTTAATTTAAAAAAATACGTGTTTTTTTTTGTGGTGATGGGCGATGAAATTTATTGCCTAAGTGGACGGAGAGCCAAAAAGTTTGGGAACCTATGGTCGCCTCTGTCGCTGAATATCATATTCGCAAAATATCATGTTCGCAAAACATGATATTCGCAAGACATCACATTTTCGCAAGATGCCACATTCTCAAGATATTACATTCTCAAAACACCATATTCGCTGAACACCACATTCGCAAAATGTTATATGTGCGATTTTCAACACTGTACTGTTAGGAACAAAGTACAAAATTACAATTTATAAATTACTCATTTTTAAATAGAAAAATAATAGTGGAAAACAAAAATATTAGGAGTATAGTCAAAGATTGCGTAAATATAACACTAAGTATTCAAGTGTATCTGAACCAGTTAAGTGTATTACAGAATCCGGATCACTGAAGAATTTTAATTTTATTATCTGTTTAAGAACAATTTTAACTTTTAAATTGTCTCTGCCAGGTTCAGTAACCATTTAGTACAATCAACGTAGCTATTGATGACTGGAAGTGGACATTCAATGGATGATACAATAGAGGTCCGCCATTTTCAACGGGTGATTTCCCCAGTCCCTAGGTGATCCTTTGCAAAATGTCATGTGTCTTACGTGAATACACGGATATACTGAAACAAATGGTTGCCCAGGTACTAGGGGACTGCAGCGACCGCTGGGCAGCGCTGAGCCCCCACGTGTCGACGGCGGCCGGCCTGGCACGGCTGGTGGGGCTGGACGCGGCACCGACGCCGCCCGACACGGAAGCACCCGACGACGACGCCGGCCGCGCCCGAAGGACGTTGCTCCACGCCCTGACGCTGCTTCTGGGTGTTGTTAAACGCACGCAGGTGCCCGCCGACCCTGACAAGTGAGTTTTCCCTCTTGCACATGAGTACTTACAATATCCTATTTGATTAAATATCATGTTTTTAATACTTTGATATTCGTATATTTTTTAATGACAACATTCCACTATTTTGTTACTATTAGCGGGATGTCGCAAAACAAAAAAATAATAGACTCCTCTTAAGAATTTCAATTACTACTTTTGATTCTCGGACTATCTTTCACATAGACGCTTGAGATTGAAGTCGAAGTCTCCATGCAGTCGAAACCGACTGAAGTTGATTAAGACTTCACGCATTAACTGCAAACATACAGTCAATCTGTTAGCAGCCTAACTCGTCATATTCATCTTAATAATAATAATAACGCCGCACACACTCGGCACAGCCCCGCACTAGGGAAACCCTGTGTCGCAGCAAACTCACGGGAGAAATAATTGTCGGCCATACGAATATTTCTCCCGAATCGAATCTGGGACCTGAGAGTGACAGTCGCGGCATGGTAACCGTTCGGCCACGGAGGCAGCTAGCTTGTGAAGAGAAAATAAATGAGTATTGAACGTCAGGGCGTCCCGCGGCGGGTTCAGCGCGGGCGTGACCCCGTCGGGCAACCCGATCTGGCGCAACCCGTGCGGCGGGCACGTGCTGCCGCTGTTCCCCGCCGCGCTGGCGCTGGCGCGCGCGCTGCACGACCTGCACGCGCCCGAGAACGCCTCCCTGCGACACCCCCTGCACGCGCGCGCGCTGCTGCCGCCGGCCGCCGAGCGCCGCAACCTGCTGGGCCTGCGGGACGCCGACGCCGCGCCCACCACGTCGCAGGACAGGATGCAGAACTTCCTGCACACGCTACATGACAATGTGAGCTCTGGACGCGTTGCACGCGTTGCAAGATATACTGTGTGCTTTTTTTGATGGGACGGTATGGGGAAATCCGTAACTATAGGAGATTGGGCATAGTAAATTTATTGGTCAAGCGTGAGTTGTCCATACAAGTGAATAAAATTGATTAATTTTTTTTAGTGCTGAACGACTCGGTGTCATGTAAGGATCATTTAATTGTATTAGAAGAAAAAATCGGAACAGCAGAAGTTGGTCAAGTTTAATAAGAGCCTTTGCACACGGCACATTTAATAAGCGCCACCGACGCGCATTTACGGCGCGGTAAATGCGCATCAGCTGCGCTTATACGCGCCGCAGACGCGCTGTAGTGAATCGATTCAAACGCGCGCAAACATCATGTTGCAAGCAAGAAGCTCATATACTCCACTGGAGTTTACACTTAGAATTTCATGTAGTTGCTTCATTTACAAAAACTAACTAAAAACTAATATTAAAACTACTTATCAAAATGCGCGATACATACGCGCGACTACCGCGCGCTGTAAACGCGCGTCGTTGGCGCTTATAAAATATGACGTGTGCATAGACTATTAAATGTTTTAATACAAAATGAATAAATAGAATTTACTAATTTTTTTTTTACCATCTGGTAACGTCTAAAAGTAATATGTATAACCCGACGGACAATTTCTTTTTTTTATCGTAGCCTCACATCTTGTCACAACAATTCTTCTGAATGTCCGTAACAACTATTTTACTTTTGACTTTATCTACATTACAGGTGTGCCATTTAGTGGGCGCTGCTGCAACTACACTAGGACGCGAGTTGTACGCGGCCGCAGGTCTAGCCAGGTTCCTGGCGGGATCACTTCTCCATGGACTGGAGCACCTGCCCGACCATTGGCTGCGGCCCGTGGTCCGCGCGGCGCTCAAACCGCTGCTGCTGCATTGCCCGCCCGCGCACTACCACACAGTTGCTTTGCCCATCGCGCAGCATATGCACGCGTTCAGTTAGTATCGTTAGTAGTAGTAGTAGTAGTAAGTAGTAGAAAAAGCAATACAATAAATTCGCTCACCTACTGTCTAAAATAGCTTAACAAATTCGGCTTTCTCATAATTTAAGGGACGGCGATACATTTGAAATTACGCTACTAGGCAGTACAACTAGTAACAGAATGATACTCAACAGTCTACAGCCTCCATTAATTGACATACTATACATATTTAGTAGCAGTAGAACGCCTTATGAAAGAGCTCGTTCAGGGAAGTACTGCCACCTTATATATTTCTACCGCCAAGCAGTAGTGTGGCAATTACTGCGTTCCGGTTTTGAAGGGTAAGGGTGGTGGTGAAATTACAGTCACATGGGACTTGTCAAGTTATATCTCAAGGTGACCGTCGCAGTGGCCGTCAGATCTCTGCGATTTAAAGTTAGTTCTGCAACTGTTATGGACAGGCAAGTCGCTTACCTCCAGGCGCCCGACTTGTTCGTCCCATCACTTCTCATCATAAAAAAAGTACTGTCTGTAAAAAAACATGTTTCAAAGAGAAAGTATATGCAGCATTTTTACGAGAGTTTAATTACATGTAAGAAAAATGGCGTAATCAACGGTATACGAAGAAGAAACAGCTATCATGGGACGTGCCCTCTTGCACTTCTCAATCCAGAGTGATTTTGTTGCGGCGGTTATGAATAAATAAATAAAGGTTATAAAGCTATAGCATTGAAATTTTGTTTAATACGTGTAAAACGACAATACACATACAATTTAATTTAAATTGAAAATAATTTATACTTATTGTATGTCATAAATTAAATTATACTTAACATTTTCCAGTGTTAATACATCTATCGCAGCGGTGGGACTACATCACGTCACTATACGAATCCGGCAAACTGGAAGAAGAGGGTGGAAGTGAGTCGCAGGAGGTTCTAGAAGACATACTTGTCAGAAACCTTAGTAGGGAATATTTAGATGTGCTCAAGGTACGACTCCGTTACAAAATAAATAGAATCTGTACTGTGATAAAATTAGAGTTAATGAATGAATGAAATATTCTTTACTTCACATAAAAATTACAGTTAAAATACAATACAGTAACTTAAGTATAACAGGAGGTCTTATAGCTATAAGCTTGTATATGTAGCAATTTCTTTCAGGCAACCTTAGGATGAAAATTTGGGAAATGCAAAAGGGATGCCAAAGAATATCATTATAAGTACACAACAACAATTATAATAAACTCGTAAACCTACATATACGTACATATATATGTATATACATACAAATAGAGTAAATGGTTTTATTTAACTTCTGACACACTTTCGCGCTCGTCAAAGAGGTGATAACAATCTTTACTGTAATATTTTAATCCAATAATGCGCGCTTGTTAACGCCCACTACAGCATCGTATAGACTACTGGTTTATTTTTAAAATACTAACCTCGCAGGACTATATTATTAACATCATAAACAACAAGTTGTGCCATGACTTTTTACCTGAAACAAACTTTTAAGTTTTTGTTGCACTGTCTGACACGTTTTACATCTGTATTTGATAGAATAAGTTCAAACGTACAAGCGTCCTCCACGACGAATCCCACCCCCGTCGACTCCCACACCGTTATTACCGTTTAGAGCGATCTATTTAAATCTATTTATTATTGTATGAAAGTAAAATCGGATGAATTATTAAAGGTCATGATACGGAAAATGGAGTTTCAACTAATTATTATAAATCGTAATTAATACATGAAATTTGTTTTTTTTTATAGATAACTTTAGTAGAAGGGGGACTGACAGTAGAAACTCCGGTGGGAGACATGGAAGAAGACCCTCCGGCAACGGCAACCGTACAGCGTGCGCCTGAGCAGGTGTCCGAGCTCGGGGCCTTAATTCTGGCACACCCGATTGCCGGGCCGGCGGCGTTGCATCTCGTTAGTGCATTCTGCTATTCAGTTAATATAATATACTATTTTAGAACCATTGTAATTTATTAGTCCGGCAGTTTGATTTAAATAAACAATATCTGTGGCATTGATGCTTGTTGATGACAAATGGAATGCTGTGATCTCTGAAAAGGCCGTGAAGATTTCTAATTAACGTCTATTTTATATACTATAAATAGACAATCTATAAATTTTGGAAAAAAAAATCAGTAAAGATTCTTAGCTAGGCATAAAACTATTTTATTCTCAATAATTTGATTTAAATAAACAATATCTGTGGCATTGATGCTTGTTGATGACAAATGGAATGCTGTGATCTCTGAAAAGGCCGTGAAGATTTCTAATTAATGTCTATTTATTATACTATAAATAGCCTTAATTTATAAATTTTGAAAAAAAAAAATCAATAAAGATTCTTAGCTAGACAAAAGCTTTACAAATAAGAGGCTGCAATAGGTCGACTGCTCTATAAAGCCATGTTAAAGCAACGTGCGCACACGACCTTCCAACGAGAGGGTATGTGCCACAGTTTACCACACTTGCGCGAAATAAAACATTGGTTCTACCTAAGTATTAGACGCCCCCAGTGGCTAATTAATCCGAATAATAATGTGTTAGACAATCAATCCTCTTTATGCGGATTTCCTGTACCGTAAGAAGTAAGAACGGAATTCACTTCGGGGCACCCAGAACATCCAGACCATAAGAAAGTTAGAAAATTTCGTTTACCAAATACTATGATCTGTTTGGTAAATTAAATTTTCTAACTTTTAACCGGGAGTCGAACCGACTCATCCATCGCCCACAGTGCAAGCCGTTGAGCTACCGACTTCAGCGCAAACCACACCGATAACGAAGCTAAGCTAAGAAAATACGTTGTAAGTAGTGACAATGGGCACGTGCGGGGGTGAAGGGTGACTTATTTTAAGTAGCTAGGCGAGATCGTTGTGTTAGTTTAGTTTTTTTTTATAATACCAAGTGACGGGACAAACAACCCGTGGGCCTGGTGCCTGGACCACTGAGTGCTTTAAATCACAAGGACCGGAGGGGCAGTGCCACTGCAGCCGTAACCTTTAAAAAAGCGACCTCCAAAGTACGTGGAATTACATCTATTTGCCAAGTTTTATTGGAGTCGGTTACCGGAAAGTGCGTAAAACCGGATTCATCTCCTAGTTCGCCACTATACGGAACTTGACACAGGAGATAATAAAAATCGGTTTTCACTACTCAAAAGTATATTGAGAGAGAAAAAAGCCTTGAATTGGAGAATAGCAAAATCAACCATTCAAATAATTACTCCTTATAATAAAATTTAGGCGCCATTTATAAAAATGAATCTTCATGCGTGAACAGCCATCCTTAGAGGTGGATGATTTTCTTCAAAATGGGACCACTATGGAGGTATCCTCTTTCTAACAAAAAAAGAATCGTGAAAATCGGTTCACAAATACCGGAGTTATCGCGTAACATACGAGGGGTGATCCAAAAGTAATGATAATCAATAATAAACACAATGAATATAATAAAAAAAATAAATTTATTTCTCAACATAGTCTCCTAGCAAGTCTATACATTTAGTCCATTTCTTTTCAAAACCTAAAATTCCCTTAGAAAAAAAATCTTTATCTTGACTCTCAAAAAAGTCCTCAACCGCGGCCATCACGTCGCTATCATCGTCAAATTTCTTGCCTCGGAGGTGTTCCTTGAGTCGTGGAAAGAGATAGAAGTCACTGGGGGCTAGATCTGGTGAATAGGGGGGGTGTTCCACAAGTTCAAAGCCCGCTTCCTGAATGGCAGCCATGGCGATTGCAGCTTTGTGAACCGGTGCGTTGTCTTGATGGAACAGCACGCCAGCCCGCAGTTTGCCTCGCCTTTTCTCCTTAATAGCCTCCCGCAATCTTCTTATTTGTTCTGCATAGTAGGAGCCTGTAATAGTGGCCCCCTTTTCCAAGTAGTCCACCATGATTATTCCTTCAGCGTCAAGTCAGCGAAAGGCATTTCTTGTTAATAAATGTTATTATGACTTACCTAAATTTTTTGACGACACGTATGATGACAAATAACAATAATAATACAAATAAAAATACTTCGACATCTCTTATTAATAATTATTGAAACTAATAAATAAATAAATAACGCACACACTCAACATAGCCCCGCACTAGGGAAATCCTGTGTCGCGGGTGCCATGGACACACACATAGACAACCACAAATTACACCCAAACTCACGAGAGAAATAAATGGAAGCCATACAAACATTTCTCCCGGCCCGGGAATCGAACCTGGGACTTCTGCGTGGCAGTCCGGCATGGTAACCGTTCGGCCACGGAGGCAGTCTAATGTATTGTATAAAGTATGTTTTCCATTACTAATTCAGAATAATGCAATGTAATAATGTGATATAATAATTTAATGTTATGATATTCTATTGTAATGTAATAATTTAATATAATTAAATAGTGTGATTTATGAATTTAGCCCTCAGATGTTGCTGTGCCCTTGCAGGGCGTCACATATATACCATCAATTAATGTTCCATCTTAAATTTGTAATGTGATATGCAATAAACAATTGAAATTGAAAAGATATCTCAAAAAAATATTTTGTCAATTAGCCGTGTTTTTAGTTAGTGGCCGGCAGATAAGTTGACAAGTTTCATGTGCCTGTAATTTCACCAGCACCCTTACCCTTCTAAACCTTACACTTTTTACTAGCTTTTTAACCGGGAGTCAAACTCCGGACTCGTCCATCAACTGCCACGCAGAGGTCCCGGGTTCGATTCCCGTGCTAGGAGAAACGTGCGGGGCTGTGAGTGTACGTGCAAACCGTGAGCTACCGACTTGGGCAATGCAACAAAAGACGCGTGGCGTCCGCAGATCCTGCGCGCGCTGACGTGGAACGACTCGACGGTGTCGCTGCGCGCGTGCCTCGTGGCGCTGCCGGCGCTGCGCTCGGCGCTGGAGGCGGGGCGCGTGGGCGCGGCCGAGGCCAGCGGCGCCTTGGCCGCCGTGCTGCAGGCGCTGAGGACGCACGGCCAGCACGAGGCCAACCAGGCCGCGCTGCTCGCCTTGGCCGTGCAGGTACCGTTTCTCACTCGTGTGTCAAGGCGGAGTATAATGACATTTGCAGGGTTGCCAGTTTTCATAAAATTTTTAACAGTCACGTAGCTGTTATCGACAGTTTTATCGATGGATTGCGAATGTTACATCGTTGTTCTCATTTTGACAGTTGGCCTAGTAGTATCGAAATCAATTTTATAGGTGAATTTTATGATCTAAATGTGAAACTTTAAAATATGTCTCCTCTTTGTACTTTTCACAGACAGTTCTAAATACAATGCAGGTAATACGACATACTCGTGAATAAAACCACCAAATGTTAATTAATTACTTTTTTCGAACTCCAAATTTCCAGTTTTACTGCATTGTAGGGTAATAAAAGCATCTACAATATTCGCATTAGTTAAAACAAGCTATTGCTTGTACCTTATTAAAAAGTGTTTAGTTTGGTGTAAGGTTAGGTATCTACTGCATTTTTTAGAATTACTTCAAAATTTAACTTAAGCTTCCTAGGAGAGTAGTTTTATCTTACGATACAAAATTCGGAATTTTAAAAAACATCTGGTTTTTGGTTTGGTTTTAACCACTGTGTCACTCCTTGTATCTATTTATGTATACATTTATCTTCTCATTTGGAACACCCTATTCCGATCATTGTTTAATCTCTCATTACTATATTTAAATCTTTTTAATTTTGAAAAACTCCTTTATGTGAATGATAGAAGTGTCTGGACATCGTAGTTTACTAATACTTAATGTGGTCCCAGACATACGAGGCGCTGAGGCCTCGGTTCCCGGGCATCGTGTCCGTGCTGCGCGCCATCCCGGACGTGGACGCCCACGACCTGCATCGCCTCGACGAGAAGCTCTCCGCCACCCCTGCCAAGCCATCCAAGATCGACAAAAGTAAAAGAGATCTCTTTAAGAAGATCACCTCGAGGGTAAGTAGCACCAATAACTCGAGGACTGCTGATCTCCATGCTACAGATCGTAGCTCTGCAAAAGGTCAAAATTCCGTTATCTAGATGACACTGATCAATACCCTGGAAGTAGTTTATATTATGTAATCGGTCGTGGATATCAATTCATTCCTCTTTATTATAAAATAAAAAAGTAACTTTTTTCCTTGGAATATTCGAATATTGATCAAGAGCTAAAATTATTTTGTGAATTTTGGGAAATAAAAAAACGCACACACTCAACATAGCTCCGCGCTAGGGAAACTCTTTGTCGCGGACGCCATGGACACACAAAGACAATCACGAATTACACCCAATTCAGGAAAGGATAAATGTAGGCCACACAAATATTTCTGCCAGCACGGGAATCGAACCTTTACCTCTGCATGGCATTCATGAGAGTTAACAACTTGTGTCTCAGGGTGACGGGCGCAGTGGCAGTGCCCCTCAGATCTTTGCGATTTAAAGCTCTGAGTGACACTGCAACTGTTATGGACAGGCGTGTAGCTTACCATCAGGTGCACGACTTGTTCGTCCTTTCACTTGATATTATAAAAAAAAAAATAATATAGCCGGCGCTGTCCATAAAAATCTGTGCAATAAACGCCATTTTGATTTGTTTGTTATCACTACAAATTAGAGTAGCTTTGATAAATTGCAGCTAGTCAGTGTAAAACAAATTAGTTACAAAAATAGCTATTTGGTACTCGTCGCGACACCTGGTGTACCGATGGGTATTAAACATCCGACCACGTTACCTTGTATCGCGATTAGCCGTCCTCTGGAGTTATTGGTCCATGGTAGCAACTAAACGCCTTCTCTGTTAGACGTCAGCTTTCTTCTTGAATTATATTTACATTAATGCGTAACTATACGGCCTTATTCAAAGTGGCGGCGGGCGCGGATGCGTGTAAATCAAATGCATAGTAGACGCTCGTTGCGTTCACAGTGGTCGCGCGCGCTGGCGCCTGCCACGAGGCGGGCGCGGAAGCGGTTGCGCGGGTAGATCTATTGGCTCGGTCCGCCCGTACCTTTCGCAGACCTGTACGCCCGCACCTGCCGCCGCGCCCGCGCCTGCACTCTGAATGAGCCCAAGGGGTCACTTATACTATTTATTTCTAGTGCCACAAAGGCTATAACTACGTATAATTCTATGATTCAATACGATTTGATCTTAATTAATTAGCAGTGATCGGAATGGAGGGAGTTAATTTAGCTAAACTAAAGAATAATGTGAATATTCCCTTCTACAATTCCCGGGACTTCTCGGAACTGATTATATTTGAATATGCGTATTATTTATTGAAATTTGAGTGCAATGACAACAAATTATTATTTCCTATTTTAAATATTTGCTACAAATTATTGTCTCAAAAAAATAGTATTGTAGATGTGTTTCTATAGGTACTTATTTAAAAACAAACATGAGACAACCTGTATTTGGACTGTTTAGAAAATAAAATAAGAAATTTTATACCCATGAATCACGAAATGGGATGTCCGTACTAAGAAAACGTTCATACTTTACGTAGATTAACTGCCTCAATTCCCATCACAATTAGATAAATTAAACTTTTCTTAGGATTTAAGAGCGGTTACACACGGCGGCTTTTTGCAGCGAAGCAGTAGCGATGCAGTCGCTACATTGTCTACCTTTACGCGCGTGACTTTAAGAAGCGATGCAAACGCGATACAAACGCGATGAACCTTTTAAATAAATGAACTAATTTATTTATTTCATGTATTTATTAATTTCACTTTTAAATATACAATTAACAAAACAAAATATTGTGCATAAACATATACGGATTTTCCGTACATAACCTATTCAACATAAGCGACTATAAAAATGCAGTCGCGTGTGTGCATCGATGCAATCGGTCAAATGTAGCGACTAACAAGTCATCAAGAGCAACATATCCCTCAACAACTACGTGAAATGTCCCGGAGACGAGGTCTCGGATCATTTTGCAGGTCTAGCCTCGGATACACTTGGCAGTACTTATACAAATGTCGCCCAAGAAAGTTGTGGCGAATAGTGCTGGGTACATACT
>NW_020654422.1:16145199-16187601 GCF_003589595.1 Hyposmocoma kahamanoa
GGCCTTATTGCTATGTAGCAATTTGTTCCAGTAAACCTTAGGATATAAATTTGGGATGTTCACACAGGGTGCAACCAAAGAATATCATTATAAGTACACTACACAATAATTATTAATAAACTCATATACATAGATAGAAATATCCATACAAATATTATTAATACAGAACAATACATAAATAATAATATTAAATTCTTATATACTTTAAAAGAAAAAAGAAAATTGAAATAATAAGTATAGAAAATAAATGAAAGAATAATGGAGAAAAAGACAAAACTTAGACTTGAGGAAGTCAACCTTGACACGTTTGAAGGAATGAAGAGAAGGGGAACCTTGAATCGATTCAGGGAGAGAATTCCACAGTCTGATTGCGGAAACGGTAAAAGAGTTGGAATAAAAATTAAAGAAGAATGTTTAGTAAGAGTGTCAGAGGAGCGAAGCATTTATGAATGTCAACGTCTGAATTTGAAAATTTATTGCAAATGGATCTTCCATAGTTAACCAGGATACAATACTACAGAAGTTGACCCTCATATCAGACTTGCTATCACAATTTGCCTTGTCCTACAACAAATCGTGATTCTGGTAAAGTTCAATCAGTAACAGCACGGTTTCGTTACTCCACACTACAGACATGTTAAGGGCCACGTGCGCACACGACTACACTTGGCAGCAAATGAAGTGGTACTGACGTATCCCACGTGGGTTTCTCTCGGAGCGGCAACTTGCAACATGTTCCGCATCACGTAAATGCGTCGCAAAATGTTGCGCGGCTTGATGCGGGACACTCGGCAACGTTGCAAAGTCACGTAGATTAGACTGTTGCGCATCGCGTTGGGAACATTTTATCGCCTAGTGTATCCAAGACTTTATCCTACAAAACTGGAACGAAGTTATGCTCGTATTACTACTCTAGAAGCTGCTGAATTGGTCGTTTCAAGTCGCAAAAAAGTAGATTTAGTCACAGTCGTTTTAAAGTTATAAGATGTTTTCTGTCTACCCTATGAGCAATGTTAGCCCATCCACTTATTTGCGATTAAATCGACTAAATTAAAACTTTTATTATAGGTGCTAATCAAAATTTAAATACTCGATTATGTTATATTGTGTTTTACGCCATCGCTAGCGACAATTGCTACTATAATAAACTCATGGTGAGGTACAGACTTCATGTTAAAAAAATTGTTGCAGTTAATCGGTCGAAACGTCGGACAGCTATTTAAGAAAGAAGTGTACATTCTAGATCTGCCTACCATGCATACAGCTAAAGAGAAGCCCCGAAGCGCCGTAGACACGCCAGAGGGCGCGGGCCTAGAAAACCTTTTCACGGCACACGCGCCCACGTAGTCTAATTAATGAAATAAAATACCACTAGCCATATCTACTCGCAATGTTGAACATTCTACTGTGAATAACCATTTATATGTTATTTAATTATATTATTGAACTGTACTACTTTGTTTCTTTTACACCGCCGTAACAGGTTGACAGAAATTGAAAACGGCCCCAACATTGACATGTTTGACTTAACTGACCTGACTGCGCTAAATCCATTCCAGGCAGCTCGGCCCAAAGTCGCAACGTTTATTGAGAAAAATATTATGAACATCTCATTAGACGGTGGAACCATTTGAAAGAGGCCAATAGAGCTGACACGACAGTGGGCGACTTGAGCGAGAGCGAATAAAGCACGAGATACTGCTATATTCGCAACCCTACAGCCCTACTACTAGCCCTACAACTCATCACAACATATAAAACTACCTCCATTATTTGTAGACTACGACTTGGTCACGTGACAACTCCTGCCCACCTGTTCAAACTCAAAATCGTTCCCGACCCTGCATACCCCTGTGGGGCCTATGGTGATTTAAATCATATCTTCTTCTCCTGCCAAAAAAATGATCGTGTACCAATCACTATTCACGATACAACGACTCTCCAAAGCAACAGTAGTCACGTGTCCAGTTTTATTAAAAAAAGAAGCAATCATCCGCTTAGAGGCACTTTGAGTCACATGCCTGTCTGTTTTGGTCACACGACGCGCAGCATCGACGTTTTTGTTGTTCACAGCAGTGGACGGGCGACCATCACGAAATCGTCACTGAGATTCACACAACCGTTTGAATTCTGCAAACCAGCTATAAATAGTCTTGCATGGTGCTTCATCGCCAAAAGCAGTTTGAAGCGCTGAGCTGTTAAATTACACTTAATCTTACTATGAAAATTTTCACGAGTTAAATCCATGGTGATGTAGACAACCAATTTCTAAAATGACGCCACAATGTAAAAATAAGTGACAGTCAGATGAAACAAACTGTATTCTACAGCCAGAGTTCCATTTTCAAATGTTGTAATTACTTTTTAAATATATTATTAATTAATAATAAATTGAACTTAATAAAAATTCATTCAATAAATATATTTGTAAAACTTAATTTAGCGTAAATTGGAAAATGTTTTCTTTGTAAAATTAAAAATAAGGTATTTAATTAATAATATTATTTATTAATAAACTATTGTAACTATAGTGAAAAAATAGGGTGGTTTGCATCAATATTAGACATAACTGGTTGAAGACTGTACCACCTCAGTCAACCGTGACCATGGGACCTGTAAAGGGCCCGAAACGTCGGTTAGTTTGAAAAAACAAATATACGCGATTTAAATCCGGAAAAATAGTTTCATTTCCTATACATAATAAACAAATTAAAATTGAATTTTTTAGTGTTTCGTACGAACTTTACTTCGCAAAAGATTTTTTGTTAGCTAGTTTATCGACCAAATAGTTTCATTTCCTATTTTTAAATATTGTTTATGTAAGTAGCCAGTTCCGGAAACTTCCCTATCTATTGCAGTAAAAAAACAGACTGTAATCAATAATTTATTTATGCATAAACCTCTTAGATCTACTGTTATTCATATGTGTAAACCATTTGCGTGCCTACAGGCAGGTTCGTTCCGTTGGAGACTAGCTCTATGGCGTTTTTAGTGACGTCCACTTTTAATACTGCTGAGTTCTCTAGGGTAATACATTTAGTTTCATGATTGCCGGGTACTGGGATTTTGCGAGGTCCTAGGACAGAGTCCTTGTATCGCCATAACTTTAGTCTGTTCACATCTGAAAAAAGAATAAAGGTATCAAGGAATCTTATTTGACGACTGTAAGATTTTTCGTTAAGGCCTATGTTCAGCAGTGGACGTCTTCCAGCTGATATGATGATGATTTTTAGTGGATTTTTCATTGTCTCGCAAGACAAATGCGATATTTTCAAGGTTTGTTTTAAAAACCAAAATTAAGAAATAAGCAGTAAACAGTAATAAATTTATTTATCGGCTTCTTTTTATATAGAAGCACTTTGGGTTACTGTTTAAAAAGTTATGAAATATTATTTACAGTGGTAATTTTATATTTAATTTTTTTTTAATATATAGGTACCTTTGATAGCTTTAACCTCTTTGGCAATCTTCGCTTTAACTTTTTCCACGGAGTCTCCATCTGCTACGCTTACAGAAATAGAGAAGAGGCCATTGCGCGCTATAGGGTTTACGATGATCATATCAACGCCCGCCTCGGCGCTGAAGTTGATGTGGGGTTGACCAGGAGCACAGTCCTCGCGCGTCTTCTCTGGCGCATCTGGCGCTTCCGTGAATTTCACTTCTATTGAATCTAGCTGTAATTTTGAAGGTTATATTACAAGCATGGAGCATATGTTTGCATTAGATCGATGTTGCGTGGCATGTGATATTTTTGTCGATCATTATAAAAGTGGTGTAAGTCTATATTTTAAAACACATGTTTTTTTGATTAAAAGTATCGCATTTAGTCATATCTTGTTTCATTATAAAAGTGAAACAACTACAATAATTGCACTAAAGTCCCATAGATGGCATTACTAGTTTACTCAGAGGACTAAAATTACTACACATTAATTTGCTTAAAGCTCATTATTTCAAAATTTAATTACAATGACTTATTTCACTTTTATAATAAACGACACATTTATAGTAGTAATTTTTAAAAAGTCATCTGATTATTATGTGCTACCTACAGAATGAAAGAATGCATAGCAATAAATTCATTATAATGTAATTCGGACTCTATTTACCAGAAAGCACAGGATTATTAATACGTGTACAGACAAGATACACGTACATCCCTGATACTTGGAATTATTTGTTATTATTGCTAAAACTGACCATATGTTTTATAAATTTATAAAAATATGCTTACGTCTAAGGTAGTCATTAGGTATTGCCTATTGTCCAACAGTACTTGCGCCTCGTCGAAAGGCAGTCCCACGGACAGAGCGTCGATGCCCACTCGTTCCATGTTCTCTCGTGTTGTTTGCACAAATGGCATCACACGTTTCATGTACTTCTTTAGTTCGGCAACTTCGCCCAGCTTGCTTGATATCGCTTTGTTGTCGGGCAGACCTGATGGCTGGGGTCAAGAAGGAATAGTTAGTATTTCTCAGTTTTAGGGCGCTGGCGAGCATTCGCCTGTAAAGATTCGTTTTTGAGCATTACTAGTAATATAACATCCAAGATTCGATTAGGCTGCGATTCCACCAGAGATGTGCGACGTAGAAAAGCGTGCATGCGAGTGCCTCTGAGAGTCCGCAAGTGCCCCTGAGAGCCTGAGAGAGCCCACGAGAGCCAGGTGTGCCCACGAGTGCCTTTGCCTCGCTGGCACTCAAAGGTTCATAGACATAAAAAATGCACTTAATGACATTCAAAAGCACTCGCACTCTTAAGTAAAGATTTAAAAACATTTCCAATATATCTGGTGGAGTCGCAGCCTCAATCTGAACAGATTGTTACATTACAGGCGAATGGTCTCGGTGAAGGAGGCTACCGAATGTTACAAGTGTTGCGCAACGAATGTTCGGCCTTCATCCCTCATCGCCTGTAATGCTCGCTTGTGAACGTTTCATTACAAGTATTTCTTGTTCGCAGTGAAGTAGCGCCCTAAAACCGTAATATAATTATAATTTATTTTATGTTCATAACATTAATGCCCAACAAAAACACAATCGTCCATATGCTACGATCCTGATACTGATCTTCTAACTCATTACTGCATCAATTTTTTATGTTCCAGTGTTAAAGCACATTTTGTTGTTGAGAAGTCAATGTTGAGAGTAATAAATCTGTGACATTTGCCGCTAGCAACCGCACGTAAATATTTCGCAATTTTGTGTGACAAATTTCTAGCTATTTTGTGTATAAATATTTTAAGGCAGTCGCTAACGACAGCTGTCACTGTAAACTCACGGTAACCTCTGTAACAACTACCTACTAGTGAATAGTGGTTGCTTTGAAATCAACTATTATAATTAAAATTTAACACTATTTCAATGATTTACACTTACATTAGAAAAAATAACCACTGTATCTATTTTAATGTTAATTAATTGTTACAATATAAACAATATCACGTGATATACTTCTCCAAAAGAAAGCAGTAAAATTAAGAGCAAGGAATCAAACTAGTCGGAACTACATACGTATGGTGTTTTGTAATTAAGATGGAATAAAAAATACTCACTCCATGAAGTTGCTTTAAAGTAGTCAAGATAATATGTTGCCACTTAGGGTACTCTTTCGCGACCCATATGACAGCCTTGTTTGGTTTCCTCTCGGGTTTCGGAGTCTCTCCCTTCTTAGGTTTCCTGACAGCGCAGTGGTTCTTCAAATGTATGCGGAAATTATGCGCTGCGTCCATCAGGTAATTGCTGGCCTTTACTATAACTTCATCTACTGGGCCTGCCACCGGCCATTGCTCGTGAAGGATGCTCTTTTTCTTTAAACAAGATTTTTATTGAGTTCTTGTGTTTTCGCGATTAAACAGTTTTTTTATTGTAAGTAGCAGTAGTTTGGACTTTCGATTGTTGCTGTTGTCAATAAATGAAATAGTTCTTAAAAGTGCCGTATTTGTTTACATTAAAAATAATAAAAAAAAATCTTTGGAAATGAAACTATTTTTCCGGATTGAAATCGTGTATATTTGTTTTTTTTTTTCAAATAAACCTACGTTCGAGCCCTTTACAGGTCCATTACCATGATACCTGTAAATATGTTGATTGATTAATATGTTGCGTTGGTTTGTTTGAAAAAACAAATATATGCGATTGAAATCCGGAAAAAAGTTTCATTTCCAAAGACTTTTTTATTATTTTTAATGTAAACAAATACGGCACTTTTAAGAACTATTTCATTTATTGACAACAGCAACAATCGAAAGTCCAAACTACTGCTACAATAAAAAAACTGTTTTATATTTAAAAAACCGCTCAGTTCGCGGTTATAATATAATATAATTTATAATAATAATAACATTAAATGAAAAGCACAGCATTTTGGCGACTTTTAGTAAATAAGTTTGTTTTGGACTTGTTGGAACATCGAGTATATAACCAGAAATAGAGACGAAATGTTATTTAACTTGTTTGAAAACTATTCTGCCTTATCATTACTGTGACAACTGCGCTCCGATTGGCCATCCCGAATTCGAAACAATTGACGGGTGTCGTCAATTGTTTCACTTCAAATCGACCAGTTAACTTGAGCTTTGCTATAATTGACGAAAACTGCAAAATTATTTATATATATATATTCTTTAATATTTAATTACCGATAATTGGATGTTTAGCTGTTTTTCCCACACCACCGAATAGAACAACACGGCATTGTTAGAGATATTATCTTTATTACAATAAATTCAGAATATTTTTTGGAATATACATACGGAGACGTACCACAGGTAGTTGGCCTGTCTATATTTCAGTGGAAACGAGAGTTGATAAGAGTTATATCGCTAATGTGTTACCACGAATAATATATGGCCCTTATTTCGTCTCTATTTCTGGTTATATACTCGATGTGTTGGAATTATAACAACAAAAAAGCGACCGCTGGCGTGCACACAGGAGGTGAAAATTCACAAAAATCGACATTACAGTCGATTCATATTTTGGAGCGAAAACAAATCTTTGCTTCCAAGGTCTGCCTTAGCCGCTTACATTTATGTTATTAAATACCTGACCTGATACTGACCTACCTGATAGTTAAAAACTGCGATAAGAAGAAACATGTTCATATAAAAACAAAACATACAAAATAAAATAAATAAACAAATATTCAACTAGATTAAACACATAAGTATCAGTGTCACGTGAGAGATGACAAAACACATAATAAAATTGATGTTATGCGTTACAAATCATTTAAAAGGCGTAAGTTTTTAATTAAACTTTTCATAGGCATTTCTAATCGGCATAGTTTATGAACAAAAGAAAACGATGTTGGGAAATGTGAAGGTGTTTCTACCTCGTTCATACACTAACATTCAATGAGCACATTAAAGCCTATGGTTAGACATTGGCCCCTCCAAAAAAGAGCATTTAAAACAAATTTTAGAAATTTCCCGTATTTTTTTACTTAAAACCGTTAAAAAATTTAAAAAAACTTTTGCTTTTTGCAACAAAATTTTTCCCCAAAATTGAAAATTAATTATTATAACGTAATCGATGAGAGGAAACCACGAAATATTTTAAAAAACCTCTGTAAGCCAGCACAAGAGAACTGAGACATCATAATTAATATACTTACATTTCCTAGTAGTTCCCAAACATACTCAGCAACGTGCGGGCAGATAGGTGACATGAGTATCGCCTGTGTCTCTATATACCGAGTGACCAATTCAGCGTGCATGTCTCCTTCTGAACATAACTCCCTGTATTTATCGCGCGCGGCTTGGAGTTCGAAGAAACCAGTTTTCAAAGCTTCCTTGAATAACATTTTTTTATAATTGTCGTCTGTTTGTTGGATTTTTGTGTTCATTTCGCTTATAAACACTTTGTCGTGGAAATTGTAGTGGCCTAGGAATACAAGACGATCCATTAAAAAAAATAGAGAGAAAAGCCAATAAAATATGTGATTTTTAGAGGTCCAACAGAGTTGAAAAACCATTTAATTAAATCTGATTTTTCATGTGAATTGAGATACCCTGTAGTTGTTCATTAATCTTTCACATTAGAAGAGCGGGGCAACAGTGCTATAGAAGTGAAAGAATTTTACAATGTTTAAGGAACAAAGAATACAGTAATGTTTGGTCAGGTGCGAGATGGGCAGACGACATCGCAAGAATTGCGGGGCGAAGCTGGATGAGATTAGCACGGTACCGTGAAGAGTGGCACAGAAACTTGGAGGCCTATACCCAACTATATAAAAGTCAGGCTGTATATGATGATATGATGAGAATATACCGTACCTGTCCTCATACTCGACTTAGTAGCTACCTTAACCCATTCAATGAAAGTGTACAATCTCAAAATAGCAGCATCAGCGGTACTTTCAACAAAATTCGCGTCTTCTATAGAATCTCCAGAGTCGGCTAACGTCAGTCTCATTCCATCCGCACTGAATTTCTCTATCGACTCCATCAGGGTCAAGAAGTTTCCTTCCGATTTTGACATCTTGGCGGAATTCAGCATAAGATGTCCGTTCACACGAACGCCTTTCGGCCATTTGTCCTCTTCATTCGGCCAAATCGCGCAATGGTTGAAAATGTAGTAAGTCAGATGATTTTGTACGAGATCCTTGCCTGACGCTCTTAGATCTACTGGGTACCTGTAGCCAGAACATTGCTGATTTTAAGTTTATCGGAGAAATTGTAAAGTTAGCCATCTTTAGAGGACATACAGGCAGAATCAAGCTAGAAGAAACGTTGGTTATATACTTACCAGAACTGAAAACTTTTCTTCATAAGTTCCAAAGATTTCTTGGCAATCTTTGTGTTTTTGGGGAAAGGAGAATCTTTGAAGAAAATGTAGTCCCAAACTTCATCTGTCATTTCTTCAGGTTTGATTTTCAGCGCATTTTCTTTGTTCCCTCTAAAGGTATTGCCTTGCAAAAAGTGAGCTACGGTGTAGTACGCATTGTAGATCGTTGAATCTGACAGAGATTCGATCAGCCACTGTCGATCCCAGGGTAACTTGGTTCCTGTACATAAAGATTATGTTAAATCCCCACGACTGAAAAAACAGAAGTTAAAAACTATACCCACCAAGTCCATAAGTTCTTGAGCAAGCATGCTCATGCAGCCACCTGATGGTGACCTGGAAGTTCTTCCTTACTTCATCGTGGTATGTGTTCATGGCAGCCAAAGCTTTCTCTGCCTGAACTTTCCATTCTTCATTGCCATAATCTAGATACCATTGGTTACATAAAGCCACCACACACTCATCCCCAGATCTTGACATGATGGTTTTTTCGGGCTCGTAGTATATAACTGCGCCTCCTTCTTTTACAAGCTTTGTTTGGAGGTTCTTCTTCACGTCTTGAATTTTACTGCCCTTAAACTCTCCAACTAGCAACACTCCATCATAAAAGCCTTTCAGATAAACCATTTCTTTGGCCTCTGTCAGCTTTTCCTTGTCGTTTTGACTTTGGATTTTTAGTTTATCGTATACATGCACTGCAGACAAATTGCCAAATTCTGGGATCTCTAGAATTGGAACAGGTTTGAACGGCAGAACCATTTCGTCTTTGATTCCATATTTTACCCTAAAGGCTGGTTTCTTTTGGAGATCGACAAGTGCAGCATAGTCGTCAGGAGAATCAGATGGTACACTGGTAACAATTCCAGTACCCTTGTCTTCTTTGATCGTTAGCATTGGCAGGGCGTATATTTTTGGGTAAGACGTGAATGGTGACTTCAATGCAACGCAAAGAAGCTCCTGCCCGACGATTTCTAGCAACACTTTGAACTCGCCGTCATTTTGAGTAAACCCTTGATATGCCATGTTCCTTGCAGCACGTCGAGTGCATATAAATACACCATGTTTAACAGTCTCAAAGGCAATATATTTGATGTCAGGATGAACCCAACAATTTGTTTGACCATACATAGTTTCTGGTCTTAGGGTGGCAGCAACTAAGCTTACTTTTTTGTCTTTTAACGCCCTAAAATGTTAAAGAGCTTCGAATTAATAACTTTAACGTTTTAATTTATAATAAATTGATGGTATTACATGATTTAATTCCGCCTTCACCTTTCCATCACTGGGGGACAAGATTCGCTCGAAGCGTTACGCTTCCACGTTTATATGGCGAATGGCTACAGAGTAGATTTTTTTTTTCATATTTCATTCATTCATTTTTTTTTCCCTGCTTACGGGAAACCGTGTATGGCGGGTGTCATGGACACACACATAGACAACCATAAATTACACCCAAACTCACGAGAGAATAAATGTAGGTCATAAAATATTTCTCCCGGCCGCGGCCCGGGAATCGAACCCGGGACCTCTGCGTGGCCGGCCAGTATGGTAACCATTCAGCCACAGAGGCAATTAATTAATTCCCTGCCTGCAGACTTGTTCCCTGCACGTAATAACTTGGACCTTTTCAAGGCGAGAGTAAATAGGCATTATTTAGGCGTGCATGTTCCATCGTCGATCTCATCGTCACTTTCCATCAGGTGAGATGGCGATAAATGTGCACAATTAAAAAAAAAAGAAATAATAAGATAATAATGCCTCATCCAAAAACACAGAAAGTCATGCCTCTTGTTTAATGACATTAAAAGTGACAATGATAACAACCTCCATCTTTGTTAAAAAGAACATACTTGAGGCTTTCAGGCAATGGTCCTACAACTTCCATCTTAATAAGGGTGTACTCCTGCGGACCAGCACCTTCGCCTGTGCTTCTGTCATGGTCCATACATGGCTGCTGGTCCAGGGGTGAAAATATTGTATACCGCTTGCCATACTTAATCTTATTTCGTTCTTTCAGATGGCGGAACTGCCATGTTACGAACGAATCGAAGTAAGGATTAGCGTCGGTTGTTATAAATGTACGCCGCCAGTCCACCTGTTCAGTAAAGAGTAATAAGATTAACGTAAGTTGTTGCAGTTCTAAAATTGTAGAACGATAGTAAAAGTATACACAATACTTGACCTAATTGAACTTTTTGATGATAAATTCATCGTAAACGTACTTATATGTATGACGAATTTATAGCATCAAATGTTACATGGACATAATTATAACAACAAATACCAAAATTAATGTTAATAATATTTCTTACATAAATACCCATTCTTTTCAAGTCGGCAACAGCCAATGGTGGAAAATAATCCAACCAGTAATGTTCGTGGGCAAATAGCTTTATTTCCTCATCAGGCACTCCAAGACTTTGCATGATTTGCCATTGATATTTTGCTGCCCCAGTTTTAGCTACAGCTTTGCTCTTTTTGCCTTTACTCTTGTCCTTAGGAACTAAGTCTGCCTCTTCTTTAATAAAGACCTCTTCTTGTTCGGGAAAGACGGGGGGACAACCAAATTCAGCCATCTCTCTCTTCAGTTTATCTGCACAAGCCTTTATGGGCATTCCCGTGCAATGAAATCCAAATGGAAAAAGCACCATTCTGCCTTTTAGTCGGTAATATCTTGATGCAAACTGTGGATATTGTGATTGTTAAATTATTCGAAGAACACTGGAGTCACACGGCAGAAACGCAGCAGATTAACTAACCAGACCATATGATGCTGCAGACTACAATACATAAAAGTACAAAAAATTGTAATTACATCTGGACAACCTGTCGCTATGAAAGTAGTCCAGAGAAGCATTAGCACAAATGTTCAACAACAGCCTATCATGAAAATTTCTTAACTTAACAAGGTAATAGCTCTGTGCTCTAACTAATCCTTTGGTGGTTCTGGGTCCATATAAAAAAACACCTTTAATCCTTAACTGAATATCCAGCCATGTTGCGGTTGTTAAATACTGAACAAAATTGGAATTGATATGTTAGGTACCAAACTACCACTTAAATAAGTACCTTTTTAGTACGTTAAACTTTTTAGTTAGATACCTAACAAAACTTCTTACTGGTGGGGACTCATAGATTTTAGAGAAAAAGTATGTGACATGTCCATAAAGCTACAATGTTCAAATGGAGATGGGACTCAATCATGAGATACACAAAGTATATATAAACAAAACAGATAGTCTGAGAATATCTATATCATCAAAGTGAAAAATGAATCAGAGACTGATGAGACTAGGGCTAGTTTTGATATGTGGAACAATGATCTTCCCAAAATTTACTACTACATTGCAGTCTACTACAATACATAGAAAGTCATAAAGGAGGCCTATGTCAATTAACAGCTGGCAAATGGTTGCTAAACAGATTTGAAGAAACCAGCTCATAAGTTGACAAAATTAAAACAAAGCCATTATTCAGTTGTGTTGTAAGTACTTTTTTGAAATAATTTAACCACTGTTACTATATTATATTGTGTACTATCTTCCAATAACAAAATAATTCAAGTTTTTGTCACCATTGTAAAATTCGATGTTGGCAAGCACATAGTGTACACATAATTCTTCTGTAAGTATTGCCATTTCAATAAAACTTTAAATAATAACCACCCATTAGAGGAAATCTGCACCCATCTCTACAGATATAAGGGTATAAAATATTGGTTAAATATTCATATCTTTCATTATCTATATTTATTTTTTATGATTGTGTCTTAATTCAAATAATATCTTACTTCACACTTGGATAGAGAAAAAGTGTGCCCGAGATGTAATCGTCCATTCATATAAGGAAAAGGAAAAGTACACATGAATTTGTCATGGGGCTTGCCATCGTCCGGAGCTTCTATTTCAAAGATTTTCTCGGCTTCCCATCTGTCTTGCACCTTCTTCTCTATCTCTTGGAGATATTCCACCTTAAAGGTGCCTTTGCGGTCCAATGTTGCCTGCAGAAGTTAATCAGATTTATGATAATAACTCTAAATGAAATAATATCCATTATGTAAAAATAAAGGCTAATGTATTTTTGTTATGTTGGAAACTTACTTATCATTGTAACATATAATTACATAATCAAACATTTTTATCTATTTCTCAATAAACATGCTCAAGTTTCAAAAAAAGCACATTTTATGTAAAAATTTTAAAAATAAACACTTTACTTGTCGGCAGTAATTTCATCCAACATTTTTTTTATAATACCAAGTGTCAGGATGAACAAGCCTTGTGCCAGTGGTAAGCAACACGCTTGTCCATAACAGTTGCAGTGCCCCTCGCAAGTTTTAAATTGCACAGATCTTAAAGGCACTGCGATTGCGCCGGTCACCCTGAGACATAAGTTGACAAGTCCCATGTACGTGTAATCACTATCACCCCTACCCTTCTAAACCAGAACACAGTAATGCTCATATTACTGCTTGGGGACAGAAATAGGTAAAGTTGCAGTATTTCAATGGAGAAACTCTCACAGGAGCTCAACTGCTACTAGATTCAGCATTCATGCAGAGATTTGCGGCATTAATCTGTATTGCCGCAAATCAAATAAACGCTGTCGTTTATAGACAAATATGGCATTTTTTTACTATGAAACTATCCCACACTTTCGGGTATTAATATAACTTTTATCACGATCCAAAAGTGCTACAGGTATTGGGTGTCCTAAGGTCAATCGGAAAGTGCGATACGGAAAATGTAGATCTATAATAGTGACGAGTGCAGTGCTACTATTTTATAAAAGTATGATGCAATGTTCATAGATACTTTAAGATTGTAGTACGGCAAATAGATAAATCAATTGCTGTACATGAAAGACTAATTATTGTAAATATAAATTATTTTTTCATTCATAACTGTAACGTGTAACTTTTGAGGAAACTTCACAAGCATTATTCAAAATTTCCTGCACGTGTACCGTGTTGTGTGAAAGTGGTATTACTTAGAGGCCTGGAACAGTATACATACCATTTTGAACGTTTTGTCACCACTTAGACCGATACTTTTTTCTTGCCTTGGCAAATAAATTCAAAAGTAAGATCTCTGAATTTTTAGCTTTTTTTTTGGCAATTGAACACGTTTTTATTTTTTTTTTATTAGAAACATACTATTTCGCAGCAGTGTGTCTCTGCTATTGTGCCACTGGTAAATTAGCTTTAAGTGCATTCATCATCCTGGCTACATTGCAGTCCTCCAAGATGGGAAAAACTGCTTATTTTTTTTAAACATTGACACGTTATTATTAAAAAAGTGTGCTTTTTTAAACGTTTAAGCGCATAGACTTTTAAGTTAAAAAAAGCTTGCAACGTTATGTTGATAGCGAAATGCAAGAGTAGACCATTAAAGGTATTAAGATAAGTTTTTTTTTTTTTTTGGTAAAAAACGAGTTATATTTTATTATGACATAACATTATTATATTAACATTTTGTTCATTGGCGTTTAAAAGCGTTCATTTTGTTTAAATTTTGTAGCTGTTAACCGTTGCAATGGAAAAAACTGCTTAATTTTTAACGTTTAAACGTGCGTTTAAAAAGCGTGCTTGTAAAAGTGCTTTTCACCTAAACGCTTTTAAGGGTCGTATTCTAGAACTCTACTCAATGCTCAAGTCAGGATTGCACTGGAAACACAAGCATTGGAAATACGACCCTAATGGCAGGGACTTGAGTATGATTTCGAGTGCTTTAAACCATACTCTAATCCTGACTTGAGTATTGAGTAGAGTTCTGGAAAACGACCCTAGGGTCGTATTCTAGTCAGGATCTGAGTATGATTTCAAGCACTGGAAATACGACCCTAATGGAAGGAACTTGAATATGATTTCGAGTGCTTTAAACCATACTCAAATCCTGACTTGAGCATTGAGTAGAGTTCTAGAATATGACCCTTAGTTTGACTCTTAAAAAATCGTTTAGAAAAACGTTTAAGCGCATAGACCTTATGTTTAAAAACAACGCTTACGCTTAAAATGAAAAGCGTGCTTATGCGCTTATTTTAAAAAGCAGACATTTTTAAGTGCTTTTCGTTTAAACGCCCACCTCTAGTCCTCCTTATCGTTTTAAACGGCCGATTCACACACTACCTACATGGCAGTTCATCTCCAAGGCAGGAGACTGTTCACACACTATCCTGTATATGGCTCCCGTATGGAGTCGCGCAGGACGCATTGCTGCATTGCATTGGATGGCTTGCACGCTACGACTATCTACATTCATAATACTGTATTTTGTGAATGGGCAATAATAGGCAAATAAGCACACGTCGAATGGTGGTGGTATAGAATTTTTTTTCAAGAATTATCCAAAAATTAAAAAAATTGTGACAAAATTGGCGCCAGTGGCGTTAGCTGTCAATTTGCCGGAAAGGCGGAATTTCTTTCTCGCCGACTCCGTTGCAAATCGTGTTCGCTGCGATATTTTTTCATTGTTTCTCTGCTGAAACCATTGATTTTTTGTTAAAGTACAACTAATACAATGGCTCCACGAACTGCAAAAGCGAAGGTAACGTAATTTTAGTAAATAGTGTTAAATTTCAACGGAAATCCTCTGTTCAAAACTGGTTTGCATTGTTATCCATGACGGACATTTCGGGAGCATTTTATTTAATCTTGTATTAGCATTATCTAACTTGGAATACACCATTGGGAAGCCCCTTGTGGTAAGCTAAATGGGTTAGGGTAAGAATTTGCAATAGTAATTTTGTTAAGGCAGGTACCAATTGTGAGATTCTTGGCCGCGTGCTTGTTCATAAATAAACAGCTTGGTTGGTAGGTGTGTACAGTCTGGATCAATAGCGCCGTTATTATATGCCAGCTAGGCGGGAAACCAGTGAATGCTTTTAACTGAAATTGTCATAAAATCATGTAATTTGAAATGTTTCCCTATGTAATATTGGTGATATTTACGGTATGTCTAAATGAGAGCTATACTCTTTACTGGTGTTTTTGGTTGAAAATAAGTACAGGGTGGCCAGAGAAGTAAATCCAAAAGCAAAATTTAGGTCCCTATTTGAGGGCTATCCATATCACCCCCATGTATGTCGGATTTTCGTAGTTTTCGAGTTGGGATTATTATATGGATTTTTGGAAAATTGCAATCCACTCACTCTAAAAATATTTTTTTCAATTCGTAGATGTCTTTGGGATTGTGTTTTCTAATTCAATTTGTATGAAGTGTAGTTTCACGCATAAAATAATTCATTCAAATAATAATCAGCTGTTGTAACAGGGCCATTCCAAACTGACAGGTGGGGCATTTTGACTTCTTTTTTGTTGAACTTTAAGTAATTTCTCCCTGACCATTGGTTAATTGGACTTACAATGAAAATATCATGAAGCCAGATATGCAATTAACCGCGACTATTTATTTACATAATTTTATGACCTTATTTATACTCGAAAATGTTTAATTTTGTAAGTGTGATGGGTGAGACACTCAAGACACTCGCCTGTTTGAGTTAATGCCTTCATTGCCAAGATCAAGACCAACTATTAATATTAGGTTCAGCAAGTTTTTCACATGTGATAATTTGAATGTTAAAATTCTATTTTATATATACATTTCATTAATAACTTTGATAAATGTTAAGGAAATTAATAGTAGAAAGTTAAAAGATGTGACGGGTGGGACACAATTTTGTGATGGGTGGGATAAGTTACAATTGAATACACAGAATTAATAAAATTACACTGTAATATAAGATCCACAGTTTGTAAGCAAATATTTTATAATTTTTTTCTTATTAAGACATTTTAGCACAAAAACAAAACGGAAACAGAGAGAACAAGACAACATGAAATCAAAATCACGCATGTAAAATGCGTTAACAAATTTGAAAAATTCTGCGGCATACTCTAAGATTACGTATCATATCCTATTATTATGTATGTACCCATTGACTTACAATTATATGGACGTCGGGTCCGCGCTAAAAAGTGTCCGAACTTATAGGGGGTTAAAATCGTATACAGAGTTAAAATCGTACTATTGCGTCATTCACGCTTTTGTCTTTGTTTGTTCGACTGAGAGCGAAGCAAGCAAAATTAGACAGTACTGCGATGACATTACAATTTAAATTCAACATTTTAGCTTTTTCATATTCCTTTACATGTACTACGTTTAAATAGGTTGACTTGGGACATTTTTTTCGTGGTTTTTGTATTAGACCCGTCATCCATTTATATGTAAGTCAATGTATGTACCATATCAAAATTTATCATATTTTACTTGAATATGTAGTTAAAACATGTTGAGACTTCATGAATATCCATCCTGATACCAAAAAACAACAGGAAAAATGTTCTGTTTTTAATTGTTTTTTTTTTTATGTGTTAAAATATCTTAATTATGAGAAAAATTACAAAATAGTTCCTTACAAATTATAGATCTACATATAAACAGTGTATTTTAAAAAAATCTATGTATTCAAATGTAATTTGTCCTACCTCACGTCAAGTGTCACAAAATGGTGCACATCCCAACACATCAAATGTTAAAATCCAAAATTAAAGCAACTGTTATACCTAGCAAACATCGTAAAAACTCGAATCCATGAAAATACAAACTTTTGATCAAAGTAAAAACATTCACTTCCAAATCTTCTGCACAATGCCCAACCAAGCCAAAATAATGACCCTTACTAAAATTGTTACTTTTACAGAAGCAAATAAATAAATAAATAACGCACACACTCAACATAGCCCCGCACTAGGGAAACCCTGTGTCGCGGATGCCATGGACACACACATAGACAACCACAAATTACACCCAAACTCACGAGAGAAATAATTGTAGGCCATACAACTATTTCTCCCGGCCCGGGAATCGAACCTGGGACCTCTGTGTGGCAGTATATGCGGCATGGTAACCGTTCGGCCACGGAGGCAGTTAAATGCCAATAGATTGCATATTTATTGGTTAAAATAAAAATATATATGTTTCATTGTGACAGGTGGGACTTGAAATTTGTATTTATTGAAACTTTAATAACTCTTCACCATACATACTTCCATGCAATCACTTATCACTGTTTTAAAATTCGTAAATTGTATTTTCTTCGACAGTAATAACTTATTTCGAAAGATGTACAAATAATCGCTATAATTATTGCTAATATTATAGGAAAAAGTGCTTCACTAAAGATGATTGCACTATGGCTGCGTTAATGAAGAAAAACAATAGAATAATTGTACAATATCCCAAAAATCGTATTTATTTCTAATTATTTGATTTATTGGGCGTATTCTAGTCATACAATTAAAACCAAATTGTGTAATTTGGATGGAAATATTGGACCGCGGTGTTATTTTCGCTGGAATGACCAAACTACTAAAGTGGAAAATTATGGGTTTCTTTCTCATTTATCGCCAGGGGTGAAAAGTGGGAATGAGCGAAAATTTCAAAAATCTTTTTCCACGCCAGTGTGGAAAAAACGCTTTTTGACGCAGATTTCTAATGAGAAAAAAAGCCTTTCCAAGAAAGTGAGGTGAAAAATTTTTTTTGTATCTAAATCGTTTCATATTTATTTAATTGAGTTAATCAAACAGTGATTGTGATGAACAGGTTTCCAAAATTACGGTCTCCAACAGGAATGCACTTCCTACCTACACCCACAATGCAGGAAATTTTTAATCTCAATCAACTATGTTTTAACTCAATTAATTCAAATTTTTTTGTTAGTTTGAAGTATTTTTTATCATCATTAAGATAATAATGGTGTATTAAAAATCGTGAAATCTATATAAAAGCGTGAAATCTTCAGGTCAAAACTTTCGTAGCTTCCATTGATGTTAGGAAATGTGTGAAAGTACAATTCATACATGCAGATCGAGTTACAAAACAAAATCCCGAAGAAACCTACAAATTGAAAAAATAATTTTTAAAGCTGATTGGGTTAAAAATTTCAAAAATCATATCATCAATTCACTGATTGGTGATTCAGATACACCTCAGTATGAGGGACATAAGGACATAATATGATTTTTTCATTTTTTTGTGAGCACATTTATTTTCTTGTAGTAATAAGTCTTATTGATAAATTTACACCAAAAGTAAACTAAATCTGTATAATAAGTACAAGCAATTTTTTTTATTATGTTAACTTACTTATTTTCTTGTAGTAGTTGTTTCTAAATTTACGCCAAATGTAAATTAAACTTCTATTACAACAAACCACATGGCAACAGTGCATGTGTGTAAGTTGAATTGCGCCCTATTGTCAACATAATTTTTTATCCACCCAGAAATGGTTTTTTTTGTTAACGATTCTTGTACTGGACAGACATGGATTTTGGGACAATAACATTATTACTTTTGTTCCTGTCTCGCATTTACTCATTTTATTATCAATATGATGCTAACATTTCAATATTTTACTAGTGAGCTTTATTTAATTCATTACCTCATAAGTGGCAAAGAAGGTTGTCATTTATGTGCATTAGAATAATTCCTTATTATTTTAAAGCCATTTTAGTTATACACTCATTATTTATTGAGGTACAGTTTTGATGATAATCTTCATTTCACAGAAGTCTGCTGACATTAAAATGGCTGAAAGCGAAGCACCAAAGAAGGGCAAGAGTAAGTCTAAAAACTATGAGGCAAATGAACAAGAAGTACTAGATATTGACATTGCTGACAAAGCTGCTCCAATGATAAAGGCAAAACGCGGAAAGAAGGCTCAAGAGACAAATGGAGAGGCACATATTAATGGTGTGACTGATAATGCTCCACCACCAGCCAAGAAAGGCAAGAAAAAAAATGAACTGGTTACTGATGAGAAAACATCTAATGGTGACAATTCAACTGATGAGGAAACTACTCATGTGGAACAAAATAATGACCAGGTTGAAAGTAATGGGACTGCAGAAGATACACAACCTGCATCCACTGGTCGAGGACGCAAAAAACAAATAAAAGATGAGAAACCAAAAGAAACAGCTAGCAAAGGTAGAAAGGCGAAACCAGCTAGTGAGGAGACTGATGAGAAAGAACTCAATGAGGAGAAATCTAAGGGTAAAGGAAGAGGGCGCAAAGTTCAAGCTAAGGCTGAAGTTGAAGAAGACAAAACTGATAATGTTGAAGAGGAAGAAAAGTCAGAATCTGCCAAAGGCAAGAAGAGGGGTCAAGGCAAGAAAGAAAAGACTCCTGAAAGTGAGAAAGAGCTCTCTGATGGAGAAGATAAGATTGAGGAGCCCAAGAAAAAAGGGGCCAAAGGCCGTAAGGGGAAGAAAGCACAAGCCAAAGAAGAGGTTGAAGACAAAAAGGAAAATGTTGAAGAGGAAGATGTAAAAGAATCGGCCTCAAAGAAACGGAAAGTTACTAAGAAAGATGACAAAAGAAAAGGTAGGTTTATTTACCAGATTTTGTTTTAACTTCATGTTTCTAATGGAATAAGTTTAGTATAGTACAGGGCCTCCATTACTAGGATATTTCTTAGCCATTGTATACATTTGAGAATAGTTTTAAGTTTCATAGACGCTTGTGATCTGTTGGGCTAGCACGATAGGGCGCGTTTTACGCGAGAGCGACAAAGAACGAGATACTACTATTTTCGCGTAGTGTCTCGCGCCCTATCGTGTTAGCTGGGCTGTGTTTATATTATAGTTTCCATAAAGAGTGTACCTACACAATGTTCAAACATTGATTTTTTGTTAAAGTACAACTAATACAATGGCTCCACGAACTTCAAAAGCGAAGGTAACGTAATTTTAGTAAAGAGTGTCAACAATGTTCAAACATTTCAGGTGACGCTAAAGAAGAGGAAGCAAATGAAGAAATTCCAGAAGTGAAGAGTACAAAGGGTAAGCGCAGTCAGAAGAAGGCGATAGAAACGCCGGCTGAGGTGGAAGATGAACCCCAGGATACAGGCGAACCAACCAACAAGCGCCGGCGCAAGCCTGCTGAAGACAAGGGTAACTAGCTCCGATGACCAATTTTTTTAATATCTTGAAGGAGGGTTGATTATTTCTTATTAAAATTGTGTTTAAGTTAATTAATAAATAAACGATTTACTAAATATTTATGTTCATTGCTTTTATTTATTATACCTATGTTTTTACAATCTGAACATTGGTGAAGAGAACTATGCAAGTATTAACAATCCCTTTATAACTGCAACAACGCACTTTTTGGTTAGCAAACAATATTAACTTTGGGATCACTAACACAATGGTAGTAGTAGTGGAACATGATCGTGAATTATCTTTCAATATATTCGATAGTATAAAATAAGTGTTATAGACATCGAGCATATATACTCGATGGTTACAGATAACTTAAAAATAAAATCTAGTTATCTACAAGACATTGGTGTCAAAATGAAATAATATTGGTAAATCCTGGCTTTACAAATAAAATGAAGATTAAGTCAAGGTTTGTTGCACAGAAAAATCAAACGAAAGTCTGGAAAAAGAGTAGTAACACAAAATTAACTAAATCGAAACAATTTACGTGCATGAATGTTAGATTAGAATGGAAGAGGGAGAATTCAAAAGACTTTAAATTTTCAGCTGCTGCTGACACTAAAACAAAAGCCCCGCCTAAAAATAAAGCCACTACAAATTATGAAGAACTTGATTTTTCAAATCCATCAAAAAGTCTGCAAGGAAAAGAATGGAATTTCAAAATTGCCAGTTGGAATGTTGACGGTGTCAGGGCTTGGATGGGCAAAGGTGGACTGGATTACATTAAATACGAAAAACCAGATATACTTTGTCTTCAAGAGTTAAAATGTGGACAGGAAAAGCTTCCAGATGAGATAGCTAATTTGCCTGGATACCACGCATACTGGCTAGCTAGTGATAAAGACGGGTACGCAGGCGTAGGCATTTACACATCACAGCTTGCCATAAACGTTCAGTATGGTCTCCAAAATGAAGAATTGGATACTGAAGGTCGCATTATCACAGCCGAGTATGAGCAATTCTATCTGATCTGTACCTATGTGCCGAACGCTGGCCGCAAACTAATCACGCTCCCTAAGAGACTGCAGTGGAATCAGGAGTTCCGTAAACACGTTCAGCAATTAGATAAGAAGAAACCTGTGATAATATGTGGAGACATGAATGTTGCACACAATGAAATAGGTATGATCGATTTATTAATATTTGCCAATGTCAATTGTAGTTTAAGTAACTATTGAGTAGTTTACTTAAAATAAATTCGCCATATTCGACTTTTTTTTTCAGATTTAGCGAACCCGAAGACAAACAAAAAAAATGCTGGGTTCACTGAAGAAGAAAGAGCAGGTATGACGGAACTTCTCGGAGACGGGTTTGTTGACACTTACCGCCACCTGTACCCCGATAAGACTGGCGCTTATACTTTCTGGACTTATATGATGAACGCGCGATCTAAGAATGTGGGCTGGTAAGATTTTGCCTCGTATTGCTATGTAAACTGGAATAATAAAATTGTAGAAAATAATGGACAGATGAAAATGAGGAATTGCTACACAAGTATACATACATATTATCACAAAATCTAAAACAAGAAAATGGTTTTAAATTTTAATTCAATTTTTTTGTGAAATTATTCCACTAGTTTGTTATAATTACTAAAAAGTCGTTGAAAAAACCAAATACAAAGATACGATGCAAGCACATATAAAAATTCGTGAGGTCCGCTGATTCGTTCCATGGCTTACTTGGTATAGCGTCTGACACGGTAAGCTAGAAGATGTCGGTTCGAATCCGGCCGGATCGAAGTAACTTAGAGTGTTCGGTCTTTGTATTGATAATTAGAAAATGGGTTTAAAAAGTAATTTCAGCAGGCACACCACCACAAACAAAGATCTGCATTTACTATGAAGACCCACCCAACGAGGTCATTGTATACGAAATTATAACGTTTAAAACAAATGCCTAGCCAGACAGTGTACATGACTTTCCGTATTCAATACGTTCCCCAAGGAGCAACGAGTTAGGTACGCTCTTCTAAGAGCCTAAACTCAAATATTGCACACTATGTCCCCCCGAAGCCCCGAATAAGATACTCACAAGCTGGAAGGGCGTAGAGTTTAAGCCGTTAAAAACTGTATTTAGGACATCCAATAGGGGATGAGTTCCTAATTCACCTCCGGGGGACGTACTGAATATGGAAAGCCATATATATACACAGCCAGACACACAATATTATAGAGTATCTTGTTTCAGGCGCTTGGACTACTTCATAGTATCGGAGCGGCTTCTTCCTTCTGTGTGCGACAATGTGATCAGAGATCAAGTGTACGGCAGCGATCATTGCCCGATTTCGCTGTTTCTCCACCTTACCAGTGCCGACAAGCCGAAGGAGTAAACTGTCTTAAGGCATTTTGTTGTTAACTGCGATCTGGTGATATTCTCCACTATACGAAATTGATTAGTCACCCCAGTGCCTATTAACCTCAAAATGAACATCTCACTAGTAGGCAGTCTACTACAATGGCTATATGCTAGTTTTGGAAATTGACATGTAAGATGATTCCTTCACGCTTTTAGTGCTAAGTTGGACATTTTTTCATTCCTCATTTTGAGTTCGACATTAATACAATTGCATCATCCATATAATGTAAGAAATAAACACAATATGTAGATTATGTCTTTAATTTCTGGGTATAAAATAGTTGTATGTATAGGATATAATGGAAAGAGTATACCGATACTAATGTCTTAAAATTTCGCACCTTTACTTTTTACTTACTTTAATCTTGTAAATTACAAAAATCAAATTACATTAAAGCGTTGCCCCTGTTGGGTCGCAATTCCCTTTGCATTACTAATGACGATTAAAAACCCAATTTGTTTATTGTGTTGAGCCAAAGGGAAACTCTTTGCCAGAAAGTGTATGTGTGTGTGCACATTGCTAACAAGGAAATTTCCTCCATGTGAACTGAGGGCTTCAATGAAAAACAATTGTAAGACTTTAAACAATACTGCACATATGATAGTTTCTTTCAACAATACTTTAAGCTACTATATGATTATTTGGTACTACTTTCGTACGTAATAAAACAATAATTTAGTGTAAAGTTAATAATTTCCCAGATTGATTAGGTCCTCAACCAAATTTGGGGCTGCAACTTTTATCTTTTCTTAGAAATTCCAGGACGCGTTTTGGATTGTTTTACCACTACTACTAAACCTTTACTGCATTTGCAAGTGCGATATGTGTACTAAGTGCACGCACACATAAAAACTTGGCGAATACTATAATTATATCCCTTCAGCGTTTTGTAAGTTTGGATTTCAAAAATTTCGCATTTTAATGCAATGTTTTAACTGTAACGTAAAGTTTTGCAGAACAAAATTATGCCAGAGAGCTTGCAGCCATAAAATGAGTTGCTCTACTTAATATTGATATACCCTTTGTATGAAATGATTTAACATTATCCAAAATCGTTAAAAAACATGTCACAGACATTATTAATTATTTTTCATTTATACTTAATACTGACAAATTGGGGCCCTTACGCCGGTATTTTAAATGAGCCTGAAACAAAAGTTACAATAATGATGTATTCATAAAATAGGTTGTGGTTAGGCTTACCTTAAAGATCTATCTACACATATCGGGGCCGTGCACGGAACGTCCATGTCCCGTCAGGGTCTTCCTGTTCACACACGTCAGGGACGTGACTGGATCGCGGATAGGCCGTCTGCCGTCCAGTTTTAAGAAAAAAAAAAGAACGTGCAATGAAAATATCGGCGCATCTACGCACGTCACGGCGTCGGCCCGAGCACTGCAGCTGATTCGCATGTCCGACCCTGGTATGTGTGGATAGACCTTAACAAGGAGCTGAAAACTAATTTCCGAGATAGTGCTGAAATGTTACTACAAGGGTAAAGTACTTAAAAGGGACTTAAAAAGATCAAAGGGAATGTTGTAAAAACTCAAGCATAAAAGTTATTCAAACAAATAGAGATTACACACCTGCAAGATTTTGGCAAATTCATCCCTTTTTAAAAGAGAGTAAGCAGCTTGCAGACTACTCAAAGCACTGGCTTCCAGCTCTCGGATCCCTGAACAAAAGAGGTTTATACCAGCCTCCAATCCTGTCCCAAAATCACACTCATCTACTGCAATATTTGCATATGTAATCACAGGCTGCAAATCTGATAATACGTCATCTTTCTCCTTTTGAGTTTTTGCTGATTTCAATTTTGAAAACATTTTCTTTAAGTTTCCTGAAAATAATTGAAAATAAAAAATGTTATTCTGATAAGACACCACCCAACCAAGTAATATAACCAAATAATAAAAGCCTTTAATACATAGTAAGTCTCAGTTCCATACAAGATTGTTAAACACATTATATTAAGGTTTCCACCTATTTTCTGTCACAGCAATAATGGGCATTACAATTTTCTTTAATTAATTGGTATTATAATTAAGTGAATAAAGATGATGATGATAATTAAATGAATAATCTACACTTGCCATCGGTTTCTACTAAATTCCTGTACCCTAGTTGTGTACGTTTGTTGTATGGCACTACTATCCCTGCTCCATGGAAGGTTTTGGTCTGAATTTTAGCTTGGCGTTCCTTCATGTCATACTTTTCAAGGGGGTAACCATGGTTCTCTGCCCATTTTTTTACTTTGTCCATAAGCTTCTGACATGCTATTGACATGAATGGAGAAGTGTTTTTCTCGTTCTGTAAATATAGGCTGGGAAGAATGTACTAATTAATCGACTGAAATAAAAAACACACATGGTATAGGACACAGTACATTTATGACTGCATTCACGTTTGTACAAAATTATTTGCTAGGGCATTATTTGTTCAACTTCAACTTCAACTTTTGTGTCTATGGCTCCGTCGTTTTGCGCGACGATTTTGCCAATGTCAGGGTTGAGAGACATGTGTAGCGGTAGTGAGACAGATTGCCAATTATTAAAATAATGCAAATAATGCCCTTTTTTAACCGACTCAAAAAGGAGGTTTTCAATTTGACTTTTTTTATGTATGTTACGCAATAAATCTGGCATTTTGTTGTAACAGTTTCCACTGAAATGCCAATATTTTAACTGGGAAGAACTGCTTCATGAATATTCATGATGCTAGTGATATTCAGGCAGTTAATAGTCTAACTCTCAGGTATTTACTTACTAAATGGTTGCGAAGATATTCTTGGCCATAGGTGTGATGGAGCAGTCTTTACTGCTGTCACAGCTAGCAAGGAACTGTGGAGGCTTGTCAGGATGATCCCGGAAGTAACCAATGTGGTACTCACTTTTGCCATTCTTTTTTAATATTGCCTATAATAAAGTAATAAATGTAATCACATGGTCTAAAGCGAGTCTCCAGTGAGACAAGATTTGAATTCACAGCTGTCGAATTGCACCAATAATTGCCACTAATAGATATCACGATCTCACAATTGATATTAATAGCCATTGCGAGCGAGTTTTTGGCAGAAATAACATAACAGGATGTATTGGTCCAGTTTCACTTGTTGATAGAAAAAGACTGAGAAATTGGGAAAGGTAACACACACGCACACATTCAACATAGCCCCGCACTAGGGAAACCCTGTGTCGCAGGTGCCATGGACTCCCACATAGACAACCACAAATTACACCCAAACTCACGAGAGAAATAAACAGCATGGTGACTGTTCAGCCACAGAGGCAGTTAATATACTATATAAATAAGTTCTATGCCATTTAAATGTATTGAAGAGTTCATATAGTTTTTGTAGAAACTGCACCTGCAGATATAAGTTGTCTCGCTAAAATAAATTTATTTTTTCATAATTGTAATTATTTATTACAGTACACAAAAATTTGTTAATACCACTTTAACTTATAGGTTTCCTCTTTACAGCCATCAAGGATCCCATTAAAGGACATGGAATTATAATTACTAACATATCAGAACATTGTTTACTATACTTACTTGAAACTCTGGAGGATCATAGAAAAATCTCCAGTGCACTAAGTACAAGTCTTTATTGTCTAATATGGGCAATTTTCCAAGTAGCAAATCGTATGGGCCAATGAGCTCTAAATTTACGCTTGATAGTACTTTCTCAAATGACTCTAATTCTTCTAGACACTTATAAAATTTAAAAAAGTCCTCTGGCATTTCCACTAAAAACAACTCCTTAAAAAGATTGTGGTCACTTTTATCGTGATATAATAGGATTTCTGGGAACTTTATAACAATGTTATCGTCACAAGAGCCTTTGTCGAGATCTGTTTTAGATGTGGAAGCATTATCTTCATTTGACCTCGTCTTTTGATCAACACTACCTATGTCACCTTGGGTATCTCTGTGGTCAAGATCCTTGTTGGTATCGTTTACATCTTTTCTAGGTGAAGCAGTAAGCTTATACCTCTTTTTATTTGGCCTGTAATTCTCATTTTTCCGTTTTAAATTCTTCGGAGGATGTTTAAAGCTTGAGTGATGTTGTGGGTTTCGCTGATAGCAATTTCTACCGTACTTACAAGGCGTTCTAGTATCATCTCGGTAAGTCTGCCATTCGTCAGACATTTTATAATAGAAAAATTGCAATTTTATATCGATATATTTCAGTCCACTTTACTTTTCAACTCTTAAAGTTAGAGCGGGAATTCCATTCAAGACGTGCTACTATATCTTTATAATTTGTGGTGATCAACTAAAATAGTTAATAAAATGACGTTGACGTGTGACAATCAGTGTTGACAGACTTGCGACGTTAATTCGCCATTTTATGTATATTAAGTAGCCGATATTCGCCCAAACCATAAAATCTCTAAAAAATAGCCTAAATATTGCCGAGTCGCCGCACGACCCCTCGAAGTACTGACCGTCAGGATGGCTGGTCGCCTGTGGCACCCTGGCACCTGGCACTGAGTGCATATTCAAGAATTGCTACCTATGATATATTCTGAGAAATAAAAAAAAATGTTGACCAGCCATTCTGACGTCAGGATGGCTGGTCGCCTCTTTGTTTAGTATGAAGAGAGCAGATTTTTCCAGAAGTATGTATAGTAAAGGTATACGCTTCATATCTACATTAATAAAAAAATATAAACGATTGAAAATATTGCGAAAAAGTGTCTGACTAAACTAAAAAAGTAAAAGTTTTTAGTGCTTTATTGCCATAATATAAAGGGCAGGCGTTGAACGATTACTTCGAGATGAACTAGTCTGGTGAGATTGCTAATGTATAAAACCGAGAGGGTATGTAACCATCATAACGCAATATGTGTGTCATTTGTCATAAGTGGATCAAGTTATTTTAGTTTAATTTATCTGAGGATTCAAAGGTTTTGCTATTGGTAATATTGAGTTTAATATTTATGTTTCTGGTTTAAGTAGTGTTTGGTGACAATGACCAGCGACGTCAGATTGGCTGGTCAAAAATGTTTTTAAATTTCTCAGAATATATCATAGGTAGCAATTATTTAGAAAAGGTAGCAAACAGGTAGCAATTCTTGAATATACACTGCCAGACGCCACAGGTGACCAGCCATCCTGACGGTCACTCGAAGTAGCCTAAATTGGCGAAAACTCGTCTAATCTGTTGACGACTGCTATTATTTTTTATTTTTTAACCTAGAGATTTGAAAAATCAGAAAAATATAGTTTGAAAGGCTCATATTATGTTCTTTGTTTAGAAATATATTATGAAGTTTTACATAACGTAAATTATAAAATAAACTTCTATTTAAAAGTCACCCATTATAAAATGAGATTTAAAATTATTTCTTTATTTGTAAGTCAATGATTATTTCACACAAAAAACTTCCGACTATCACACCACCATCATAGTATATTTTGTTGTTGGCTCCATCATTTTCGTTCAGGAACTTCAACTTTTGACAGATGTCAACGTCACATGTGGAAAAATATCCGGGAAAATATTTATTTTCTGAAAAATATGATTTCTAAAACATGGAATTTTTTTCATGACATGAAAAAAACCCTCCCCGAAGAGCTAGCCTTTTCATAAATTCGGATACGCGTATCGCGTGTGTTATTGTCATTTTTAAAACCATAGGGAATTGAGTTTATTTTGAACGCACTTTAAACGAAAATCACAAATTTTCATGGAATTTTCACTGAATTCGTAAATTTTGTCACTGTCACTAGAAGCTTGTGAATTTTATCTTGCAAAAACGATTTTTTCATTATATTTAAGCAATAAGTAAAAATATTTTGTATTAAAAGTGCGATGTGATCAATCGGTAAATAGAGTTTTTTTTAAATTGGAAATGGCAAGTGTAATTTAATTTGTAGACATTTTGGTGCAATTAATTACAAGCAAATTGTTCTGAAATCTGCGCGATGTAGAAGTTATTGTTGTGGATGTTTTCGATGAATGGGTGTCTGGATTTTTATTACATTTTGCCAAGGACATGTGCATAATAAATCATCGTCGCTCACGCCATTCGTCAATTTCTTCGGGCTACGAATCATGCTCTGCAGCTGGTAAATATCTCTATTACTCTTCAGTTCTTCACTACTACGTGATTTTACATTTACTTATATTCTAAAATTAGGTTTGTAGCTGGGTTTGGTACGTGTTTACCACATTTTGGGTATAGTTACACTATAGATGTATTGTAATTTTGTGTTAACGTATTTGTATAATAATTTAATAACAATTAAATATTTTTTTGTGAATAAAATGAAAGTGAGTGATAGTTTCTATAAAAATAAGAAATTTATAAAATTATCTGGTTAAATAAATATCTGGTAAAAAAAGTTAAATAAATTACCAAAACAAAAATAAACCTAAAATATTTATTAACAATATTCACTAAAATTTATTTAGTACCAATGAAATTATTTATTTATGAAATTATTCAGATTTAGCTGTTTATGATTGAGCATATAATGGTTATATCTCTATTTTTTTATTTTAAATTTAATTTTGCACCATTATGAACGATTATGTAGTAGATTAGTATTAAGTAGTGAAATAGGCTGAAAATACAAATGTGTTCACAAAGGTCGAAGACAGGCTGAAAACCAGTGCTGAGCGACTTCTGCTGCTCAGTGAATGCTGAGACTGGCCCCAGGTCTTTTAAATCTTGTTTTTTATGTTTTTAAATAGTCTCATTTTCTTTATTACGTAATTAATGTGTGTTGAAATAAATGGTTTTTAATGGAAAAATACATAGCTAGATTTCTCCTTTTTACTCACATATTAGTAGGCAGTTACTTCTCACTTTCTTTCTCTTTAAAAATTTACCAGCTCATCTTAAATTTATTTCCAAATGTTCACCAGCTTGTTATTGTAAAAATCTCAAAACCCAAGTGCCAAATGTTATTTCTGGCCTGTAGTGTAGTATTGTATGCATTATTATTATTTGTATAATCAATATCAGAACTTATATATCACATGAAAATTTTAATGACAATTTTATATGATAATAATAGGTCTTTTTGAGTAAATATTATCCCTATTAATGTTTTAGTAGGACTGTAATAGGAATATAATACTTCTTGTAATACAGACAAAATTTAAACATTGACTGTAAAATTGTAAAAATAATTCTGAATTGACTGGTTGTGAAGATAATTGATTTTGTATGTCTAATTTTTATGTGTAAATAAGATTATTGAAAACATGCAGTTAAATTTTTTTTGGGCATAAGCATGCATATGAGAAAAGTTAAGTAGATTGATTGCAAACCTCTATTTGCGTTGTTTAAACTTATAAGTATTAGAACAAGAAAGAAGTTAAAATTTGGAAAACAAAATTCCTTTGTCTGTTTGTGCAGAAAATCTAAAAAAAAACTATTGGAACATAAAATATCTTCATCATAATATTTATATACTCAAGTCATGGCATCACGGCGCGGCGCAGTTACAAAAACAAGCAAAACAAAATAAAAAGCACTTTAAACTGAATTGATACATTTTCGTATAAATGGTAGAATGAGCATCGATCGATGCGGCGCTCGGCAGGAGGCAGCAGGCGCATTGTTATAATATTGTTACATTTCCACTGAAGATAATGTTGAAAGTGTCTCTGAACTGCAATTCGTTTTCCAATTTTTTGAGTTTATATCCATATTAAATCGTAGTAGTAGGTTGGACGTACCGCCTCTCGAGCAGAGGCCGCGGGTACGAATCCGGGCTCGCACCTCTGAGTTTCTTATAATTTATATGAAGAAGAAATTTAATTTGAAATTCACCATGAACTTTTCGATGAAGGAAAACATCGCGATGAAACCCTGCACGTCGAAGAAGGTTCACAACCCTCGGAAAACGTATGAAATCTTCAACCCGCATTGGGCCAGTATGGCGGACTATGGCCTAAACCCTCACCTGAAAGAGGCCCAGCTTTGGGATATAGAAATAAGTTGATGATGATGATCCATATTAGCGTAAATATATATATATTTTAAATTTAGTATGTTGTTTTATGCGATGCTAATATTTATAATTATTACAATGCAAGTGTATGGAAGCATTGAGTGACATAAGAAGGAATGATGACAAAAAATTGTATACTTTTACAAAATACTTTGCGATTTCACTGCGTGTAAAACAATACCTATACACTTCAACAAGAATTAAAATCTACAGTACCTACATACGTATATGTATTACCGCAAAAAAAAAACTCTATCATACTACCGTCGTACCTTGTATTAAATTGTTTGTTCTATGCTAGACAACAATCATGGTCACCTAGTTTCTTTGTTTGCGGGAAGCTGGGTTGCAAGTTGTAAGCGTCGATCGCGACGTAGTGCAAGCATAAGTAATGATATGAACAGTTAACCATAAACGTTCGAATGTTTCACCTGTGATGCTATATTTAGTTCCATTGTGTGGTAAACGGGAATTTGACCGTTAATTACACCACATTGTAAGTATCCGAAATCCAGAACGATGTTAATGAAATCGTAACTCAGCATCAACCTTCAAGAAGATCAATAAAATTGTAAACACGTAGTCAATTATTTTTCCTCCAGTGTTAATGAGAAATTTAGATTATATACATATACGAATATTTATCTACTGTTACACATTAAAGTAGAAACTTTTGCATTTACACTAAAGTCTCTTCGACCATGACCCGCGTTCGCTGTTGCGATTAAAGATGCTAATGGCTGTACTTAATAGAGTCACGAAGAGAGTCAAAACAATTTCCTTTTACTCGATAAAACATCGTATTGGCAAGCCCTTGAAATAATTTAAATGAACTGTGAAAAATAATTTCGTGATTAACGGCTCTTTTTCTCTCTTTTTAACACTCGATATTTTGATACGTCAATGTTGGTGCTCATGATCTAAGAACATAATATAAAATTTCAACATTTCTCATTAGTTTACGATTATAAACATTTTAAGTGATCTTCTAACTTACTGATGCAGTAACGAAAGATTAACTTTGGTTTCAGTGTTTTTATACTCTCGAATTAATATTACCTTCATTATTGTGTTTACTCTGGCCCAGATACGCCGTGCGGGCGGGCGAGTACTACAGCTAGTGAACGGAAATCGCCTACTGACAACATTGTTAGTCTTTCAGTTGACTGCCTACTGAACGAATATTATATTTTTAATGTAAAGTTGACGCACAACATTGTACAGCAACATTAAACAGCACATCAAGCTACACATTGACGTATCTTGTTCCGTTGCACTGGAGGCGATTTTCGAACAAAAATGTGTAGTCTGATGCGCTGTTGTTCGTACAATAGAAATGAATATATAAGTTCCATACTTATATCATAAAAGTTCGCCCTTTATCTAAAGCTCTCATAAAACCCTTTTGATAAGTTACTGTGCCTATTATTTTGTAATACTTGTTTCAGGCGATGAACCTGTGATCGTGCAATGGATCAGCAAGATGGTTGGAGCGGAGGAGAGTTGGGTGCAGCTGGAAATATTACCGAAGTTTCAGAGGCCGATCGTCAACGTGTACGCATTGAGTTCTATGCTACTTATGACGTCATGACCGGTGTGCGCATAGCCGCTACTCTCGGCGGCTTTTTTGCGCTAATGGTTTTCCTGATTGTTTATAAGAGTCGAAGCAAGTCAGTCAAGGCTCTAAATGATCCCAAAATAGTCGAATTGGCAGAAGCTGTAGTTGCTGAGGAAGAGGCGGTTGAAGAAGAACGACAACTAACTGCAGCTTTAGAAGAAGCATTATCAGAGCGTGCAAGATCCAGACCTTCCATTGGAGAGGAGCCACCGTGGCCACGAACAGCACGCTTCATGTCATATGGTGGAGGTTATGGAAGTTTGCTCACTCCACCGCGTCGCCTATCTACTCCCCGTGGCGAATCGCTGCCTGGCTCAGCTTTGCGCTTTGCTGAAAGACGAGCTTCTGGTGGCCCTAGAGACCGTCGTTTAAGCTCAGCAACGTGCTCTAGTTCTGGAAGTTCGTATTTGGAGCGTCGAGGATCATCTGTGGTTTGCGCATTGCCTGAGCGACGTTTATCTCCTTGTCCGAGCGAGCGTCTTGCGCCGTTAGCGTCTGTAGGAAGCATAGGGCCGTCCTACGCAGTTGAGTGTGAATTAGCATCCATTGGTGCAGATTCAGTATTTGCTGAAGATGATGATGACTCCACAGACGATGAAGTGGAACAGTTTTCGACAGATAGTGGTGGGTGTGAAGCGGCGGGTATCGGTGAATGCACGGAGTTATCGAGTCGCCCCGAGGTTTTGCCTTTGCGAGTGGACCGTGCATCTCACTCCCGTGAAACGTTGTTCTAGTATTTGAAAAGGTTTGCCAGCTGTTGCACAATGTTGATTAGCACATTAAAATATCGACTGTTTCAAACTTTTACTTATATTACTTTTTCAATTGGCATTTGTTACATATCACACACTGAATTGATAAATTTTACATATCATTTAAGTTAAAATCTTTACCATTCAAGAAATTATTCGGACTCAATTATAACTCATTCGCTTTTTAAAGTTCCTGTACATTCACTTCACTTCTAGTAAGTTTTACCTGATGATCGACCAATTCATCTAGGATATAAAAAAGGAAAGGAATGAAATTGTCGATATTTTAATATGTTCAAATTATATGTAAATAGAGTGTTTTTGTTAATAAATTGATGTTTCACAATGTTAATGTACCATACCGCGGTAAAGTTATTGAAAGTTCTCAATTGAATTTGATCTTTCTATACCCGTATTTGTAACATACCTACTTAAGTGATTGTTATCAGATTCATACTTCACATGTTTAAAATAATTGTTTTGCTAATACACCAGACCCGTTCTTTCATAGGGCTACTTACATTATGCTGACATATTTATTCACCAATTAGTGTTCTCTGTAAAAAAGTACATACTTACTAGATAGAGTAAAGATCTGCCGAATTAGTCTTTTATAGGCACTATTAAATTTGAATAGGCAAGTTGAATAGTTTTCGAAGAATTTTTAACTTCTGACAATCGCCAACTCTATTTACAAAGTTATTCAAAACTACCGGGCTAACTAACTCCAACCCTGCTGAAAGTGAGGGTGTTAAGTCTTAAAGTTGCCGATTCCACATGGTATTTGTAAATGTAGATAGGTAGGTAGAATACTAACTTTGTTAAGGTAGTCTTCAGTGAAAAGTCAATTTGAGAATGTGTAATTGTATATGCGTAGACATACTTGTTTTTTATTTTAAATTACCCTCGAAATTATTGAAGGGCACTTGAGACCAATACGTCCTTTGAACAATAAATGAACGCTGGAAGCGGCCTAAAATAATTATGCTCGTACCAAATCACTTTCCAATGAAGCTGCGGACTGCCACTGTTCTTGTGTAGCGTATTAAACGGTGCGGACGCCAGAATTTTATTGGTTCTAGTGTGCCCACCATGCCTCTTGCAGGCATAGGTAGATTGACTACACGAAAGTCGTTTTTATTACGTAAGATTTAGATTTACGTGTTAGTTCATGTAATGTTCGTTGCTCGAATTAAAAAGAGCTCCCGGTAGTCTGTACAATGTTGAGATGTATGTAAAAAGCTGTAAATATAAAAACACAACTCATGAGGAGTTTCATTTTCATGACCACATTTTTGGGTTTCACAAATACCAAAACAGCTAGTTTTATTAGCGTAGTATCATAAAAATCAAGCTGCAATTTTGTGTAGCTTCAAAAACGTATGCTAACTTATGTTCGGTTTAATTATCAATAAAGTGAATCTTGAGTACTTACAATTTGTGCGGTGACTGTTCCACTGCACTGATTTGTTTGTATCGCAGAGACGACCTAAATTGGAAATAGGTATAAATAAAAATAATATGGATTCGTTAAAATCCAACCTACTCTACCAATAACTTTAGATCACAGTCCACAAATGGCTAATTGGCCAAAGCTAATTCAGTTTCTCACGTTCTCGGAGGCAGTTTCTCAGGTACATATGTTTTTTATCACTATTTAAAAAAATTAAAAATTTAAATTATGCTACAGACCTTCGGTTGGGAATCTGAGCTCAAGAACTACGTGGGGTAAGTGGGGTCAGCATTTTACCATCTACAGTTAATGGCACGTACAGGGTGTAAAGCTGTTATAAACATGTTTACTTGTAATATTTCCTTAATAGCGGCCACTAGGATTGGTCAGCGTCAGTTTCGGGGATGCGTATAATGTTGATCAACAGTTTTGAAGAGTACAGTCAGATAATATTGGTCAAAAACACCAACGTTAAGGCAGTGGCGAGGTATTTATTTATCGACCTGCTAGAACTAATTTTTGAAACTCCTATTTTGTAGCTAGTTCCCGCGCTATTTAATTTTTTCTTAATTTATTAAGGCCTTGAGAAGCCATTGGCCAAATGTAATAAAAAAAAACTAACTACTACAGCTTAGAATAATAATCTAAGTACTACAGTATAAAAGTTAAAAAAAGAAATTAAATATAAACAACTTACACTATTTTAAAGGTGCTATTTACAAATTCAAATATTTCATTATATAAACTTGTGTGCTTTAAAAGCTCCTGTACAGTACTGGGAATTGTTTTATATTCGAGGTCTTGAGTTAAAGAAATAAGTAACAGATGTAAAGAAAATTGTGGGCAGTCAAACCGCGCTTTTTAAGTTTTAATCCACTATAGACAAACTATTTTTATATAGAGTATTTCTAATGGACAAAAGTAGAAATCAAATAATAGGGTATTGTTCAGTCGGCCAAGTTATCAGTAATAACAGCACATCTCATTTCCTGTTCAGATAATTTCGACTAGGTCGCGATCGTGATGGGCCCTACTTAAAATTCGCGATACGGATCGAATTATATTCCAAGTACTACAACACCTTCTTGAGTCATGCGTACTTGGGGTGTGTATCTAATCATGAAAAAAAAAAACTGCTTGGTCGTCAATGTCAACTGAACTGTCAAGTCTCAAATGTCAAGTTGAGTTGCGAGAGAAAGTTAGGGACTATTGTCGATAAAAATTACATTTTATAATTTTATTTCGTGTTATAATTTTGTACGCAAGCAGTAAAAAGGCAGAATGGATGACGATTTACCAACTGACTTCCAGGTCATCGTGGTTGGGACGGGTAAGTCATATATTTATAATAAAACGACACCGGTCGTGATGGCGATAGGAGCAGCCTACTTATCGATCTATTTTTTTCATTGTCTGGTCATCGGTGTAATTTAAGTCGGATCATGATCTTAATTTGTAGTGGGAAGATGTATTCAAATAGTTTTCCGGTAAGAACATTGAAGAGGAAAGTGATGTTATTGAAATTAGTTTGTAAAAGGTGCGAAGAATCACCCCACATTCCGCGGTTTACTCATTAATTAAATATTTGCAGAGCGACATTGCAGTCATTGTGCTCTTTATATCTATAAAACTCGCAACAGTTTCGTTGTTACTTACGCTGAATTTTGATGTTGTTGATTCAATTAATTGTCCTGCTTTTTGTAGTTATTGGATGTCAATGAACTTTGTTGCGGACTATTGACGGCCTTGTGTCATGCATGAAGTACCTACCTTGGGTAATCTCTGATTAGTTGTGTGCATAAATAGTGCATAATTCATGTCTACTACTCATTCAATTTAAATTATGTATTTAAAAAGAGAGAAATAATAATAACATAAGACAATCAGCCTGGTCTTAGTAACTAGTGATGATAATCACTGAATAACCACAAGTCTTAAAATTTATAATAATATGTAATTTTTAAGTTATTAAATGTCACAATATTTGACATTAGACCACCATGATATTAAATTATTTTTGTGAAATTACTCCACTACTTTGTTATTATTGTTAACACAAAGATTGAACACTGAAGCACATAGAAAAATTTGTACGGTCTGCTAGTTCATTCTGTGGCTTGATTTGCATAGCGTCTGACACGGTTTGCTGGAAGACATTGGTTAGAACCAAGCCGCATATAAGGAATTTTTTCTAAGTGATAGATTTTATAACTTTATATGATATTTATAATAATGTTTTTTATTAAAAAAATTTGTGACTATATATTTAATATACTTTCTCTCTGTACAATATTTTCTTGATTTTATATTTATTATGACGATTTGAATTAAATTGCTGAAGTAAATAAAAATAATCCTTGCTTGCTATATCTTACAACTTGAATTTAAAAAAACAGTACAATTGATTTTTTATAACTCAGCAATTGATAGAGATAAACACAAATTCTAACTTTATGTCTATTAAATTTGAAAATATTAGTTATGGGTCTATATTCATATAAGGTTATCATTTGGTGTGAAAAATAGGTATAAGCTTTTGTTAATTTTAGGCTTGATAGAATGGCATGGCCAAGTTCGTATTTTGTATTCACATTAGCCCTCGAACTTGTCTCTTTTTACTATTATTTTGTTTTTGGTAAACAGGATTTGTTGACGATCGTGTCTCGAATTCTATTTTTTTTAACTTCGGCTTGATAGAATGGTATCAGAGTGGAAATTACCAAATTTGTTAATAAATCATTCATCTGTGAACTCCAAAAAAACTAGATATAAAAACTTCATTAGAAATAAACACAAATGCTATACAAACACCAAGCAGCGGCCGCTATGTCTATAAAGAAGTATGAAAAATGTCATATAGACAGAGAAGAAACACAAAAGGTGCTTCTATGGTCTGTCTGTACAATTTAGTCAGGAGAAGTTGTCTGCTCGTGTCGGAGGTTTAGTCAGGAATGCCCTCATTGTGTTTTGTCAAAGAAAGGAAGGTTGGTCATCATCTTTTGTCCAAAGAAAGTCGGTCTAATTTCAAATTCCTATCAGCCATCTAAGTCTGTCTTTGCGGCCTGTCAGTCTGGTCATCCATGGAGGCTGGACGTTGGCCATCCATGGAGGCCTGATGCGACAATGCTGTTTATAAAACAATTATACTATGTATGGTATTTCATACTTCTATGACATGTGGACAAGCTCCGCTTGGCTTGCCACCGATCTTGGACGGTTCATGTTGAAGAATTCATCCCTTGGACATTCAGCAATGCTACATTCTTTTTTATTGTTGTTTATTCTGACCATAGGCATGGTGGAGTCCATCGTAGCTGCAGCATGTAGCAGGATAGGAAAAAATGTCCTACACCTGGACTCCAGTGACCACTATGGTGGACTCTGGGCATCCTACAACTTTGATGGACTCCAAAAGTTCATTAAGGAGGTCAATGCAGAACCTGAAAGACAGGTACAGGTTTACAACTTGGCAGAGCAGTGGTATATTGAAAAGTATGTATAGTTTTATTTTTTAACAACTAAATACAGCATAAATAGTAAGTAGATTAAATCAGTACAATGCTTTAAGCTTGTCAAGACAGTCATTGATTTAATCTTTTGAATGTTGATCTCATGAATGACATTGGCGTTGTGTTGGCTTAGATTTTATAAATTGATTGTATGCTGCTAACTTGAAAATTTCTTTTATATTGAGGTTTTTAATGTTAGTACTCCAATATCTACAAGGTCTGCATATCCATAACTCTCCACAGAGATGCCGCTGATGAAAAATGCGGAGGTGAGGAGGCGAAGACGGAGGTTCAACCTTCTGTGAAAATCTGGACTCAAGTCAGTTTTGCTAATGAATACAGGAAGTTCAACATTGACATGACCCCTAAGGTAAGAAAATCAAATCTGCCAAGTTCGTATTTTGTATTCACATTAGCCCCCTGAACTTGTCTCTATTTACTATTATTTTGTTTTTGGTAAACAGGATTTGTTGACGATCGTGTCTCGAATTCTATTTTTTTTTAACTTCTTCCTTTGTATGAAGTAACACCATCCACATTACACTTCTTTGATTTATGGATCCATTGTACTATAATCGAGGGCTGTAGCTCAGACGCATTGCGAGAGGTACTTTTAATAATATAAAACCGGGATCATTTTAAAACTTTGGTTTATTTTACCAATTTACATGTTTTGGGTTACAAATCAATAATCTTACTACTAATGTCAAGATCTTCTATTTTCTTAACATTCTTTTTCAAAGGATTCTAAATACAAACTAACTCATTCAGCCAGCAATTCTACTCATAGAGTACGGCCTAGTCTACATCCCTCTTCCTCACAGCTGAAGGGGTGAATATCCCTAGCTGGTAGTCTACCTATGATAGGCAACATACATAGTGATCAGCCTTTACTACAGGCTAGCCACACACTGCTCGGAAGCTATCAACTTACCAACAAGTAACCGCCGAGGAGGCTATGGCTTCGGTCTGCCAAAAACCTATCTAAAAAGACAGACCATGATCACATCCTAAACAAACAAATAAAAATACAATTACTCGTTAGCTATCCTAGCTAATTAGGGAACCTGACTAAACCCTAACACTTTATTTCATCGACCCTAAACTGGCTGAACGATCCTAATAAAAATTCTAAACATCACTACAAGTTCCTAACTATCTCAGCCTAAGCTATCTCCAACGTGGATGCTGCCACAACGACGACACAGGCTTGAACATCCATCGGACGATCACTGGGTTACATCACTATTGATCTCCCAGCTGCCTTAGTCCTCATTTTGCAGCTATCACGTTCCATCAGCTTCACTCATCATCCTTAAACAACAAGAACCAACCCACGTATAACGTCAACAACATATTCTAACTACATGTCCTCAGACATACATATGGTATGAGGGTATACCACATGAAGAATTTCTAATAATTAAATAAATATATTTTCCCAGAATGCAGACAGTCCTTGATCAACTGGAGGAATGAGCAGGAACTATTCGCACATACAGGACAATATATCTATCAAATTAAAAAAATATATATAAGAAAAACAAAAGTAAATGTTATCTATTTGATGGTGTATCCTCTCCTCCCTTCCTTCCAAGTCTGCATGTACAGGAAAATATTAATTTTTCTCCAAATATTTCTCATAAGGTCGATACCATTCCACATGAAAAATAAATATAAAAATTAATTAACCTAGTAGAAACAAACACATTAAATTCCCTCATATAGAACTTTTTCATCCTATTCACATGGAGTAGATTCTGCCTACACAACCTTTTCCTATTCATACCTAATCTGCACATAATACAATTAATCCTACTCAACCAATTCACTACCCTAACCTTCGCGTATCATATCTCTTAGATAAAGCAATCCTGTCTTTCTTGTCAAACATTCGCTTCCGATGCGATTGTAAACTATCTATACATTCTTTACGAGAACTCATCGAAGCTGCTCGTTTTACGTAGTCACTTCGCAGATTCGCCACATTACTTACGCGAACACGATTAGAAATGTCGCTTTTCGAATTGTATTTTATATATATTTTCGGCAAATCATAATTATAATTATTTATATCTAAATCCCGTTTTTGACGCAATTGACACGTCTTATCACTCACGTCAACATTACTTATCATCTCTGGCAAAACCGAGAAGCTATCTAAACTTTTTGATATGGTTTTCAAAGGAGACTTTTCTTTCTTTGGTCCAATATCTATCATGGACTTAGAAAAAGAAATTTTATTGTCAACTTCCACTTTTGACAACTCGTAATTACACTTTTCCAAAACATCTCGACCCAGAACCAAATATTTTTCAAGATCGTCTACAACCAGCAACTTCGAAGGATAATCCTTCCCATTAATCATCAACGACACCTTGGTGGACGACTGCACATTTATTGGCGTTGCACCCACTGTACGTAATGGAAAACTTGGATTATCATCGATACGCAATTGCAACCTTTCCGCAAAATACCGAGAAATTACTGAAACTGAAGCATTAGTATCCACCAACGCCTCGCAACATACATCATTAATAAAAACAGATATAAAAGGTGCCCTATCTACGCTAGAACTATCAAATGTAGACAAATTTTCTACATGTTCAGTTGCGCTTTTCTGACAATCACGTTGAGGAGATCCCGACGAAGATCCACTACTATGTGCTCGTGAATACCCTTGACTTGGCGTATCCTGCTGCACAACTGGTGCCTGTGGCACTAAATCTTCCGACTGCTTAGACTCGGGTCTAATTATCGGTGCAGAGACATCCTGTGTTTGCCAACAGTGAGAATGCTCTATTTGACAATTTACTGGCAATACAATATCTTCTCGACTCACACTATAACTGTGATTAAATACGTCATCTACTTGTAAAAACAGATATAAAAGGTGCCCTTAGCGTAGATAGGGCACCTTTTATATCTGTTTTTATTAATGATGTATGTTGCGAGGCGTTGGTGGATACTAATGCTTCAATTTCAGTTATTTCTCGGTATTTTGCGGAAAGGTTGCAATTGCGTATCGATGATACTCCAAATTTTCCATTACGCACAGTGGGTGCAACGCCAATAAATGTGCAGTCGTCCACCAAAGTGTCGTTAATGATTAATGGAAGGGAATATCCTTCGAAGTTGCTGGTTGTAGACGATCTTGAAAAATATTTGGTTCTGGGTCGAGATGTTTTGGAAAAGTGTGATTACGAGTTGTCAAAAGTGGAAGTTGACAATAAAATTTCTTTTTCTAAGCCCATGACAGATATTGGACCAAAGAAAGAAAAGTCTCCTTTGAAACCGATATCAAAAAGTTTAGATAGCTTCTCGGTTTTGCCAGAAATGACGAGTAATGTTGACGTGAGTGATAAGACGTGTCAATTGCGTCAACAATGTGATTTAAATAAAAATAATTATAAATATGCTTCGCCGAAAGTAAGTATAAAATGTAAGTCGGAAATGAAGAAGAATACGTTTTGTACCATTGCAGAGCTGGCCCCTCCAAATACAATGCAAACACGTATTTCTTCTGCACATCAGACCAATTATTTAATATACTAATGGTCTCAAATTGGTTCAAAAACTCATCTACGTCGTTGAATCCATTAAACTTTTGCGCCGACATATTATCATACATATTTTCTCCTCGCACTTTTTACTGGCACCAAATAAAAATTAATATTAAATAAGTATAAATATAAATTACGACCTTTTATTACGCATTCCTGGTGGCTTTGTCGTAACAACATATAAACATTTTTCCACGATGGACTTTTCTTCATCGGAATCCTTTCTTCATTAGTAAGCTTGCGTCTAACTTTTGCAGGCTTGAATTACATTATATTTCTTCTTCGTAAAAACATATAAAAATATTTTCCAACGGCGTTCGTGCCTCCACCATTTATAATCGAGGGCTGTAGCTCAGACGCATTGCGAGAGGTACTTTTAA
>NW_020654422.1:16187611-16285070 GCF_003589595.1 Hyposmocoma kahamanoa
ACTCATTCAGCCAGCAATTCTACTCATAGAGTACGGCCTAGTCTACAGTACAGGATAGCCTGGAAGTGATGGTCAAAACGAAATCAATTGATTGGACTACTAGACTGGGGTATCGAACTTGATGGTTCATAAGTTATTAAATTTTTTGCGTTCTTTGGAAAATCATTAAGTGCACCCATAAAAATTTTAAAAAATATCCACAACGTGACTTTGAAAGTGGATTTTTTTGCCTTATGTTTCTGAGATATGTATCTTTTCGACAGAACTCTTTCCACAAAATGAGCTAGCATATAAGTCAATTGCAAATAGCTCTTTGGCTCAATTTATATTGCGGCAGAACAGAATGGAAGCGAATTTTTGTAACGGTATTGTACATAGCATAATGAACTTTATGGTCAATAGTGTAACATACAAACTATATACGAGCCAAAATTTTCCACGGAATGCGCGAGCAATCTCGAGCATGAAATGCACTACTTTTTCTGCCATAGCCTTTCCGTAGTACGGTTTATTTTAGTAAGATTCTCTTGAAAACAAAGTTTTGTGTTTTGTGAACAGAAAGGGCTATTGGCAAATGATATACACTGGCTCATTTTATTAAAAGAGTTCTGTCGAAAAGATACGTATCTCAAAATAATAAGGAAAAAAAATCACTTCAAAAGTCCTTGGGATGGTTGTTTGTAATTTTTTTTGGGGTGCACTTAGTGATTTTTCCACAAAAACACAAAAAGTTGATTAACTTTTGAACCATCAAATTTGAAATACTCAATTCAATTTTGAAATACTCAACCTACCTCCTCATTTCGTTTTGACCATCACTTCCAGGCCACCCAGTACTCATATATAAAATGAAATATAATTTATAATTTGAATTAAATTCCATAGCTCCTTTTCTCCCGCGGTCCTTTGGTGGAACTCTTGATATCATCAAACATCGCTCGTTACGCGGAGTTCCGCTGCGTGACTCGGGTCCTTACATGGTTGGAGGACCGCTTGACGCCCGTACCATGCTCCCGTGCTGACGTGTTCGCGACTGAGGCCGTCAGCATCGTCGAGAAGCGCATGCTCATGAAGATGCTTACTTCCATCGTTGGGTACAATGAGGACGAGATGAATAATGAATTTAAGGGTAAGTTATTCATTAGCACAGTATTGGATGTTTATTATTTTTTTACTTGTATTGCTGCCGTAGCATTATTTAAATTCAGATGCGGAGAGGTCCATTGAATTCTGACCTTAGCTGAAATATAAAATTGGATGGTAATGCAGTGAGATCGAACATATAGAACATTAACTGCCTCTGTGGCCGAACTGTTACCATGCCGGGCTGCCACGCAGAGGTCCTGGGTTCGATTCCCAGGCTGGGAGAAATATGTGTATGGCCTACATTTATTTCTCTCGTGAGTGTGGGTGTAATTTGTGGTTGTCTATGTGTGTGTCCAAGGTACCCGCGACACAGGCAGGGTTTCCCTAGTGTGGGGCTATGTTGAGTGGGTGCCTTATTATTGTTATTATTTTCAGTATAGTAATTTGCCTATTCTATGTATGCCTATAGACTGGAACGACAAAACTTTCAAGGAGTACTTAACGCACAAGGGGCTAACACCCAATCTGATCCACTACGTGTTATACGCGATCGCGGGTGGCAACAACCGTATGGGATGCTTGGACGGCGTACGCGAGTGCAAGAAATTCCTTATGAGTCTCGGCCGCTACGGTAACACTCCGTTCCTCTGGCCGATGTACGGAAGTGGAGAATTGCCACAGTGTTTTTGCAGGTTAATATGATTTCTTAGTATAACATGGGTCAAATAATATCTATTTGGACTTCGAAGCATGCCGGAAGTGGATAAAACTTCTAATTATTAGACTACATAATATACAATAGGGCTTGCACGACAGCGCGCAACAGAAAGCGCAGGATTTCTATGCGAGAATAGCGGTATTTCGCGCAAGTCGCCTTGTCGTGCTAGCCCTACAGATAAATATTGCACACCGGTTTTCATGCTGTCGCCATCTCTGAGGTCCCGGGTACGATCCATGATAGGGCCAGTGTTGAGAAACTAACTTCTCTATTGTTTCGGGTCTGGGTGATTATGGTGCAGGCGTTGTTTCGGATTTCTATAACACGGGTGCTTTAGCTTACTTCGGGATCAGAGCACAACGCATATGATATTGTCTAATATTTATTTATTATGTTGTAGTAATTAAAAACTATAGCAAAAAACTGAAATTCAAATAACTAAGGCGTTGTAAAATGACCCAAATGTGCAACAAAGTAGGTAACGAAACGAAAACTTCACTTTCTCCTACCGCATGCCACTGTACCAATCTGATTTTGTAATCGAAATATTATGTTTATGACTCATCCTGCTTATGAAACGAGACTGAAGTGAATTATTAATATTATTATTCTCAAATATTTATATATTATTAGGTTTGTGGAAGCTTATTTTATCGTTCAAATAATTAGTTTTATTTTAGGTTATCAATTTATATAGTGAATATAAAGAAAATAAAAAATATTTGACAGAAAATAATTAATTAAATAAAATCAAATGTATTTAGGACACACAATTAATTAAGTTTTCAACAATAACAACAACAATAAAGTTTTAAAATGTACAAAATTGTTTAAAAACGAAAAATAAACTACTCCTACGTCTTTTGTTAGCCTATGTAATAACATAATTACCAAATGAATATTACTCGATACACCGCTAAGGCTTGGTGAAGAGTTTTTATTACAAAATCCATTATACGAGTTTTCGTGAGCCGTAGTAAACTAAAGACGAAAACGAAACAATGAAACTATACTCATGATTATTTTTCAGACTTTGCGCCGTTTTCGGCGGTGTGTACTGTCTAAATCGACCGATAGATAAGGTGGAGACGAAAACGGTAGATGAAGGCAAAACTGTGGTCACCATTGCCAGTAAATCGAAGACATTAAACTGCGATCATCTCGTCATCGGCATTAACGAATGTCCCAAAGAACTGATCTCTCCAGTACCGACGGAAAGTTGCGACATATCTAAGGCTGTCTTTATAACTAACGGATCGATTATGAAGAGCGAGAAAGAGCCGCTTACATTGCTTCGCTTCCCGCCTCTAACTGAAGATGGTAATGCTGTAACTGTTCTGGAAGTCGGTCCTGCTACTGGGTCTTGTCCCAAAGGACTTTGTGAGTATTTTTGCCGATGATATTGTAATTAATTAGTAATTGATACTTATTTAGTCATCGAGTATAAAACCAAAAATAGAGACGAAATAAGGGCCATCCATCCCTGGCAACTCATCAGGCAAATGGGCCTCATATCACTTTTAAATATCAACTCTCGTTTGCACTGAAACCACAAATTAGAAAACTGAAATAGTACAGCGCCAACAACTGGCCTGTGTGTACATCTCCGTATATTCCAAAAATATACTGTATTTATTGTAATAAAGATAATATCTCTAACTATGGGGGCTGTTCCATTCGGTGGTGTGGCAAAAACAGCAAAACATCTATTTACAAAACAAACGGAATTACATGTCATCGTTTAACTAATTAAATATGTAATTTTTCAATTTTCGTCCATTATAGCAAAGCTCAAGTTAAACTGGTCGATTTGAAGGAAACAATTGACGACACCCGTCAATTGTTTCGAATCGAGGTGGCCAATCGGAGCGCAGTTCTTACCGTAATAATTTGGCAGAATAGTTTTCATACAAATTAAATTACATTTCCGTCTCTATTTCTGGTTATATAGTCGACGTCTTTAGTCTGACCTGTCTACACGTTCGAGCAACCACGAGCAATCTTGCGCAAGTTATCGTCGCTACATGTATACGTGTGTAAGAGTTCGACCATGTAACCGCCCATTAGACATGTGCTTCGATCTACGCTTTCTAAATTTCATTATATTTACAATGTCAGAGTTTTAACTATAGAAATATTTTTAAAGAAACCTTCATGACATCATTATTAGTTTACTAAAGTTCGAATACGTTCTGACCTTGCTTCTAAGTTACGATAGAAGTACAATTCAGTCTCACTAAAACCGAATCATAAATGTCTTCAATAGGTATTAAAAGGGGACTAGTTCCTTGATTCGTTACGTAACAATCACCGAGTGATTCATCATGGAAGTTATAAAAAGTGGTTCCACAAAAAATACCAATAACTAGCTGAGAAACCAGGACAAAAAATAAGAGTTAAACGTACCAATGGTTTGCGCACATAATGTTGGGCTTTTTTCTGCTTTATTTGGTAAATGAATTGAAGACTCGAAGGTGAATATTTAAGAATTTTCTTTATTTATAGGCCCTGTTCCTGTGAATGTTTACGTAGATATTCTCGTCGAAAGTGTACTGTATATGTCAAGAGATTTTATTGATAGGGATAAGTGGAAATGAAATTAAACTTATCCTAACTAGTGTCTTTGTGGTAGGGAAGAGTGGAAAAAAAAACCACTTGTCACTAGGGGGGATAGCTGGTAGGGACTAGTGGAATAGGCCCTTCGTTAATCGTAGGTAATAATGAAGGAATACAAGTTCAAGGTCAAAAGCATTTTGAAATAAGTTTCCAAACAGAACATCATATCGTCGTTTTATTGCGAAAACCAATTAACTGGAATTTTTACAGAATATGATTTAACTACAGGAAAACGCAACATAATTAGGTAAAATGTACTTAAATATTTGCAGTTTCGTTAAATATAAAATGTGGAATAATCTGTTACAAATTACCGTGGATGACTACGGCATTTGTAAGACATATCAGTCGTTGAAATTTCAATTGCATTTATATCAAAGTAAATGTTATGTTAAATGTGTTTTTCCCACTAGAACGGCGATTTACGATACGATATACAAGTAAGTTTCTTGGTGGGCAAATTCACTTAATTTTGACATAATCTGTCACTTCCTGATTTATAGTTAGTTCATCTTGTATACGCCTCGTTTGTTATAAGTACAACTTGAAGTATGGTCAGTTTTTGTTATTACACTCTGTATTCCCAACATTTACTCGACATCAGCAATGAACACTACGCTAACTTAAAAATGGCAACTTTTCACAAACTCGCGATAACATTTTCATTTTGAAACATATATTAATGATTTTTTTACTACAAGTTATTTATTCATCATCGATTATAAAACACATGATTATTACTTCTTGTATTATTTTCTTAATTTTTAATTAAATTCAAATTAGCTGAATAATTTGACATTTGAAACCAAAATTGACAGAATTCATGTTAGCGTAGTGTTAATTGGTGATGTCGATTCTATAGTATGAGACCGTCTATACGGATCGAAGACTGCATGTCTTCAACGACCTATTTTTTCTTCATTTTGCCTTAGCTAGGCTAAATAATAACCTAAACATCTGTTGAATAATTATGTTGCTTTTATTTCAGTCGTGGTGTACTTCATAACGAATAAAGTTAAGGATGCGGAGAGCGACCTCAAACCATATGCGGAGAAGATCTTCGACATGTCCGCCGGCGATCAAACAGCAGAGTCTGACAAACCTAAGGTATGCCATTATGTGTCATTCAAAAGTTTAAGTGGTCATAACAAAAAACTTACACGTGTACAAACGTCAAACGACATAACACATAACACTAATCCGAAAGTTTAAATACGCACATACATACCATCACGTGTGTTTCCCACTGGGACAGGGCAACGTTTATCTACGCTCCTGACAAACCTATGGCAGGCGTAATGGCACATATAAAGGAATAAATGCTTGGTTAGGATTATGAGATATTAGAAATATATACTTGAAGACAAAATTCCTTGAGCAGTGCGTGTGCGATGACCTACGGCTCTGAGAAAAAGGTCAAAGTCACTCAACGAGCTATGGAGCGAGCAATGTTCGGCATTTTTCTACGTGATCGAATCAGAAATGAGGCGATCCGTAGAAGAGCGAAAGTCACCGATATAGCTCAAAGGATTAGTAAGTTGAAGTGGCAATGAGCAGGGCACGTAGCTCGTAGAACTGACGGTCATTGGGGCCAGAAAGATTTTAGAAAGGACCGGAAAGTGTTCAGTGGGACGGCCCCCTACTAGATGGACGGATGACCTGGTAAGGGCGGCGGTTAACCGATGAATGCACGTCGCGTCCGATCGGCTAGTCTAGAAATCTTTGGGGGAGGCCTATGTTCAGCAGTGAACGTTTTACGGCTGATATGATAAGAAATAGCATGAGTACTGTTTGCAGACACTTGGAAGACAGGAAGGTTAAAAAAGTGAATAATTATGGTGATAATAGATCCCTATTAGTGTGATGCTGCTGATAGTGCACTGCCACAAATCTATTTAGTTTTCTCAACTAGCATCAGCTTTACACTTACCCGTGTTACTTCTAAACAATATTAGTAATTCGTAATAATTTTATTAAAACAATTACAATTTATGAATCAAGTAAAAGTAAGCAATGTTTTCCCACAAAACCTAAACCCTTTATATGTCTATATGTGCACTCTTACTTACGTTTAGTTCTTTGCATTACAATTTATATTACAATTAATAAATAAAATCAAGGTATATGCAAAGTCTTCATACTTTTTATGTCATTTTCATGCAATAATTTATAAACATTATATATATTTTAAAAATAGAAAAAATTAGAAAACCGGTGTAACTGGTGGTAAAAAATGGTTACCACCATTCCTCATTTACTGAGAGCTACTGAATGGGAGGGAAGTGGTTTTCCAATCCGAGATAGTGCAAATGGAACTCGTATAGTGTACGCGAACTCACTACCCTGAGCTAGTGTTTAAATTATTATCTAAGTCATTATTATTAGTCCTGTAATAGACGCTTTGTAAATTTTCTATTTCATAAAAATTCTTTTCCTACCTAGCTTCTACCAAAGTAAAGAACTACTGACTAAAAAACGCTTTATACACTATAATCATGCAGCTCAACCAAATAACAAAATATAACAGTAATAGATTTAATAAGTTTGTCTTATAAAAAATTAATAGTATGAAAAAAATATAAATAAATTTTATAAGAAATCTTCAATATTGTATATATGTTGATATGTCATATCATTCAGGTGATTAAATAATATTTTTTTAAATTCTGCACAAATATTGCAATTCCTAATTTTACAATTCCAATACAGTTATACTCTTTTGAAGTAGAGCAGTTTTGCGTGGTCTAGTTTTCAGTTGATTAGCGCGGCGATCAACTAGCAGATCAGGCGGCGTGCCCGAGTACGTGTAAACCAATATGATCATAATTATTAATACAAAGATCGAACACTCAGAAAAAATAACGCCTCTTCGAAGGAATTGTTTCTGAGTGTGGAGTAATTTCACAAAAAATGATTGAATATCAATTCAATAAAAATTTAAAATACAGTGAATAGCGACATCTCTCGCCAGGGCCGGTAGCTGTAAAGGTATCTAACTGGGTGATAAAACTTTCAAAGATTTCTCATAGATGGCGCCTCGACTAAAAAGTCGTTGAAAAACCAATACAAAGACACGACAACAAGCACATAGAAAAATTCGGGAGGTCCGCTGGTTCCTTCCGTGGCTAAGTTGGTATAGCGTCTGGCACGGTATGCTAGAAGACGTTGGTTAGAATCCAGCCGGATCGAAGGAATTTTTTCTGAGTATTCGATCTTTGTATTAATAATTATAACAAACTAGTGGACTAATTTCACAAAAAATGATTAAATATCAATTCAATAAAAATTTAATTTACAACATGATCATAGTTTTGCGAAAATGGCACCTAAAGATTTTTTCGTTGTTTTTGACAGTGTGTTCTACTAAACCTTAACAATTTATAATTCCTGAGATGACAATAGCAACTGTATGTGCCGCGCTGGCGTTGCGTCTCGGTCGCGCAGACATCGTGTCTACGCTGTGCTTTTGTTGGCAAGACTCTGACGCTCGAAAGACGCTAGTGTGGGTGTCTCTAATCGTCGACGAACAGTCCTAGCTGAAATGCCATTACCTGTATCTCTCCCAAAGACTTCACCCTTTATCAGGACGGAACCGATGACGTTCCTTCTTGGCTATCACGACTCTCGGCCTTTTTAATCGTAACATACGTTTTGAGGTACTGAACTGCATTGTAAACCATTTTTTAGTTCCGATATCTGCTTTTCGCCTTGTGGCATGGCAGTTCTTGTTTTACCCATTTTCTGTCCAGGGAAGTACTGTCACCTTACCTATTTCTGCCGCCAAGCAGTACGGTCACCATTGCTGAGTTTTGGTTTTGAAGGGTAAGGGTGCTGGGGAAATTGTAGGCACATGGGACTTGGTCAACTTCTGTCACATGGTGACGGGCGCAGTGGCAGTGACTCTCATATCTATAGCTAAAGCTTTGAGTGGCACTGCAACTGCTATGGACAGGCGTGTCGCTTACCATTAGGCGCACGACTGTATTGAGGTTTAATATCATACTACCGAGTACTTTAATAATAATAATGACAGATTTAAGAGTCTATACAACCTCAAATGGCTTTGGTTGATTGATGGGTTGGTTGTCCGCATAACAGTGAAAGAGTTGAATCAATCAGTTTGGAAAAAATACATGTATAATAAAATTGAGGATATACATTGATACGGTGTAAAAACACGATTCCTGAAAAGTTTCACGATAAAAAAAAACACAAACTTACCTCGAAATTTTACAAGAAAACTGCTGTATTCAATAGGTACTTTACATATATCAATTTTTTATATATATATATATATATCAACTGAACTGAATAGAATACATCGCACCCTTAGTAATATAAGGGCACAATCCAAAAAAAGTAGATTTTTGGGAAATCGCGTATTAAGATTCTGGATTCCTACATTACACCTATTTTTTCAAATAATATGCTTATTATTTATTAATATGAATATGTTATAAATATGAAATTTGGCAGATTTGTTCTTTGATAAATGTATTATAAAGAGCAAAAAAAAAAATAATATAAATAAATTCCATAAGTTTCAAGCAAGTTAAAAAAACACTTTCAAGTTAGACCCATATAGTACAAAAAATATAACAGAAATATGGAGCTATATAAGTTTGATCCCATTTATTATTTAAGTCCCTATCAATTCCCAAATTTCCCAAAAATCTACTTTTTTTGGATTGTGCCCTTATATTACTAAGGGTGCGACATATAGTATACATAAACGGCTTTGTAAAAAAAAATAATTTTGATTTAAAGCCTTTACGAATACCCAAGAGTGTCTGAAATGGAGGTTTTGTTGCCAGTGCTTGTGGTCGCTGTTTTACAACGTGAAGGACACGAGTGCTCCGGTGGTGGCAACCGCCGACAACGTACACATCTGCTCAGGGCCCGACGCCGGCCTCGACTTCGATCGCGCTGTCGAACAGGTACGTTTGTTAGTTTGCTTATCCGTTTTTTATTGGAAACACACTTTTTGCCAAGTTTTATGTATATTAACAAATCGATGCCTTTCTTTCTCAAACTCGTATCTTATAAAGAGTGATTATTCAGGAGATGGCAAAGCTTTCAATTTATTTTTCATTTCTTATCGAGGGTATTAATTTAGATGCAGAACAGGTTAAACTAGTGTGTAAATATGAAGGAAATGTGATGTGAGATTGCTTTAAGATACGAGTTTGAGAAAGTAAGGCGACGAAATGTATATTTAGCAACCCCTAAAGTTTCTTGTCCATTTTTCTCAGGAGAATCTGCTTTACGACTGAGCAGTAGAGTTTAATCAGTATGATCTGTATTTAGTTTATTATTTAATTTGCTTACCCATGAAACGAAGTTTATTTGACTTTGAGATATTGAAATCGGTTAACAGAAAGTGGGTCAAATCCAATAAACCGGATTAATTCCCTAATATGCAACCCTTAGGTCGAAAATTTTCTTCAGATTTGATAGGGACCACTATGGAGATGGGTACCTTTCCAAAGCAAATAATTACTATCGAAATCTGTTCACAAATATGGGAGTAATCGCGGAACATACACACAAAAATACAGTCTAATTGAGAACCTCCTCCTTTTTTGAAGTCGGTGAAAATTGGGTTTATTCTATTTTAATAATTATAATAACGCACACACTCATGGCATAGACGTGCAATTTCGTTAAATATAATATTTCGTTACATTAACCTATGTTGTTTTTAATAAAAAAAAACTATTATTATTATTATGGCCTGCTATTATTACTGCCTCCGTGACCGACTGGACTGCCGCGCAGGGATGGATTCCCGGGCCGAGAGAAATATTTGTATGGCCTACATTTATTTTTCTCGTGAGTTTGGGTGTAATTTGTGGTTGTTTATGTGTCCATGGCACTCGCGATACAGGGTTTCCATAGTGCGGGGCTGTGACTGTGTGCGTTATTATTAACTCGGCAACGGAAACACGATTTCTCGTGATGGCTATTATGTACGATATGAGATTTAAAAAAAAGATGGCTTCATCTGATTCTTCCGCTAACATATTTAATAATAATAATAATTTACGGGACATGTTACTTCCGCCGCGTGTTTATCGCAAAAACCGAACTGAACAGCACTGAATTTCCATTATCCACAACACACAGCGCAATCTCGCGATAGCTATTAATATCAATCGCGAACTCGTGATAGCCATTAATGGCAATTTTCGGTGGAAACAGGCTGGTGAGATTTCAATTCTCGTCTCGCCTCGTCGGTGCAATAGCACCATTAGTCACTTGTTTTAACCCTCTAATTAACGTCATACAACAAATTCCGCAATAAGTGCCGTCGGTGCCCCGACATGTACGTTGTTTTTTTATATATACACCAATTCGTAGGAAACATTTTGCTTCTAAGCTACGACTGAGTGGATTTTTTTCCGGTTTCTATATTTCCCGAAGAATTGGCGAACATGTATCGTGTCTATACTTTTTTCTTCAGGAGAGATAGTGAGTCTATTTTTGTTTAAAGATACGAGAAGAATTCAACGTTTGCGTCTCAAGGTTGCGCATTTGGTGTTCCCGAGACGTGATGCTCTATTGTTTATAGGTCAATCCGGAACTGTGATACACAGTTAAGTAAAAAACAAACAAACTGTAATTGTAATAATAATATTTTATTTACTCACTCTTACAAAAATAAGATAGCACATTGTAATTATAATTTTGAACATGCCTTAAGAAGATCTAAAGTTAACATCCTTATGTGAGAAACTGGAGTCATTACAAGCTTACTCCAGGTACAGGTACCCCGTTACAATTTATTTTTATTTTCAAAAAGGTAAGTATATTATCTAAAAGAAACAATTTGAAGTTGAGACGACGCAACTTCAAATTGTTGTCTCTTTGTAGTGCTTGAGTGTGCGGGTGCGCGTATTGTGTGTATGCTTAATTTAATTAATTAATGTAATTATTTTGTAATTTTGAACTTCTAGTGAAGAATCATTTTAGAGGCATCTAAAATGAAAATAACTATTTACTCTGAAGAATAATTTCTTGGGGAAACCTACGAAATGCGAAATATACGTACATGTTACGTTGCATATTAGTGCATTCGAATTATTATTACTCTTCAGAGGAAAGCTGTATAAGGTAATAGGACATGTCCGTCTATGATTTTCGGGCTGTCGCAACAGCGCATGGTAATTATTATCACATTAGGTATAAGTATCGGTAAGTCTCAATGACGGTTCACGACAAGACGTAGTTTTTTAAAAGGGCAATTTTGATAACTCGAATGACAAATAATATTTATTTTTATTAAATTCGCTTTTAATATTTACAAAATATTATTGTAGGTACAATTTGACTTTTATTGAAATCTTCAGAGAGATCATCGTATCTACATACAATATAAATGATAGATTGTTTTTGTTTATAAGGAGTTGTTGAAACAAAGACGTTATATTCACATAGAAATCAGCATCGGAACTATAGTGAATCAATGGCGCGCTTACGGTGTTATGCGGACAAGTAATTGATTTGTAGTGGTTTTGTATTTAAAAATCTCGGTTTACACATAATGTTCTCTTGTTTGCATTTGTAATACGACCCTACGGTCATTTAAATGAATGAATGAAATATTCATTGCACATTTTAAAAACAGTAAAGTAATGTATCAAAAAATATGCGCAGAACAGGCGACCTTATCGCTAAGTAACAATGCCTTCCAGGCAACTTTAATAAATTATAAGAGTTGGAAAGGAACCTTTTCCGTACCTAATCATTGTTTTTTTAATAATATCTAGTGACGGGACGAACAAGTCGTGCGCCTGATGGTAAGCTACACGCCTGTCCATAACAGTTGCAGTGCCACTCAGAGCTTTAAATCGATAAAGATCTGAGGGGCACTGCCACTGCGCCCGTCACCCTGGGACATAAGTTGTTAACTCTCATGTACCTGTAATTTCACTAGCACCCTTACCCTTCAAAACCGGAACTCAGTAATGCTGACATTGCTGGTTGGCGGCAGAACTACCTTGAACGAACTCTTTCACAAGGAGCTCTACTGCTACTAAGTTATATTGTTTATGACGATCAATTTGAAACTGACCCCGCCAGGTTGGTCTAAGTGAAATAATCGATGTGGTAAGATAACATTTTTGTGCCTACACAGGCGGAGCAAATCTTCAAGAAGATCTGCCCGGGAGAAGAATTTCTGCCGCGCGCGCCTGACCCAGAGGAGATCGTGTTTGAAGATGACGTCACCCACGGGCCCGCTTTCCGCAAAGAGGACGGCGACGATGCCGAAGGACCTAAAGAATAAGCCGCTCCACGCGCAATTGCCAACGCGTTTCAGCGACTCTGCGCCTCGCATGTACTTTGTAATGAGTCAATTAAACTTGTATAAGATATCCTCTATGTAAAAGATAGTGCAGATATCACTCCGCTTGTGGATTTACTCCGAACCCATGTTTTTAAATGTCTTATTATAATGTATGGTATTTGCGTGCGAATTGCGGAGGTAGTGATGTAGATCCGTATGTGGAGCGAAATCTGCATAGATTCAGCAAAGTACCCTTCAAACGTTAAGTTTCTGAGAGTGGCGAATATGTGGAGTAATTAATGGGTTCACGTGACTTGCTCTTAGCCTAGCCATTAATTACATTAATCAATTCGAGTCGCTCAGACGCGCTGACACGTGAAGTTAAAGCTAAGGTGTAATCTTAGTAAGATTTATACGCTTTTCTTGTATGTTTGTTTCGACGTCGCAATAAATTTTGTTTATGGAACACACGTATGAACAATGAAGAAATTGAGACGCCAGTCAAACGTGTCTGTGGTTGCTTGACTTCGTGCATTCCGACTGGTGCGTTTCGAGTAGGTAGTGTATGATCTCCGGTTGTGCTGACGTTCGTAGGATAGGTGTCGAATGGACACGCCACCTGCCGAGTTTACTAGCGGATATCATGTGTCCATTGTTTATAAACTTATAAACGTGGCATTGTTGTAGTCAAGCAACTCTCGTATGTCGCTAGTATACTTATAAGTGCGGAAACACTGGCTAATGATGGCACAGGGTTTGTGGAACAAAATAAGTCGGCTATGTGGTCTTGATATGGGCAAGATCCACATATAGCACTTTTCATAAATCAATACGAATATCCATATTTAGTTAACTGAACTTTTGGGGAACTGCCTACACCACATTTATCGACTTGAACCGGGATGAACAAGCGAAAGAATCAGTTCAAGTCCATGCAATAACAGCGAAAAAGAAGTTGTTTCTCAACGTCTGATAATGCGATGTAACGCACACACTCAACCTAGCCCCGCTAGGGAAACCCTGTGTCGCGGGTGCCATGGACACACAAATAGATAACCACAAATTACACCCAAACTCACAAGAGAAATAAATGTAGGCCATACAAATATTTCTCCTGGGCCGGGAATCGAACCTGGGACCTCTGCATGGCAGTCCGGCACAGTAACCGTTCGGCCACGAAGGCAGTTAAATTCACATCTTTTTCGCCAATTCCGATTTTCATCGATAAATGAATACGTCTACACACTACGCCAACATTATTTTTTGGTCATTTTATGTTATTTTCTTAAACAGCTGTGAACAAAAAATAAAATTCGGAAAAAGAACAAAAAAACAAAATTTTGTGAAAAAAAACAGAACAGGTCCAAAAATTAAGTTGGCATAGTGTTCATTGGAGGTATCGAAATGTGGTATAGAGAATCCTTAATCAGTGAATACAAATATTACTTTCTAAGATGTACTCTAATGATTTCAACCATTAATTTTGAGCATAAACGGTGTTAGTCAAAGTAAAAAAATACTTTATCTAAAGCTCTCTCAGAGGAGACATGCAAGGCAGTGGGACGTACATGGGTTGATGATGATGATTAAATTACATAAGTGCAATCTTGCTAGGTAGTTATTAGCTAGATAGGCGGCAGATGTTGAAATGTTAAGCGTAATATTGTGGACGCACCAGTCCTAAAGTATAGACGTAGCACATTATCATTTTTTATTGTTTAAATTATTTAGCACTTTTAAAATATTTATTATCGAATAATGAGCATAATCAGCCTGCGCAGCTTGTGCATTTATAATTCCAATAAAATGTGATTAATAGACTATGGTTTGGTATACCAAAGTTATCCTTTTTCACCCCACTAATATTATGCAGTTGTATGCGTGACCAATAATTGTGCATTTAAGTCGGAAAAAAGTCGTTCTAGACGTAAAGGAATGGTAAGTCGTGCGGGGAGACTCCTTTCGGGATAGTTTTAAAGTTATAATGACGTTTTACTGTCCAAACTGGAATAAGCTTATATTAATCACCATGAATAATAGTCTTGAATGGTCTCACAAGGCACACATTTTTCGTTACATGTTATTTTTGATATGATTTGAATCGCCAATATCTTTTGGTCTAATGAGCGACTAATTTAAAAATTTTATAACTAGAACTGACTAATTAACAACTTGTTCAGAGTGCCATACAATCTAACCTAGGAGCTGTAAGTTCTCGAGATTGAAGAATATTACCACTGGAATAACCTTATTCCAGTAGGGACAGTAAAACATTCTTGTGACTTTAAAACGGCAGACCGACTAAATTACGTCTTTTTACCTGACTAAGCCAATTACAAATACTCGATTGTGGTCACGCTGGAATAAGGCATGCCAGGGGTACAAACGGCAGCACATCAAGCTACACACGTTGACAGGTCTTGTTCTGTTGCACTGGAGGCGGTATTCGATCAAAAATATATAGCTTAATGTGTAGATTGTATACAGGGTTATTTTTAAAATGCAACAACTTTTGGTCAATGACTTTTTACAAAACATAATAAATTTACCAAAAATAAACTTTTAAGTTTTTGTTGTAGTATCTGATACTTTTTAGATCTGTATTTGGTAGAATAAGTTCAAACGTGCATCCGCCTCCGCGACTACTGCCACCTCCGTGCCGCACAGAATTTATTACCGTTTACAGCATAGATTCCCAAACTTTTTAGCTCACCGCTCTTAGACAAGATGAAAAAATTTTAACGCCCACCATCACAAAAAATAATTGAAAACACGTATTTTTATATTAACACTAAAATTCACAAGGATAAAATGTAGTATAGTTTATATTTCGGATTATTTTTTCAAATGCAGTAGCACCCCCTGGACAGCACCAACGCCCTCCACTTGCTTCAGAGGCCTTCTGTCTCCCTAGGACTCTTCAAAGTAAATTGTCTTTAAAAACTACACTACATATTAATAATTTTTTTCGTTGTAATTTTTTGTGTTTGTGGTGGTGGACGTTGAATTTTGTTTATCTTGCCTAAGTGGGAGGTGATCCAAAAACTTTGGGAACCTATGGTTTAGAGCTATCTATTTATTTTTGTATGAAAGTCAATTATGATGAATTATTAAGTCATGGAACAAAAGTGGTTGTTTATGATGTTAGTAACAAAGTTCTGCGAGGTTGTTTAAAAATAACTTTGTATATAGGGAGTAAAACACCAAATGGCCAAACTGCTAGTAAAAAAATTAATCGCGAAAAAAATATCAGTGTTTCCCACAGTAATTTAAATAAGAATTCCGTGGTGTTTCCTGTTTTTTTGATTCCCCATACAAATCTCAAATTGTTCTGTTGCCAACTTGTGGTGCACCTTTTTGTTGGAGCCCGTTTAAGAAGCTTTATAAGTGCAACAAGATTATACTCGGTTAATCCTGTTACACTCCAGTTACTTGGAATGGAATTACATACAGAAAATTGATATCACTATAACTTAGAGGTAAGTAAAAGTCACAAGTTCTAATGCACACTTTATTATATTAGAACAAGTATATCTTGCATCTGGTCCATTTTGTTTGTATAAAAAAAACTGATGATAAACTTTTAAAAAATGGAATACTTTTCTTACAGGAAAAACATTTTTCTGCTTAGGTCACTGTGTAGAAGCAAAAATTTATTTTCTCAATATACAAATAGTACACAAAATAATATTTCATCAAAATCTAACAGACTACTTATAATCACATAAAATATATTTTTTTAAATCATTGCAATATACATTTTATATCACATACAATGAAATGATACAGGTATTTAATTTTCTCTTAAAATAATCTTTTCTCATATGAAAACAGACCATGTACATTGCCTTCAAGCTGTGCTGAATAAGTCCTCTTCATAAATCTTAGTTCTCCAGAGTGGCTCATCTCCCTCAAAATGCCCACAGAGCGAGCACCAATATCTTGGCAGCTGTGTTGCAGCCCAGCTTGGAGATATGGCAGGAATCTTAGTACAGAGCCTTTGTCCACAATGCTTCCACTTACTCCCTGAGCGACCCTGTGTTTATCAGACTCCTTATGGAAATATCTACTCATGGCAGATCCCTTTCCTTCCTTGTTCTCCATGGCCTCCAAACTGCCCATTCCCCTATACTTCTTCAGTCTAACTCCATCAGAGAAGAAATACTCTCCTGGAGCTTCAGATGTTCCAGCAAGAAGGGATCCCATCATGACAGAAGAAGCACCCAATGCTAATGACTTTACTATGTGTCCTACAGACTGGATTCCACCATCTGCAATAACTGGTACATTGAACTGGCGTGCATATGAGGACACTTGATAGACGGCTGTGGCCTGAGGACATCCACATGCCATCACTTCTTGTGTTATACAGATTGAGCCACTGCCCATACCAACTCTAAGTGCATCAACACCTGCTTCTATAAGATTTTTTGCTTGCATCCTGGTAACCACGTTTCCACCAATCACTTGAATGTTTGGGTAGGTTTTCTTGATAAACTTAATCATTTCAATCTGATAGGTAGAGTTGCCTTGTGAAGAGTCTAGTACAATGACATCAACACCATTTTCAACAAGCAGCTGAAGTCTTTCCCTGTCTCCCTCTCTTGTTCCAATAGCAGCTCCCACTAGTAGCTGTTTGTTAGAGTCCTTAGAAGCATTAGGGTAGCTTCTGGCTTTTTTTAAGTCGGTCCTAGCAATCAGAGCAACAAGTTCTCCTGCACCATTAATAATTGGAAGTTTTCCTTTTTTACTCTTCTCAAGTATGTAATTAGCATCTTGTAGAGTGACTCCAGACTGAGCAGTTATCATTTCTTCTATTGGAGTCATCACTTCTTTCAAACTAAGGTGTGGATCACCCTCCCTGAAGTCAATATCTCGAGATGTAACAATGCCTATAAGTCTTCCACCAAGTTTTCCATTCTCTGTAATGGGATACCCAGTAAAACCATTTTTCTTTTTAGCTTCAATAACATCAGCAACAGTATTTTCTGGGCCCATGCATACAGGGTCCCTGATAAATCCATGTTTATATTTTTTTACTTTATGGACTTCATTAGCTTGGTATTCCGCAGTACAGTTGTGATGGATGATGCCGATGCCTCCGCAAAGAGCCATCGCAATGGCCATGTCGGCTTCTGTGACGGTGTCCATGGGCGTGGACACCAAAGGGGCTTTTAGCATTATTTTTTTAGTAAGTGGTGATGCGAGACATACCTCCTCGGCAGTGAAATTGATGTAGCCGGGGAGCAATAGGAAATCATTGTAGGTAAGGCCCTCGTTGTTGGCGAATACCTGAGCAGCAGACATCCCATCGCGAAGATCGCCTTCCGCTCTCGCAGACATGTTTGTAACAAGACACGTGTAACGCTATCCACTCGTTACTCTTTTAACCCAACTGTCGTATGTCTGATAAAAGATGATGTATACTTCCTGGTAAATTAATTATCAAAGTTACACAAACACGTACACGTGGAACGTGCTTCCTAATTTGTCAGTGATTAAGTAGTAACTGTGTTAAGCTGGATTGTCCCGACTATATATTGGATACTTGTTTTACGTTACTTTATACGTATATACGAATGTGCGGCACTATTTTAAATATTCTTAAAAATATACATATTAATTAGATTTACAATAAAGAAGCACGATGCACGCGACTTACACCGGCTTCTTCATTGATCAACGTGACAGTTTGGAAGTTGGGGTTGCCACAAATTAATGGGGTTGCCATGCCGTAATATTGTATCTCTCTTTTTTTTAATTTTCTTATAGCGATAGCGTTTTGTTTTTCAGCGTAGTGGCGCCTGATTTATTAGGCTGCTATTCGACGGAGTGCAAGTAACATTTCTGGCATAGATAGACACTATAATTGAGGGTCCTAGCGATGAGCTTATGACATTTATTGATTTAAAAAAAATTCAGTTTAACTCGCAATGCTCGCACAAGTATTTTTTTCCATAATAATTATTACTTGTAATATGAGGAGTAGAATCATTGACTTACAAATAAAAGTAGAACCTGCAAAAATGATCTAGGAGATGTCACTATGCCAATAGTTTGTTTACATTTTTTTTTAAATCCAATTACACGGAAGTCCGGTGTTGTTAATATTTGTATACTGATTGTGGCGCAATCAGAAACAAATACGTAATTGCATTCTAAGCATTCATCCATCAGTGTTGTATTGTGAAATAGAAGATGATTATGATATAATTTACCTAAGATTAAGATGAAAATAAATTATTTAAAACAGTCAATAGCAAGTTTCCCAGATTACAGATTTATTTATAAATGTTGCTGGAAATCAGTAGCCCGTTTATGCAGGCTCTCTGTAGGCGTCACAAGCGGTATTTGACGTCCCTAAGACCCTGCGACTGTGGGCACCATGTATATATTAAATTTACTAATATTTTTACTTATCTCGTTTGTTGAGCATTCATTTTATAGAATGTCGTCATTCGTGTAACAAAAAAAAATAGGAGCCAGAAGGGCCCTGAAATTAACGTCATTATTAAAGTAAATCACTGCTCATTAAGTATTTAATTGTTCAATTAAATAGTGTAGATGAACGCCTGTAGTGCAGATAGAGCAAATGATATAGGAATACATATAGGGCAGTTATATATGTAAAGGCGCCGATTTCCTCGACCACATACTTTATGTTATGGTTACACATACTTACTATCACGACTATCTCCTAATGGGGTAGGCATAGGCTATGGGTCTCCACTTACAATGCTTGTTGCTTGTGCGTTTGCGTGTTAGAAATTCCGTAATTGCTTGCAGTATCGTATAGTATAGGTACTAACTACGGCAAGCTCTGTATTAAAATACATTGTATTGGCACAGTCAAGAGTACATCAAGCTTGACACTTTGTAGTTTGGACCGTTCTCATAGTAAGCGGTAGCAGTAAATAGAGTTTGATTTAAGTTTTAATTGTCAAGCTTGACGTACTCTTGACCCTGTACATGACGGCATAGTCTTTTCTCATCATCAAAAACGCATTGTTATTTTTCATAAACCAGCTTGTTATTACTATAACATTCTAGTAGCCTAACCACCATAGTATTTGCGTACTTAGGCAAGTACGTAGGTAATTATGTTTCCCACCTTATTTCGGAATCATTATCACTAAAAGTAACTTGTGTATCCGACGGTACTTTAATTAGAATTAAGTGCTCAGGTAGTTGCTGGTTGTTTTGAATAGATAAAGATCGTCATTCAGGCAATCTTTGTGATGTTGCTTACTCACTCAGCGTCAGCAATAATTTCAAATTATTTTTTCTTTACACAATAATATTAGATTCTTATATAATAACATATTTATCTAATATAATTATTATTGTTTACTGAATAAATTGTTTAAAACGGTTCAATTTTCATCAACTTATAAGTACAGGGTCAAGAGCACGTCAAGCTTAACACTTAAGATTTAAATCCAAATCTATGCCGCTTACGATAAGAATGGTCCAAAGTACAAAGTGTCAAGCTTGACGTGCTCTTGACTTGTACACCATAGCAGCTAGTACCTCAAAACTGTGTAAATCACGGAAGAAAGAAAATCTGTGGTGTAAATACTCAATTTTTAACTGTAGAATTAAATAAGATAAAAGTATGTACGTGACTTTGTTGTAATTTTTTAAAATAGAAGTTTAATTTTTACACATTATAGTTATCTTTCAACAATTTCAAAGATGATCTAATTGTTCTTTTTAAAAATTCACTAAAAGAATATTATTAATTCCTAAAATAAATTATTTTTACCATTAAACGTTATTAAACCAAAATATATGTATATACATCTAATTCTCGCATTTTTATTTTTATACAATACAAAAATATTGTTATCAACAAAGTTTACAAATTGAAATTTTCGACCTGGACTTCATATGGAAGTGACCAATTAGTATACCAGTTTCAAAATGGCGTAATAGTATTTGATCTGCGAAACTTTTTTGTAGAGTTTTAGGTACGACTGAAAATGCAATTTGGCACTAATTATGTATCTGAGATTGTATTTAGAGACATATGCTGTTGTCTCAAATAGCTGCTTGGCAATCAGGTTAGCTTTTGTACTTTGTTTCGTGTTTCCTTTTTAATAATAATTAAATAACGCACTCATAACCTCGCACACCGAAAGTTTCCTATGGGAAACCCTGTATCGTTGTAACTCTATTTTGGGTTAAAGATAAAGAAGAATGTTTTATTATTGAGATTATTTTTATATTTAAATTACAAGTTCTTGCACTTTTTTTTTAAATACTGTTGTAGGTAACAAGGTGCTTTAGAGGAAAAAATACAATACACGAACTTACCCGATAATTAAAATTTATTTTAAATAAAAAGAACTATAAGACTTATTTTCAATCTGCACGTAGAAAGGTCCATCTTTTGCAACTTAATTTAATCAGTCGGAATACACTGTGTAGATCCGTTAACCCTTATGTGTCCCGTAGGACATTTGTCTCCGTCAAACGAAGCACGCTGGTCAAGAGTAACATTGACAATGTTGGTTCCATTTACAATTTGGAGATCGTTGGGCTTACTTGTGACACTGGGCTGCATTATTTTTGTCTGGGTAGATTTGTCGTCCTCGAAATCAACTTTATAGTTTTCATTATTGTCACGCCTCTCGTGAACATTGGTTTTGTTAACCTTGTTAATGTTCGGACGTGATTGTGGATCTCCTTTGCGCTGCGGAACGGGTTCATTTTCATTTGTTGGATATTTTCCCGCATAATTCACTGGTGGTTTGTCACTTATAGAATGATTAAGAGAAGGATTGTTTGCATTATTAAAATTTGCATTTGACACATCCGGCTGGTTGCTCTTGCCTGGACTTTCTTCTGTTCCATATTGTGCCCTTTGTTCCTGATAATGTGTTGGTTCGTTGATAATCACAAGTGGTGGTCTGTTCTCTAAGTAAATATTGTCATTGTATTGGGCATTTTCGATGTTAGAGTATCTAGCTACATCAGTAAAGGTTCTATAGTTAGGACTATATATATCTACACGCGGAACAAACAGCTGTTGACTTGGTAGGTTCTCTATGACGGTCACTGGCGGCGACGGAAGGTTAAGGTTACCACTTCCTGTATTGCGTAACCGGTTAATGTTCGACCTCACTGGACTTTGAAGAAAACGCTGCAGGTCTCTCGGAGGTGAGTCCAAAATAGGTAGAGATTGTGTATTCACTGCTTGATACGCGTCCTGATTATCGGCAGTTTTAGCTAACGCTAGAATACACACAGTTATAAAAAAGCAAAACATAACTGTACTTTTCACACTTGTTTGTGATTTTTCAAATAGTAATGTGTATTTATCACAGAGACTGATCACAATGGTCTTGGTTGAGAAGCAGCTGGTCGCGCAATAAGGAGCCGGCGGTTTGATCACTCGTCTCCACGGTTTTTGCACTTAAGGCCAAGTTAATGACGGTTAATGACGTTTTCGTGAACACAATAAACAAGGAACTTCGTGCTGACTAGATGCGGTGTGTAAAGTGACGATATAAGTGTTAAAACTTTTAGTTTAACGAGTGCGTCACTAACCGACTATAACAAGAAATTGACCAGGAAAACAGTTAAATTATTTATTTTATAGGTAGTTCTGCAATTTTTGCCGAGGTCTGGGGCAATAACAATTAATTTGGAAGGATATAGAACTCGTTTAGTATTCCCCTTAAGACGGCCGGCGGGGTAGAGTGGAGAATTCCAGTCCGCTACTAGGCTAGCCTGACCGCAGCCTTCCATCGAGATAAGATTATAAAGTGTTGGGCATTTCCTCTCATTTACATGATTGCAAATTGCGTGTGCTAAAAAATATGATGCGTCAGAGGTGTTCCAAAAATAAAAATAAGTAGGTGCAAAGCACGTCATAACAAGTTAACCAGTCAAGAAATTAATTAAGCATGTAAACAGATGGTGATGGTCGAATAACGATACATAATTAATTAGCTCTGGTAATTCTTTTATAATTTTTGTTTATTTGGTTTGGTTATAATTTGAAGAGACCTAAATTTGCTGAATTAAACACTTGCTTAATAACTCTCGAGGACTTAACATTTATACAATGAAAGACAGCGATATATTGTTTCATATATTTGTTTTAAAAAAGTAGTAAAAATTACAAAATGAGTAAATAAAATGCCATACTTACTAGTTATTAAATAAAATTCTGACACCAACTATTTATTAGTTGTCTTGAAACCTCTTATGTCTATTGGGTATTCACCATCATCATTATCTGAAGCGGGTTTATTACTATCCGTTTCCCTTTTTGGTGCTGCTATATTAATTTTCTCGCCTCCGTACACGTATTCATTGGGATTTAGTGGCACGAACTGGGGCACATCAGATTCCGTTGTTGTTTTATCATTTTGGTTAGGTTTCTTTGTATGGCTATCATTTTCATGAATTGAACCAAACGTGGGACGCGTTTCCGCCGTTGGAGGTGATTGCGTTTGACCATAGTTGTTCTGGCTTGTGTATCCATTGTTTTGAGTCGACTGATCCGAAGGTTGGTTGTTGTAGCCGTTATTTGGATTGCCATACCCTTGTGTTGTTTGCTCCGGTCTATTGAAATTGTTCTGATTGACGTGTTGGTATTGATTACCGTTATGATTATGTCCGTAGCCGTTGTGGTTGCCATTGCTGTTGGGATGTTGTCCATAATGGTTATGATAGGGTCTGTTTGAGTTTACGTTATTGTAATTACCATTTTGGTTTTGCCAAGGTCGTCCATGCCCAAAATTATTATGTCCATGAGGACGGTATGGTCCGTTGTTATGATTGTATTGTCCATGTCCTTGGTTTGGTCGATTTTGAGGTCCAGGACTGTAATCATTGTCGGGGCTTTCATCAACGATGACAATTACCGTTTCTGGCTGTTCTGTTCTGGGTGGTTGGGGGCGAGAATGACCACCAACTTGCACGTGACCTTCGAAGTTAAATCCGCCAAGAACAGTATTCGCCACTCCTTGCACCGTATGATGAACATGTTTGTGTGCCCCACCTAGTATGCCCGTAAGTGAAGGCAGGTGACCGTTACATTGAAATATCACACTTACTAAAACCACTATTATAACGTTCCTCAGCATTTTTTGAATTATTTAGTATTACTGTGTAAACTGATATCCTTTCGAGATGGGACGATTCACTGCGTAGTGTACAGGCGAACGACTGCGGTCAAGTTCGTCTTCGCTTGATTATCTCACAAAAACCTGTTTTATAAAGTAATTCGTCGTAGCTAATACATATTTTTTACAGAACATCCTCGTCTAAGGTAAACTTGTATTTATTGAGCGGATATCACTTTAATTGTATTGGCACTAAGTGTAAAATTCCCAAATCAAATAGCTCAATATTTTTTTCGCGGTTAAAACCCTTGCCTAGACACACACAGCATGCGGTGGGAATACCTAAATATACAAAATGACGAATATAATGTAGATAAATATATAACGTAAATTATATAAAAACTAAGTAAAATAATAAGATTCATCAATTGTAATTAATTCTATGTAAATAATAGTAAACAATACATCTTTAGGTTATTATTGGTGGCGTACATCAATATCATAATCTTGATCATTATCGTTTATTTTATTCTTGTTTCCATTGTTTTCCTCTTTTATCACGGGCGTTGGTGTGACGTATTCTGGTGCAAATGTATTCATTGGTATGGTGCTCTGAGGTGGTGATTGGTTGTTGGAAGGATTGTTTATAAACTTCACCGTTTTCGGCAGACCGTGATACAAATCAACTTTGAAAAAAGCTGGAGGTTGATTAAAAGTTATACGGTCATCGTAACCAGGGTTATATGGCCTTGAAATTATTGTACCTATGCTTAATTGCATGTTGGGAATATTACTCAACGACGGGACGTTAAGTTGGGTACTTCCGAAGTTAGAGCCGTGCAGAATCGTAGAATATAAGTTGCTGTTCCTTGGGTTGTAAGTATTCTGTAGCTGATGATTCGACTTGATGATGAAGGATCTTAGGACTCCAGGATGTCCAGTCAATCCGTTTGCCATGTTATTCATATCTTGTAGAGTGTTTTGGAGATTTTGCAACACGAAACTTTGCAACTGTTGAACATTGTTCTGATTTATCGCAATCACATTTGGAAGTTGCGCGGGCACTTTCAACACTAACTTCAAAGTAGTCAATAACACTAACATAAACTTTGGTATTAACATTATAGATTTTTTTTGCTATACACATCTGGTATTGAACCTACCAGCTAGCTAACCTGTGTTAAAAAGGCTTTTAAATGTAGAAATGTCCGTAGGACTCATTAAAATGCACTTAACAAATGATTCGCTGGTACTAAGTCACATCATTTGTTAAAGAGTTATTAATGTCCATTGGACAATATTTATTAATGTAACTTAGACAATATTTGCTAATGATACATTGGCTACCGTGACTAACGAACACCACCAAGATCATGTGTTTAAATAAATAGTTCAGGAATACTCGTAGATACGATGGTGTTGCATAGAAGCCATGATACCTATACAGATGTCGCGAAAAGGTCTAAGTTGTTCTATGTACCTAACATATCGATATATGTATTAGATCCCAAGTAAGTTCTTTGTCATGGAATAGCATTTTTTACATCTTAACTTAGTAAACATATATTTTTATGTGTATTTTATAAAACCTACATTTTCATATTTAAAAGTAACAAAATACTTAGTGTTTTCTTTACTTAATATATACTTAATAATAATTTTAATCTTAATAATATTACTTAATAACATGGCATCTATAATATATACAAAAAAGATACATTTTAAGTGAAAAAGTAGAAAATGCTATTTTGTAGAACAATTTGCGAGAGAGGTATCGATATATCTCCGTACTAATTGTACGTAGATGTATGGCTAAATACGTCCAGTACCTATGCTTTTAAAAAGTGAAGTTAGCTGTTGTATATATCTAGATATTTTAAATTGATGCTATACACTTATGGTAAATCTCGCACTTGAAGAAGTGTAGTTTCTTTAGATCTCGAGAGACTGGATGTTACATTGTATACAGACCAATTAATTGTAATTCAGTAATGTATATACGCTGTTGGTGTAGGTACGTAGACGACAACTGAATTAGCTTATAATTTTATTTATTTCTTAAGAATTGGTGACTTGTCGTGTAGGTAGGTACGTCACTTGGTATTCGCAGAACAAGACAATGAAATACTTACAAGCATTTATATTTCTTTAATGTTAAATATTTAGTAGGCAGCTTAATTGTGACGTACTTGCAGTTAATGTATGGAAAAATCCACAAGGCATCCCAAGTACATGTAAGTACAGTCATGGTGTTTCCCGTATTAGTTATCGTTACGCTTCAAGTACAGTTATCAACAAGTTGGACTTTGAATCACGTGTTGGATTGAATTTGAATAATATTTTAATAATTAAGTTTGACGACCTCCGCCTCCGTGGCCGAGTCAATGTAGAAAAACTAACTTTTCTATATTGTCTTGGATCTGGGTGTAACATGGGTGCTTTAGTTACTTGGCATCAGAGCAATATGTGATGTTGTCTAATATTTCGACTCATCCGAATAACAAGAGTCCGATGTGGTTATACAGCGAAACGAGGATAAATACATAATCTCGATAATGAAACTAAGGCCTGTCTATAGGCGTTTTCAGAATTTTTATGTTATTTAATTTGGGAAATATAAAATCTAACAACCGCGGATCCGATATCCTCAGCGAAGAATAACGATAGAAATATACAGTCTCAGGAGAGAATAAGCAGTCTTGCACTTAGGTCTTTGTTCTATGGACGAGTCGATTTATTTAATTTCCATTTAGTGTAAGACTGTTTAACTAGGCAATTACTACTGAACGTAAATAAATTCCTAGTTCCGTGCAAAGATACTATCAGAATTGCGTTTAAGATGTTTTAAATCGCTCTTTCATTTATGTGTAAACACAAACAAACTCAAGACACACGGATGTGAAATAAGTGCAAATTATCTGTCTGCGACCTTGTTGTTTACCATTACTATTGTTGTCGGTTTATCACCTATGTTCGAATACACACAGCAACATTACATATTTAAATTTGTTCTTCTAAGGAAATAAAACAATATGATTTCGTTAAAATTGTATTAAATAACAAGAATTTAAAGTTAACAGCAGAAGTCGTTAACGAATAGAATTTGACAACAAAGGAACGTTAGAAAATACAAAAATAGAATTAACATCAAGTATACCCGTACAACGAAAAACACACGATTTTGGTTTACTTTTGAATGACTATTGCGATCAAAGAAGTTCGTTCGGTGTTAGTGGCGGCTGTAAAGCTGCAAGCTACTTTTTGTACATAAAGCATTATGGTGTGAGATTCTTCTTTTAAGATACTTTTTTTATTATACCAAGTAATGGGACGAACAAGTGGTACAAGTGGTGGTGGAACTGGTGGTAAGCGACACACCTGTCCTTAGCAGTTGCATTGCCACTCAGTTTTTTTTATAATATCAAGTGATGGGACAAACAAGTCGTGCGTCTGATGGTAAGCTACACGCCTGTCCATGACAATTACAGTGCCACTCAGAGCTTTAAATTGCAAAGATCTGAGGGGCACTGTCACTGCGCCCGTCTCTCCGAGACTTGAGTTGACAAGTCCCATGTGCCTGTAATTTCACCAGCACCCTTACCCTTCAAAACCGGAACACAAATCTGAGGGGTACTACTCGAAGAACTCCTTGTGAAAGCGTTCATCCAAGGAAGTAGTGCCACCTTTAACCTATTTCTGTAGTCATGCCGTAACGTGAGCAAAACGGCGCGGCGTTCCGGTTTTGAAAGGTAAGTGTCCTGGTGAAATTACAGCCACACGGGTTTTGTCAACTTTTGTCTCATGGTGACGGGTGCAGTTGCAGACCTCTCAGACCTTTGCGATATAAAGCTCTGAGTGGCACTGCAACTGCTATGGACAGGCGTGTTGCTTAGCATCAGGCGCAGGACTTGTTCGTTCCGTAACTTATCCGTCGTTCATCACAGAATCCTTTGCAACTGTCTGCCCATATTTTGACCGACATCAAAATAGGGAGGAGTTACGCGATAACTCCGCCATTTGTGAACCGATATTGATGATTCTTTTTTTGTTGGAAAGAGGGTACCTCAGAAGTTGTCCCATTTAAATTCGAAGAAAATATTGCACCCCTAAGGGTGGTAAACTAGGGGATGAATGACTGTTGAGGTCGATTTTTTTAACCGGAGGTTAGGTTATTGTTCCACTAAGCACGAGTCCTCTGAAGAGATTGTTATCAGTGTATTTTTCGCTTATTCAGAAAGTCCACTGCAAACTTATTTTAATCGCGGCAGTCATTCTTTTTGAATAAATTTATGAGTTATAATTTATTACGACTCAGAATTCTTAGGATTCCATAAAGATTAACGCAACTGGTAACTTTGATATTTCGCGAAATAGTAAAAAAAATGTATTTCAGCTGTTTTACTGAAGGAAACCCTTCAGTTTGGTTTTGTTTCTTGAGTTTTTTAGTTATAGGTAACATAATATAATTTTAATATAATTGTATACACATTATATAATGAAGGCTAACAGATTATCTTTATGGAATCCTTTACAAATTAAAAAATAACAACGACTAAAATATTATTATCTACAATCTTAATATTAATAAGGCACATTACACTTAATTATATTTGGTTAAACACACAGTGATCTACAACGATTTTGCTTTTACTGAAAAGGTGGATATTTTAATAAATAGAGTGTTAGTGGAGGCGGTGCATATTTATAGAACATTTAAAAACTTATATTTAAGGAACAGGCTGCTCAGGTCCTAAAGGTGCTTCTTGACGGTGTAGCTTCACCGCAACTTGCACAGGAGCACGTTGTGCCACTACATTGTACACGGAACTAAAATTTAATATTGATTAAATTTTAAATCTCTACTTTGTTTTAATAATAATTCAATTTGAATATCATCATCGCCATGATCTTTAATATTAGTATTTATTCGGAAGTCAGATTCCCCGAACGATTAAACTTAAACCATTACAAGGTGGCTTGCCAGCTGACAATGGGTAGTCCACCTGACAAAACTGGGCAGCCTTGTTATATAAAAAAAAAACGTATTGCACAACACCACATTGCGAAAGGTTAAAGGGTTATTGCAATGCTCATGAGTTGCCAACAACATTCCCTTAAAAAACTAAAGTATTTTTCAGGAGATTACGACAGAATTGACAAAGAATAACGACATTGTGTTACAGTTGTGAGAAAGCCTGAGAAAAAATATGTGAAGGGTCGACCATATTATAAATTTGGGAATCAAAAATGTTATGGCAGTTTGCACACTTGATCTAAAAGCGCCCTGCGTTGCGGTTGACAATGCAATGCAAATTTTTTGTACATGATTATTTATAATTAATCTGAAACCTTAACACGGCACTCACATTAACAAACTACTTTTATCTTCGTTGTACTTATATTAAGTGTTTGTTTTTCGGTTAATTTGTATGGGTTGTGATTTGTATGGGAACTGCAATAAAAATGTATGAATTTCCAGTAGTAGTAGAAAAAAATTTGTTTGTTTTTAGTTATGAATTAAAATATTCAAATTCAAAATTATACATATATGAATAGTTCTCGTTGACACTCCTCTACAGTTCGTAATAGTTAAGAACACAAACAATTAAAACACATAAATATACACCTGAGCAAAAACGACACAATTATACCTTAATTGAGACAGAATAACCCAACGCACAATGTATAAATTTAAGTGCAGATCATGTAGGTTTTGTTGTCCGATGTTTCATTGCGGCATAATAGATTTTTTTTGAGGAATAATTCCGTAAGGTTACTGCAGTGCGCGCTTTGTCTCTTGTTATTCTCATAGAAGCGATCTCATATATTTTTGGTCAGGCAATAATAATATTACAATAATTATTTTCTTAACATTATTCGCTTGCATTTTTTAAATTCTCAACCCTACATTTTAAGTACACGTTGTTATCGCAATTATAACAAAATATAGCACCATTTAAACATATATGTAGGCGGTGTTTGAAAAATTGGTATTGAAATGGTACGCACAAAAATAATTAGAAGATATCATTTTGATGACACTGTGTTAAGAAATTATGTCACTATAAATATAAAGAATTCTTGGGAACGGGTTTTCTTATTATGTTTAAGCTTTTGCGTTATTATACTATGTAATAGTAATAATAAAATAATTTATTCATTTCCAAAAGCAAATAACATAACACAGAATACGATGAAGTGTTATGTGTCTGTATTCGTTTATTTGCTTAAAAGCTTGTAGCTCAGTAAATTATGTCAGTGTTAGGCTATATTTGGAGCAGAAATAACATTTTGCAAAAATTGTTAAACCAGAATCTCATGACACGAAATCAACCAATAATAAGAAGAGTGCACGAAAGAAGCCTTCCCTTACGATATAATTCAGGGCAAAAATCGGCGAGTAACTTATATCGATTGGCAAATCGTTTCAACACGATAGCAAGCATTACAGTGAATGCCATCAGTACTATAAGAATAATAAAAATTTATGTATAAAAATCACACCACATCAAAAACGATTTTTGCAATTGGACGTAGTTAAGCAAAAAGGACGAAATAGGAAGCGTATACCTTTAATTCGTGAAGGTAGCAAATAGGTAGCAATTATTGGGAATACATATTTCTGGAAAATCTGCTCCCTTCATGCTCAACAAAGTGGCAACCAGCCATCTTGATATCAGAATGGCTGTTTGTCAATTATTTTTTGATTTCTCAGAATATATCAAAGGTACCAATTATTTAGAAAAGGTAGCAAATAGGTAGTAATTTTTGAATATAATATATATATAATAATACACTCAGTGCCAGATGCGACAGGCGACCAGCCATCCTGACGGTCACAAAAATGAGATATATGTACTAAACGGTTCCTAAAGTCTAACCTCTTAAATCAGCAAAAATAATCCAACATATATAAATATCTCTGGTACTGAGAAATATTTTCAACTTCAAACTGCCATATCTAGAAAGTGACTGGATGTGCATTGGATCCTTTTTGTTTAACTACGTCCAATTATACCAAGTGATTTGAATTTAAGTGTAACTTTGATACGCCCTTACAAGGTATCATATGTATGTACCAAAAATAGTTGTAAGTTTAATCTGAAACATCACGTGAAACGCAAATAAATGAATGTGTTGCCAGCATGATTCTTAATTTCCTAAAGCGTCAAAACACACTGACAGCGCATGCAGGTCGGGTGCGTGTCGGGTCCCGCGTCCGCTCGTGGTGTGTTTTCGTCCATATAAATACACGGAATCACACCCGCTGTGCACCCGACCCGACACGCACCCGACCTGTACCCGTTGTCTGTATGTTTCACGCTTCAAGTTAACAGATTCTGATTCATTAAGGGTTTGAGTAGTTTAGAGTATAGATACTTTTAGCCCACGGTGCAGTTGAGCTACTCAAATTGTCAATTAGTTACATTTACGAGTACGTGGACATAGCGGTAGCTAGGTAAATTGGTTCTCTAGGTGCTCCGGAGTTAATTTTGTAACTCTGGTACTCAGAGTGTAGGGAATTCCCTGCTTTGAGACCACATAAGTGATGTGATTGCTTGACATATTACTATTGTTCTGCTATAAGAACACTGAGTACGTATTCTGGCTACACTTTTTTGCTTATGGAAACTGGCTTAAATGATTAAAATTTAAAATGAAAACGATTGCTCTATGCACATTGGTATATGTATATAATATTGTAATTCTAACAATAAACACTTTTTGTTATAACTCTTTTTGATGTATTATTTTCTAAACAACTCGTAGTTAAGTTTTACTGTACTTTTCATATTTCTGTATTTATATTACTGTATATTTCGACTTAGATACATTTGTTTATATATAAATTCGGTCATGGTTTCTAGAAACTAGTCGCTATACTAAACAAGAACAATGTTTTAAATTCTACCATCATGTAACATTCGATGAACACAGTAAAGTTGTTATGAAAATTTCTTATTAAATACATGGTGTATTGCTAACATTAAATTTTTATTTTTTGTATTTTCAGCCACAATATGATAATCTCTGAAAGGTGACAATAAATGAATTACTTTTTAGGATAACGGCCTACATCAAAAACGCCTTTTTAACGCAAATTTTAAAAGAACTGAGGTGTAACTGGCCCGCAAAGCTAACGGATCCTGCACCGGCCACTTTTAACCAAGTACATTCTGAACACAGCTGTGCAGTTCAAATAGTGACATCTAATAAATTTATTTAAATTGAATATTATGTTTTTATAGTGTTTTTTGTGACGATACTCCACTACTTTGTTATTATTATTATTATTATTGACACAAAGATCGTACAAACACAAAGAAAAGTTCATTTGATACGACTTTTTTGTCACGTTGAGGCAATAGAGGCTGGACGTGGCAGTACAATCGAAGGAATTTTTCTTTGTGTTTATTCAATTTTGGTATGAATAATAATAGCTTTGACATCTAATTAAGTTGAAATTAGGGGACAATAATATTATTGTGAATTTATATTTAAAGATCGATGTACAGACAACAGCACATCAAGCTATACATTGTAAGATAGTCTTATAGAAGTTTTAGCGGTTAAAACAAATAGAAACTAAAAAAATAACTAATTAGTCAGATTTCGAATTCCACATGCAGATCCATTATAAAACTCGTTATGACCAATAGTGTTAAAATTGCATTGTAGTAGTATCACTAGTACAGTTGCCACATTGCACATTGGGTTACTTTATAGAAGTATACATACAGATTACATCGATGAGTGACGAATCTCTTGGAAAAATATTTCATCTCTCTTTGATTTACTTAATAAAGAGAAAGAAAGAAGATGTAAAGGTGTAAGGTTTTCCCAGGAGATTTTGCATTTGTAATAAGAATTTTATACGCTGACATTATCGCTTATAGTCGATATAGGCATGTGTTTGTCGGGGCCAGAGTGTAGGGGGCAGGGAGGTCGTTTCACGCTCCGTTTACAGCGGGGTCTTTCTACGATTTTACGCGTTCGTTGCGAGCTCCTGCTCGTTGGAAGTTTCGACAAATCCCCGACAGACGCTGACTTGTCGAAAACCTTCCTGTTGTTAGCGGGCTTGGGCCGCTTAGGCCGAGGTCAGTCGATCACGTGTTTGATCTTCGCGTATAAGACGCACGCGAACAGGAAGCCGAAGATTGGTATGACAGACATCCCGACACCAACGGCAGCGAGGATGATTAAATGATCGCGTATGTGATTTATGAAGTAGCGTATACATCCCTGGAAAGAAATAAAAACGTTTATACAGGGTGATTTGTAAAATACTAGCAACCACGAAGGACTATATTACTAACATCATAAACGATAATATTTGTTCCATGGCTTTTAATAATTGATCAGAGTTTACTTTCGTACAAAAATAAATACAAAATTTAAATAGATCGCTCTAAACGTTAACTCTGTGTTACTCTGTCAAGGGGATGGGCATCGTCGCGGAGGACGCTTGCACTTTTTAACTTATTCTACCAAATGCAGATCTAAAAAGTGTCAGTTAGTACAAGGACAAGAGTACGTTAAGCTTGACACTAACGGTTTAAACTTAACTCTATGCCGCTTGCAATAAGAGCGGTCCAAATTCCAAAGTGTCAGGCTTGATGTGCTCTTGACTGTACAACAAAAACTTAAAAGTTTTATTTTTGGTAAATTTATTGTTTTGCAAAACAATAAATTTAGCATTTTAAAAATTAAGCCTGTATACAGGTTCGTAACACTAGCGATGTAGTATTTATATACGTTGTTATATTTTATTGAGCGTCCACAATGTACTCCTCGATACGAGGAATCTTAAAGCTAAAAATGGAAGCATCGTCCGTCCGCGAACCCAGTGAAGGTTAAATCGAGCAAAATAGCTACGCTTGTGTTGAATATTTCGCACGCGAAACCAAATAGTGTCATAACTCAAAATTGTTGAGTTGAAAAAAAAAACAATGAAACCAATGTCGCATTGTTAATACAATAGGGAAAAGAGTGTATTAACTAAAAAGTGTATTTTTTTAGAGTCGATAAAAAATCAATTACTCACCTTCCCGTGAAATATTATTTATGTATAGGTTAAAGTTTATCACAGACATCTAAATAATTTCTAAGTATATTTAAAAATAAAATTGAAATAATAATGTCATATTTTTGAGTGAGGACTGTTTTGGCCAGAAATAGCTCACACAAAGTTCGTATCGTTTTGAGTTAAGTAGATATCTTTTAATTGTTTCTTACAATATTATAACGACGGTTTTATTGACGTATAGCTAATTTGACTAAATTTTAAGTTCAGGAAAACGGTATAATCTTGAATTTCACTTATTTTGAGTTACAACGCTATTGTAATAGCAGTGCGATATATTGCACTGTTAATACAATAGTGTACTAACTCAAATTGTGTATTTTTTCAGAATCGATGATAAACGAATTACTCACTTTCCGTGACAGATTATTAAAATTTATATTTAAATTTAAATCTGCACGGATAAAGTTTATTACAGACATGTAAACAATTTTCTACTCGCCAAATATGCCGATATTTGCATAAAGACTAACAAAAGTTTTGTCTCATTTTGAGTTAAGTAGATATCTTTCAACTGTTTCTTACAATATTCTAATTGATTAGCTTATTAGCGCTTTTATTGACGTGTAGAGAATAAAATTTTACGTTCAACATTAGTATAATCTCGAATTTCACATATTTTGAGTTACAACACTATTGTAATAGCAGTGCGATATGTTCTCGTTAATAAATGGAAAATTAAGTATTGTGTGTAAATGAAAACAATCAGATTATTCGCAATAAGATACATTGTGTATTTTTTAATTTTCGAATTGTGTTTTCTCAAATTCACAATTTTGAGTTACGACAATATTTGGTTTGATGTGCGATTTCAAGTGCACTCCATCGGCTCAAAATTAATATCACCGCTCATGTTGTCATTTTCAATTGTTCTTATTGTTTTTAAGTATATTGCTACAGTAGATAGTCAGCGTTTCATCCACTCCGTGCCTTCTTATGCTCAATTTATATTGCGGCGAAAAGAAATGGAAGTGAATTTTTGTAACGGTACAATAGTACATAGCATAATTAACTGTATGTTCAACTGTGTAACGTACAAACTAGATACGAGCCAACATCTTCCGCGGAATTCTTAAAGATTTTGGATTTTTTGAATTTTCCTTCTTGGAATCTTCTTTCTTTGGAGATTTTGAATCTTCCGCGGAATGCGCAAGCAATGCGGAATTCTCGAGCATGCGCGAGAATTCCGCGGAAGATTTTGGCTCGTATCTAGTTTTTACGTTACACAATTGACCATAAAGTTCATTATGCTACGTGCAATATCTGTTGCTAATGTTTTTTTTCTAAACTAGTGAGTTTGTTTATTCTATAGTGATAGAATAGTGTTAACTGACAGATGTATATTTATGTAGAAATTAGGGAACAAAAATATAATTGTGATTTCATATTTCAGGAGAATAATGTGAAGTTTTTTAATATTCAGCTGTCAAGAAAAAAAATGCTCTATGACACGGATATTCACCGTGTAATGTATGTTGGAGGGATGGTCTCGTGCTCCGCAGCGGATTGTGACGGTCTTGCAGCAGGAGTCGGGCACGAGCATGCGCGGGTCGTGCTCGTGCCACGCGCTGCGCCGCCAGTCCTCGAACCGCACCGCGCCACAGCATTTGAACTGCAATTGATGTTCAACTATTTAAATAAATAACGCACACACTGAACATAGCCCAGCACTAGGGCAACCCTGTGTCGCGGGTGCCATGGACCCACACATAGACAACCACAAACTACACCCAAACTCACGAGATAAATAAATGTAGGCCATACAAATATTTCTCCCGGCCCGGGAATCGATTCTGGCACCTCTGCGTGGCATTCATGGTAACCTTTCGACCACGGAGGTAGTTTAATTTGTATATTACGGGAACCTACAGTGCAATAGATGCCGAATAATAACAATAATCTTTACCTACATACATATCATAAACCCTCTGTGATATGTTCAAAAGCAGCAATTTGTTAGAACAAATTTACTACATGTGAAAATGTTATTAGTGCTTAATAATAAGATCAAATTCAATTTTATTATTACATTCAAATTTCGAACATCTTTGGAAAACAAAACAATTTGATTCGACCTCAATTCTATTATCAATCGAGATGAAGTTGTATTCGAAATGAAAACTAAATGTCAGTAGCAAACAATTTTGACAAATTTCTCACGTTACTTTTTTTTTTAATTTATTAAGGCTTTGGCAAAGCCATCAGCCTAAACATGAAGTTTAATTATGTTTCTGTAAATATGGCCGCCACAAAGAGGATAGGCAATTTGAGGCGGCGTGCTTAGATTGACTCGGGATTCCTTAAAACGGGCCGATACGGGTATTTTAGTTCGAGATTCGTATAATTTCGCGTTTTAATCTTCGATTAAGGCACAATAGCACTATTCTATTCCACTTTAAACTAGATTTCACAAAATAATTGAAAGTCAAAATAAAAACGACACTTTTCCCTCCAAAAGGTCCAGAGCGAATCCTCTCACGTTACTTGTTATCGAACGATATGATAGTTGGGGCCGACTCTAGTTTGTTTATTCATTTAAAAAAAGTACGGTTGCATGACATGCATGAGAAAAGTTATTATTTGCCGCCATTTCGCCAGTCGTAACATGCGGTTCCTGAACACATCATAGAGAGTTTATAATATTTGTGTAGATAAAGCAGTGTCTGTAACTGTACAATTGTACATAATTAGGCATTAAAACACGAGTATGGGTTTATGGAACGAGCCGTCCGGCGAGTTTCATTATGTAACAGTCACATAAAGTACTATTATTGTCTTATATCAAGGTCCTCACATAAATAAATTTATAAATAACTAACTGTAATTTTTACTAAGAAAAGAAAAACCTTGGTAAGATACTGGAGTCCATACTAGGTGTTAACCTGTGTGACAGATCTAAAGGCTCCATCTGCGGATACAATACAATACTCCTACTGTAGGTAGAGATGGGAAAAACCGCTTATTTTTTTAAACGTTTAAACGTTCTAAGCTTTTTTAGACGCTTTGCATTTAAACGCTTTTTAGTTCGAAGCTTAAAAAATCGTTTAGAAAAACTTATAAGCGCATAGACTTTTTATGTTTAATAAACTTGCAACGTTGTGTTGATAGCGAAAAGCAAGAGTAGACCACTAAAGGTTTTAAGTTAAACAAGTTTATTTATAAAACAGTGGTTTTATTTTTATTTCTAAAATTATTATTCACATTGACGAATTAATTTATTTAGGAAATATAAATGGTGGGACTTCAAACTTAGGCACGTTCTAAAAAATGAAACTGTTGAGTATAGAACTGACCAACGCTTACCCTTTAAATAAAAAGCGTGCTTAGGTGCTTGTTTAAAAAGCAAACTTTTTTAAGTGCTTTTCATTTAAACGCCCACCTATAGCTGTAGGTGCTATTTAACAAGATAAAATTCACATTTAAGATTACAAAGAATATTTGCAAAAGTAAGAAACAAAACAAAACTAAAATGTTTTTGTTTGTATATGTATTTGAGTATGCATTTTATTATATCGCGTATGAAAGCTCAAACGGTCTAGCCGTTCCTCCTTTGCCCTAATAGAATGTCTTACTAAACAAAAACATTTCAAACAAAGTACTGTAGCCTATGTTATCGAGCAAGTTTTAGAGCTTAGTATTTTTTAATAAATTATAAAGCGTGTTGCTTACGTTACTTTACACTCGATGAGAACAAGAATCATTTATTATTTGTTTATTGAGCCTTGCCTCATCAGTGATCAACCTAAGCAGGTAACAAATGATTAAGACCCTCAAAACATAATTACACTTAAACTAAAAATGCATTAGTGTAAAAAATGTAACGACAAAAATCGCCGTCTAGCTCCCTTCACAACATTTTTGAACAATTCTTTTTTTGTGATTTCAGAGACAATAATAAAAATACAGTACAACTATCTTCTTAATATCTCTGGGAAATCTTCGATTTTCAAATGCACCCGAATAGAAAATTCCTTTAAATAATTGTTATTAATGGGTACCATTATTATTACTTTTTAAATAGGTAAATAGAAAAGCTACACTACTCTATTAGGTGCTGTAAAAATAGTTGCATGAATCTCGAGTAATTTTATTATCATCTATATCATTTGAAAAAATTCAGAACGTTGTTTTCATTGAATTACCAACAAATTTGTTGGCAGGTCTATGGTTGTTTTGTTTTGATTTCCATATGAACTTTATAGAGCTGTATTCACCGGCGAAGGAATAATCCTTTCTTAATAATTACTGATTTATAGTATAAATATTATCTGGTCTTCAAAAACATATAGCCAAAATAAAGTAATAACTACTCCACATACTTCCAAGTCGATTGAGTGTGTCTAGTATGCACTAAGAGCAAAGGGCAACAGACAGATTTCTGCCCCGTTGCATTTAAATATTAAATTGCGCCAGTCAGCTGTAACCATGGGAACCAGGTTTGTTAGAAAGGACAGTTTCATTTCCCATGTGTAACAATCACGAAAATCTAAGATGCCGATATAAACTATGATCTCATTTTGATTTTCGATCGATAATTTTCAATTATAAAAAGAATTAACTTTATCGTTGTCGTGACTAGAAAATGTTAGAATACGTTTATTGGTCCAAATATAATAATGTACAGGTATTAAGTAAAATAGGGTACACTGTATTCAACCTGCAAGCAGATGTGCAAATATTAATGGAATTTCATGTTTGATTTCTACACCGTATTGAATTTCAAATGAATATAAAAAAGTGTTTGTAAATTCTAAGTATTCTTTTCAAAGAACCAACATCGTGTCAAAAGCCATTTTGCCATTTTTTTAAATAAAATATTAGTGCGCATTTGACCTTCATCTCACCTGATGGAAAATGACGATGTGGTCGACGATGAAGCATAAATATTGCCTATTCACTCTCGCCTTGAAAAGGCCCAAGTTATATTTGTAATTTAAAAGTATGTCCACAAGGAAATTCAATTGTTACAAAACAATTTATTTTCATTTGTTGAAAATAATTATACATGTTAAAGCAGTTACCATTGTAAATTACTTTATAGCAACGAGGTTGGTATAAAAGATTCGTAATATTAGTTCTAGTTTGACTCTGAATGACGTCAGCACATTACGCCAGAATATTGAGGATGAGTGTTGATAAATACATAGATATTCTTGGCATGGCAAAGGCAGTACGATACAAAGATGACAATGACACATAGGCAATATGTAGACAATGGGAAGTGAAGTAGTTTTACAAGATTTTATGCTTTTGTTTCGTGCAAAGTTAATACAATTAACGAATCGATTATATCATTATTTACATAACCGATAACGATAACTTTGCATCAGAATTTTCAATGTCAAGATGATTCATGCCGAGCAATGATTCACAAGTGAGAATATCCAAGTACGGGCTTGAGTATTGGATGTGTATAAAATTTTTGATAATAATTATTGTATGTAAGATATCATTTTACTGTTTTGGTCACGTTTTCTTGATAGTCAGAAGAGTTCGAACAGACGGGGAATATTCGCTTGTACGAGGAAAAAATATTGACCAGTAGGCAATTAAAATATTAACAAAGGAAGACGCTAAGAAATATTAAAATTATTAATATTTTAATTAAGTTTTTATTGAATTTCAGTTTCACCACCACGATATTCAATTACTTTTGTGAAATTACTCCACTATTTCGTTATAATTATTAAACACAAGTCGAGCACTTAGAAAAAAATAACTTCAATCCGGATGGATTCGAACCAACGTCTCCCAGCAAACCGTGGCAGGCGCTATGTCAATTAAGCTTACTTCGAAGTGAATTTTTTCTAAGTGTTCGATCTTTGAATGAATGAAATATTCTTTATTGCACATAAAATTACAGTTAAAATACAATAAAGTAACTTAGGTATAAATATAGTAAGATAATGTGCAACAGGCGGCCTTATTGCTATGTAGCAATTTCTTCCAGGCAACCTTAGGATATAAATTTGGGATATGCAAAGGGTTTGATAATTAAAAAAGGTTTAATAATTATAAATAAACTAATGGAGTAATATTACAAAAAAATCTTAATATTTTTAAAATTGAAATAGGACGCTCCTTACAATTATACAAAATTGAAAGCCAGATAAAATGGCCACTGGTATTGGTCAGACAAAACAATATCAGTGTTGTTATATAAATAATTAAAATATTTTAAATTTATTTTATCTTATCAAATTTTATGTTCTGTATTGAAACCTTTTACATATCCCAAGTCATTGATAGGGCGTTAAAATCGTATACAGAGCGTCATTCACGCTTTAGTCTTCGTTTGTTCGATTGACAGCGAAGCAAACAAAATTAGACAGTACTGCGATGACATCACAATTTAAATTCAACGTTTTAGCTTTTTCATATTCCTTTACATGTCACTACGTTTAAATAGGTTGACTTAGGACATTTTTTTCGTGGTTTTTGTATTAGACCCGTCGTCCATTTATTTGTAAGTCAATGTCCCAAGTCTAAAAAATTTGTATGAAATAAACTTCGCTAAAATTGACTTCCTCGGTGGTACACCGGTTTACACTATGTGCTGGAGGAGAAGGTCCCGGATTTGATTCCCGGTAAGATCAGTTTGAGAAATTAACTTTTCTAAATTGGTTCTCTCTTGGTGTTCTGAGTACTGCCCGTCGAGGTTGGTGGGTTCGTTTGCATATTATTATTATTAACAATTCTAGAGATAGAAACTACAGAGTTTCTTCTTCTTTACAGAGTTATTTTTCCGATGAGTGATTACAAGTGTTTATGAATTAAAGATATATCTTTTTAAATCAAAGGAGAGCAAAATGGATGGCAATAAATATAGATCTATCAAATTAGTTTAGTTTTAGAACTGACATATCGACGGGGATAGTGCAATAACGCGTACTAGCATTGGATTATAAGTTTCCGTTTCGGTAAATTAGTGGCCAAATCAAATAGCGTAATTGTCGTGTCAGCTAAATAAGCGATTTATGGGAATCTGTTGTTATCATAGTTATCAGTCTGTAAATAACATAAATTAATGCTTACTGTCCAAAATTAAAAGTCACAGCCATTGAAATAACAAAGTAATGACGTTCAATCATTCTCTTGTAAAATTTGGTTTAGCGCAGATACGCGCCTTTTACCAATGCTACATATGCGGATTTGCATTATCCCCGACGATACAGTAATATGCTCACCTCTGCCTGCATGCGATCGACAGCGTTCGTAATAGTGGTATCGAGAGCGTAGTTCGAGAGGAAGGTGTTGTTCAGTTCAGCCTTTAATTCGTCTTCCACTGCTACCTCGTAGTAGTATGCTAGTCCGCCTGCGCCCAACTCCAGGATAAACGTTATCAGCAGGAAGTATGTATACTGCGGGAAATAAGAAATTGTTACAAATCTATACCACTACAGTGTCAATGACACTGACAAAAGTTTTAGGTGTTTTGGAATGTGTTCCGTTCTATATAGTACAGTCTGTTGCACGTCAAGCTATAGATAGACTATTGTCACACTTAAAATCTCGCAATAAGGTACTCTTCCCTTGCCTTACACAATGTTTGTAAGCGAACATATAGAATAGAATACAATAGTTCTGGCAGTTCTGAGGAAGATATTATCCTCTCTGTGTATTACGTCCTTTAAGGTAAATATACTCATACTGTGTTTATTCCGATCTTTGCTAATTAGAAAATAGTGTTGCAACGATATAATAATGATAGTAAATTCGGCCAGGAGCGTGGCTGAATATTCGGCCAAACTATTTCGCGCACGAAAAATATCAATAATCAACTTCAGTTATTTATGATAAATAATTTTGTACGTTTTTGACGTAGGTACTTAAATGTATTTTCAAATTTATAATTTTAATGATGAAGTAATTTTATATTTAATTTCACATTTGATTAACTTTTAGAAAACTAAATTTTATTTTGGTTTGTAAAGCACTTGGTTGATTTAGTTAACGTTTGTTTAGTTCTGTGTAAACGTAGTCGGAGGTCGTTTTCATTCAATATGTTAAGTTTTTTGATTTCTTAGAAAAATAGCTTAAGCTATTCTGCATTTCCTTTCGTCTTATAGATAAAGAAGCATAAAATTGAGCTTTCGCCAACTTATATTAATTTACTGTTTTTTTTAAATTCGTCCTCCTGTTTTTAGGTATTCGGTATTCGGCCGAACATTGGTTTCGAATATAACAAAAAAGAGGCTGGCTAAGCCGAATACCGAATAGTAACTGAGTATTGTTGCTACGTTATTATACACAGGGAAAAATGCTGTGTGCAATGATGTCCTTGTCGTTATATTATTGTGTGAAAGCCACCTGTGAGTATACTTTGGAATAATATTATAATAATATATAAATATCAGAATAATGTAATAATTTGGAATATCTAGTTCGATATTATAATTGTACGTCCAACCGTCTTCAATGCACAACAAAGATGATTTATTGAGTACGTATAATTTCAATTGTTCAAATTTCCGCTTATTTATGAACGTCACAGCACTGAAGTTACGGCTCAAGATCGGTAACACACATACCGGACTTAGGTGTGGTTTATTAATACCGCTCTCAAGAGTCTACACAATCTCAAATGGCTTTGGTTGATTCCGCATAACAGCGAAAGTGTTGAATTAATCACTTTGGACAAAAACTTATAGTAAAATTGAGAATATACACTGACGTGATAACACGATTCCTAAATTTTTCACGACAAAAAACACAAACTTACCTCGAACAAACTAGAACACGTATACTACCGATACGGCATAAATTTTTCAAATGGCTTTAATATCGTTTGTAAAAAAAAAATTCTGAAATGAAGCCAGTAAACAGTAAAAGTAACCCTGCCGCTCGACTCAAGCAAAATGAACCATATTAGTACGGGAAAAAATTTAATTAGAGCTGAGGTAGAATCGACTGTTAAAGTAAAATACGTCTTTCGAAATATTCCGAAATATAATATGTTGTTGTTAAAACAAACCAAAAACAGACAACTCATTGTCATTTTAGGTTTCACCAACATAAAATAATAATGAGCTGCAAACATCTGTTCATAAGTAATGCTATAGAACTTGCATGATACTTACACACAATAAACTGGTTCTATTCTCAGTCTTAAGTCCGCAGCATCCAAGTGCACTAAGGGGGACACCCAAGGCCCCTGCTATGACGAGCAGGTACGCTATGGCCGCGTAGGTGGGCGTCGGGAGGAGAGCCACATACCTATGTCGCGAGGCCACGGTCCACGCTCCCACGGCTAGCACGCCTATACCTGCAAACTGCACAAAGTGGCACTTGTCAACGTCTCTGGCAACATGCGACATACAGGGTTATTTGTAAAATATTAATAACCTTGCAGGACTAACAATTATAATTACACGTATTTGTTTTTCGACAAACGTAAAAAAATATAGTATACAGCTATTTGCTTAATATCTCTTGGCAATCTCTTTGAACTTAGTGCAGATTGAACGCACTGAATCGATTTGCAAGTATGTAGAGTAGCTATCTACTAATCTTTATTTTGGTTATATGTTTTTGATTGTCTAATAATGTACATTGAAAATTAATTAACATATAACCAGAAAAAAGATCAACTTCTACTGTCCCGATTTTTTCCGATACAATGAAATGATCCTTACAAGAAACTGAGTCGGTTAGCATAAAATTGTCAATATTATTAATTTTTATGGACAACTCTCACTTGGCATATTTTTAAGGAGTAAATGTTAATGTAAAAACGGGAATAATTTTCCAGATCTATACATATAGTTTACATGAAAAATCAAAACAACACGAAAGTAAGTAGTTCTAAAGTAGTAAATTGTACTTGATAAAATATCTAATCCAATAATTATGGAAATATGAATTCGGGTGCGCTTGGATTTTGGAAATTCGAAGGTTGTCGAGAGGTGTTAAGAAAATAGTTGCATGTATTCAAGTAACTTGAGAGAAAAATTGTTTATAGCAGAATAAATAATAGTATATGATGACCTCGGTGACCCAAAGGTTTGCATTGTAGGCGCTGATCGAAGTCCCGGCATCGATTCTCAGTCGAATTTAAAATTACTTCTCTAAATTGGTTCTGGTGTGTCAACTGTAATTATCCAGATTTACCAGACATAACTATGTGTCATCGGCACGTAACCCTACAAAAAAGGCGCATCGATTTGTAAATATCAGATAGTTAATAATAATAATTTATTAACATGTATAGGATTCACTTCACTTAAATTCTTACCCAGATATAAAAAAATATAATAAACTATTATTTTGAAAGAGTTATAAATACAATTTATGTTATACACTTTTAGTTACTTGTATTCACAAGCGTAGTTTGTAGTACACCTAATACTTTATTTTTGAAATATCCAGCTGTTTATTTTGCCCTAGATAAGATATATTCAGAGGCGTGGGCAATATTCGTTACGTTATCTGTACACATTGCATAAGATTTCCTGCCGCGCGTAGTCCCAGCAATATATATAGACACGGATAGAAAACAAAGCGAGGCAGTGACCCGAATGTGACCTCTCAGTTTGTGCAGTTCACTGCGGAGGTGTCACATTATTTATTGGGAGTGGCATATCTATATTCAACGCTTAAATTAGAGTCAATTACGAGCACCCTAAATAAACGCTAGGGTTATGGCTGCATTTGTCAGTCCGCTTCCACGCGTCGCACCATCTAAAGTTGTCTCATACAAAACTAAGTGATGCTATGTTGAAGTTTGATAATAGCTATGCAGAAATGGATAAAAAATCTCACCAAAAACACCACATTGAAGATATGTAGAACGCATTTCAAGAAATTGACGCTACAGCAGTCTGCATCTCTTGATTTCCTTGGTTTCACTTTCTTCTTTTTAGCCAGAAGAGCTCCACCATCCTTCTTTTTCCCTTCTGCCATTGTAGCCGATTAATGAGCCAAGGCTGCTTCTTTAGTTTTTTTTCATCTTCGTCTATTCATGATGTCTTGGTTTCCTGGAAAAATAATTAGGATTTTTAAGTATTACAATCATCTTATCTGTTACATGAATTATGTTGTGAATACTTACGAAGTCTGGGAGTTCATAAGCTCTGTGGATTACTCGACGACGTTTTAATGTATAAACGAGGGCTTAGTACAGTGTTACAGAATTGAGAAGGTTTCACTACCCAAAAATTTAGATATAATCATAGCTATCAGGACACAGCAAAAAAACATATTAAACGAATTACAAGTATTTATTTTATTAGCAGAACCTTAATAATAATCTTACAAAAATGGAATATAGTACAACACTTACTCTAAAATTAGACAACACAATGTCCGAAAATAATCGCCCCATAATTAGTATGATTTTAAAATAAAATGTATAAAGTGGTAAAAAAATAGTAATTCATAATGACAAGTAGATAAAACTATTTACAGAAAGTCAGTACTTTACGGTGTAATCAGCTGTGTACCAAAAAATTATTATTTTACATTCAGTCCATAATTTCATCACATTTATAAATTCTTTAATAATATTACACAATACATCCTATCAAATACAAATCCTTTGGATTATATGTATACTTAAGACACAAAATACCATTGAAATATCAGGTATAGAGATAAATACAAGCAAGAATGGTCCAAGAGGTTTGAATACATATTTAGTAAATCACATGAAGTTAGCACTACTGTAAATTCCCTCATTCAGTGAAGAAATCCCAATTAGTCATCATAGTGAGTTAGGGCACCCTCCAATTTATTAACAATATTCTTATAGAAAGTTATTTGTTGTTTTAAGAATCTTTGCATTGCGGCTTTCAAATCAGTAGTTCTTTCTGCCTTGAAATGATTAATTTCAGCAAGTAAAGCATAGGATATCACATCTGTCCTCCTCAATACTTCATTCAGTTGAGCTACTTCCATCTTGTGCTCAGCTGTAAGCCTTTCACATTCCCTTTTCTTTTGTACTGCTCCTTTATGGTTTGCTAAAACGTCTGGAAAAACTCCAACAATACCTTTGTACAAGTGGAACTTATCACCTAATGGGTCCCAATCGTATTTTGGTTGTTCTTCATATAACTTGCCAATTTCAATGTATGCACCTCCTGTTAACTTGATAGCTGAAGTTAGTTTGGATCTGGACACTATTGACCCTTCGTCAAAGCTTAGTGAATTACCCAAGTGGTAGAAAGCTTCTCCAATTTTCTGACAGTCACTCTTGTACGGGCCTTGGAATCTTTTGCCTTGTGCAAGACACATGTTGGATACATTTTTCACAGCCGTGTCCATGCTCGCAATGAATGTGTGACATTGCTCAGATATTGTGTCTACTTGAGACTGTAATAAAGCTTTTTCAGGTACAACTAATGATATACAATAATTTAAACCTAACAAATTGTCTCTTTCTGCTTGTCTTTTGCCTGCTTTCCACCTCTTATCATCTGTACAAGTTAAAAAGTGCTGCCAAACTTCACATTTAGATAATACTGGATGTTTGCACATCCAATCCACAAATTCTTGCAGTTGTACTCTCCTACGTTCAATAAGTTGTTCATCATAGCGACCAGAAATTGTTTTGTCAGGCAAGGGTGGGACTGGAATGAGTGTAAACTTCTCCTGCAATCTTTCATGAAGCCAATCAAAGTGTTTGTATCTCCTGGATACTTGGATGTTATTAAATGAAGGTGTTAGTTGATAAGCAATAAAACTCTTAATGCCTTTGAATTTAGATTCCTTCTTTGGAGAAGCCACAGTGACTGTGTATGGTTGAGTTATAGGTGACCATACATATCCATCTTCATCTTGGATTATGTATACTTTTTCTGAATCCCTAACTTCTACATTTAGAGTCCCCAGTAAATAACTCTCTCCGCTTACTTTTGTGGATGGGGCAAATTTGCTTTTCCTCACTGTTCCCATTGAGGATCCAAGAGTAGAAGCAGAATCATCAAACTGTTGATTGTAGTCACTAATGGGCATACCAGGTAATGGGGCAAGAGGGGCTTGATTGTTTTGTGCCTTGTTTTGTTGACCACCAGGTCCTATTTCAGAGTATGTATCATCATCCCAATCGTCATCCCAACCATCATCATTATGTGATGCTCGTTGGTAATTGCTGTCACCAGCACTAAATTGTTGGTCACCCCAATCATCAGCAGCTTGATCATACCTATGTGGTGCTATTGAACCTTTGGTGGGAACCCGTGCCGATTCCTCAGGACTAAGTTGTTTCACATAAGCAGCTGGGAAGAGACCAGTTTCTCCTTTAGCATTTTTGCCTTCCCACCAACCTTCACCAATGTCAGTGTTAAGCAAAGTGAGAATTTCCCCAGTTGTAATAGACATTTCTGTGGTGCCAGGCTCACCCGTGAAGTCATACAATGCTTGCACTTGGGCCGTCATCTTGGGACCCTTTTACCTACAACAATTATAAAACAGATTAATAAAATGCATGTTCTCAGTGATAGATACAGTGAGTGAGATACATACATTATCTTATCAGTCTTATCTCAAATAGGGAGCTCCAAAGCATATAACTGTGATAAAGTTATTCACGCGAATATGGTTACTTATAATACTATTAGAGGATCGCACGAATTAGGGCGTTACTCTGGTGTCGCAAGGAGTTGACACATTTCCCTAATAGCCTCAATTAACCATAGTCAGTAATTGTCAAAATGTTCAGGTGCGCTCATTGTTTTATGGCTTCCTAAACATTAGAAAGTGGACTAATGTTATGCTGCATAGTTGATTGTTGTGCCAAAACACAACGAATGTAAGAAACTGGTAATATCTAATTTTGAATACGAGAAACTGAGGTATAGGTTATCGATTTGTTTAGTAGAACTAAAATTTTAAAGCTAAAGTATGAGTAATTACTGACGAAATTAGCGTACAGCACACAAAAGCTGTTAATACTTTAGGAACAACGCAAGAAATACTTGTAAATTCCTTGTTTTGTGATGGAAATCAATGACGTCAGGTCGAAGAGTATCACTGTTATGTGACAACTACAAGTAGGAGGAGTCATTTTAACCGGAATATTAACAGATTGCCACGTAACAAATTATTTTAATAATGTAAATGTTGTTACTTACATAAAATCCAAGTAAAATAATTATTTTCCAGACGGATACACTTGATTATTCAGTCATTGAATGACAGAAGTTCAAAAAACTTGTTTCCACCGCAGTCTGTTTTCATACGCCGCAAAAATACAAAATTAAAATGCGGTGATTGGCTGCAAAATTCCCATACCGAGATATTGTTACCAGTGGTTGACGGTACATTCAATACGTTTGTTTATTCTGATTGGTTAAAAAGTAGAGACTCACAGTGAACTACTCAACTTCGTAGTACCAGCTAATGTCGCTAGATGACGCATTCATACTATAATGGCGTGCCAAGGCGCGCTTTTCGAAATAAAATTACATATCCAAATGTTATATTGCTCACGTGGTTTTTTTATTACTGTACAGCATTTTCCGAAAATATTTTGTGAACGTTGCACCAATCTGTATTTTTAAAATGTTGATATTTAAAGAAGTAGTTACATCAAATGTACTGTAATGTAATGTAGGTAGGTCAAAAGAATTATTCTACATATTTACTGTAATCTGTACATATTATATGTATACAAATAGTAAGATAAGATAGTAAGCAATTTCAGTAAGGTACATAAAATTCGTGTGCTTAAAACTGTCAGGTGTAGTGTTAGTTGCTATTATTTTATCTAGGTCGCAATTTTCAAGCATTGAAAAATATAATGTAATTTATTGTTGTCTAACGTAATGTAACGTAAGTGTGTAAAAGAGAAAAGCTTAGACACTACAATATAAACGCAGCCAAGTAGATTGTTTGGGATTATTAAGTAGTATAAATCGACTAATCTTGTGTCGATAGCGACAATGCCAAAATCCAATAATGGTAATAACGCGAACCAGAACTGGACCCCATTAGGGCAATTTGCAGAGTAATGAATGTATCTGGATCTGCTTATGTATCTCATAAACGAATGTTCTCCTTCGGTTACGCCATTTGGACCGCAAAGACACGATTAATTTTTTATTATTTTCTATGGTAAGTATGGTAGAACTTCCAACCTCTAAGGGTAAAACTAGAAGATTATTCGATTTGTAGTAGTTAGGTATGTAGGTTTATTGATGTCCTAGAGAATGGAAAAAAAATGTAAATCAACAATAGACTAAATAGATACTTTTACGTAATAAAATATATAATTCAGTGCCCGCATTTGGTGTTCTTAATAGATAAAAAGATAAATTGTTACAAAAGTATTCGTTAATCAGATTGTAATTGGTAGGTTTATAATATAACTGGGTAGATAAGACTACGTAAGTCGGTCATTCGTTAGTGTTTACTACTACTGTTTTATATTCCAATATCATCATCATCAACAACCCATTTGTACGTCCCACTGCTGGGCACGGGTCCTCATCTCAGGCATGGGTTTAGGCCATACTGCCCTCTACTAACTAATACGCGGCTATGTGACAACTGGGCAAATATCCGTTTTAAATAGCAAAAGATAGACGAAATTATCTTTTATAAACAGTTAAAATGAGTTAACGTGTTCGACTTAACAGAACTTACCGTAACGATGCACATTTGTGCTATCATTAAACAATATTCTAAAACTGGGTTTAGTATGGTTTTCTATGATATCTGAAAGAAACATTTTGTCACTTAGCCGCCGTCCGCTGCGCTGGCTCAATGCAGGTTAGGAACTTCACGTTTTCTGGAGGCTGTGAACCTTATTTGATGTACAAGTGTCATCACGATGTTTTCCTTCACCGAAAAGCTCATGGTAAATTTCAGATTGAATTTCGCACATAAATTCCGAAAACTTCAGAGGTGCGAGCCCGGATACGAACTCAAGGCCTCTGTTTGAGTGGCGGTAGGTTAAACTATTAGGCTATCACGGCTTACTGCACGCATACCTACTTAAGGCGAGTCACTGGAGGAGAAGCGTGAAAAACTGTTTTACTAGATCAAATGGTTTAGGTCTTATTACTATTTAATAACATTTTTTTACTTACTATTAAATAACAATCTTTCAAAAAATATACGATATACGTCAGGATGTTGTTTAAAGAATATACTAATTTGTTACACGATAGAATGTACTTTATGCGATCATATAAAATTCTGAAAACGGGCTAAAATGAAGATCTAAAACGAATTATTTAAGAATAAAATATCTAACTTTGTATATAGGTAATTTATACATCAGACAATTATCTTTAAGTACTATTACAGAGATCCTGCTAAATTTTGGTTTTGATCTGAAGTCCTTAAATATTAAATTTTCACATTTATCTCAAAATTTACAAATTGTCTAGTGGTTTAACCATGGTTGCCCCGCCAGTCGCCATCAAGCGCTTGTCGACGGATCTATATGAAAATTTTTCCGCCTGTTCTTATTTTATTCATTTTAATTTTCAGGGCGCGGATTGCGGGACGCGAAGGGTGACACCCTGGATTGGTTTTTAGTGACTGAAAAATAAACAACAAATTTGACAAAAGCAACCTCAACAACATGGCCGCTATGAGCTGTCAAAATCTATCAGTTCTTGATAGAAAACCCTTTAGGTATAAATAAGTCATTGATACATCCATCACATAGAAACAAAATTGAGCGGCTCGATTCATTTGTTAGGTATTTCCTACACGCATGGCGTGTAGATGAATCATTAGGGGGCTATACACACACGTGTTCGTTAATACAACTTCAGACAATGGGGAAAATGAATATCCTATTGTCGTCGACACATGTGACGTCATGTCAGCGTATTAGATAGTGTGTGTAATTTTGCTCTCATTCTATATTTTATACAAACTATATAATTACAATGCAACACGCTCATAGCCCCAGGAAAACCCTCTGTCGCGGGTGCCATGGACACACACATAGACAACCACAAATTACACCCAAACTCACGAGAGAAATAAATGTAGGCCATACAAATATTTCACCCAGCCTAGGAATCGAAGCCAGGACCTCCATGTGGCAATCCAGCATGGTAACCGCTCGGCTACGGAGGCAGTTAATTACAGTACATAATATTTGTACTCGTATATAGTAAACTGCTTTTGTGAGTCAGGAAGAAACAAAGCAGCTCTTTACATACGTTATGTAGGTATGTATGTACGCCTCAGTTCGGTCATGTTAGTACATTAGGAACGAACTTTAACATAGATTGCAACGTGCTTAAAATTTAAACCAAGTTCAGAATGAGAAACTGTCTGTAACTCTCGAGAGTGTAAAACTTGTGTTCAAAGTAGAGAAAGAGCAGCTAATAGTGCTTTTAACTACAGTTCCTCTGTTTAGGTTTGATTAGGAGTTTGTGGTTGTGAAGCCGCAGACGAAGTAGAGCGTATTTATGTAAGTTTATAACTTCGCAAGGGTGTCCTATCACAGTATTTAGCGAAGCGTTTCATTATGCATTGATTTATAATAATAATTTAACCGCTGACCTTTACCTTGGTAGTTATGTATAAAGGGTGTAATCGTTAAGTTGCCCAGCCTCATTATATTAGATTATTCCACAAATATAAGAGATATCAAAAAGCTTTAAATTGATATATAGAGTACGTTACCTAATGAGTAAATAAACGTCAATTCAACTTTTTAAAAATAAAATTGTAAATATAAAATAATAAATAATAGAAATGTCTAAAGACACTGCAATGGTTTCACCATGCTTTTTTATAGCCTCGTTCCATAAGTGAGAGGCATACACAAGAAGATCCCCTGTAGATCGCCCTCTTCGAAATCCGTATTGGCGATCGCTGAGGAGATCGTTGTCTTCAAGGTACGACAGGAGACGGTTGTTAAGTACATGTCTCGTAGTCTTGCAGAGTATGGAAGAGACTGAGATAGGTCTATAGTTGACAGGGTCAGCTCTGCTGCCTTTTTTAGGCACTGGTTATACATTTACAAGCTTCCATGACCTGGGAACTACACCAGTCTCAAGCGAGAGGCGATACAGGCGTGTGAGAGTAGGAGACAACTCAGGCGCACAGTTACGCAGGACTATTGCTGGAATTCCATCCGGCCCGCTAGCTTTATGCACGTCTAGACTTCGCATAGTTTTGAGTACCTCTTTTTGGCGAATGCGAACTGGCGCCATAGTGCATCCAGGCTGAGGTAAAGAAGGTGGTAGGTATCCTGCGGCATCCAGACGCGAACTCTCTGCAAAGAGTGAGGCGAAGAGATTCGCCTTCTTTTTCGCAGTATGGGCCCGCGTGCCGTCTGGCCTGCGCAGAGATGGTAATGGGTGGCTACTAAAGTTTTTTTCGACTGCTTTGGCCAGGGACCAAAAGGATTTGCCTGCTGGAAAAGAGGCACGCATGGCCCCTATGCGGCGCACATGGTCGAACTTGGCCCTGCGTAACACACTTTTGCTCCTCTTGGCGGCTTTATTAAAGGCTTTCTTCAGATTCCGAGTATTCGGAGCTTTGCGTAGTCGAGCATCTGCCCAAGATTGGTACACAGACTGTTTTTGTGCTTCAGCACGACTGCAGTCAGCGTTAAACGATGGCCGAGTTTGGGGTCCATTGAGTACATCGAAGTATGGTATATAATACTCCATACCCAATCGCAAGACCTCAACTACAGCATCAGCACAGCTGGACGATTCTCCTGAAGTGAAGCAAGCCTGCCAGGGATAAGAAGCAAAAAAAAAATGTATCGCCACAACCGTCTCGTACCACTGGGGCCCTGATCGGGTGGGAAGTATACGGATACAGCTTTCACCAGACAGTGGTCAGAGATACCCAATGGTGCATCCACTATCACCGAGTATAGGTCTGGATCAGTTGTTAGCAGTAGGTCCAAGCAATTAGCCGCATGAGACTCAACATCTGGAATCCTTGTGGTGCCACTGACAAGCTGGGAAAGGCTTAGTGATAATGCAAGTTTTTGCGTCTCTCTCCCAGCATGATCGGTTATCTGGTACGGGAACAACCATTCTTGATGGTGTGCGTTGAAGTCCCCCAGTATGACTAGTTGCGGCGCTGGATACCTGAGCTGAGCCTCATCAGAAGTCTCGCTCAGATGTTGGAACAGCTTGGTTGTCTGTTGATCTCCACTGTGCGAGCGGTAGACACAGCAGTATACTATTTGGGTAACTCCTGTGTCAACCAGAAGCCACAAAATAGAAAAACTCGGTGCCTCAAGGTTCTTGAGACGCTTGACACAGATGTTATCACGAACGTACACACAGACTCCGGCACCAGGTAGGAACTCGAGAGTATACCCTGGGTACCTTAGGTACGCCGTGTCAGTCGGACATCTGAACTGCGTCTCGGTGAGGAACAGCAGCTGCGGTTTATTGGTTTCCAGGTGGTGGTGGACCGCTTTGATATTTAAGTGCAGCCCTCTGATGTTGATGAGGTGCAGTTTTAATGGGAGGACGTGCAACCGCTGTGAAAAATGTATTCCTTTTTTTTTGACTCATAATTTTAAATTGGAGAAGCGAATAGGCAAGAAGGAAGGCAGTTGAACGAGGCATTGCGTTGACCAAAAAAGCAGCAAACTGATACTGCCACACGAGGATACAATCGGCTTGGAGACTGCAGGGACGCCCGAACCTTCCCGGAGATGGCCACCTGGTCCTCTCCTCCGGTTGCCAACCGGCAAGGTGGAGCATTTCGGGATTTTTCGTTTGGTGGCGGGGCATCCTTTCACGGCTGGCTTTCCCGCTACCTGGGCCCCCAACTTCCCACGGCCGGCCACGGATGCACCGTGCTTCGGATCCCTCTAGCCCCTAGAACCGAGTGCTCAGTGTGGCAGTACAAGCAGCTACTACTCGTCGTTATACGCAATGCAACTGTTCAGACCCGACCTACTGATGGCAACTCCCGAACACGTGCCGGAACACGGATAAACCATTTGGCGACTCGACTGCGTCGTGCGGGTGGTTACCAGACACGGCCGAAGCCTACCACCAGTAGTTGTTGCTCTTTAGCACCAATCAGGGGTCACTTGTAGGGTCTCGAGGGTAAACCTACGGAAGCGAGCAACATCAACCCCCAAAAAGTTTGTGGTTGTGAAGCCGCAGACATACTAAAGCGTATTTATAAGTTTATTTCTTCGACAGGGTGTAGGATCACTGATTTATTACATTATTTAGCGAAGCTTTTCATTGGGAATTGATTTACAATAATAATGTAATTGTAGAACCTTACATTGATAGTTATATGTATAGTTCAAGAGTACTTGTACATTTACCGAGTACCTGCACAGAAGGCAAATGGGAGGGAAGTTTTTACTAACGTCAAATATAGCAAATCGTCGTTTAAGAGTGAAAACTTCGTATATGCTTTTTGACATAGTTTGTTTTATATAAATTTTTGTTGAAATAAAACTTATAAACCTCTTGTTTAAATGTATAATATATTAAGTAATATAGCAATGACTTAAAAATCACACACGGGGTATTAACTCTAATATGATGAATTTCTTTTTATAATATCATGTGACGAGACGAATAAGTTGTGCGCCTGATGGTATCTAAGGTATACCTGTCCATAACACTTGCAGTGCCACTCAGAGCTTTAAATCGCGATGATCTGAGGGGCACTGCCACTGCGCCCGACACCCTGGGACATCAGTTGACAAGTCCCATTATGCCTGTAATAACACTAGCACCCTTACCCTTCAAAAACACAGTAACTATGACTGCCTGGCGGCAGAAATAGGTAAGGTGGCAGTACTTCCCTGGACGAACTCTTTCTCAAGGCGCTCTACTGCTACTAAAAAAAAATAATAAAAATAATAGTATGAAGTTTTTACTAACACGTGAGTATTATGTTAGTAGTATATTTATTATAGTGTCTAAGTATACATATCATAACAAAACAATCTTATTTATTCATCCTATGCTCAAACTCGCCCAAAAAATAAACCCGGTTATCCCAAAATTCTTTAAAACCAGGTCGGTTATTCTCGAATATTCTGCTTGCAAAAGTCTCGCTTCACGGTTGTTTGTGTCGCGATTGTTTTATATTCTAGACAGGGCCCTTGTTACTTCACTCCTGTGTTATTAAATTTGCCAGACATTCTTAACTTTATCTCGCCAATGCGGCAAACTTTGTATGTAACGTTATGAGTTTGTATTATCTTTTCCAAAGATTTACCTATATGTGGAGCAATATTATGAACTTTTAGGATTACTTTCTTAAGTGAATTTGATTTTCCCAAAGTAATGGTAAGTAAATGTTGCGTATTGGAAAAGTACAGGTACGTAATATAACAAAAGACTTAACGATAGCAGCTGAACGTATTTAAGTTTACTGGTAGAGTTTAATTTGCAATGGCTGTTTTATATTTACTGATACAAATGCGGTAACAATACATCTCTACGTGTTGTCATCATTAGTAGCAGTCGAAGAGCTTGTGAAAGAGTTCGTCCAAGGCAATACTGCCACCTTACCTATATCTATAATGCAATAATGTGAGCATCACTGCGTCTAATTTGAAGCTGCTCTAAGGCTCAATTTATATTGCTTCGGAATGGAATTGAGGCGAATTTTTGTAACGGTATTGTACATAGCATAATGAACATTATGGTCAATTGAGTAACGTACAAACCAGATACAAGCCAAAATATTCTGCGGAATGCGCGAGCCGAGCCGATTCCGCCGCAATATAAATTGAGCCATAGGGTGCTGGTGACATTAGGCACATAGGACTTGTCAACTTAAGTCTCAGAGTGAAAGGCGCAGTTGCAGTGCCCCTCAAGTCTTTACGATTTGCCCTGCAACTGTCTTGGATAGGTGTGTCGTTTGCCACCATGCACATGACTTGTTCGTCCCGTCCCTTGATATGACAAAAAAATATAGCTTTTTAATTATTTTCTTTTTGAACGAATTTAAAAATACGAAAACTATGTCTAGACTATGGAACTGATCTAATTTTGGCCAGTCATACGCGGACGAGATCTAATTATATTATTCTCACGGACTTCTACGTTTCTGTTCCCAACTGGGCCCTTGGGGGTGCTAAATTATCTTATCCTACTTTCGGTAATAATAACTTCTTGAAGTCTTGTCATCATAATTTTATTTTAAGGTATCTCAGGGTGTTACATTTATATTCTGACACTGTACGGGCCACCTTCCTCCATACATGGATTGAAATGTTAAAAGTATGTTGGTATATGTAAAATACAGATACCACGGTGGCAAATGTTTCCTTGATGTCGTGTATTGGTGGACAGTTTAAGTTAAGTGCGGCACGTGGCTAAAGTAGATTGCTGCGTGAGAGTTGTACCGAAGAATATATGAGACCATACAGACACTCTTTACCAACTCATAACAATTGACATACTCCATGAATTCATATTCCACATGTAGACCTTGCGTATGATTTTACGTTACTTTTTCTGTATTAAACATTGCTTTTTGTGAAACAGTATTTCTGACGGGACAGTCAATGTTAAAAGTCAAATAATCATTTATTCCATAGGTAAATTTTTTACATCTGAAAACGTCATTTTTATGCCACTGGTCGTTCACTGTGCCGACTTCTCTGGGAAGAACGAGCAAGAAACTATAGGGATTGCTCTTTTCAAATAACAAAACTTAAGTTTATATTTATGCTATAGAATACATTTTGAATATAATCATATTTGTGTGGAATCTAGACTCATGTTATCTTTCCATAGGTACATCTTTATCTAATACGTAGTCTGCAATTTTGAAATACGACTTTTCAATTAAAATACTTTTATTGTAAGTTTTAAACTTAGGATATGGTAATATTAATATGTGTTCCGGAATCTTATTGTAAAAACGTATACAGTTCCCCATAAAAGAATCTGTTACCTTAGTTAAACGAAATTATGGTACCGTGAGTTTGGACTTAGTTCTAAGGTTAAATTATGTATATTTTTACGGGCATACAAAATATTTGAGAAAATTTACTGTGATACCATAAACTTTTCTCTGAAAAATAACTCGAGAGCCTACACAGGACTAGCAAGTCTTTACGCCTAGTGGTAGTTTTTGTGTTTCCTCATAGTATAAAAGAGGGGACATTCAGATTTTTTCCGGCCAAACGATGGCGAAAGATGTTATTTTTACCTCCTGTGTAAATACTAGGTTTCACATAGAATTGATAGGTTCACTAGGTCTTTTACCAATAAGCCATAGATATAATGTATATCTTACTTTTATATAACGTCGCCTAGAAACACATAAAAATATTGCTATAAGCTCTCTTCAATTTGCTTTTGAATATAGAACATAGTTCGACTTTTTTTTAATGGCGTCTTGACTTTTTTTTTTATAATATCTAATGATGGGACGAACAAGTCGTGCGTCCGATTGTAAGCTACATACAGGCATGTCCAGTTGCAGTGCAACCTTGAAGTTTAAATCACAGAGATCTGAGAGACACTCCCGCTGCGCTCGTCACCCTGAGGCATAAGTTGACAAGTCCCAAATGCCTGTAATTTTACTATAAGCTCAGATATCACAGGCGAGAGTAGGTACTGCCATGATGACTTGCTGACTACCTTACATCTATAACCCTTAAGCTGTCTAATTTAAACTTTATTGGGAACAGATTAAAAGTAGAAATTGCATTAGTTGGATACATTGGTTTCTCTACGTGAAATTCAGTAACTAATTAAAGTAACATTGGAACTTAGCTCTCTCGCTGTTAGTTTTGGAATTAAGTCTATTAGCGATTTTCTGTCCTACAAGGCAATTTGTTATTTACTAATTTCTATTAGCGGAAACCTTTATAAATATTATTTCCAAATAAGAAAAAACTATAAACGCATACGTATTATAATTTACAGCTCACAATAAGTATATCATGAATAAAGTATATACGTGTGTTTAATTTTTTAAAATAATATATATAATAATCTTTATTTAAGATATTTGATCTACTTTGTGCGTTACATTTGAAACTTAGGACTAGGATGTTAGTAAATTAAAAAAAAGAAAATAATGAAAAATATGAATAATTCAAAATAAAATAATAGAAATTAACAATAGGTATGCGCAATCAGAATTCATGTCACCAGCCCTCTTGGTGACATGAATTCTAGTCCAATGGCACAATATCGGCCACGCTACATCCTCCGATATGGTGTTCAGAAGGCTGTTCCCGCTGCCACGCATTCTGCTCATGGTCGACGAAATGAGTTTCCTTACAACTGCGTCAAAACTGTCGGTACGCGCATCTGCAAATATACGTACTACATACAGAACGGGGACAGCCACAACAGCATTCTGAAAGGGTTATTGTACTGGGCCTTCAGGGCATTGAAGGATTTCTGAACCCACAGGCTGCAGGTGTACAGTGTCTTTAAAAACAGTTACTTTAATATCATTCGTACACCGTGAAAACCTGCGAGCCAACATGTTGCACTTTACCATTAGGTATTCTATAGAGACGCGTGCTTCTTAAAATTGTATATCAAGATTGTCTTCTATTACTGTCCGAATATGTGTATAAATGGATAGAAAATTCCTTGGCAATTTAGAACTTCAAAATTGCAATGATAATTAAAGGTAAATGTGGAAACTTACAGCGTTCACGCTCTGCAATTCACCGCACACATGAATTATTTCTTAGAAGTTTTGGCAAGAGTTATGGTCAATGGGCCATTTAATGCACTGCAATCTAATTCTGCTAACAACGACTTTTATGTTACTAAGTTTACAATTTTGAGTTTATTATTGAAATGTTGTGTGCTTTTTACGATTGACAAGTTTGGAATACGACCATTAAAACTAGTTAGTGGCAGTAGAGCTCCTTGCGAAAGAGTTCGTCCAGGGAAGTACTGATAACTTACCTATTTCTGCCGCTAAGCAGTAATGCGATTTCGAAAGGTAAGGGTGCTGGCATTGACTTACAATTATATGGACGTCGGGTCCGCGCTAAAAAGTGTCCGCACTTGTAAGGCGCTAAAATCGTATACAGAGCGCCAAACTCCGCTTTAGTCTTCATTTGTTCGACTGACAGCGCGATACTGCGATGATATTACAATTTAAATTTCGAATAGGTTGACTTGGGACATTTTTTTCGTGGTTTTTGTATTAGACCCGTCGTCCATTTATTTGTAAGTCAATGGGTGCTGGTGAAATTACAGGCACATGGGATTTGTCAACTTATGTTTTAGGATGACAGGCGATGTGGCAGCGCCTCTCAGATCTGACAGGAGTGGCGCTTATCCAATAGTCTAAGTAATAGGCGTACGACTTGTTCGTTCCGTCCCTTGGTTTCATAAAAAAAGCTTGTGTATGAAAACGGTTCTCTACTAAACTTTAAAAAAAATATTCCTGTAAAAGATTATGAAAGAGTCGTAAATTGCAAAGGTGAAAGTGGAATTTTTCACCCACTAAAAGTGACGAGTGCACTTCGATTCAAGTTCCAAATGGGTAAAGCGAGTTCCCCCTAATGGCCCATTAAACAGTCCCCGAGCCAACACTTTTTGCTAATATCAAAAATTTTACCAACGGTGAACACAAATCATAACCCTGAAAAATCTATTCAGCATTTCATTTTATGGGTGTCGGTAACATAACTTTCGTAGTCGGAATCGACTAAGGTTAATTCCCGTTGAAAGTAGGTTACATAGAATTTTACTAAGATAAAATATAACTTTTTCGGTAAATGGATTTTTTAGGCAACAAACATATTATAAAAATTTACGATAACTCATAATAGACATTAGAAAGCAACGCACGAAAACGTCATGTAAAGCGCCAGAAAGCGTCTGTACATAATCTTTATATTCGTGCAATAGCCATGGTTTCAATGGCGGCACCATTGCATCCAGGTTTATGTCTTCATTTTTGGTTGAAAAAGTATTGCAGCAAATTTTTGATAATTCTTTTGCTCCGACTGTTGTATTATATGTTTGTATTATAACTTGGTATAGAATAAAAAAAAAGATTTTAGTAAATGGAATTTGGAACAGCTCCGACTGTTGTGGCGGTCGAGCTGGGAGTGACCGTGGTACGAAAACAAAATGAGAAAGTGAAGGAAGATGGAACAATTCAAATTTAAAATTTAAATACATGTAAAATAAAAAATGATAGGATACAAGCGGAGAGAGGCGATACAAAGAGGTGAGATGACGGTGTAAGGAGGTCACACCGTCACAGTCACATCCAATGATAAATTCATTTATTTCTTCTTTTCTTATAAAATTTACTTTGATTCTTATAAAACTGGCATTGGCACAATTCTAGTGGACGCAATAAAGGAAATAATAATAAGCTTGGAAAGTTTAATTTTGGTTGGTTTGGTGTCGTGCAAAACTTTTGTTTTGACGTTAAGAGATCCGACTGTGATAATGTCAATCTTGCCAACTTCTTGATTGCATTGCGAACTCCGCCATACGCAGACAATTATACAGAGTGGGGCAAAAGTCTAATTTGACCCGCTCATTTTGTAAAGGAAACTAATTAAAATTGGGCCTTTGTATGAATTTTAAATGACTGTGAAGTGGTTTTCTGGTAACGCCTGTAAATCGTATTCGCGACAGAGCCTCGTTGCGGCATGCTCTGGCGGCGCACCCTCACCTTTGCCGCTCGCCCAATAAGTTATGCCGCGGCCCTCGCCGTATGACGCGAGGCGTGTGGAGGCCACTTCAAATGAAATCCTTTGCCAACCGCAGCTTTTAAGGTTTTCCACTTGCACTTGCCGTTCTATTCGCTTGGAGAGTTCGCTTACGCCAGTGGAACATTAAAGATTTGCTTCTCTATCCAGGTAAGTAAATAAAATAAAATGTTACGTATTCCAGAATTGTTTTATTCTAGATTCATGAAATATGTATTCATATCTAGTAAATTAATGTAATAACTAATTCCTACCGCATAATAAATAGTAGTGACCACTAGATGGCATTGTATTGTAAAGAGATTGGTGACAAATAGATGGAGCTGTTGAAATTGCAATACTAGTTTAATTCGAAGGAAAGGTTGACAACCAAATGTAGATCTATTTTATTGTAGATCGTTAAAATAATTATTCGAACGTAATATGTGTAATTTTAAAGAATATTACTTTTTTTTTCACTGGTAATGCCTACCGCATTTCACTTCGCTACTAAAAGGTAGAGTCGAGTGGTGGGAGAGACGGGAGTGGCAGAATCGCCCGGCGCTGTTCTGTTCAAAGAGTCGGAAAGGCAAAACGAGCAAATTGCTATACTACTACCACTTACATAAGTGCTTTTACGACATTATTTAATTAAGAATTTGTGGTCAGTTACTGAAAATTAAAAGTAATATATTTCTGAACATCTTGGTATTATTTCACGCCCACGAAGAGCGCTGCTACAGTATGTACTTTGACGGAGCCAATTTAAGCGTAAGTAAAGTGTTTTATAATTGTGGCCTTTCGGAACAATCGGTATAATGCGTGTATTTGACCAAGAAACTATACTCGTTCTCCCGCTTTCCGTTTCCTCCATTTTCCATTTTGTCCATTGGTCTACTTAAATTATGATTTACACTTACAGTCGTATTCGATTAGTGTTTCATTTGTATAAGTTATAAATTCCATTAAACGCGTCATTACTCTCAACAGTGTAGGTAATTTATTCTCCCAATTTCCTTCTGTTTCGCAAATAGATGTTTGTTTTGTCTTGGAACTCATTCCCGCGCAATAAATAAGACGTTATTCTACCTAAAATTGCAGGGGCCGTTCATTCGTTTTAACTTTTAGGAAAAAAGTTGTGTTTTGTTCTACTTAATTTGTTTACTTTCTTTAGTGAGTCAAATGCTATACGTTTCCGTCACTAATATAGCTGATATTTCGAGTGTTTGTGTCAATAATGATATCCGTTGTCTTTAATCACGTGCATGTTTTACAGAATTTGGTTTCAGACAGTTATCTTATTTATCTAACTGAGTGCCTACTATAAGATGATTATGTAGTTATTTCGTCACGCGTTCTAAATACACACTGTCTCACTCATACGTGTCTCTAGCGATTTTGGTATAAAATATCAAGTTTTTTATAAAAATTGTAGATGAAAACACAGCTGCGCGTTAGATTCATCGTGAGGCTCTAGGATGCGTGATGGTTTAAAACAATCAAGCGTAATTGGCGTGCATAACTTGCTATCTAAGATGACTATATTGCTAAGTGACTATGTTAACGTTTAATAGTAATAAAAGACTTTAAGGTACTGTCTCGGGTACGGAAAAAAAAAACACTGGAAGTGGCCTTAAGCCTCGATTACTATCGGAACCGCTGTCGCCAAAACGCACACAAACAAAGGATAAACGCTATGCTATCTTAATAATGGTTGGTCATATTTTTTTGTAATTTGAAAATAACAAATTCTGGATTGTTAATATAATTTAAACTTTACCCGGTCGCTATGTCGTTGAAAGTTCGATACGCTTATTGCAAGTTACGACGTTTTGATTTTATATTCAAATTTTATTCCACGTGCTGCCATCTTGCGACCAGTAGCTGGATTATGACGAACTATTAACATTTGAACGAATAGAAAGTAGTATCTTTTCGACAACAGATGTTATCTTTAATGCACGCATTGCGTAATGAACTTTATGTCGATGAATTAAGTTTAAAATAAACAAAACACTCACGAAGCATTTTTTCGCTAAACTTTTGTTCACTACTAGCGTGGAAAATTCGAGATGTTTACTTAGTTCTCCAAATGATAAAACTTGACTATGTTGTTCTGGGACAATGTTTACTTTCGCGTGTTACGGTACATAAAATCAATTTGATAAACAGAAATTGGAAAATTTATTTTAATTAGACTTACGATTGATATGAAATACTACTGCGGGTAATATGTTTGGTGCAGCTATCATTTTTGCACTTCGAAACAGCACAATGAGGCATTTTTCTATGGTTTTAGAGAATTTGCGCAAAAGAATGATACAACCATACCATACCAAGCGAAAATAGTGGGCGAGCTCAAGTAGGTCTAACGAGACCTACTGTTGGCACGCGTCAGATGCTAACTAACCACTTCTAATGTATTCATAGGCTCTTTGGTCTCGGGGCTAAAAGTGGAGATTATAATAATATTTGTCGAGGGAGGATTGAGCACCTACGATAGGTAGGGATTAAGCTTAGTAAACAAATGATAATATGCCCATAACAAAGATTTGAGTTTCCTTACAAAACCATGGAGGTAGTGACATTCTCAGCAAACGTGTTATTAATAATTACCAAACGTATTATATGTATACATATTATATATATACGTATATTTAAACTGCCTCCGTGGCCGAACCGTTACCATGCCGGACTGCCACGCAGAGGTCCCAGGTTCGATTCCCGGGCCGGGAGAAATAGTTGTATGGCCTACAATTATTTCTCTCGTGAGTTTGGGTGTAATTTGTGGTTGTCTATATGTGTGTCCATGGCACCCGCGACACAGGGTTTCCCTAGTGCGGGGCTATGTTGAGTGTGTGCGTTATTTATTATTTATTATTATGTATTATTAATAATTATAACATTTTTCTTTATAAAAAAGATCTTAAAGAGATTTTTGAATTACATCTATTTGCCAAGTTATATTAAAATCGGTTAACGGTAAGTGGATGAAACCCACTAATCCGGATTCATCCCCTATTTTGTCAACCTTAGGGGTGGAATATTTTCTTCAAATTTGAATGGGACCACTATTGAGGTATTTCTTTTTCAACAAAAGAGAATCGTCGAAATCGGTTCACAAATGTCGGAGTAATCGCGTAACATACACACACAAAAATACAGACTTCAAAAAAGGAGGAGTTCTCGATTAATTTTTTTTTGTATGTATGTTACTCGATAACTCCGGTAAATAATACAACTCCGAAAACACGATAACGCGATAACTAAATCTGTGAACCGATTTTCGTGATTCTTTATTTGTTGGAAAGATGGTACCTTATAGTGGTCCCATTTAAATGTGAAGAAAATATTCCACCTCTAAGGGTGGCAAACTAGGGGATGAATGACTCTTGAGGTCGGTTCTTTTTAAGTCGTTTCAAAAGATATCACTAAAAACTAAACCTAAGAAATTACAATTTTAATTTATATGATTGAAGTTAATTTTTGGCTATTCCGTTCTGAACTCCTACTTCTGATTCCCTTGTTATTTGAATAAAAAACAGGTCATAAAAAAGTCATGTTCCATAATTAATACATGCGCACGTAGATAATCAACGCTCCACATAGTAATCTAAAGTCTAACGTTATTACATTTTACAATGTTTCTATAATAATTAAAATTATAATCCCTTGTTTTCCATTCCGTAACAATGGACCTTATCCCATCACCGTTTAAAGCGAGTAAAGTTTAAAGTACTACACTTTGAATGTTGATTGTTTTGATGCGTGAACCCTAAATTGGGACAAAACAGGCCAATGATATGCAAATCTGGAGATTTACGGTCAGTTTCTTGTGGCGGCTGTCTTTTGAGGCTAAGTGTGGTAATGACATCGACGACAATGACTTATCCATTTTCTACTTTCTTGTTGCCAATAGTCCAACAGTACCTACATGTTGTTTTTATTGATACGAAGATTGAACAAATAGAAAGAGAAATTCCTTTGTTCCGGCTGGACTTGAACCAGAGCCCGTTTGCTAAACTGGCGGCGCCGCTCTTGTGGCAGTTGTCGCTAGTGACCGCGTAAATTACTCCACAATTTTGTATGGCAAATTATACAGCGCTTCTAGCGGCCACAAGAAGAAACAACTTTTTGTGTATACATTTTACGCGGTCGCTAGCGATAACTGTCACTATAATCTCATGGTAGAGGCACTGAGTTACTGATCGAGTCACCAGACCTTACGAATATCTTCTCTATGCCCAGGCCTGAGTGTAAATTTGTAATCTTTGAAACCAAGAGTGGTTACACACGGTGACTTTTAGCAGCGCGTTTGTGAAACGCGCGACTGCATCGATACAGTCGCTTAAATTGAATAATTGTGTACGAAAAATCTGTATAGGTTTAAGCACGTAATTGTGTTTTGTTATTTGTAAATTTAAAAGTGAAATTAATAAATAAATTAGTTAATTAATTTAAAACTTGCATAGCGATTGTATTCGATCCGGCTGGATTCGAACCAGCGTCTTCCAAACCGTAAACCGTGCTAGACGCTATGCCAATTAAGGCACGGACCTAACCAGCGGACTTTACGAATTGTTCTAAGTTCTTGTTGCAGATTTTTGTTTTCGTTTTTTAAAGACTTTTTTGCGGTATTTTTTAATATCATCGTGAATACCATGGTCAAACATCATGAGATTCAATAAAAACTTAGAAACTATAACTAGTGGAGTATTCACAAAAAATGGTAGGAAATTGTCATGACATACAATTTAAGAAAATACATGATACTATAAAATAATGATTTTATTTCTTACAATAATTTTCCAGTTAATTTTATTTTCAAGTATATTATTCTGTTGTTTTATATAGTGTTATTATGTATTCATTTATTTGTGACGAAATGAGTTCACTTTTCCGCGCCCATTGTAATGGCGCCAGTGGGAAATTGAAGAAACTTCGCCGCCGATTTACTGATCTGTATAAGAACTATGTATACATACGTACTCTTGACCCGGATTTACCAATAGAGTATTATGCAAATGTGTATGTTATCCAGTATTCTATACAATGATTAGGTATTCTATACACTCCCTGAATTATACACATTGCCGTTAACATATATGTATATATCAGGTAAGTGCTTTGAAGGTTCTGCATTTGAAAATTATATAGTGTGTGATCGAGGTACATAGTAAAACTTATTCAGTACTATGGTCATTCACTGTCACTTCTGCATTGAAGATGTTGCATGCGCACACATAGCCGCGAAATTAAAATGCCGTTATAATTGTTAATACAAAAATTAAAGATCGAACACAAAGAAAATTCCTTGCATCGGACAGGATTCGAACCTGTGTCTGTATGCGAATCTAGGGTTAGAGGTTTACCAACTGAGCTACAGATGGAGTCAGCAGACTCCATGATTTTTTTTATTTTTCGTTTAGATTTTCGTTTCTGTTTTTAACGGCTGTTTTTGCCATAGCGCTACCTGTGAGAAATCTATGAAAGTTTTTCCTTTACTCAACTGTTACTGGCTCTAACACTCGTCAAAAACTACCTTACCTTTACCCCCACATATCGTCGGCGTTTTGTAGAAAAGGCGAAAGTGCCATTTCGCAAAACTGTTTTAAAACATTTACGTCCTAATTTAAATTCAATTTAAAACTTAAACTTAATTGAAACCAATTTTTTTTTTCTTTAGTTTATTGACAAAATACAGAAAAAACACAGTCGTTAAAACCTAAAACATACTCCCCTGAAAAAAATTTCGAAATAGCGCTTTCGCTCTTTCTACAAAATACCGACGATATATACTTAAAGGTGAAGTTCATCGAATTGAAAAAAATTATTCAACTTTTTTGAAAATGAAAACAGAAGATATAGTCAGTGAATTATGGCGTTTGAAACATGATTGACTAAACGTCACTCGAACAGTTCCGCAAAATTTTCGTTTTTTTACTGAGTTCACCCTTGTACGTATATTTATATTTAAATGAAATATACTCTCCCGTGTTCCGCATTAAATATGCGCGGAGACTATAAGCGTATTTACAGTAAGAGAGTATATTTCTAAATGGCAAATGTTTAAATATCGTGTAATGAATTTCTCCGCGTCTACACACGTCTCACACACTTCAAGGCATTCGCGACGATACCATTTCGCTTTAAAGATTATCATTTCCAAAGATTATAACTTTTCTGAAGGTACAAATAAATGTCTAAGAGCTACAAAATGTGATAGGTTTATCACTTTTTATCTTAGATTATATCCTCTAAGCTTTTTACTGCATACCTACGTCATAACTTTGGTGTAAGTGAATTATAAAATCTAAGATAAATTTCGTATAAAGTAAAAAGCAGAAAAAACCTCAATACACATTTCAGTGTATGTAAGTACACAGGCTGAATTTTGTGATGTGAAATCCACACCCAGATCAAAATCTGGAACAACGAGCAATAACGAAAAATGCTCTGACGACTTTAGGACCGATTTTGTTAAAACTTAAAATTGCGTCGTTATGAAAACTATTTTCCGTGCTGGAAATTGACCCAGTCGGTTTAGCAAAAATATGCACCTATTGTGGCTGATATTTTATTGATGATATTGATGACGATATTTAATTGGCAAGGACTCCTCTGAGCAAATTTCATTTTCACTAAATTGGCCATCAACGTCCAGTTCAAAAAATTCACCAGAAGAAGAATTAAGAAGAAAGAAGAAGAATTCCAGAAGAAATGAAACTTTATTAAAGTAATGACGAGTTTTTTGCATTTTGTATTTCTTAATGGCAAATTGGTTTCCTCCGATTGATCTCTGAATGCTAAACATTCCCGTTGGGTCCTGATTCGGAGTTTCCAGTTAATCAATTCCACGTTAGGTGTGATATTTCAAATGATTGATCCCCGAAAAACATTTATCACAACATAGATCAATCATTTCATTTTAATTGACTCGCTGGAATGGACATCCAATAACGATGAATTATTGAGATACAGATTAATAAAATTAAATGGACGTGTGAATGGATGGATGGATGGTCTGTAGGTGTATAGTCTCGCCTACCTAAACGTAGTATTTTTTTAGAATACCTACGATTTTTTTTTACAATACCAAGTGACGGGACGAACAAGTTGTAAGTATATTAACAAAATGTATTGTAAATTGTCTGAAATAAATGATTATTTCTTATTTAAGTAAAGTGTATTTATTAGTGATTGCAAAATTATTTTATAATAAATTCACTTAGTTTTCGAACCTGGTGCAAAATAGAAACTTTGAATACAAAGTAATTATACCAATGATCTTAAGGAAATCCCTGTATAGCGGGTGCCATGGACTACACAGACAACCACAAATTACATCCAAACTCACAAACTACAAAAATTTGTTCTGGCCCGGGAATCGAATGCGGGACCTCTGTGTGGTAGGCCAGCATGATAACCGTTCGGCCACGGAAGCAGTCTCGATTAAAATAGAAGCTCGGGTAAATAATCTGAATAGAATCCAATTCCGCTTAAGGTTTCTCATTAAGTTTTTCTTTTGTAAATTCGACATTATTTTTCTTAATAAACTTTGTATTTAATTTAGATAATTAATGACTGAAGTCTTGATTACTAAGAATTAATTCATCGCGTCAACTTATTTTAAATAGACTTCGAAATTGTTTGGTAAGGTAAAGAATTTTTTCCGATATTTCGTTCGTTTTTTTATATTTTTAAGCAGCTCTAAGGCGGATGTTCTTTTCAAAGTCAACCATTATTAAAAACTCACGAGCGTTTTCCCAACTGAAGTGGGCATTCAATGGGCGGTGGGCGACTTTTCATTAATTGTGTTTTTAAGTGTCGTAGCAAAATATTTTTAGCACTATTTTTCCTTTTATTATAATTTTATAGGCGTCTTCAAATACCCATTAAAATTGTGATAAAAATATGTGTGGTAGTTGCATTCTGTGAAAGAGAAGTTTCGCAAAAAGAACATTTTGAAAAAGAGGCATTATGAGAAACGGACGTATCGCGTCCGATAGACATTTTTCCAAAGTTGACGTATTGCGACTGAGAGCCATAGTGAAGTGCGCAATATCGTACCCTTGGTATCTGGGTTGTTGCTGATGCAGTTTCTTTACACATCAGCGGATGCTGATTTTATGTATTTAAAAAAAAATCGGAAAAAATTCTTACTGAATTTAAGAAGCTTTCAGTTTTCTTTGGTATTGCGATAAAATAATATTTCAATGTTTATTACATTTATAACAAAAGAATCAATCTGCATGAAAACAGTCAATCCGCCTAGTTTAATCGTTGTGTTAAACAGCTGATCTGCTTTTTCGGCTTACAGTCTGTTTCCGGAAGGTTTGTAAATTTTTTCAACGTGCCATTTAGATCATGCCACGGAGTCGAACATTCGCAATGAATATTAGTAAATGCGAATATTTTAATTTATGCAGATTATCCACGGATGCAGATGCGGATGCTGATATTCGCAACAACCCTATTTGGTATATAGCCACATGTGTTCATACGTCAAAAGTGCTCTTATTGAAGGTAATAAAAATAATACGAACTACACAAAACAAAATATGTACATGTGAAATTTTACAACTCTCCTCATCATCATTAACCCATTTATATGTTCCACTGCTGGGAAGGGATCTCCTTTTAGGCGTGGGTGTACGTCATAGTCCGCTATGCTTGTGAAAGGGTTCGTCCAGGGAAGTACTGCCACCTTATCTATTTATACCGCCAGGCAGTAATGTCAGCATTACTGCGCTCCGTTTTGAAGGGTTAGGTTGCTGGTGAAATTACAGGCACATGGGACTTATTAACTTATGTCTCAGGGTGACGCAGTGGCAGTGCCCTTCAGATCTTAGCGAGTTTTAAAGCTCTGAGTGGCTCTGCAACTGTTATGGACAGGCGTGTAGCTTACCATCAGGCGCACGACTTGTTCGTCCCGTCACTTGATATTATATAAAAAAGCGCATGGTTAATTCCGCACATAAATCCCGAGAAATTCAGGGTCGTATTCCAGAACTCTATTCAATACTCGAGTCAGGAATTGAGTATGATTTCAAACACTTGAAATACGTCCCTAATGGCTAGGACTTGAGTATGATTTCTAGTGCTTTAAGTCAAACTCAAGTCCTGACTTGAGCATTGAGTAGAGTTCTGGAATACGACCCTCAGAGGTGTGAGCCCGGATTCGAACCCACAGACTCAGCTTGAGAGGCAGTATAACCACCACGGCTATTATAATACATAAATCGCATATTTAAGCAACTCTCCTATTAAATCGCGTGAGCGGTTAAGCGATTGATTTCGTTCGAAGAATCTTTGAACAATAGAGGAGTTGTCATTGTGCAGATGTGGCCACTAAGGCTGCGATATGTTGCTCTGACGGCTTTCTTTTTATTGTTATTGTTCTTCTAAAAAGAAAGAGACTGTTAATTGTTCTTTTAAAATTTTGTTTAGAAAGTAATTTATCTTTCTACAATTTCCTAATCCATACCTACCGCCAAGGGAGCAGTTGATTATTGAAATAATTGAAAGCCATCGTAGGTGGCACAACGATAAAACTGAGTTCTACCAGAGAAGCATGTCTGCGGGAAGTGGACGGAAAGTTTGCGGGAACATTTGCTACAAAGTGCACTTTAAACTTGGTTGCTTGTTACGTGTCGCAGAGGGCCCACTTAATATTTTCTAGACGCAATGTATTGAAGGCTTATGTTGTGGTGCATAATTTGGGACTATGTCTTGGGAATAAAATATGAATTTCAGTGTGGTGACTGGTGGTGGTGGCACTAATCAGTCTTATTTTCACATTTGAGTGCAATTATATGAAGGTATAGTCGATGCCTTAAGATATTTGACTTAACCAACCATTTGGTATTGAGTACCTAAGGCTCAATTAACATTGCCGCAGAACGAAATGGAACGGAAGCGTCGATTTCGCCTCGGTGCGAGAGAAGGCGCGTGCGGTCACTGTAATCGCTCGAGCATTCGCGGGAGCATTCCCGCGAATGCTCGAGCATTCGAGCACCCGCGAGCTTTCCTGCGACTGCGCCTTGAGGCTGTAGTATTTCGTCGACGTCACACTACGCCAGCCTTCGCGATATTCCCGCGGATTTGCCAGGCGTCGCCTAGGCAGTGCGAAAATTCCCGCGATGCATGCGGGAGAATTTGCCGGTTGACGCGCGACTTGTTTTATGGCTTGTATCTAATTTGTACGTGACACAATTGACATAATGTTTGTTTTGCTATTTTGTTGCAAAAATACGCTTCCATTTCGTTCCGCCGTAATGAAAATTGAGAATTAGTGTGAAGAAAAGTGTTAAACAAACTAAGCCTTTAACCCGTGAGCCGTAAAATTCATTTTGGTCTGACTTCCATATTGCATCATTTGCGAATGATGTTTTACGAAACTTCTGAAGCCAATTTGATTGTTAACATACACTTACTAAATGTAGAGAGAAATTTCTGTAGAATGCGTAAAAAGACTTTCAGAACCAAAAAGCTAGGGGGTCGAGTATCTTAGGGCATCGACTGTACCTAGATACTAAATATTGGAGCCCAGTTGCTAATTGGAAGTGAATTGCAAAACAGGTCCTTATTCTCGTTCTTAATTTAAAATTTCATTCCGATCGAAACGATGTTATTATCACTGACACTCGGCTAATGGGCCCGTAAAATATTTTTTTAGTAATCTCTGGTCTTATTTCAAATCAGCCGAAGGACAAGGCCTTAAATTTGAGAGTTGACATTGTCAACGAACTTAAACGAAGAGGACTTTGTCGCCAAACAAACTGAGTCTGGGACAATCAAATTTTCGTTGAATAAATGAATATTCAAGTTTGAAACGCGAAATTTTTCTAGAAAATTTTTTAGCTTTTCTAGATGATTGTACGGATACTTTTTTTATGATACCAAGTGACATAGTAGTTGTAGGGCCACTCAGAGCTTCAAATCGCAAAGATCTGAGGAACACTGCCACTGAGACATTAATCGACAAGTCCAATGTGCCTGTAATTTCACCAGCACCCTTACCTTTCAAAAGAAAGGTCAAAGAAATTTCTCGTTTGAATCATTAGCGGGCGTGACCATTTAGTCTGGTTGCTGTATGTAGATATAGCGTTGAACAACGTCCTCTTTTATCCCTCCAGGAAATGCAATTAGAATTTCAAGCAGTATCAAACGCGAAGTCGTTAACGGATTCCGTACACGTTTATTTTGTTTCGACTTCGACCCAATAATGAAAATATCGAGGTTAATTTTCAAAACAGCTTTGTTTTCTATGTAATTTCATTTACAACCATCGACAAAATATGATTTAATTGTTAATTTCAAATCAGATTTCATAATTTATTAAATTTAGTTTATAGAGAATGAAGTTAATCATTAATCATTTCGAAAATCGAAAGAGGAGGCTGTCGATGGAATCTGCTCAGTCTTCAGAGCCTGATTGAAAGTTTTAATCAATGACTTTTATACAATTCCAAGCAAAAAAGTGGAGGAGGCTCTTGGGGAATTCATTAGGGATTGTTTGAGGGCGGAGAGATTGATTGAGGAAAGATAATGATTTTGCGATTGGCTAGCAACAAAGCATAAATTGACGGGCAGTTTAATTGGTTCGTTAATTGATTTCTTCTCTCTACGTTTTCGGTACAATGCAATGTATGAAATCTATTTCAAAAAACAAATATTAAATTCAGGTTTTTCAAGAGTGCATTGCAACTTATTATTACACAGTATAAGTTTATACTCTGTTAAATAAGTAGGTCTTCGAAAAATTTGCTTTGAGAACATAATGAAGGGCGATATGCATAATGATGAAACGAAAAATAAGGCGGAAAAAACTTAAAAATGTATACTTCGGTCTCCACCAGTGCACATCTGGTCGGAATTAGCTTAGGAATAATTTTCTGGCACGGCCGGATGAACCTCGTAGATGGCTAGTTACTTATTATTACATATATATTTTAGTTCTGTTTTATTTATTCGTTTTATTTATTATTGTATATTAATTAAAGGATATTTTGTTTTCGCGATGAGGAATCTACGAAATAAATATTACATAATTTATTATAGTGTTTATTTGAAAATACCAACTTTGTGTATTCTTTGAGTAAATTAGAACTTCATTTAACATTTTTGTCCCGTGCACTTCATTGAGATTTCGGAGATTACATACAGCTTGACTAAGCTCACCATATGAGACCAATACATTGCATCCCGAAATATCTGGCTGCAAGTCAATGGTCGTGAGCGCTAGTCCCTGTTTAACGTCTACAGGGCTAAACACACTATAGTGTGGCTCTATCATTGGGGAAAAATAGCTTCCGAATGATGCCAGGGCTCTCACGGGACACGGCTACTTTACACGGTTTTTATGAAAACAAGTGACGGGAGCAACTGCTGGTCACGGGTCGCCTGTCAGGCGATCCGTGACCAACAGTGGGACATATAAAAGGGTTAATGAGTGCAGAGACTTATGCTTCCCGGCCTGGTGGTAAGCGACACGCCTGTCCATAACAGTTGCAGTACCGATTAGAGCTTTTAATCGCAAAGATCTGAGGGGCACTGGACTATGCCTGTGATCCTGAGACACAAGTTGACAAGTCTCATCAAGTCTCATGTGCCTATAATATCACCAGCATCCTTAACCTTCAAAACTGTAATATTTAGATTACTGCTTGGTGGCAGAAATAGACAAGGTGGCAATACTTTCTTGGGCGAACTCACAAGGCGCTCTAAACCATATACATATAAAAAATACATATAAGTACCTATATGTTCAACTTTGACCCTTATATGTGACCGCACAGCAAAATGTCACTAGTTTTCTTTGCATCACTGTGCTTATTCGTCGGGGATGTGCAATTACATTATGAGTTTCCATTATATTAGTAGTAGTAGCAATTGGGCGTTGATACATATAGCATTAACGCCCAATTGCTTCCGAGGACCCCCCCCCTCCAGGACTTTTCAGCGACTACTGGGGGGGCAGTAAGGACGACTTTGGGAAACTATGATGTAAGCAATATGTAATATAATTGCAAATGTGATGTAATTCTATGTATTATTATTATTGTTATTGAATATATTGTCTGATATGACTAAATGAATTTATAAAAAAATTAATAATATATAAAAAAATTTGTAAGTAAAACTTATTTTTGCTGTTAGTAAGTTCAATGGCATTGACATGTACTTATATCACCTCACACAAACACGTCGGTTTTCATCGTACTTTTACATCGTCGTCCATGTTAAATGTATGTCGACAAATGTGTGTGTTGAATTTTGTCAGCACGTTGTTAAAACTTCTCTATGGAGAAGCAATATATGGCAACTACACAGAAAGCACTTGGAAATACCACTGTAAAGCTTGTAGATGTTTTTTTGAGATTTGAGAGGTACCACGTAACATAATAATCTGAGATATTATTTTACGGTAAACAATACTGTTCATGAACGGGTTATGAGTGAGAACAGAGACAGCTCCGCTTCAACACCACCTAAGCCATTAGTGCCCTCTAATGTTTCTCTCACTCACTCGCTACAAATCTCTTTTGTGTTTCATAGCCTGTTTAACTTTTAATTTTACATTTAAATTCTATACCTAAATGTGATTGTTTTGGCGCCTTTTTTCTTCGAAAGCTATACGTGTTTCTAATAAATTAATAAGCTGTAAGTACATTTACTTGGCCACTCGTTGTTAGTACCCGCCCTAACCCATTGATACAGTCAGCTACAGTTTCTTCCTATTATTTTCTAAGTCTTGATTCCGAGGTACAAGTAGTGTACGGCTGTGTAGGGTCTAAATGAGTCATCTTAATTACAATAACTACAGTAAAGTCAAATTTCCGTTACCATTTTGATGTAGCCGTTTGCCATTTCTGTCTCGTTTTCATATGACTTCGATTGCCCGACCTTTACCACCACCCTGGTCTGACCTTGACCACTATCGTGAGATTTTGAGAATACTAAAAACTGTTTTCAATCAACATTCGCTATATTTTTGGACATATCTCTACTATACCTATTTAGCTACTGAATCGGATCCGTGACGGTCCGGAGGAAAACACAAAATCTTTTCTTAAGTAGGTACAAATGTTTCATGCGTGTTTTGGGGTAAAGGCTTTAACATTATCCAAGCCATAGAGAATGTTACAACGTACACAATTGAGGAAATAGACATGATTATATGCCCTGCTAAATTTACAGTTATGCCAAAGATGTTTGAAAAGCATCTTGCTTTACAACTACTTAAATTGTTTGGAGTATTTGTAAAGACACGAGTGTAAAAGTATCTATATAAAAGCTCTGAAAAATAAATCGGAGTTAGTTTTTAAGATCTCAATACAACAAAAGGTTCCAAGGAGAGCAATGGAACACAAGGCTCTGAGAGGCTTATCCGTAGCGTATTCATCTCATTAAAAGCTCAGAGCCTTTGAAAGAGTTTCCATGTTAGTTCGAAGCTACGTGGTGCTCTTTCTAGGTATGCAATAATTAGAACGTTGACTCCGGCAAATAGAAAAGACATGTTTTTTCAAAGGAAGATGAACTTTGCATAACAACGAAAAAAAATGCGGTTCATTTTTAACGTGTTTATATTTTCTAATATCATTAATTATGTGTGGGAAAATGTCATATAAATAGACCACAAAACAAACGTGCAACATGTTCACGAGGTATAACTTGATATATTACACGCACATATTTTTTATAATCTAAATTTCAACATATTTTTGTTTGTCACAAAACAAAATAATTTATATTCGATTTCGGCTTGATGTTAGCCAAAAAAATCTGGTTTGTGTATTTGTTTTACGATTTTAATATTGGTTTTTATTCGTTTTGTCGTTTCTCATTTTGTGTTGTGTTTACGTAATTGTATTTTTAGAAATGTTTTAGAATGTGAAAATTCTTTAACGGTATTTGAATTCCCATCTTTATGTAAAACTAATTGTAATTAGTTTGTGAATGTTCCTAATTTAAAATGAAATGTAATGAGATGGATCGAAATTAAATAAATAAATAAAAATAAAATAGAATCAATCTTATTTATGAATAGGTTCTTAAATTGAAACACGTAAGTAATTGAAAACCATTATTTACCTGCAATACCTAAATATGTCACTTCTATAAAAGCCTCGCCATTCTGAGTAAATCTTTTAAAGCGTCCATGAATGGTTCAAAAGGTTGGTCGTGTTGTACGAGGAAGAAAGCCGATTCGGCCCAGTGATTAGCCCGATGAAAGATCGTCTTTGAATACTGACCTGTGTTCCGGGCGGACCTGAAAAGAAAACACCAAATATTATAAAGCTGATTTTGTGTTAGCTTTTAGCTATCTAATATTGAGAGTATTCGGCGAATAAAATCTTATTGAATTGAAAAAAAAAATGGAGATTGATCGCATAGTGTGTAATGTATGTAGGTAACCATACAATGTGACCTTTGAAATGATTAATTGTAAAAATGTCATTTATTACTACATGGGCACATCATGCTTGACATTTTGAATTTCGGACCGTTCTATCGTAAGCAAAATACAATACAATACAAAAATCATTTATTTCTCCACAAAGTTACAAAGTTTATGTCTATTAACTATAAGGCACTTAAAGAAAAATCACATTTAAGCGGCGTAAGATTGAATATTGACGTGTCCTTGATCCTGTACATCGAGAAAAAAATAGCCTCCAATAAAGTGTTGAAGCATGTAATACTGGCTGTAAGCTTTGTATATTTGTTGTAAGCGAAGGTGCCAAGGAAGCTACACATTTACTGGCTCTGTTGCGAGAGTTACTTGCTATGACTACAATTTGTCGTCTGTACCTATAACGAAAATCAGTTGGTACAAAAATTAGCCTACTTAATTCAAACGTACCAACGCATTGACATTCGATTTCACTACACAGAGCAAATATTAGAAGATGGTATTTAATTGTTATATTAGCCGACTGATATATGAATGACATTTTAGCAGATATAGTAAGTTACTGTCTGAATGAACACATGAACATCAGGGCGCTTCTTCATCGCGAGCATTCGCTTGTAATGTAACAATTTAAAAGCGAGCATTACAGCGGTGAGGGAGGAGAACCGAGTATTTGTTGTGCAACACTTGTAACATTCGGTAGCCTCCTTCACTGGGACCATTCGCCACTCAAAGGCACGCGCAGGCACAAAGACACAAAAAAAAACACTCAAAGGCACTCAAAGGCGTTTAAAGGCACTCAAAGGAAATCACAGGCGCTCCCGGGCTCTCGCAGGCACTCGCGGGCACTCCTGGCTCTCGCGGGCAATCGCGGGCCCTAGCGGGTACTCAAAGGCACTCGCGGGCCCTAGCGGGTACTCAAAGGCACTCGCGGACTCTTGCGGGCACTCGAGGGGTCTTACTTCTTCAATTAGGATATCCGTATATAATGAAGACCAACCTGTTCGGCCTGATTAACGCAAGTACGAAAATTGTATGTAAAATACCACTTATTTACTTCAGTATGATAAATAATTTTGCACTATATTTTAAATTTATGATTAATGGAGAAAGTAATTTATTTTTCAAGTTTATTTCACTTCAGTTCGATTAACCTTCAAAGTTTTAATTTTATTTTGGTTTACAAATATTAAGTACTCGTACTTGATTGATTTTGTTAACGTTTATGTAGTCCTGAGTAAACTACATAAAAAGTAAGTAATTTTTAGTTTGATATGTTACTTTTTGATATCTTAGAAAAATAACTTAGTTATGTTATATTCCCTATGATCTTTTAGATAAACAAGCGAAAAGTTGCCCTTTTGCTAACTTACAATGTATTTTCAGCATAATAAAAGTTGCATGATAATTTACTGTTTTTTCTTACTTCTTCCTCCTGTTTTTTTTTATTCAAGATATGGCCGAATGTGATTCAATATTCCATGTTCGGCCGACTAGCAAATAACAGGCCGAATAAGCCCGAATACCGAATAGTAATCGAATATTTGTCACAACTTTAGTGTTTAGCTTAGTAGTTTTTCTATTTAGAATGGGTTCAATGAATAGTTTTATATCTTTTAGTGTTATGATTTCCATATGATTTGAAAATTACTTTTATGTGTCTAATGAAACATCTATAGCTTCTTGTGAAAAACATCGTCCAGGCAAGTACTGCCATCTTACGAGTGTAGTGGCAGTGCCCCTCAGATCTTTGTGATTTAAAGCTCTTAGTGGCACTACAACTGTTATGGGTAGGCGAGTCGCTTTTCACTCAGGCACGACTTGTTCGTCCTGTCAGTTAGTACCATGAAAAAAAAATAGTAAATTTTTTTGTTTAAAGGCGATGACTTCGAGCCCAGGGCTTTAGAAAATAGTAATGTACCATAAACAGCGAAACCGCAACTATACCCGAATACGTAAGTATGAATTTTCAATTAAGGGTGGAGGCCAAAAGACTCGCACACACTCCGGGCTACGAAGGTTGATCCCACATTCATGGCAGGCATACTTATTCGACTTCATTTATTTCTTATTTCGCGGATTTTTTCCGATCTTTTCATATTCCATTCACAAGGGAGATAAATAAATATCGAAAAAATATTTACTGTGTTACACAAAACAGCGCGGAAAAAAGCGAATTCGTTTCTCTATTGTTGGCAAAACCGCGAATTGTGATGTGTAGATCGTTATTTCACTTTGACATTTACTCGATGACTTTTGCGAAAGTGTATATAAAATTTAAATTTTTATGTTTGTTATTTCATTATATGATATTAGGTTATAATAGGAAATAACATGGGGGTCATTTGGAGGTCTTTTCTTAATCTAATAACGCACACACTCAACATAGCCCCGCACTAGGAAACCCTGTGTCGCGGATGCCATGACATACATATAGACAACCACAAATTACACCCAAACTCACGAGAGAAATAAATGTAGGCTATACAAATATTTCTCCCGGCCCGGGAATCGAACCTGGGACCTCTGCGTGGCAGTCCAGCATGGTAACCGTTCGGCCACGGAGGCAGTTCAAACATGCTGGAGACAGTTGACCAACATGTCTACCTCGGGCGTATTTATCCTTTGGTAAAGAATATCAGCAAACGGTGATCACAACAGATATACAACTGTGATGGACTGCATTCAGTAGGCTGGATGACGTCCTGAAATCGATTCATATTCCACAATGTTTGAAGACCCTCTTATTCAACCAATTTGTTTCGGGTAGTAGTACTTACAGTGCCGAGACGTGGACGCTCACACAGAAGGCTGTATACAGAATGAGAGTTGCACAAAAAGGTACGGAGTGAGTCATGCTCGGCATCAAATCAAGTTTCGAATTCTGAAATCCGAAGACGAACTAAGGTCTAGGACATAGGAAATCGGATAACAAACTTAACTAAGCGAGCTGGGCAGGACTTATTGCGAGACGCAGTGAAGACAAATGGAGCAAAGCGATAACCGAATGCTGGTCAAGAAATGGTTATATATAGAAACGTGGGTGACGTCCTGTAGTGAGATGGGCGAACGACATTATCAAAGTTACGGATAGTCGATGAGAAATAAAAGACGATCATGTTACTTTTTCATTATCAAAAATGTACATAGAGAATGTAAGTTTTTTTATACGAACAATTCGTGCGCCTCATGTTAAGCTACACGGCTGTCCATAAAAGTTGCAGTGCCACTCAGAGCTTTAAATCGCAAAGATCTGAGGGACACTGCCACTGCGCCCGTCACCCTGAGCTATACGTTGACAAGTCCCATGTGTCTGTAATTTCACCAGCACTCTTACCCTTAAAAACTGGAACACAGTAATGCGGACATTACTGCTTGGCGGCAGAAACAGGTACGGTGGTAGTACTTCCCTGGATGAACTCTTTCACAAGGAGCTTTACTGCTATTAAAGTAAGAAATGCATTTATTATATTTATTAGAAAGGGAATTAAAAGTTAAAAAAAGTTGTTGTTCCTTTTGCTATTTTTCGTATATTTTGTTCGTGCAAAGTGAAACGTAATAAACAAAAGTCTTACTAATTTTTAAAAAAGCTTAAACAACGAATGCATTACGGTAGTGGCCAGTATTATTTTTTAATTGGAAATAGTCATAAGAGATTACTTTTCTGCCGCTTCTCGTGCGATTTGTTGCAGAAAAGTAACTTTCGTATAGGCAGGATGAAAAGTAAAGTAAGTAGCGTAAAAAACAAATCTGAGAGGTAAAAAACCCTAAGTGGCAAATAGTAATTTTTACTACAGAGCGATTTAAAGAGAATGAAGTTCCAAATTAGGCATTTAAAAATCAATATTAAGTCTTGATTTGAATGATTTTTAGCATTACATAAAGCAATTTTTGTAAAAATATAAAAGTTACCTCCCAATAAATATTTGTTTATATTTGTTTAGAATAATATCCGTTCAAGCTACTTTTATAATTAGTTTATATTTTGGAAAAAATCTTTTATGTTACTTTTATGAGGTAGGAAATTCAGTTTCTTTTAGTTTCGACTTTCATTTGTTCCGTGTTATGGACTTGGTCCACAGTGGGCGGAATGTTACCACCCTATTACATCCAGTAACATAAACTTTGGCCAATATACGTAGTTTAGGTAACATGGCATTGGACCGTTAATACATATTTTGTAAAATGCTCTATTAACTTCGATCGAAGTTAATAGAGCATCGAAGAATTGTCACACATCATTATATTTTATATACATGGAACTTTGCCCATGGACAATGGGACATCCCTTTTTGTTTATACAATAACTAACGCAAAATTGATAATGACATTTCTAAGTGAGTATATCTTGCATGCGAAGTTAGAAATAACATTATACAGGTGTCCCACAGCTGTGCGGCACGAAAGGAAAGTAGGTAGAACCTACTAGATAGAATACTAAAGTTTTTTGAATCGTGTAGGGATCGAATCGACCAAATTTATGATGTCGATTTTGAAATGGTCAATTAAAGGAACGACGTTCAATTATACAATGTATTAAAAAACAAACTTGACACTGCCAATACACCTCCCGTAGGTGTAATGACCGTTCATTGCAATCAATTTTTCAAATAGGTATTCAAAATATGGTCCATCTTCTTGTATATTCTCAATCTTCCATGTCAAGAAAGGATAACAATAATTAACAGATTCGGCCGTTCGCTGAGTGTTATGAGTCGGAGTGCTATCTTAAAATACTTAAAAATAACGAATCCTAATATGTAATAAATTGACCCTTTCGACCAGCATCATAAAAATACAGGATCTTTTTTTTCACAATTGGTCGGTTCTATTCCAGTGAGACAAACAAACTTTTTAAAAATATGAAGATTATTCAATGTTTTTCTTTGTTTATAAACGTTAAGTTATTTTAGTCTAAGGTCGTAGATAGGGTGGTGTTATTATCGTTTGGATGCGTATAGAATTATTGAAGTCATCCGAATTGATCCGATGATTATTGGGAGATTGTCATATTGGAAAAGGGAGGGGTAATGCTTTATAAACGAGCGCGCATCGACAAGAAGATCTTCACGTCATGGCCGTCGTCGCCGGCGAGGAGGCCCTCATTTCAGTACGTACTCACGTGAGAATTTACGTAATCCTACAGCACGCCATTCTGCGGAAGTCCACCGTAACGCCTTGAGCCGACGTCCGTTTCCACTTAGGCGCCCCCGGAAAACTAAGTAGCGGACTACTTAGTTTTAGTTTCATTTCAATTTTATTATGGTTAAGTGCCTTCAGCTCGCCCTTTCATCCTGTGGCACAGTCAAAACTATCAAGGATAGGATATTTTGCAGTTGTCCAAAATATCCTTCATAAAAAAGAAGAGCTTTTTGGTGTTAATGTCTTGAAATGTAAACAACTATAGTGCTCTGTTTGAAAAAAACTGAATCAGTGTTTCACAACTTAAACACAATAATTAAATATTTAATTTAACTCATATAAACAATCCTAATTAACGCGTATACTTGTTAAATTATCGTAATTAATTTAATCATACAATAAATTAATTAAGTCACAATGTGATCATTACCGAATATGTTACTATGCTGGAGATTACGTGTTACTTTCATTAATTAAATTAATCACTTTATAAGGGTTTACGTACTGGCCTAATTTTACATATTCGTGTTAGCATTACTTGCTTTTCAAATGTGTTTATTTATTGCATAATGTACAGTACAGAAAATACCATCCGTCACAAGCATGGACTCTGCTAGGGCGTTGAAATCCACTTATTACAAATAAATATCCACTACATACATTATATCGCACTGTTAATAGAATAGTATATTAACTCAAAAAGTGAATTTATTCAGAACAGCTGAAAAACGTATTACTCAATTCCTGTGAAAGATTATTATTTTATTTTTTTATTTATGTATAGGCTAAAATTTATTAGACATCTAAACAACTCCTACTTGCCAATTAGAACTATATTTAAAAATAAAAGTAAAAAATAATTTATATTTTTGAGTAAGGACTGTTCAGAAGTAGCTCATAAAACGTTTATCCTATTCTGGGTTAAGTAGATATATTTGAATGGTTTCTTACAATATTCTAACGACAATTTTATTGACGTGTAGAGAAACAAATGTTACGTTCAAAAATGGTATAATCTTGAATTTCATATATTTTGAGTTAGTACACTATTGTAATAGCAGTGAGATATGTTAATTTTATAAAAATCGCATGTTAATTGCATCTTTAGTAAATCCTTAGTAGTGAGAAGCCACAGCATTACAAGGTGGTTATTGTGTGGAGTTGCTTTTTTTGTTTAAAAAAGATTTTTTACATAGAAATTTGTAGTAAGTATGGAATTCTACCAAATACCGTATTCGCCCTTTCTGCCCACAATTTTGGGTTTTAACTTTGGGTAAAAAGCCGGTTAAAACCAGGGTAGATTGATGGGTTTTTACACATGCCTATCTCTGCTGCCACCGTATTGATTATCTAGTCTTAAGTACTTCTTTTTTACCAACTCACCTTAGGACCTGGCAGAATCATCAGCATTGTAGTTCTACTGAACTATGGCACAAATCTGAGCTCTTTTTGCTGACACAGTAGACTCAACTCTACTCCCCGACACAATATAGACACTTCAGACAATACTCGCAAACGTTGACTAGTCTTTTTATCTCTACCATTATATCGTATGTCATAATCATAAGCTTGTTTGTAATGTACTGTATTTCAGCAAATAAACGAGTTATCTATGTATCTATTTCTAATTTGCATGTGTTTTATGTGATGTTAAGTTGTTAATACACGTAGAGAGAGTGAGCCTGATGATCTGTAACACAGATCCCCACCCTAGAACAGACTCCAGGGAACTTAAGTTATTTTACATGAAATGTAACTATCTATAAGCAGTAGAGCTCCTTGTGAAAGAGTTGGTCCAGGGAAGTACTGCCACCTTACTTATTTCTGCCGGCAAGCAGTAATCTTAGCATTACTGCGTTTTAGAAGGATAAGGGTGCTCGTGAAATTACAGGAACATTGGACTTGTCAACTTGTGTCATTGTGACGGGCGCAGTGGCAGCGCCACTCAGATCTTTGCGAAGTTCTGAGTGGCACTGCAACTGTTATGGACAGGCGTGTAGTTTACCATCAGGCACATGAATTGTTCGTCCCGTCACTTGATATTATAAAAAAACCTTCTTGAGAGAAATAAAGCATTTTGTATTGTATTGTATCGTAGTACATATATAAAATGTTAGATATACGCGGGACATGTTCGCTTTTAAAAGCTGAGTAAGATTCTTACTTAATTACGACAAAAATGTCAGATACCGTTAGCGAAGAGTGGGTGCTATGTGCACTGCATGCTCTAAATAATGTCAAGTGGAAGCAGACGGGTTAGGGTTTATTCATCAAAATACGAGTGTATTATTAGTATGTGGTTCACTTCAATTTTCAAATAAAATATAGTACTATAATGTATTTATTAGAAATTAGCACAGGGGAATATTTCTTTATTCCAACAGACCTTAATAATATTGAGAGCCGAAATTACTGTATATTGCTCGAGTATTTACAATTAAGTCATAGAGTAATCTTGTTTATCAATTCTGGCTCTGAACCCGTCACTTCAACCCTGTGTTGGCCCAGGGCGTGAAATTAGACAATTAGAACGGACGACTAAGGGTGCCCTGTCACCCGTCCTTTGGACCTGATGTAATCTAAAGATTTATGATCGGACCACACAGGAACGACCACATGTAGACTGTGCACTGACATATTAAGATTTCAATCTGAATGGCCACTTATGACAGATAAAAGACGTATATTTTAGTTGATATATTGTCACATGCTTACCAAAAGTAATATATATTTCTAAACGTGTTAATAAAAAAGAAACATCTAAGAATTCAAGATATAAGACAAACCTAGCTCACGCGTCTTTTACATAGTGAAAAAAGTGGGCAAAGGTAAATTAAACAGCGCTGTACTATCACACACTAAACTAAAGTGATCTCTATAATATGTAACGTCATTAATCATTTTCGTCCATTACCACTCCGGGACTTCGGTTACCTTTCCTCACTGACGTCCACTGCTGAACATAGGACTCCCCCAAAGATTTCCAGACTAGTCGATCGGACGTGGCGTGCATCCATCGGCTACCCACCGCCCTTACCATGTCATCCGTCCATCTAGTAGGGGGCCGTCCCACAGAACGCCTTCTGGTTCTACTATATAATAAGTAATACTCGACTAAATTAATTAATTATGTAGGATTTAACGTTCAGGCTCAATTTAGAAACTAAGGTTGAATATGATTACTATGTGTGGAAAAGCCAAGCTAGCTCAGCCTACTGTAGGGGTAAGAACCAGGAAGTGGGATTCAGGAACCGTAGAAACATTCTAGGATTTAAATGAAAATCGTCAATTTACGAAAGTAGCCTTTTTTGTTGTAAATTGAAGCTTTATTGGAATTGCTAACGGCGTCAAATCCTCGAAACAGAGAGACTTTTCTACAGCAGTGGACAATTTTTTTATTGTTGCACATACAGACACATTTCTGGATTCAAGATTTAAGTTAAGTCAAACCAGAATGCTGATAGTAACATCTATCCTAAAAAAAGGACAGCAAGTGACGGGACGAACAAGTCGTGCACCTGGTCTATGATGGACACGCCTGTCCATCATAGTTGTAGTGCCACCCAGAGCTTGAAATCGTAAAGATCTGTGGGTCACTGCCACTGCACCCGTCACCCAGGGACATACATTGGCAAGCCACACGTGCCTGCAATTTTATCAGTACAAAGCCGGAACACAGTAATGCTCACGCTACTCAAACGTGAGGGTGAATGAACACTTTCTAGGTTCAATTTTCGAGCACACCGCCGTTACATTAAACAATTTTAGACTTAGTATATTCAGGTAGATTTAATTTTCTAAAATTGTAATACAACTTCGAGTGCTTTCCTCAATTAAGGAGAAGACATTGTTGAGTGCCATTAGTTTCTATAGTTAGTATTAATATAATTTACGAGTAGAAGGTGGTAACAGTAATTTTAAGAATTCTGGCTACACAAATTTTAACAATGAGATATTAAAAGAATTGATAACAAATAGTTTAAACACGGAGTACACTGATTATTATTATACCATTTGGTCTGTGACCAGAACTTATGACGCTTTAATAAGCGCTAAGCTAATTTAATAAGCTTTAATAAAAATTTAATCCTGTGACTAATGTCACAGGACTAAATTTGCCGACGGAAACAAAATTCACATAAAGTTTTAATTTTCATTGACAGATATTACATTTTTTTTTCAAAATAGGTAAAGAACAATTATTATAATAGGAAATGAATTCTTTGAAAATTAAAATTAAGTAATCAATTAATAACTACAAAAAATAGGGGGGTGGTTTGTAATGCTAAACATAACTGGTTGATGATTGTACCATTTCAATCAGCCGTGAATAAAGCGGGCTTTACACAGACACTCTATCGCGCGTGAAACAGCCATCATGTGCGATTGAGCGCGCGTGTAAAGACGTTGAAATGAAAAAGAAACCGCGAAAGATCGCGAAAGCACGTTAGCTTAAAAACGTTCAAACAGGTAATAGAGCACGCGTGTTCCCGTGCGCAATTCTGTACTCCCCTGATCACGAGCGATATAGTGACTGTGTAACGGGGGCGAATGAGACGTTGGAACGTTAGTTTCTTTGAAAAAACAAATGTACGCGATTTAGATTCAAAGAAAGGTTCATTTCCTATTTCGAAAACCTGCTATTAAGAACTCGAATTATTATATTATCTAAAACGATATTTTTACTGCTCACAAAGTATCACTTAGGTTTAACCCATGGCACCATAACATCTATAGACAATCCCCGGGTTAGGGTTAAATCCTATAGGAAAATACGTTGTTTTGCGCGTAACAACTTACAAAAGGGATTTGTATCGAATTGAGAAAATTATTTGCAACACGCGATATCCTTCTTAATATGCTTTTTGGTATTTAAGTGGGATAAAATCGATATTAAAACAATCTAATAGTTTATTTGTTCAATTCACACATATGTTTGGTGCCTATTTTAAAATTACTACGTAATTATTGTTGCGTAGCCCGAAATTTCACGTGACTGGAGAACATTACAGGTGTGCTACTACCAACCAACTAATTATAATTAACAGTTGTGATATTGATCGCGAAAGTCTCGAAACTCATATATTATTTCGTAATGCGAAACTTAGCACATAAACTATTACTCTTACCTCTACATTTCGGCGCCGCCGACACAAGTTCGCAAAAAAATAAGCTACATTTGGCAAGGCGAGGATGGCAGACAAGAATTAAAGTGGTCGATTTATTTCAGACGGTGCCAAACGACGAGTGTGAGTGCCAGTGACAGACTCTTTGACTTACGAGAGAGACTTCCATAGATAGCCGTGTGATGTGCTTCGCATTAATCACGCTGGGATCGCCTGAATCCTTAGAGATGATAAAATTTGATCCTACTCCGTAAACTTCGTAGAGATTCTTCAGAAAGTATAGGGTAATAGGTACCTATCGAGAATTTTAGGCAAGTTCCACACTTGTTTTCAGTTGTTTCAGCTGTACTAAGCACAAGTCCGGTCGTGCATGGAGTACTGCTGCCACTTATGGGATGGCACTTCTAAATACCACCTTGGATTCAATTGACAAGCGTCAAGAGGCTTATAGATGACTCGGTTTTAGTAGAGGCGAAGCTGCAGAGTCTTGAGTTGAACACCGTCGTAAAGTTGCCTACTTATCGGTATTCTACAGGATATATAAATTGAAAGATTTGATTCCGCTTTACCCTTTCTATCACCGGGAGATTAGACGTGAGTTTCCACCTCTATGCAGGATCATATTTATATGGCGAGCGGCTAGGGAGCCGAATTCCCTGCCTGCGGACTTGTTCTTCGAATTCTATAACTTGGACATTTGAAGGCGAGAGTGAATAGGTATTATTTAGGTGTGCTACGTTATCGACCTCATCGTCACTTTCCACCAGGTGAGATAGAGGTCAAATGCGTACTTATTTATAAATTGTATCTCTGGTTAGTGTAGCATCGATGTGTAATACTATGGAAACACTGGTTTAAATAAATGCATTCAATGACAGCGTTTCGTTTTCTATGCCCTCTTGTATAACTATTATTAGAAAAATATTTTCAAGTAATATGTAAATGGGTACATTTACACATCAATACAAGTATAAAATTTCCAATGCACACGATTTTATTTTTAAGTTCTAAAATACAGTTTTCGTTTGAACTTTATGATCTTACAAAATGAAGCTTCTACCGTCACCAAGATTTCTTAAGGGAATAAGCGGCCTACTCTAAAGTATTGTGTATTGTTCTGTGAAAGTCGTTTGTCACGTCCATAACTTATTATTCCTTTGTTTCGGTGACACTGAATAATGACACCCTTGTACACGTCTTATATCGATATTAAGAATCTCCATGGAAAGAGGCTCCTACGATCTATAAAGTACGCTGCCCTTTCATCCTTTACACGGATAATATGTAGCGAAATTATGTACTGTAGACTAGGCTGTACTCTATGAGTAGAATCTCTGGCTGAATGAGTTAGTTTGTATTTAGAATGCTTTCGAAGAAATGAAATAAGTAAGAATAGAAGATCTTGACAGACAGAGAGATTGATTTGTAACGCAATAATAAATTATGTAAAAATGTGAAATAAAGTATATTTTAAAGATTATTACAGTTTGAATTTATAGAAGTACCTCTCGCAATGCATTAGAGCTATACCCCTCGTGACAGTACATAACTCAAAGGAGTACAGGGAGACAGTGTAGTTAAAATCACCAAATATTAAACAGTAATAAAAATATTATAACTATAAAAGTATCTGCCATATCCGCATTAGTTTAAAACCAGCTAGTGCTTGTAGCTGTTGTAAAATGTTCACTTTAGTAAAGGGTTACTTGCCTACTACTGTTTTTTTTTACATCGCGTCACTAGAATTACTTTAAAAAACAACTTTAGCTTCCTAGGTGCTAAAACTAGTTCCGGAATTGTGGAATTCGATAAAAGTACTCAATTACGATACATGACACTTGTTTGCGTCGCACGTCGCCGAATAGTAATTCGTGTAAATAGTTAATAAGTTTATATTATTTTATATGTATGTTAGTTTGTAAGGTATGTATCAATAATAATAATATGTATGTTAGTCTGTAAGGTATTTGTTATATGGGCCTTAGTTGCCTGAAATAAATGAATAAATAAATAAAAAAATAAATAAAAATTAATATTGGTGGTTTTAACAACTCTATGTCACACCTTGTATCTATACGTAAACATCTATCTACTCATTTGGAACAACTCTATCCTTCAATCTCTCACTAGATGTCACTAGCGGTGATGCATGCTGAAAGTCAGTATAAATATCTATAACAAAAAACACAGGAGAATTTCGACCACTCGGTAACTTAACCTGTGGCTCAGTTGGTAAGAGCAATGCTACGGTGCAGCATGGTCGAGCGTTCAAGTCCCTCCGGGTCGAAGATTAGATATTTCTATGTGTTCGATCTTTATATAAATAATTATAACAAATTAGTGCGGTTATTTGACAAAAAATCTCAGTAATACATTAACAACGTGATTTAATAATTTAGTAACACGTATAGAAATAATAAAAATGTTTTATTAAAGCCCTGTTGTGCTAAAGCCCTGACCAAACAATCTGTGGTGAAATGATGGAAATATGTTGATTTCGAAGAGAGTTATAATACACTCAAATGAACTAATTTCACTGAACCCTAAATAAGAACAGAGAAAAAATACTAAGAGTGATAATTCAGCGATCACGGAGACACTGCTTCTCTTGTACACATCCCTTGGTTGATTTTTACGACATCCGCGGGAAGGTTCTGTGTGGTCTGTATCATCACTAGGAACCACATAGCTTTAGCTAACTGCTGTAATTTCTTTTAATCTATTGTGTGAAAAGGTCTGTCCTAAAATCATCCACTGCCACCTATCTGTTGATTTCGCACCACTTCTCAAGATCCCATCAAGCTCGTTCCGCCAACGCCTTCTATCCTTAAGCACCTCTTGCGCGTGATGACGACGTTCGCGCACTTCTCGGGTTGCATCCGGCCAACATGGTCCGTCCAACCCCATTTGAACCTGGCTGTTTTGCTCTTAGCACTGCCAGCCATCAAACGCAACACTGTATTTCGGTTAAATGCAAACGCATTGTATAAAATTTTCTGAAGTTATAGGTACTTTAGACTAACAGTCCCGGGTTAGTTAATCCTTATCCACACACATGCTTTCGGTAATTATATTTAGTCATACAAATCTGACTTGTTTATTCTTTAACGTGTGAACAATTTTTAGGCCTTTATCTTTACTCATCGCTTGCTAGCATAACGCGCCACCTTCACCGGAAAGTAAGACTTTAGTTGTTGTTTTTCCATTTAACCCAAAATGACCCCAATAGGGAAAGGCTTTATAGGTCTTTTCCCTTCACTGAATGTAATAGACGTAATGTAGTGTTTTTCATTGTCTCTGGAATTAACACAACTTCTTAGAAGCAATAAAAACAAACAACAGAACAACAAATTATACTGCCAGGTCTACTAAGATATGCTACCATTAGGCCACAAAGACATATTACTAGAATTGTTAAAAACGAGGGAATTTTAAGTGAACGTACCTTTATGAAAAGTTCTATCATATTATATTCATATTATCATATTCAGTTAATTTAGATGTGTTCATCCTTCCAGAAGTTTGCGCGTTTTTATTATTTCTTAGTCAATCAACTAAATCAAGAAACACACAGAGAGGCCAAGTAAATGTGATTGGGCGAATACTATAGAATATCAATGAATTTAGAATAAAAATAAGGGACAGTTAAGAAGAAGAGAACTATAAATTATTGTACAAATTCTAAAAGTAACTGTTTTATTTGTCAGATATCGATGCAGATAAAATCCAAAGATTTCCCCGATAAATTTCCAATCGACACGTAATTTACCTCGGCTTACAGGGTAAAATAAAGCCTCCAACCGCAAAATACATCTATTTTGGTATTTAATTTAGCAGCAAATTCTCATTTGGCGCATGCCCAACTGGAGTCGAGGGAATTTTTCGCGATCAACTTGTGCGCTTAACTAAAAAATTACTTCTATTTACTTGGTTTTATTTAATGCTATTTAATCTTTACAACTTAGGCCCCGGGGAGTAATGTCGGTCTTCACAGTATATTGCTTCGGGAAAGTGAGAAAGTTGACAATTTATTATTTGGATATCTGGGGAAATTCGTCCATTCGTTGACTGCGAACAAGTTACGTAGAAAATGTTACCTACGGACTTGAAAAAGGTACTCTTTAGGAGAGACGAATTTATTTCAAATGCGAATACTGACATCGCTATAATAAATAACAATAGAGTGTAAAAGCTCTCTCAAGTAGAAGTTGTGGGTTCGAATCCGGGCTCGCACCTTTGAGTGAAAACGTCGTGATGAAACCTGAATGTCGCAGAAGGTTCACAATCCTCGGAAAATGTGTGAAGTTCCGCAGTGGGCCAGCGTGGAGGACTATGATCTAAAACCCTGGCCTGAGACTCGACCCATGCCCAGCAGTAGGACGTACAAATGGGTTGATGATGATGACGATAGTAAAAAAGTACGAGTGGAATTAAGGAAAATGAATGAGTACCTTAAAATACTTCAAAATCTAGATATATGTCTGCCGTTAATTTTTACATTGTCCGTAATTAACGTAATAAAGTTAGAACTTTGACAACTAATAGAGTTACGTATAAAATCATTGCAGAGTTACCCTTGACTTGATGAAAAATCTGTTCAACGATAGAAATTTTACGGTCGTCAAAGAGCTTTTTAAAAATTTTCAAGAAATTTAGATAAGAATCTATTGCTCTCGCTTGATAAAACTAGAAAATTTATTACGAACCCTTCATTCTTTCGCTTAAGTTTTAATTTAAGTTAAAAAAGTTTACCAATTTCTTAGAAACTGAGCGGAGAATTTCCTTTTCGTGGAAAAAGTTGTTAATAAAACAATGGAAAATATTTCGTCGCAATATCGCTTCGTTCCTATAATTACAGGCACATCTATTCTAAGCTGCTGGCAATTCCGCCAACAGCTTTTTGTTCACTGGCGAGCAAACATTGGACTAAATAGTTGGCTGCGACATTGCCGGAATGGAAACAAAAAAGATGGTTTGACTGCAGACAATTTTGTGCAGATAGGCAATCGGGCTAGGTGTTGAGTCATGACAGTAATGTTTAGTACAATGACGGGGCGGCGAAGGCTCGGGGCTTAATCGAAAAATTCCATCGACCATTCCGCAAGTGCTTGCATGATTCAGAAGGATGGGACTTCTCCTTATACCTGAAATACATTGGTATTGAATAACTAGTACAGACATAGATTAACATTCTACCAACGGCGACAGAACATGTAAATGTAATAACTTTTTAAATAAAAAAACCGACCACAAAAGGTCATGGAATTACATTTATTTGGCAAGTTTTATTGAAATCGGTTACAGGAAAGTGCACGAAACTGGAATCGTTCCTTAGTTTGCCACCCTTAGAGGTGGTTTATTTTTTTGTTAATTTAAATGGGACCAATGCAGAGGTACTCTTTTCAATAAAAAAAGATTCATCAAAATCGTTTGCCAAATGGAGCAATCGCGTAATATACAAAAAAATATTCTGTCCAATTGGGAAACTCCTCCTTTTTTAACTCGGTTAAGAATAAGAATAATGTAATAATAATAATAGAGTGTAAAAAAGATATCCAATAATAATAATAATAATATGCTGGACTACCATATCAATTACCCGGTCACAAACAAGGGATTTTATTGTACTGTGTATGAGTACCAGAACAATGGAATTCATACTCCGGGGCACTACCCAGAACACCCAGATCGGAACTTATTTAGAAAAGTTCATTTCCCAAATTGGTCCTACCGGGTTCAATACCCGACCCGGGACCTCTTTATTCAGCGTCCACAGTGCCAACCGTTGGGCTATTGAGGTCTTCAAAAAATGACATCTTCACAAATAATGAAAATAGATATTAATCAAGATGGTATTTTAAATTACTTTGAACAATTCTAAGCAAGACACTTGACTTGGCTTGACAATTTGCGCCAAAGTAAAAACAATTTAAAGTTAGGGCTTAAACAGCCGAGGTAGGTACCTATATTAAACGTGGTTTGTTGATTACCGTTTGTTCAAGATAGATTGCGTTGATTACACGCGTGTTTAACCCCAAATAGCCGGCGGTACGAGATGTAATCGACTTCCACCGTAAACACAGGCCATGTGGCCACCAACGATGCTTGTGATCCATACCAGACCCCGCCCAGGGCTGCAATCAGGTCGTAGGCGCATAGGGCGTTAGTTCTGTAGGTGTTAAGATTTATGAAAGCTCTTCGAGAATGATTTTATCTTGTAGATCGAGTATCAGGTTCTTTTTATTTGCACTTAATAAATAAGTTAATAGGACCAAATATATATACATAGGAAATTAAATATTGTATTGTTTTTTCAAACAAACCAACGTTTCGGGCCCTTTACAGGCCCCTTGGTCACTGCTGAGACAGCCGTCTGAAAAAAATAGTTTTATTTCTTATGTGTAACAATCGCGAAAACCTAAGAACTCGATAAGCAAATATCTATTTTAAGTTTTTCTGGTGCTCGAACTAGTTATTTGAGGTAGATGAGCGTAATACATAAAAAACGAAACAGAGAAAGAAAACCAATTAATTAGTACTTAGGCAAAAAACAAGAAAATATCAAATTTTTCTTACGATACCAAGTGACAGGACGAACAATTCGTGCGCCTGGTGGTTAAGCGACACGAATGTTCATTGAAGTTGCAGTTCCGCTCTGAGCTTTAAATCGCAAAGATCTTAGAGCGGTTACATATGGCGACTTTTAACAGCGCTGTGAACGCGATGCAGTTGCTAATCGTCTGCCTTTACACACGCGCGCGATTTTAAGCAGCGATGCAAACACGCGTTCGCCTATAAATGGCAAGTGTAGCGTTTAAATCGCGCATTTCACGAACGCTCGCTTGCATCATCGTTGTAACCTCACGAGCATCAGCTCTTCTGTAACCACTCTTAGGGATACTGCCACGTCGCCCGTCACTCGATAAGTCTCATGTGCCTGTAATTTTACCAGTACTCTTACCCAACATTAATAATAATTATTTATATAATGTTAATTTTATTTTAAAAGGCGAAACACCGGTACACCCGTCGCTCCAGCATGGGACTGTCCCACCTGTCCGTAATAATGTTCAGGATCCCGTGCGAGCTGGCGCGCAGTCTGCTTAGAACCGAAGCGCATCTGTTTTGGCATGATGGCATGGAAACCATTTGTTCGCGCATCGTTGAACATGCCAAGGGCGCTACAGAAATATTGCTGCTTGGCGGCAGAAATAAGTAAGGTGGCAGTACTTCCCTGGACGAACTCTTTCACAAGGAGCTCTACTACTACTAAAGTAACAACTAAGTTTGACACTTAAGATTTAAATTAAACTCAACGCTATCAAACTTGATACGTTCTTGATTGTACAAGCAACTTGGCGCCTTATATACTATATTTTGCAAATCATTTCGATATTCAGTACTTTTACAATAGAGGCGCTAGTACGGGCAGCAAAATCTGATTGCGTCTCTGTGTTTCCATTTCATTATCTTTAGTCTAAGAAGTCAGTTGTAAGGAACTTCAAAGGGTTGAGCTTTGGATCGTATTATCTATTTCCTTTTATTTTGCTCCAAAGATTTCAGTACTGGCGCTGCTTGTTTGCAATTAGGGTTACGCGTAAGAAATGTTACGTCCAAATGATATTTACGAGCAAACATAGATTTACGCACACTGAAGTGTGCGGTCGTGGAACTTTTGGATTTTACTTTAAATGCAATTGAGCACAGAATATCTTTCACAGTTTATAAATTATTAGCGCAATTGGGAGTTTTGTCACATTCGTATCAGCATAGTCTCGCACTAGTAAGACCCTGTATCGCGGGTGCCATGGACACAACATAGACAACCAAAAATTACACCCAATCTCACGAGGGAAATAATGTAGGCGGTAAAAATATTTCTCCCGGCCCGGGAAATGAATCCGGCGCCTCTGCGCATTCCAGTATGGTAAACGTTCAGCCACAGAGGCTGTCAGAAATATTACAATGAACTACAGAACACAACGTACTCTAACCTAGTTATAAGGGGACAAATCAATGAATAGTCATTGAATACACCTCGAATTTTAGTGTAAATGTTTCCAGCGAAAAGATAAGTATGCCCATTATAGAGAACGCCTGAGCGGTAAACAATAAAAAAGCGATTCTTTTTTAAATGTTCGATGTGACTTAAAACGGTTTTTTCGAAGATTAAAATTGTACCAAGAATAAAGTTGGTCGTAAATTGCTTTACTGCAACCCTGCTGGGCGTAAGCTTTGAATAGATAGAACATAATTAAAATGTTTTTGTTTACGAAACGTCTATCTAACCCTAAAATATTCCTTTCGGACTGCTGGTTCCACTCTTGGTTCCACTAGTGAGATCAATAGAATTTTGATAGTACCTATAGATAATAATAATAATAATAATAAACTCATTTATTTGTCGGAATAGGTACATGGTACATTGATACATTTTATAAAGAATACAGTGGTACAAAATAATCCGACAAAACGGTCTATGACTCAGCGGTCGCGGGGGTCCCACGGCCTCTGTTATTCTGCCATAACCTTATTTAAATATTATAAACAGTTATTTCAGGACATCGAGACTTAAAATAAAAAAATAAAAAAATAAAAATCAATCCCATCAGTATCTGTATGTTGCAAGCGCAAGAACCTGCTGTGTAAGTAGCCATTCGCGACAGTACTTACGAAAAGTTGGAAGTGTACAATAATAATAATAATAAAAGATTTGATAAGACCAATAGAATTTTGATAGTCTCCACTACTATTAAGTTTTATTAAGACTTGTTTGCTGTTTGTAAAGATACTGGCTGTATAACTGTACTGACACTTGAAATAAAGAAAAGGTTTGGGTGTAATTTGTCTATGTGTATGTTCATGGCATCCGCGACCCAGGGTTTTCCTAGTGCGGGGCTATGTTGAGTATGCGTTCTACGCACAGTGTGTGCTTTGAGTGTGCGTATTAATTATATTCATTCAATAAAAATAATAATTTATTTCAGTGCTAGAAATTTTTAGTAAGATTATTATGAAATAAGAATACATTTGTCTATCAATGCAAGCAAATATAGCGGCAATAGCGAAAGAGGTCGTTCGGGGAAGTAATGCCATCATACATTTCTGCCGCCTTGATGTTATATGACCATTACTGGGTTTCGGTTGAATTCGGTGAAATTACAGGCCATGGGACTCTTCAATTTGTCTCAAAGTGACAGACGCTTTGGTAGGGCCAAATCAAAGTTAAAAAATAATTTATTTATTCCATAGGTAAAATAAATTTACACTTGAAAACGTCACTTTCAAGCTACTGCTCGTTCACTATGCTGATTACCCTCAGAAGAACGAGCAAGAAACTCCAGGGATTGCTGTTTTCAAATAAACTTAAATGCTATGGAATACACTTTGAATCAAATTTGTGTGGAATCTAGAGCCACGTCGTCTTTCCATACATCTTTATCTAACTCTTCAATTTTCTAATATGACTTTTCAATTAAAATATTTTTAGGGTGTATATATAACAAATGACATATTTTTAGTCGATATAACGCTCAACAGATATCATTAATTTATGGTTTACAGACATTTGACGTATTCTTGCATGATATAAATGTCACTGGGTATAATAGACGATTGATATATCAACTTTCAATCAAATATACCGATGGCATAATGTTCATTATATATAAACGCTTCAGATATTACATTCACCGAGTATAATTAAAAATAATAATTTAATAATATTATTAATATATTTCCATTCACGTGCAATGGTTAATTTAATTTGTTTGCATTTCCTATTTGGTTCGACCTCCTCCTGTGGGTTTAGGTTAGGTTAGTATATGCATTAAATATTCTGTTTAAAGTTTTGATAAATATATTTCATTACACAAAAAGCACTTAAAGCTATACAAGAACAATTATATTTTGCGAGTGTACATTTAATGAAATAAAAAAAAACTTCTTATCAATATAATATAGGGCGCTTGAAGTATTCGTAAAACGAAATATTGTGTTACATTATTAAATACATTATACTGGTAGTACTTATAACATTTGTTCATTATGTCACTTAATCATTATATCTAATGTTTGTTACACTGAAGGTTTATAATACACATTGAAATACACATTATGCCTTTTGTTGTTAGTTTACATTTTGATGATTATATACAGTGAGTGATTATATCCTTAGAAATTATATCAAATGTTTTTATACAGAGTGAAAATAGATTATTTGTTGTTATATCTTCCATTACACACCCGTGTAAGAATGTTAATTTCTCAAAACTTTTTTGTTAGGGCTCTATTCGAATGAAACTATAGGCTATAACTAGGGCTCGGTTCGAATGAAAGTTTCAGAAATTGTACTAATGAGCTTATATTCTAAAGTCAACCTAGTACGAAATTTCTGTGCAGATACTTGCTTTCGGAATGTGTGTGGAATTAAATGAAAACAGAAAAATGTAAAAAAGATTAGACCTCTGCAACTTTAAAGTAACAATTGAAAATAGAAATAAAATTAACTGCCTCCATGGCCGAGCGGTTACCATGCTGGTCTGCTACACACGGGTATCGGGTTCAATTCCTGAGCCGGGAGAAATATTTGTATGGTCTACGTTAATTTCGCTCGCGCGTTTTTGTGTTTGTTTGTTTATTTATCTGAACATTACAAATTTCATACAAATACTATTAATAACATGTCATTTTATACTACCCTTCGAAAAGTGATCGTCAGTTCACAAAATATATAATGAGCATAATAATTATAAGAATATTATTATAATAATAATTTTTAGAATAATAAGTCAGTATACAATAGTGTACATATACAAATCGAGATAATTAATGAAACCTAATTGAATTAAACTAACAACGTCCGGTATACAATAATACAGGAAATATCGATATGGATTCTTAATAACTAATAAATGTAAATTAAATTATAATAATATGGTAAATTTCAAATTCATTAATAAATATAATATTTTAAATGTTTATGTAGTACTTTGAATGTACTCCGTTACTGAGTAAAGGGATTTTTCCAATAAAAGGTTCTTCAGTTTGCGATTGAACGTTTTCTCACAACATTCATTTTTTAGATCGGCCAGTAGGTTAATTGTATTGCAGGTGGTTGTAATTTGTGGTTGTTAATGTGTGTGCCTATTGCACCCGCGATACATGGTCTCTCTAGTGCGGGGCTTTGAGCGTGTGCATCATTCTTATTATATTATTTGACGCACGCGCGACCTCATTTAGATTAGGTACACATTGCGGAACGACTTCTAAATAAGGTTATTATTAACCCAGAGCCTTCGCGAGTACCACTGTGCTTCACCATCATGCATTTCAAGTAACCGCGAGA
>NW_020654422.1:16315070-16330212 GCF_003589595.1 Hyposmocoma kahamanoa
TAGATTTTCAGTACAAATCGGCAATTTCATACTTTAACCCCTATTATTAATTAAGTTTAGCCGGTTAGTAAACCGGCTTAATGCGATTCTACGTTAATACGTGTGGTGGTCTTTAACTTTTAATTGCAGATTGATATCTATCAATGCGGTCGGTACTGTAAATTGAAGCATTATGTACCTATATTTATTTTCGTATTTAATTGCTGCTTGTCGTAAAGATAGTGTTCGCAGCAACTTCAGGCATTGTCGAATTGATTTCATTAATGACTTCATAATTGATTTTATTTTTGTAAATTTTGGGTTTGTATGTAAATAATGACTTGTTAAAATAGTTTATATTTTTTGTACAAAATAACTGATAGGGGTACTTTGATACATACTAAACTGCCCATGTACTAATACATAAAAGTACCCCACTGGCTCGTTTAGAAAAAAAAACAATTATTAAAAAGAAATTTATATGTTGCCTTTGCAATTCAAGTTTTTATTCTAGTTATTGAAAATACTTATTTACCCTGTAATTAATACATAGATTCAGTAAAGTGAACAAAACTGCAGTGGGGCTCGTATTTATGTATTTTTCTAGTCAACGGTTGTGAAAACACTTTGTGACCTGTATGTAGAACGACACTGGTTAACAGGTGAGCTGCATCATCGCTTCAGTGTTCCAGTTTCAGTGTTATCACAACTGTAAGCGTTTTATAATTTTAATCATACAATGTATTTGTAATAATCATAATAATATAGAAGATAGATAATGAGTACAGTTGTTGATTTGAACAAGTCATGAGTATCAGACTTGAGTAGCCATGTGATGTTGAATATTACCGTTTAGCCTGATTATTATTGTTAATTATATATACATGACGTTAATTATATATTATCCTTATTATCATAAGTAAATTTAACTGTTTGATTTAATGTACAAATGTTTAGTCTAACCAGTATTGAGTATAGGAATTGATTTGTCGTTTTCCTGTTGAATGGTGGGGTAGTAGGGTAGGGGAGGGGTAGTTAATAAAAACTGTGTAATACTGCTAATATAGTTAGTTAATAGTTATGTTGTAGATTTTTGCTTTGAAAATACGAATAAACGAATAGTGCAAGAAGTGGTGTTTCTCATTTTTACACAACTAATATTTTGTCTGAAGGTATGGAGATAATGCAGGTGTGTGAATGTGCCCCTTGTATGAAACTGCACCGCTTCCCACTATTATCCATTGTAGGATTAGTATAAAAATGCGTTTCATCTTCGTGAAATTTAATCAACGAATGAAGTTCGTTTCTCGTACAAATCTGTTTGATCCTAGTTAATGCGGTTTGTGCCCATACGTATTTTCGGCATGTGATCCCACTAACTGAAATGTAGAGTTCTATTTGCGTGAGCTGTGGGTTCGTGAGGACAGTATTTCATTCCACCCGGCTTCGTGCAAATGTGCGTAATTAATTCCCACGACAGGGGAAATCTGCAACTGCCTGATCGTTGATTCTCTGCCATGGATCTTGAGTGTGCTGTCTGATAATTACCACAGGAGAATCACGTGCCTTTATGGTTATTGCCATTTACAAAATGCCTGCCTTTATTTATACTGAAATAAGTAGAATTTTGCGTCTAATTTTTTGCCCGTGGAACAGCAAAAAGTATTTACATTCTGAAATCCAATTTTTACAAAGTGTCTATTTAAAGTTCAGTGGCAACTTCCGTGTGTTGTGAACTTTTTACATTGTTGCTCAATTATATCCACTTTACGTAAACCTCTGTCGTGGGCTGTTTTTCCAATGCGCCAGTGTCTTGATCGCTGGTTATTCGCTCACTGGCCCCAAACATCTTTATCTACAAACGTTTAGGTTTTATTTAATTTTATTAAATTGTTGTTTGCTATTGAACGGATTTTAGGGTTAAAACTTTGTAGTCTCTCACAGAGTACTGAAGTTCCCTATCACGCATTAATTATTTACATTCATTGTATGTAAAATTATTCAAGACATAATTATATATGCCTAACCGCCCGTTCACACTGCATTGTACTGCACGTTTTTTTGCAGTATAAATCTTACCGAATAAACTGTGGCAGGCGCCATTTAGTTTACATTAGATATAGAACCGTTCACACGGTGTTTGTCCTGCAAAAAAGGCACACATGTCTATACATTTATCGAATACGTAACGGACTTGTCAAGCAAGTCGAATGAACTTTTATTATATGTATTCCGTGTGCAGTGGCGCATAGTATATTAACGCATCACTTTCACACGGAGAGAAGTCATACGTTTTTTATCGAATAGTCACCGAATAAGTGGCGTCTATTGAAGTATCTTTTGGAATCTTTTGCAAGTATAAATAAATAATAAATATTAGACAACATCACATAAGTTGCTTCTTGTCAAATACCTGACCTGTTATTCCGCTGTTTTGTAGTTCTGCACACATCATAACAATGATAGCGGATGAACATTATGCAGTGTTGCCAGATGGTTACATTTCTTACATTTTTTTTCATCAAAAGTTAATTGTAAAGATGAAATTAAACTATATTTGTTGTTGTAAATCCTATATAGTTTACGAACGCACCCAAATTAGATAAAAAAGTAACTCAAAGATGGCGCAAACAAAATTGGATCAATCAATTACCTACTGATTATAGGTTGATTTTTTTTGAGCATACTTACTTTTCTATTTTTCTATTAAGGATTTAGCCTTGGTTCACACGGCATTGTCCTGTACGTTTTTTAACGTATTCGATTATATACGGGTAGACAGCGGGTGTTCACACGATATATTTTTATACGTTTAAAAGACGTATAGCCGCAGTATTCACACAGCAGTCGCCCTGAGAACACGCCTGTGATGGATCTACGCTTTGTTGCATTTTTATATTGGCGTAGACGACTATAACGGCTTCGCCGCCGGAAGAACAGAAAGTATTGGGTTTATACAATTCCATAGTTTTGTCCCACAAAACGGGCCTTTGTTCCACTAAAGATCAATAAATAAATCGTTGCCCAGAGAAGATTCGCCAGGCATTTTTGTATTTAATAAAATTATACGTTGGTTTGGTAGGTCAATGGTAATTGGTACCGTCGTTGTTTCCGATTTTCATAACACAAGTGCTTTAGCTACTTACTTTGGGATCAGAGCAACGCAACGACCAAAGTTTACAACAACTGACCTGCTGCTACTGCTGACCATTTGACCGATGCGTTCCGTCGTCGTGCGCCGTTTCAACGCACTATGTGGCATGTAGTTCTAATTTAAAGGACGTAGTAAAAGCTGCGTCATCACTCACGAACTAGCGGTATTGTGCGAGCGATTTTCAGTGTGACCAGAAACTATAGGCTGCCGAGAATACCAAAATTACGGCATTAGAAGAGCATCAGAGTATCTTTGAGAAAAATCGACATTTCATTGATTTAGAATACCATTTCAATGTTTAGCGACGTTATAAGAGCTCGTTATATACAAGAGCACATTTTTAGTAGCTAATAAATGAGTCAAGTGTACTCCGTCTCTTCTGCCTGCTCTCGCGTTTAATAGCCTATTAAAGGAATATATTGTTTGTATCGTTTGAAGTTAGGGAACGTTCCTTTGAGTTTTGGGAAAAAACATTGAGTATATTTTTAAGTAACGTAATGATGAGTGTAATTACGCAGTAGGACTATGGGCAAAGGACGTCGTTTAACTCTCGTAATGAGATTGTGAGATTGTTCCGAGAAGTTTACTTTGAGTATTAATTTAAGGATTTAGTTAAATTAAAAGAAATTTAACACGCAAATATTCAATGATTTTTCATCCTAATAAGTCACGATGATATTTTGGCCAAATAACTTAGCTATCACTAGTTTAAATAAATATGTATGTAATATGGTTTTTATTCTGAAGAAAAAACTTTGTTCGAAAACGAAAAAAGTCGGATGTTTCAACTATTTTTCGAAAAAAGTTGCTAGTTGTTTGTTATTGTTAGAATAAATAATTAATAAATAAGACATATTATACTCACAAGAGTATCGGCATAGAATAGTTCTAAGTTAGAGGGCGTAAGGACTCCTAACGCCAATAACGAAGACTATGAAATTTTATTGACTTCAGATTTAGCCTTTGAGCTCACTCTATGACAAAATAGGGATTTCTAATTGGGTGAACTAGGAAGCACTAAAATGACGAGGCTATATTTCGGCAGAAGTGGCGCTAGACCGACCGAATCACGCCCTTAAGGCCCATTATCCACTAAAGCGGAGCCGGGAAAAGTTTGTGATTCAGCGACCAATCGTTTTTCATTATTGTTCTGTTTGTTCGATAATAATAACAAACTAGTGGAGTATTTTCATAAAAAAACTGAACATTATTGTAATAAAAACACTATCATACTCATTAGAATAGATATTTCAATCGTTTTTCATTTTTCATAAATAGGGAATCTATACGTAAATAAAATAATATCAACACTGGAAAAGTAAAACGTCTAAGAGCGCTTACACACGGCCACTTTTAATCGTCTACCTTTACACACGTGCGCTATTTTAAAGTAGCGATGTAAACGCGCGATTGCATCACTGATAAAGTCACCGTGTGTAACCACTCCAAGGTGCATGCATTTTTTTATTTTTTTTATTTTATTATATTTTTTTATTATATTTTATTTATTGTTTAATGCCAAGAAGACAAAATGTGTTAAATTTGAATTACCTAACGTAAAATCGACTAGTCCAAGCATAGAAATAAACGGAGAAAAGTTAGACCTTGTTAATAAAGCAGTCTTCTTGGGAGTAACCTTAGATAGTAAACTTCAATGGTTTCCACATATATCTTCCCTGGCCAGCAGATTAAGCTCCGCTGCATACGCAGTCCACAGAATCGTGAGCTTACCGATGTTAGTACTGCTAGACTAGTTTACTTTAGTTACTTCCATAGTATAATGTCCTACGGGATTCTCATGTGGAGTAAAGCGGCAGATATTCAAACCATATTTGTATTGCAAAAACGAGCAATTCGTTCTGTGTACTGTCCAGGCTCTCGGGTTTCTCTCAGAGAAAAATTTAAGGAGACTGGTATCATGACTGTGGCATCACAGTACATTTACTCAAATATTTTATATGCCCGTAAAAATATACGTAATTTCAATAACAAAGAAGATATCCATAATATTAACTTTAGAGCTAAGTCCAAACTCATGGTACCACGATTTCGTCTAACCAAGGTAAACAACTCTTTTATGGGGAACTGTATACGTTTTTACAATAAAGTTCCGGAGCATATATTAAGTTTATCATTTCCTAAGTTTAAAAACTACATTAAAAATATTTTGATCGAAAAATCATATTACAAAATTGAAGACTACGTGTTAGATAAAGATGTATGGAAAGACGACACAGCTCCAGAATCCACACAAATTTGATTCAAAGTGTATTCCATAGCATTTAAGTTTATCTGAAAAGAGCAATCCCTAATAAGAGCAATCCCTAGAGTTTCTTGCTCGTTCTTCTCAGGGAGGTCAGCGTAGTGAACGAGCAGTAGCTTAAATGTGACGTTTTCAAGTTGAAATTTATTTTACCTATGGAATAAATAATCCTTGACTTGGACTTTGACTTTGACTTTTTAACAAAAAACAAATCATAATCTAATTTTATTTGTTATATGGATAAAGCTGAAACTCTCTAGTTTTCAATCGTCGATATAATTTCTTGGTGGTCTATAATGATAGATCCTTGGTTTATTTGTCTTAGGGTGCCATGTAAAGATTAGTTTTTACGATACTAATAATTGCATATAAATGTTGTAAGTTTTAATACTGCAAGCTATGTTTAACTCTCGTAATGAGATTGTGAGATTGTTCCGAGAAGTTTACTTTGTGTAACTGGACATTACTTTGAGGACTTAGTTTAATTAAAATATGTAAGTTGACTGCCTCCGTGGCTGAACTGTTACCACGCTGGTTTGGTACTCCGAGGTCCCGGGTTCGATTTCCGGGTCGGGAGAAATATTTGTATGACCTACATTATTTCTGTATGCATCAAGTGCTTTTAAAAGGAGATGTCTATATCCTGTAAACAAAGGAGACAATGTATACTGAGTAATTTCAATATACTTTGAAGAATATCGAACATTCTTCTACGTGCGGTTGTTTTGACGAAAACTTTTTCCTTCACAGCGTAGTATGATAAGCATCAAAACTTGTCTATCACCACCTATAATATATCGGAAAGTGGGAAAATCTCATAACAAGCTCCATACGTTCAGGATGAATGGGAAAACGCGTCAGCTGTGAGATAGATATAGATATAGATATCTGTCACTCGCAGGTTCGACCGAGAACAATATGGAACTGCTCCATATTAAATGTACATATTATTATGCATTTCTACGCGGAGGCGCGAAGGATTAATATTGGGTGTACTGTCACTTCACAAGTCTTAGAAACTAAATATCATATATGGTACCTTTTTATTTTATTTTTATTTATTGGTCGACCAGCGGCTATCTTACAGAGTAAAAACTGATAAATAATGGAGAGCCTATTATAGGTCCTCGCCGATAAATACATATTAAGTAAATGAGTATTAAGTTATAACTATATAACTACTAACTATACTATATACATTTTCGCAATACTTAGTAATTACCTACTCGCCAAAAAAACAAACTACTAATAAGACGCTTCACCGATGCGACACTAGTGTTAAAAAGGTCAATATCAATCTGCTTGGACAATTCATTGAAGCTATTACTCGCACGTAAGATACATATATGCATTCCGCCGAAAATTCGGAGAGGCCATAGTTACGCACAAAAGTGAATTATAGCTAAGGGACTTTGGGCTCTAAGAGAAATCTTGGACACGAGTTCCGGGGAGTCCATTGCACCAGAAGCAATTTTTAGTCAGGATTAGGCCCTAGATTATCATAAGCGACAAGCCTGTCCATAGCAGTCGCAGTGCCATGTAGAGCTTCAAATCGCAAAGTTTTGAAGGAAACTGCTATTGCGCCCGTCACCCTGAGACACAAGTTGACAAGTCCCATATGCCTGTTATTTCACCAGCACCCTTGCCCTTCAAAACAGGAAGTGCTGTGAGCACTATTATGTTCCTGTTTTGAAGGGCTTACTGTTTGCGGCGGAAATAGTTAAGGTGGCAGTACTTCACTGGACTAACTCTTTCACAAAGAGCTCTACTGCTAAATAAATTAAAAACTGATGGCGAATATTCAACATTTAAAACCAAATTAAACTTATTACTGGCCTCCAAAAGTCACTACTCTACAGTAAATTTCTTAGGAAATGAAACTATTTTTCCGGATTTAAATCGCGTATATTTGTTTCGGGCCCTTTACAGGTCCCATGTTCACGGTTGACTGTAAATTAAGTTTAAATTAAGTAAATTTCTTGTCAGATAGACCGTTATAAGAAAAAGAAATGTTCTGTCTGTCACTTGTCAACTATCTATAACTTCTAACATTTATTATTTTTTTAAGCTAATGGATGTTCCCTTGTATTTTTCTTTTTTAAAATTAGGTAAGTCAATGTATACTTATAAATTTCAAGATTCTAACAGGGTCCGTGTTTGTATGAGTTACAAATCTTTGTGCTATCAATGCTGCAATTAAATAAATAAACAAGTCCCATAAGAACGTTTTAAGTGTTCTTTTGTTCGCGACATTGGTTGCAGTGTTCTGGTGCTACAGCTCTATTTAAATCGTTTACCAAACGTGGTATAGGGATATTATCCTATGTTTTGGAAAAGTCCTGTTTGGAAATATCCTGTTTAAAAATGTTTATTTCGAGGCAGTGCAAGTGATAGTAAATATAAAGTATATATAGTAAAATTACAATAATTTTGGCTATTTAGTTTTCTTTTTGAAGTTAAACTACTTTATTTTAGTAATTCGACGTATTCAATTTCGACTTGAAATTGCTTTCATTTTGAATAGCACGCTCCCACATATGAAAAGCTCATTAAAATAGCACCGGTTTCGGGATGCACGGAATATTCATATTTTGAAGATTTCAATGGAAATTGAAAATGTCTCTGTGAATTGGTTAGCAAATATAAATATTATTTATATTCAACAGATTCACATATACACGAGCCGGTGATTTGGCCGTCATTCAAATCAATACAGGGTGATAAGAAAATTGTATCGGAAGATTGCTTGATTATATAAAAGTAGGTTTATTGTTTCTTCATTTATTTAATCGTTTATTGCACAGGACAACGCACATCAAATTATTTTTTCACATTCATAGCCCCGCACTAGGGAAACTCTGTATTACGGGTGCCAGCCATGGACACACACGTAGACAAGCACAAATAACATCCAAACATGATCCAAACTCACGAGAGAAAAAATGTAGGCCTTACAAATATTTCACTCAGCTCGGGAATTGAACCCATGACTTTCTACGTGACATTCCAGCATGGTAACCGTTCCCGCATGGAGGCAGTTAAGTAAGTTAACATTAATAAATCGAAAACATAAGCAGTTATGTCTTACGCAGCCGAGATGTGGACATTAACAGCAGGCCTCATCCACAAATTCAAAGTCGCTCAGCGTACGATTTGGGGTTTCTCTGATGGACGGAATCCCGAATAATGTGGTCATACGTTAGAGAACTAAAGTGACAGACATAGCTCGCAAAATCAGTAAGCTTAAGTAGCAGTGGGCCGGGCATGTCTGTAGGAGGGTTGATCGCCGATGGAGCAGACTTGTCTTGGAATGGCTACTTCGTTAAGGAAACCGTACTGTACGACACAACAAAATAAAAAGTATGTAACAGAAGAACAATATCAAAAACATTACATTATTATAGATTATATAAATATTTAGATAACTATATATGCCATTATATAATACCTATGAAATAAATGGAATAGTAGATAAATAATGCTCCTTAACTATAATTGTAAGTCAATGTCCTTAACCCTTATTTTGAAAATAGCTAGCAATTTCCAACATTAGAACTAGCATTAGGACCATTAATCTAAAAGGAAAGGTACTTGGATATAATACCGCATACACTCAACATAGCCCCGCACTAGGGAAAACCCTGTGTGTCATGGACACACACATAGACAACCACAAATCACACTCAAACTCGCGAGAGAAATAACTGCAGGTCATACAAATATTTCTCCCGGCCCGGGAATTGATCCTGCGACTTGCGTGGCAGTCGGCGTGGTAACTGTACGGCCACGTTCGCAGTATAGGAACTGCGTTCCGAAATCAGACCGCATGAATAGTGAAGGAGTGAAGAATAAAAACCGGAATTGAAGAATGGAAAGATAACTTGGTCCTAACGAGAAAGCGATTGTGACTATTCCAGGATCTGAGAAAGCTGAATTTTCAGATACCCGGGAGACAAATGGTTATATAGACTATTGCAGAGAATGGAACAATATGCAAATTCCTGCGGATACTGAATAGACAGCCTCTTGAGCTGACAGCGGTAGTATTTTTTTTATACCAAGTGACAGGACGGACAAGTCGTGCGCCTGGTGGTAAGCGACACGCCTGTCCAGAACAGTTGCAGTGCTAGAGTTTTAAATCAAAAAGTACTGAGGTCACTGCCACTGCGCCCGTCACTCTGAAACATAAGTTGACAAGTCCCAAGTGTCTGTAATTCCGCCAGCACCATTACCCTTCAAGACTGTAACGTAGTAATGCTCACATTACTGTTTGGCGGCAGAAATAGGTAAGGTAGTACTTCCCTGCATGAACTCCCAAGGATCTCCACAGCTATTAGAAGATTTCGTTCATGAATGTCAGAGAGTTTTTCGGATCTAATTCGCATAGGTATATTACTTACAGTACTTTCATGGACGAACTCTTTCACAATGAGCTTTACTACTATTATAAAAAGGTGCAAAAGTCATAATCGGCTTCTGTTTAAACATTTCATAAATAAATTATGACATTTCAAATGTTTTCACAAAAATACTGAATTTGTTTGACATCGCGCTACGGCAGTGACCGCACAGCTTGTACGTGACAGCAACTCAGCCGAGGGGTCTGCCGGTCGGGTTTTGTAAATACCGCATAAGTTTTTATACTATACATAAAATACTATAACTAACATATATGTATATAGAGTATCTGAGATTTAAGTTGAAATTAACATGTTGACAGCTAGCATCACTGTACATTTATGAATTTGCAATTTATGTTAAGTAGGACAGTATTTTTTTTAAATAGTGACAGACGTAACATTAATATGAGCAATAAAAATAAGCTAGCTGTTCTTAATAGTTATCTTCACAAAGTCGCAAATTCATTTAGGTACGCGCCCCTAAGCGTTTCTAAAATAAAATTAAAAAAACTTAATACTTAAGGTTATTACGCAGCTTCTACTTACTTGGATGACAAAAATTCGTGGTAGTATCCCGTTTAGGTCTTGCAGGTTGTTTCGATTTATGATGTTTGAAAGAAATATTGTAAATGATAAATGTGTACAAATGATTGTTTACAAAGAGCAACTCCTAGAGTTTCTTGCTCATTTTTCAGAGGAATCTACTTTACAACAGAGCAGTAATCAAAACGACGATTTCAAGTGTAATTTGCTTACCAATGAAATAAGGGTTATTTGACTTTGATTATACATATATGTATATGTAAAAGTAATATTATTTTATGAAAAATATTTTATGATTTCAATAAATAACTGCCTCAGTGGGCGAATGGTTACCATCCTGGACTGCCAAGCGAAGGTCCCGGGTTCGATTCACGGGCCGGGAGAAATATTTGTATGGCCACATTTATTTCTCTCGTGATTTTTTTTATACACATAATAAATAATGTAAGTGCATTTATATTTATTAATAATATTAATAATAAGTGCTTATTAATAATAAGTAATCCATTAATAATAAGTGCATTTGACCTCCATCTCACCTGACGGAAAGTGACGATGAGGTCGACGATGGAGCATGCACACTTAAATAATGCCTATTCACTCTCACCTTGAAAAGGTTCAAGTTATAATGTTCAGGGAACAAGTCTGCAGGCAAGCCACTCCATAGCCGTTCATCATATGAATGTGAAAGCATAACACTTCGTGCGAATCTTTGGAATTACCACAACGAAGGGGTGGAATCCAAGCCTACGCCTAGTACCCCGATGATGGAAAGGGGAAGGTGGAATTAAATCGTGTAATTCTATCGCACACTCTCCGTGATATATTCTATAAAATACCGACAAGCAGGCAACTTTACGGCAGTGTTCAAGGCTCTGCAGCTTCACTTCTACTAATTCTAAGTCCTATAAGCAACGTTGCTAATGGGTGGGGAATTTCAACTCTCTTGAACTCGATTGGGGCCTTTGTGGGGTTTGGCGAAATGTGGGTTGGGTTTGACAGGCTTTATGGACGTTATTCTAGAATATCCGCATTATCCCCATCTATATGGGGATAATTGGCGTTTTTGTGGGGATTAGCGCTATCGCCAATCCCCACAAAAACACCAATCGAGCTCAAACGATTTGAAATTCTCCACACATTGACAACGCTGTCTTGACACGCTTATCTATTGAATCCAAGGTGGCCAGTTGGTATATGGCAGAGCCATCCCAAAGGTGGCAGAAGTACTCCATACACGACCGGAGTTGTGCTTGATACAGCTGAAGCTACTGTCCCGGTGTGAAGTAACGCCTCACCCTGGAAAGGATGCCAAGCTTCCTAGCTGCATTTTTGGCCATGGATTCAATGTATCTGCCGAAGTTCATATTGGACGACAGGTCCATTACAAGTAGCTGGAGACAGTCGGCTATCGGTATGGATATATCACGAAAAGTTGGAGTTAGCTCAAAGGGGCTCCGTTTTGTGGCGAATAGACGCGCCTGCGTTTTGGTAGCTTTAAATTTGACAAGGTTGGCATCGCCCCTATCGGAGACCACCTTGAGTGTCAAATTCAAACGGCTAATCATAGACTCTCGACAAGACTGGATTTCCTTTCCAATGACACTTGCATTGGTCAAGTAACTATCCACAGCTGTGCTGTCATCAGCATACGCAAAGGTACCCGGAATTAACATATCATTGATATGCAGCAGAAAGAGTGTTGCAGACAGTACGGAGCCTTGAGGAATCTATCGCCCGATGCCGATGGTCGGAAGAGTAGACCACTCGAATGGAACGTTCACTCAAAAAATCCGAGATCCATTTAGGTAGGTTCATTTAGGTAGATCCATAGGTTTCCCTAGTGCGGAGTTATGAGTGCGTGTGTGTATATGTGTATGTGTGTGTGCGTTAATTATAATACAATACAAAAGTTCTTTATTCAAATAATGATACTTTTTTGGACAGAAATAACATATTAAGACAGAAAAAAGTCAATAAACGGTGCACCAAACACGTCAGAGATGTCTAATTTGAATGCTCCCTTTGGGATCCATTCAAACTTATTTTACTTATATAATCTTTGAATACATTGACGAAAACGGAACAAAATCGAGATGTGGCAAAATTTTAAGGCGCTGGTGGACTTGATTGGAAAAGTAGTTGATTATGGAAGAATTTAAGATATCTATCTTACTCAAAAAATAACCGTGTTCAATCGAGACATAGTCAACATCTCTTTTACCCTTAAATCGATGAAGGACTGGCAAGGCTCGTATATGCATAAGCTGCATAATCATAATACTTCTTTGAGTTCGCTGTAGTAGTCGTACAAAAAAAAAATTGTTTTGTCAAAATGTTCAAATACGATTTACATACGCAAGTATAATTTTCGTAAAATTAAGGCAATTCACACGAACCAAGAAGCATAAACAAACGGTCCGGCAAGATTTAGTGCGGCTGGTGCGGCTGCGGTTAACACCTCCACTAGATGCTGAATAATTGAAACGTTTATGAATTGAATATATTTCATTGTAAACTTTCTACCTTGTCAAATTTCCTTTCCTGAGAAGATTCATTAAATACGCACACGCGCGCATGCGCGTACCATTTAAGGGAAAGTAAAAGGCAGTCTTACGGGAGCTAGTTTATTGTAGTCTGAAGTCTGGTACAAGAACAACCTCTAGTATTACTACAATGAATACTAATTGCTCCTTGTGAAAGAGTGCGTCCAGGGAAGTACTGCCAAAAACTATTTCTGCCGCCAAGCAGTAATGTCAGCAATACTGTGTTCCGATTGTGAAGGGTAATGGTGCAGGTGAAATTACAGGCACATGGGACTTGTCAACGTACGCCTCTGGGTAACAGGCGCAGCGGCAGTGAAAGATCTGAGATCTTTGCGATTTAAAACTCTGAGTGGCACTGTAACTGTTATGGACAGGCGTGTAGCTGACCTTCAGGCGCACAACTTGGTCGTCCGGTTACTTGATATTACAAAAAAAATATATTTCATGTTTATTGTAGTGGCGTCCATTCTGTTTCATGATGGCCACGGAACATCAGCGCCGGTCTGTTTCTTTGAGCAGCCTGACACATGCTGAGTGGTGAACTTTTTGGTTATCTGTATATTTGTATATTTAGTGTTAAGCTTTAATATGGTTTATTTTTGTAACAAAACCAAATAAATAACTTTTTTTTATTTATTTCTTTCAATAATAATATACTGATTAAAGTAATAAAAACGTGCTAAGAGTTACAATTCTACAAATAATATTACGCAAGGTGCAATCTCTAACTAAACTAGGTAAAAAAAACATCTGAGGAGGAGACTTCACAGTCTCACAGGTTCACACCTATCTTATCATAAGTGGTATAGAAATTAAACAAATTTGTTTTGTGTATTTCGCGCTGAGTCACCCTTGACCATATCTTGTACAGTGCTCTTGACGTTGATTTGTTTGAAAAACCAATATAAAGCGATTGTGGATCCGGAAAAAATTAAAATCTCCGTAAGTGGTATGAAATTGAATTCATGTTTTAGGTATAAAGCCGAGCGTGTTGTTGATTGTACCTACGTCGTTTTAGATCTTCTGTGGGATACGAAGGCGTGCAAAGGGTAAAGAACTTCTTATGCATCAGTACCAGAACATTGTTTCGACCCGTCGTCATAGATAAGGTAGAGATGATAACTGCTGTTGTTTATCTATGTCCTACTCTTACGTGCTATTTGTTCATAAATAGAAGACACTTAAATTTATTCCTACATGGCTCCAAAGCGATCAGGTAAAGAAATAGAGCGGATTTCTTTTGTATCATGGGAAAGAAATGAAGAAAAATATATATTAAAAGGAAAGTCGGGCGTAGCTTTTTCAGGTTTTTTTCTCTTTCGAGCAGTTCGCTTGTTAGTTGGTTTAAAACGGCACTCGAGTGGACTCCACTTGCAGAAATCTCTCATTTAATGTTTGTGCAATTCATTGTTTTAAGTAAATTTTTCTGTATTCAAAACAAGAAATATTGTAATATTGTAATATTTCTTGTTTTGAATGCAGAATGAAAATGTTGCTTTAATTTTTTAAAATAAATTTTCATCAATTTATTTGGTCAGGCACCATACAGCCTCTTCATATATTAGTATCTTTCATTATTTTTATGAAAAAGGCAACAAGCGCCGGTTCTTGTATTAACAATATTCGACCTGCTAATTTTCTTTTCATGTTAAAACTATTTTCAATGAACACACGTCAAAACAACGATATCTGTAATAGATTGAAACCTTTGCGTCAAAACAAATTCGTAATTAATGCCAGTATCATCAATGTATGGAAGACAATGTAATGCGGAAGAAGATGTAGGATAAGGCGGAACTGTCTGTTCGGCACTATAATAAACGATGAACCCGTGTTTGGAGACGACTTGAGAGGCTCACAAAAATAAAAAAATGCTGCGCACCGTTCAACGAGGTGATATAGCGATGTTACGTGAGAACTAACTTTTGTAGCATTGCGAATTGTCTGTTGTGTATAAAAATAATACACATAAAAAATACGATGTATAAAGCTTTCATGGCATAATAAATAGTGGTAAAAGTAATAATGTTTTTTTCTTATTCGAATGGTAGAAGAATATGGAAATTGAATATAATGAATCTCGCACATCGCCTCATACTGAGGCCCGTCCATACAAGGTAATGTTCAAAACTCAAATTTCAAAATGTGGGTAAAATAATATATATATTGGTGTAGTCGTAACAAAGTATCACATCACGTGTAAAAATACTGAGTCGCTAACTATAGTTAGTTGTGAAGTGCATCAGCTCAAAGTTTG
>NW_020654422.1:16330612-16342939 GCF_003589595.1 Hyposmocoma kahamanoa
CAAACTTTGAGCTGATGCACTTCACAACTAACTATAGTTAGCGACTCTGTATTTTTACGCGTGATGTGATACTTTCTTATGACTACACGGATGTGTTTTTTTTTAAAATACCCACATTTTGAAAATTGAGTTTTGTGCATTATTTTGTATGGACCCCAGTATGCGTCGCCGAGCCGTGTGGTTCGTTTCACGGCATACCGCAGAATCACGCAATTTACGGTAGGGAGTACACTTGCCACCTGTCGTCGCTGAAGCGGCACGGCGTTTTGTGTGTCATTATCTTTGTTTTCACTGATTATAGTGTCCCAATGGTGTCCCACTTTATATTATAGAAACAAAAGCAAAAGCGGTATCTTTTGACATTTTAGTTGTAAAGTTGCAAACTACTTAATTGTCAATCTACGTACTTCAGTTGTCGTACTATGAACATGAATGAAAGATAAATATTTAACGAGCGATACTCGTTTTCGTATATGTAGGCAACAGTGATATCTGTTCACGAGTGCAGTGAACCGATGCGTTCAAATTTAGTTCACTTCCTGTTACAGTATGACCGGACAGTATTCCTTGTAACTCAAGTAGGACTTGGATCGTTCCCAATGTTCAGAGAAGATTGTTCGTTTTAGTATTTGACGCGCCAGAAGTTGTAAATAAAGTGGGCCTGCTTTTACTAAAATTAATGATGTATACAAAATACTCAGTTCATCAGCGTAGTTGATACTGATACGATTCCACGTGTAGAGTTTTTATGGTATACGAATTGGCAAACAGATGTGTGACTCTACCTGATAAGGGTGCCGCCTCTCAAAGACCTTATTTATCATACAATAAAATGAAATGAGTTCTTAGGTTTTCACGATTGTTACACATAGGAAATGAGACTATTTTTCCGGATTTAAATCGTGTAAATTTGTTTTTTCAAACAAACCAGCGTATCGGGCCCTTTACAGGTCCCATGGTCGCGGTTGACTGAGGTGGTGCAGTCATCAACCAGTTATGTCTAATAATAATGAAAACCACCCTATTTTTTCTACTATAGTTATAATTAATAACTTTTGTAACTATAGTGAAAAAATAGGGTGCTTTGCAATAATATTAGACATAGCTAGTTGACGATTATACCACCTCAGTCACTCGTGATCATGGGACCTGTAAAAGGCCCGAAACGTTTGGTTTGTTTGAAAAAATAAATATACGCGATTTAAACCCGGAAAAATAGTTTCGTTTCCTATGATAATGTATAGTTGAAATACTTATATCAGGAGTCCCTTCCACATTAAAATCAGTTATGACCACGTCATATCACAGTCAATTTTAATGAAAGAGTGTATGAGTTTGTGTGTAAGAGAGTGTGTGTGACGGTGAGAATGCATGTCGTTGCATGTAAACTCAGTTTCTTCATATAATTTTATAAGTGTAACCATTTAGTAGTGTCAGTCCTAATTACCCTTCAACCCACAACACGGCAGAGCTGTCTTGTGGTAGAAATAGGTAGGTACTCCTCCCTACCACCCCCCGGTGGTACCTGCAAAGGTGGGTAATTTTTTAACCAAAAAACCTAACCAGCAAGAAAATCATATTTAGGTAAAAGCTAATTTTTTTGGCTTTTGGTGTTCCTTGTAGGTACTGTAAGTAATTCTATTTTATTTTACATCTACCTACTTATTTTGACAGTCGTTTAGTACGGAACATGGTTTTATACAATTTCAATCATCATCAATGACATCGGTCTACATTTAGTTTATTTCTAGAGATGACCATTCTGTATTCTTTGTAACGAGATAGGAACTTGGAACGGTCCCAATGTGTGGCAGTGAAATACAATACCTTTTGTGCTAATCTTTTCGTGAAATATGTCTTCTTATGGATGGGTACTTTTGGTTCTGTAACACCTGTTTTTTTTGTATTAAAAATAAGTGCGCATTGGACTTCCATCTCACTTACCTGATGGAATCTGACGATAAGATCGACGATGGAGCATGCACACCTAAAAAATGCCTATTCACTCTCGCCTTTAAAAGACCCAAGTCACCAGGAAAAGAGTTCAGGGAATTCGATGCCTTACTTTCTCAAACTCGTATCTTTTGTAATTATTCAGGAGATGGCAAAACTTTTTATTTGTTTTAAATTTTTTATCAAGGGTGTTAATTTGGATGGATTATTTTAAGAATAGGTAAAAGCCAGTTTGTGAATATGAAGGAAATGTGATGTGAAATAAACCTGCAGCATTTGTATATACAATCCATTATTTGCATTTCAGTAACTTTGTATTTTAAGATACGAGTTTTAGAAAGTGAGGCGGCGAATTCCTCTCCATATTATTACGTCCGTACTTATTACGTTTTGAATTAAAAATAGATTATTAACTATACATTTTAAGAGTGAGCAACTTGTAGGTATGTTATAAATAATAAACAGCTTTATTTATTTACATTAAAATAATAACATTTTAGATTTAAATCATCTGAAGTTACGCATATAGATAAAAAGGTAAGAGTAAGACTCTTTCAGAGTTTGAGGTGTTTCAGATTTACCTTTTTGGTGAAACTTGCATTTTGTGATAGTAGTCGTATGACGCATCTCGAGTAGCTCCGATAAAATGATGAGTAAAATATATACAATTTGAACTTAAAGCTATGATCATATTGTCATGATAGTGCCCAAGTCATAAAAAAATATAAATATTCTAATTTGAAGTTTAGACGTACTGACTCCAGTTCAAAATTAATAATGTTAATTTTATTATAGTTATTTTATATACTAAATATTTAAAGCGATAAAAAAATCAGTTAATTAGCAGTAAGCTTAGTTAAAACTCTAACAAGCATGAGTTCAATCTAATGAACTAGTTGGATCTGTTAGTTAGATTCCTAATACGTTTTCGACTAACCGTGTTGACTGTTTCTCTGTAGAGTTGGACCGATTCCAACTAACACCCATTAGCTTTGGTTCCACGATCAAAAGGTGAACTTTTCATCGATAAAACTTATTATTGGATTTACTTTAAAGGCTTTTTGCCAGCTGGCGTAATTTTTTTAAATTTTACGTACCATCGTCAATGCATTTAGACTGCTCAAATTCCACATTCTAAATAGTATAATATCATTTAACTTAGAGGACGGAAAAAAATTTCATAGTGCTTCAAGTATAATTACTATTTCCTGGGTACTGGATATAATTTCACGAGGATTTAAAATAATTTCGTCTTTGAAAGACGTATGGTATCACCAACCAGTATTAGGTCTGCGTTGTATACCTTTTTTTATTATATCAAGCGACGGGACAAACAAGTCACCACAGGCCTACCTATGTAACAGTTACAGTGCCACTCAGAGTTTTGAACCTCTGACGTCCCGACGAAATCTGACGAGCATTGCCACTGTATCTTCATCGTCATTTTCAATTCGGTGAGATGGAGGTCAAATGCGCATTTGATAAAAAAAAAATTGAAAAAAGTTACTCTGAGACTTAATTTTGACAAGTCCTGTACCTGTAGTATCATCAGCACTTTACCCTTCAAGGCCGGAACGCATTAATGCTCACACTCACCTTACTGCATTGACGATAGAAATAGTTATGGCGGCATTACTTCCCTGGACAAATTCTTTCACAAGGAGCTCTATTCCTACTAAAACTCCAAGAAAAAACATCGTACGTTCAAATCTAGTAATTATTTGTTGATATTATCAGAACGGTTATGTTTTTATATCGTGTTACCGTGGTAAAAGGTTTAGTTTCGCTCAACACGTCTTAAAATGCAGGATCAAGTAGGGCTAGCACGAAAGGGCGCGACTTGGGTGAGAGCGACATAAAGCACAGGATCGCTATGCCAGAATAGCAATATCTGGCTCTTTAAGTCGTTCTCGCACCAGTCGCGCCCTATTGTGCTAGTCCTACAGGTCTATGGCAACTGGGTATAATTTAACGAGAATCTCAAACAACTGCTTCGAAATATTAAAATTCGCAATATCATCAACCTGTATTAGGTCTGCGTTATTTATTCTCCTTAGATAATACCAGTGTGGTCACTTTCCACATTAGACATTAACCTTCCATTTAAATAATTACTGACATTGTTAGCCTTAAATGTGCATTTACATTTACAGAGGCACTCTCTCGTAATTAACCGTAAGTTCGCTAGTTTTACAAGGACAGTTGACATACTAAGGTGTGGTTTACAGTTAGTGAGCTCATCTGTACCGGTTAACCTTTTTAATGGTGACTAATGAGCTGGGCGAGGCTTGAGACCTTGGCAGTAGACACAATGATGTTTACAAGTAACGACGACGACATTGTGATCGTTCATGAAAAGTATCGTTGATCATAAATGGGGTAGTAATTACTATTATTATTATTTTTATTATGACACCAAGTAACGGGACGGTCGATTGGGCATCTGGTGGTAAGCAACACACGCGCCTGTTCATAGCAGTTGCAGTGCCGCACACTTGTGTAACAGTATAGTTCATTGTGAAAGAGTTCGTCCAGGGAAGTACTGCCACCTTACCTTTTTCTGCCGCCAAGCAGTAATGTCAGCATTACTGTGTTCCGCTTTTGAAGGGTAAGTAAGGGTGAAACTACAGGCTCATAGGACTTGTCAACTTTTGTCTCAAAGTGACGGGCGCAGTGGCGATGCCCTCAGATCTTTACGGTTTAAAGCTCTGAGTGGCACTGCAACTGTTATGGACAGCTTACCATCAGGCGCACGACTTGTTTGTCCCGTCACTTGATATTATATAAAAACAGAGCTTTAAATCGCAAAGATCGGAGGGGCAATGCGATTGCGCCCGTCAACCTGAGACATAAGTTGTAATGTCTCATGTCCCTGTAATTTCACCAGCACTCTTGTCCTTCAAAACCGAAACCCAGCGCTTGGCGGCAGTAGTAGATAAGGTGGCAGTACTTCCCTAGATGAACTCTTTCACAAGGAGCTCTACAGCTACTAAATTAGCAGTTGAACTCCTTGTGAAAGAATTCCTTCTGGAAAGTACTGCCACCATATCTATTTCTGCCTTCAAGCAGTAATCTGAGCATTACTGCGTTCTGGTTTGAAAAGGTAAGGGATTTGTCAACTCTATGTCTTTGGGTGACGCGCGCAGTGACGTTTCCCCTCAGATCGTTGCTATTTAAAGCTCTGAGTGGCATTTTTTTTATTATAGGTAGGCGAGTAACTTACGCAGACTTGTTCGTCCCGTCACTAGGTATAATAAAAAAAGCGTGTTAATGAGTCCGAATGTGGAAAGCTACGGTCCCGTCTACCCCGATGGGAAAAGGGCACGAAGTGTATGTGTATATATGTAATTGCATGTACATAGGATTTAAAGCATGTAAAAAGAAATGTGTGTACTATGTTATCTTCTAGCGGGGTTTGGCCATTACCATAGCAATAATAGCTTTGTTATTCTGATGTTCGATCTAAACCACTCTCTTCGAATCTTTATTCGTGAGGATCGAGTCGCGAATTAAACTGTTACTTTTGTATCGCGGATAAGGCTGATACTATTAAATTCAAAACTGAAATATTTATTACAATATATTACAATAATAGTTTAAGTGTAAGTACCGACATCTATTGTTTACGCCCAATAACGCCGATATTCGACCAATTGGAAGCGACTACTTGCGGTCATATAGAATATCAATGTTTTATTTGTTTTTGTGTTGTTGTCTGTTTGTATTGTGTAAGTTGCTAACCCACAGACCTAAGCATATTGTTTATTTATAAATAATTTATAGACCAGTTCTGAAATACATAACTAGCATTATTAATACGAAGATCGAACAAAGAAAAATATTTTTTTTTTAACGCACACACTCAAGGGAAACCCTGTGTTGCGGGTGCTTAACATACACATAGAATACCACAAATTAAACACCCAAACTCACGAGAGAAATAAATATAGAAATAAATATTTCTCCCGGCTCTTGAATCGAAATGGTAACCATTTAACCACGGAGGCAGTTAACATTAGATCTGACAGAACTCGATGCTGCGTTTGTATCAAACTAGTGCGACAGGTTGCGTAAAGAGAAACTTTCATAGATTTTTCACTGGCAAAAAAACTTTTAAAACCAAAAGCAAAGATTTGTAACAAACGCATAGAAGAATTCGTAGTCTGCTGACTCGATTTGTAGCTTAGTTGCCAGAGCGATCGACCTAATTTGGCACAAACGCAGTTGCGATTCCTGTCAGATCGAAGGAATTGTTTTTTTTTTAATAATTATAATAAACTACAGTACCGGTACGCTATGATGGCTGTTTTGACAGATTACAATAGTGAGGTCAAATCTCAATTCATTACCGAAACAAATACAATCAAATGCGAGTCGCATCTGTAAGTTTTTAGACTTATATCTAGTATTGCAAGTGATAGCTGATTAAAAAGTTAAAACGAAAGTAAAAATGTTTAGTTATGAAATCGTCAATTCGAAACTGCTTTGTTTTGAAGTGAGCTCAGTGACTCACGTCAAAGTGGGTTTTCCGGGGGTAGAAGTTGTGCTGGACAACGATCCTATAGGTGACGATTGTATTAGATTTGTTTTTTAAAAATTTCGAATTTGCCGAGTTGTGTCGTAAAATTATACATCCATAAATTTTACTGCACGTCACTATTGAAAACAATGTACATCAATTAGCTCCTTCAACGTAGTTAAGAATACGAAATTTGATGAGTGGACAAACGTCAAAACGGCCGTCATAGCGTGCCGGTACTATAGTGTAGTAATTTCACGTAAAAATAATCAATAACATGTTAGTTCACATTTAAGATACATTGTTTGTCACTTGTTATTTGCAATATATGTCAATATTAATGACCTGTCACAAAAAAATTTGATTGTCTGTGATAATTATAACATTTGATCACAATTACTCAATAAATGAACATTTGATATCAAAAATTATTTTTCTCTTGACTGTACTTACCTTACAAGTGAGAGGATCCGTTGGGAGTATAGTTAGTAGTAAGAAACATAGAAGGGATCAGTTGGGATTTAAATTTGGCGGTGAATCAGTTTAGGGGATCAAGTGGGAATAATCCGTTACATTGAGACGAGCTCTGTGATCGAGCGGCTCGCCGGTTTTCATGGAGTCGCTATCTTTGAGGTCCCAATCATCAATTTAGAAAAAATAACTTTTCTATATTGGTCTCGGGTCTGGGTGTTGCTGGTGCTGCTATTGTTTCTGATTTCTATAACACAAGTGCTTTAGTTACTTACTTTGGGATCAGAGCAACGTATGTGATAAAGACAATAACGTTAAATTTGTTTCCACTAGTTTTATGCATGGACGGCTTCCGTGATGGAGTGGCTTGCACACCGGTTTTCATGGTGTCGCCATCTATGAGTATCCCGGGTTCGATCCCCGGCCGGGTCAGTGTGGAAAAAACAACTTTTCTATACAGTCTCGGGTCTGGGTGTTTGTGGTACCGTCGTTGTTTCCAATTTCCATAACACAAGTGCTTTAGCTAGTTTATTTAATATAACATCAAGTGACGGGACGAACAAGCCGTTCCGCCTGATGGTATCTACACGCCTGTCTATAAGAGTTGCAGTGCCACTCAGAGCTTTAAATTGCAAAGATCTGTGGGGCACTGCTACTGCGCCCGTCACCCTGAGAATACGTTGCCATGTGCCAGTAATTTCACCAACTTACGTTGTGATCAGAGCAACGTATGTGATGTTGTCTAATATTTATTTACTTATAGAACTTTTGGTTATAATTGTTCCATGTGGAACTGAGTACATGGAACTAATGAGAATAAATCATGTTGTTTAATAGATCTATTTATAATATTCATTACAATCAATAGAAATTACTATTATTATAACAAAAAAGTCGTATCGTGTGTTTAAAGGATGACGGGAGCGTGAATTTGTCTAATAGTGTCATGTTGTTGCGTCATTACTCTCTGCAAACATTTTACTACAACCTCCCCGTATTACGTCATAAGGGCACTGATTTGAATAACGTTTTCGTGGATAAAAACACACTATGTTTATGGATAAATATCAGAGCTATTGGAGTTTTATGAAAAATGACGATTGCATTGTTTACGTATATTATTCATATTCATTATTTGATTTTGTAAATGAAACTTTTTAACTTCCAGTAGGTTGTGGTTATGAGTTCTTGGTCGGTTCCGAAAAACACTTTGATATTCACAAACTAAATCTTCGTGATAACTGATAAGCAGGGATCGGAATAGTTAGAGTTTTCTTTACCTAAACTTCGAGGAACATGATGGAAAATAGACACTGCCTTACGATAATATTTTTTAGGTTCTGGATCTGTTCGGGATTCGGGAAATCATTTAAGTACATTAAAATTAGACGCATGACTTGTTCGTTTCGTCAATTGATATTATAAAAAAAACAGTGTCGCAAAGTTAACAACATAAATATAGTGTACCTGCCTGTCCCCAATTGCGTCAATTTTTAGATTCATCCCATTACTTGGTATTATAACAAAAAAATTACAATTTAGTGCACTTTTTTCATGGCCATTATAAAATTATTTCAGCGCCCGCTTCAACAAGATATGTAAGTGATAATGTTGAAATGGGTTCATTGTTAGCACACACTGAAGACAGTAATGATTTCTAAAATGTAACGTTTGTCGCTTTTGTTGTACTTTCTCTATTCAAAATTAAGACTATTTTGTGCGCATTATATCTAATTATTATTATCTTAGGATTGTGAAAAGGTAACTTTTAACATTTCGCACCCCTCATGGAAGAATGGAATAAGTAGAGTTACGTAAAAAATGGTTATTGCTCTATAGCAATAACCTAATAGTAGGTTTATTTTTATAGTAGGTACAGAAAAATATAACCCACATCCTCTCCAATTCTGGTAACTCTTTCTACAATATTAGTCGATAGAGTTACAATAATTGGAGAGGATATAGGTTACATTTTTCTGTATCTATTGGAGCAATAAAAGTTTTTGACGTAACTCCACTTATGCTATTCTTCCATGAGGGGTGCGATTTGTTTGTTTAGATATGAAAATAATACATCTATTGTGTGACATTAATATCAGGCGCTCAATTGCACAAACAAACTTTAATGCTGCCATAGACAACATGCTAACATTGATGATGCTTTGCTACAGTAACGGACACTTTTGTAGTGCATCTTTAAATTTTAGCAATACGTTTTTAAATTCAGTTTCCCAAATACAAAAAATGTATTCTGAGATTCCTTCTTTACAATTGAGCAATAATATTTTCTTCGGTAATGTTTGCAAGTTCAGGATTTGGACATATTGGCTTCGATCAGAATGCAAACGAGGGGCCTTTATGAATTATTCAGGCCTTCCCCTGCTTCCCCTTAACTCCACGTGTGGCTTTCGCAAGTCATCGATATTCATGCGGGGAATATAGTTTAACAAGTGTACTTAGTTCAGAGAACAGGCTAGCTTCGCTTTCAATCTCATCGGCGTTTGAGCAAATTCAGAAATTGACTTCCTCCACTTGTGTAAACTGTGACCGCCAATGGATCAGAAAAAGTTTTATTGTTAGAAGCTGAACTACGTACCTGTTTCAGTGACAGATTGTGTGCTATCTCGTCGACTTCTTGTGATTTAGTACCTGCAAAAAGTAATATATTCGTCTTCAAGTGGAAAAAATATACACATTTCATTTGTAAAGTTTAGTGTGGCCGTTTTAATACAGCCTTCTTGTACAACGCCTGAAAAAAAATGCTGACTTTTTTACGGTAGCAAGTGACGGGATCACATGGCTTGTGGACGGGACGAACAAGTCATGCGCCTGGTGGTAAGGGTGGTAACACGCCTGTCCATAGCAGTTACAGTACCACCCAGAGCTTCAAATCGCAAAGATTTGAGGGGCACTGCCAATGTGGCCCTCATCCTGGCACATAAGTTGATAAGTCTCATGTGCCTGTAATTTCACCAGCAATCTTACCTTTCAAAACTAGAACACAGTAAAGCACACATTATTGCTTGGCAGCAGAAATAGATAAGGTGGCAGTTCTTTCCTGGAAGAAGTGTTTCGCAAGGAGCTCTTTTGCTAGATACTGAAATATAACATAAGCGGTATTGTTTGTTTATATGAGGTAATATTCATGGTATTTAACATTACGCTACAGGCTTTTTTATAACAGCCAATATAAGTACCATTTTGTAAAGTCTTGGCTACGGAGCTGTTCAAGTTTCATGAAATTTGAAGATTGCATTGTTAACTAAATTGCAATGTGTTATTTGATCATACATTTCCTCGCTCATGACTTCGCTACTTCAATCGAAAGTTCGAAGCGTGACTAGCTCGAACGAATGTGAAATTTCATTTAACTTCTCCAACGAAATTCGTAATTTTAAACTTAAGTTTTACTTTCAGCAGAACTCTTGACTCTATTTGGAATATCTAGAATGATATTATTATCATTGTTATCAATAATAACCAGCACTCGTAGCACCGCATTAGGAAAACCGCGTGACTTATTCCAATGTGACCATGGTCGAGTTTTAGATATTTGACAAGCCAGAAAAGATAGTCACTATTTTCTGGGTGCAATCAGATCTTAGTTAGGAGTTGTGATTCTCGAGATTCAAAAATGCTGCTGCCGGAATAAGCTTATTTAATTTATAAGTTTTAGTTTATTTGCCATGTTTTTACAATCTTTTTAATTACATATTTATTTCAAAATAGTGTTCTATAAGTAGGTTCTATAAGTAGGCAAGACTGCCATCATCGTCTTTTGTCCTGAAGAAAGTCGGTCTAATCCTGTTAGTCTAGCGAGTTTGTCTTTGTGGCTAGTCAGTCCCCTGGTACTTCATGGAGGCTGGACGCTGGTCATTTATGGAGGTTGGACGCGACATGTCCTTAAATATATAACTTAGTTAATAAGAATAATTTATTTAAAAACAGGTGTTTTGTGTATGTTAAAAATCAAATTGGATCAGACAAGCACATCGATTACCTCAAATCTGTTAATTTTAAATCGTCTCAGTTATGTGTCGATAGAGTATTTATCAATGGCAGGATTTTGTACGTTTGGTATTCTGCTAAAAGTTAAGTGTAGTGGCTTGTCATCTTCTGGTATTTTGCTATCGGTGACGTAGTTTACTAATTATTTGACACAAAAAATACATTAAATTTGAATACTAATTTGCAGCTTAAACGAGATAAAAATTAAGATATCGCACTGCAATAGTGTTGTAAATCAAAATATGTGAAGTTCAAGATTATACTATTTTTGAACGTGAAATCCGATTCTTTACACGTCAAAAAAACCGTCATTAGAATATTGTAAGAAACTATTAAAAGATGGCGCCATGAGTCACTGTTGATGGTTTACTAACGTTTGTAATACCTCCTCCAACATGACTTTTAATTATGATCGGAATTCATAGATTTAATAAATAGGTTCGGAATTCGACAAGTGAGAACGTGTGTCATGTTATTAACAATTTTTAACCTATACATAGCTTTAAATACGCTCTTTCACGGGAAGTGATTAATCCGTTTTCAACAATTCTGAAAATAATACACTTTTTGAGTTAATACACTATTCTAATAATAGTGCGATATGCTTAGTAATTTCCATGATTCAGTTAAGTTCTCTGATCATCAGCGATTGAATAAATGAAGAGCCGTCGGTGCCATTCCACTGACACTCTATTGAAACTACACTGCCATTTTATAGTAGCAGTAGAGCTCCTTGTGAAAGAGTTCGTCCAGGGTAGTACTGCCACCTTACCTATTTCTGCCGTCAAGTAGTAACGTCAGCGTTACCGGGTTCCGGTTTTGAAGGGTAGGGGTGCTGGTCAAATTACAGGCACATGGGACTTGTCAACTTATGTTTCATGGTGACGGGCGCAGTGGCAGTGCCCCTCAGAGCTTTGCGATATAAAGCATGTTCGTCCCGTCACTTGATATTATAAAAAAAATTGCAGAATATCTGCAATATAATTTCAGTCGAGTCTCAATGGAATTACAATGACCAGTGGTTTCAAAAAAACTGAGCAAGGGAATTCTGTGTTACTATGAGTACCAGAGCAATAGAGCATTTATGTACTTATCTTAATAAGTGGGTACTTATTAATCATGGCTGGGTAGCCATGTCCATACTGCTGAAATGTATCATAAATCATGCTGAATATGTATTTAATCGAGACTTTTTTGTCTACAATTTTATATTGTGACGTCTTGATAGAATGACATGATTTCGGTCCAACATTTAATTCAGTGCTAGTCAAATGTATTGTGTCTACACTCGTCATATGTATTAGGGGTTAAAGTGTCAAAGTGGCGTTCTGAAGTTTTGACCACTTTGAAATGAAATAAAGAATTGAAAAAAAAAA
>NW_020654422.1:16343339-16452069 GCF_003589595.1 Hyposmocoma kahamanoa
TTCCGCGTCGGAACTCGTATTCAAAAATCACTCGAATTTTCGCAGTAGCCATCTTTCTTGTCTAAATTGAATAACAAAAACATTTGAAAGTCGATATTCAAATGTTTCAAATTTAAAAAAAAATCACAGAAACCATTTGAAAAAAGTTTCATTCGAAAACCTCAAACCATGAAGATTCTATTAAAATTCAAAGAACCTATTGCAATAAAACGGCAATTTCATACTTTAACCCCTAATAATAATAAAAATGGAAGCAAATTGATTTGCTACCTACTCCTAGAATCCCATAAAGGTTCAAGTGAATCGAACAATCGACAATTCAGGATGCCTCGAAGAGAGGCGAAACGCGTGTCAAGTATAATATTGGTAAGTAGCGTTTGTGACTGTTGTTGCGCTTGTGTTAATTTGTTATTGTTACTCGGAGGGTAGGAAAAGTTAACTGCATGAAAAAATATTCAACACAAGCGCACCTATTTCGCACGATTTAACTTGTACTGGGTTCGCGAAGCAGCAATGTAATTAATTTTCATTTTTATTGACATACATTTCTGCATAGTAATGCTAGAATCTAATAATTATTTAACTCATTTATTCGGAATTATTATACACTATAGTCTGTATCGTATGTTTGTATCGTATAGTCTATAGCGCAAAAGTGTTATCCGCTTGCAAAACAGCTAGTGATTGCAGTCGATAAATATTCCATCGACTATCGACTGATACGTTTTGGTTACACATTATGCAATAAATAGCCGAACTTGTATCATTTGAATCACCATCGGCCCATTATTCGTCCAAATGCTGGACACAGCTTCATTTGAATTACCAATTTTGTAAGTTCATATATACATACACTGCATTTAGAATTGTCTATTAAAAATACAAAGAAAGACATATTTTAAAGTTTTTCATTTCAATTCCATACCGACCATATCCGTTTGTCCTTATCAAAACGTATATAATTCGATGAATTTTTTTCTCAAAATAGGAATAAAGAAATCAGAGTAATCATTAGAACGTCATAACATTCACAATTCAGACATTTTACGTTCTTTCACAATGTACCGATAAAACTGTCAACAAGAACTATTAAAAATTTTATGAAAACTAGCAACCCAGCAATACTTATTTGTTATGCAAGGCTGGGAAGTTGTTGTTTGACGCGAGTGTTTGTATTGAAACCTGAGCAAGAGAAAGGAGTTCAGATTGAAGCATATCCTGAGCATAGCGAGGGTTCCAAGCCACGAGACGCAAAACAACTTTGTTGCACAGTGAAACACACAACTTCTCACCTCACTATAGCGAGGAAAATATTAGATGAAAGAAAAACAGTTGAACTATAAAACATCAGATTTTTTAATTAAAATAAAAAGTTTATCTACGGATGCGTTCTGAATTTACACCTCAGCAATTTTTATTCTTGTTTTCAAAGCACAAGTACTTTTATTTTGCGTGATTAAGTGACTATTAAAATTATTGTAGTTTTTCGACGAATTAAAATAATTTACCAAACAATTAGTTATTATTGTCAATTAAATGTCAACAATAATAAGAATAAAATATACCAATGGATTCATATTACATAAATAAATAATGTACGACAAATCGTATAATTGAACGTGCCATTATCTTTATTTTTTTAACGAAAGAAAGAGTTATGTGCACTACAGTCGATCGTCAAGTTCGAATTTCAAAAATCTTTTCCACGCTAGCAAAAAACGGTTTTGCGCGCAGTTTTCTAATGAGAAAGAAAATCTATTCGAGCTAGTCAGGTGAAAATATCATTTTACGCCGACTGTAAAAAAAACAAACTATATACTACAGTTCTTAAACGATCTGTTACGTAGTTACATCTGCGTTACTAATCCTCAAATATATGTATGTGTAGTGTGATATTTATACCTAAACAGACTATTGCGCATTCAGTGACCTGCTGAACATTACACGACTATATATACCTCATTATATATTTGATCTCAATAGCATCTGGATTACGTAATGTGAAATTTGAAATTCACGTCATTGTCAGTTTTATCACATTGCAAGCCTCGGAGACTTCCGCGTTCTAATATCTGCAAGATATTGGAAATAATTGAAATTCTCATTCCTTCGAAACTTGCGAGGAACTTATGTAATATTCGAAAGCACCAAATTATGCCCTTTTTATTTACAGGTTTGGTTACTTCTATGTTTAAATGTATGACAGTTTTGTTAAGTAAAAGGTCTCTTCTCACAATGATAGGGCGTAATCTGTGGTTCGCAATACAGATTGGGAACTTCACATGTGCGTCGAAAAGCTCATGGTAAATTTCTAGTTAAAATTTCGCATATAAATTCCGAAAACTCAGAGGTGCAAGTCCGAATCCGAAGCTACGGCTCTTTGCTTGAAAACCGTAGGTCGATCGTTAGGTTACCACGGCTGTAAGTTCTTTTGTTAAGACATGGTGTAAATTATGAAATTTTTCGAGCCACATTTTACATTCAACGTTTTAAATAACATTTTAAGTTTTTAGGTTAGGAAGACATAAGACAGAAGTACTAATTAATATGTTTCAATGTATTTGAATTTCCATTATTAATTATTGATTAATTAAATTTAATAAAAATTCGTATTGTTAAAGTGAAATAATTTTTTTTTTACAATATCAAGTGACGGGTCGAACAAGTCGTGCACCTGGTGGAAAGCGACACGCCTATCCATAACAGTTGCAGTGCCACTCAGAACTTTAAATCGTAAAGGTCTTAGCGTCAGTGTCACTGCGCTCGTCTCCCTGAGACATAAGTTGACAAGCCCCATGTGGCCGTAATTTCACCCGCACCATTATCCTTCCAAACCGGAACGCAGTAATGGTCACATTAATGCTTGGCGGCAGAAATAACTAAGGTAGGCAGTACTTCCCAGGACGAACTCTTTCACAAGGAGCTCTACTGCTGCTAAACGGAACGCAGTAATGCTCACATATATGTATATATGATATATTCTTTGGAAAATTAAAAATACAGTAATTAATTAATAACTTTTGTAACTATAGTGAAGAATAGCGTGGTTTGAATTAATTTTGGACATGAGCGCCAGAAACTTTGGTTCGTTTTAAAGAAACAAATAGGTATAACCTAACCTCCGGTTAAAAAAACCGACCTCAAAAGTCATTCATCCCCTAGTTTGCCACCCTTAGAAGTATAATATTTTCTTGAAATTTAAATGGGACTACATCTGAGGTGTCTTCTTTCCAACAAAAAAAGAATCATCAAAATTGGTTCACAAATGGCGGAGTTATCGCGTAACATACATAAAAAAAAAACATACAGACGATTTACGAACCTCCTCCTTTTTTTGAAGTCGGTTAATAATACGCCGTTTAGATCCGAAAAAATAGTTTTACGTATATTTTCTATTTCATTTTTAAACAGTATACTGTATTGATCTATATAAAGATAGATATCAGTCTTTTGAAGTGTATAGTCATTATCCTCAATCTATTTATAAGTCCCACTGATGGGCACGGGTCTCCTCTCAGGCGAGGGTTTAGGCTATAATCCGCTACACTGGCCTATTGCGGGTTGAGAACTACTACAAGTTTTCCAAGGTTTATGAACCTTCGTCGACTAGGTTTCCTCACAAAGTTTTTCTTCACCGGAAAACTCATGGTAAATTTCAGACTAAATTTTCCGCATAAATTCCGAAATTCAGAGGTGCGAGCCCGGACTCGAACCCTGGCCTGTACTTGAGAGGCGATAGGTCCAAACCATTAATCTATCGTGACCTTTTTCACTTATAAAACCACAGAGATGATGTTAAAAAACATTTCTCATAATGTTTCATTAAAAAGCATTTTCTACGACGCGGAAACTTGGATCACACTAATAAAAATTCTAACAATGTGTCATACGTCTGTAAATTCAGTAGACATTTCGGTAAACACTTTTAGTTCGTAGCCATTCGAGGGTCACGGAAGTTTGAGCTAAGTTTTAATAACTTAACTTTTAACAAGGTTATATTGTAACAATAAAATATAACAGCATAACCACAACGATGAAATAAGTGGTGATAAAATTAGAGTAATAATAGAGGAAGAAATGCTTGATAACAAGGGTTTTTTTTTGTTATGAAGCATTAGCTGGTACCTGCGACTTTGTCTGCGTAGAAAAAATACTTTGAGTAACCTACCGTACTATAATATGGGGTTAAAGTATTGAATTCAATACAATTATTGACTTCAATACATCGATTCAACCTGTATAAGGAAGACTAACTCATGCCCAGGAATTCGTTCGTTTTTTGAATCCAGTAGTTTCTTAGTTAAGTAGTTCATGCATATACGCACACACATCACTGTGGGGACGAGTTCATTACTAAATCGCACGTTTAAATTTTGAGAGTACCTACCGCGAATTATTACTACAATTAAAAAAAATATAACTACAATTTCTTTTTATTTAAATATTTATAGAATATCATCATGAAGTATTATTTAACATTCCAGTGTGGTTACCTGAAATATTCTTTAATATTTCACGATGTATATTCGAGTAATTAAATAAAAAAAAAATTGTCATCAAAATTGAGTACAAAAAAGTTACCTGAAAATTACTGAAAAAACGTTGCAGAAAAATAACTTAATATTTTATTTAAGAGTTGTGCAACGATAAGATGATGTAAGGTAAAACTCAAAAGGGTTTATGTTACATCGCTTTAGTTTTTCTTGAGCTAATTTGTAATGTGTTTGTATAATAAAAAGTACGTTATAAACCAAAACAAAGCAGATAGAAAATTCGTAAGGCCCGTTGGTTCTTTCCATACACTTAGTTGGCATAGCGTCTGACACGGTTTGCTAGAAGACGTTGGTTTGAATCTAGTCGACCGAAGGAATTTTTTCTAAGAATTCGATCTTTGTTTTAATAATTATAATAAACTAGTGGAGTAATTAATTTCCACAAAAAATCATTGAATATCACGGTGGTGTAGTGAAACACCCTAAATGAATATGTAATAAACTTTATTGTACTATACTATTTTTATGTGTTGTTTATTTCTTACAAAAGGCATAAATATAAATTTTCAGATCATATTTATGCCTTTTTTACTCGAGAAACAATTAGTTCTACATACAAACTTTCATTCCCTATTTCACCCCCTTGAAGATTTATTTGTGTGACGAAAAGTAGCCTATATCCTTTTCCCAGGTCGCATTTAGCTCTCTATGGTTCAGTAATTTAGACGTGAAAACGGAACAGACGATCTTAGAGGATGGAAAACACGATATAAGTTTGGATTTTATTAATTATCACTGAAAATGAACATATAATCAAAGAGATTTGTATCGATTTGAATATAACCGCTGTTTACATTTCCTTTATTACAGTTTAGTTTTTTTTCACTCAACCCACACGCTAGGGAAATCCTGTATCTCGTTGATGTCATTTGTTTTAGTGATAAGCTGTACAGTGAAACCTTTGCCTACTCAAAGAAATGAGTGAAAATTTATTAAAAATATATATTTGTGACTTAGAGGATGGAAAAAAATATAGTCTAAGCTACTGATATGAAATGTGAAATGTCCCCTGTCACTGTACAAGCAAAACTAGAACAATTAGGCTGCATGGTATAAAGACCTTCGCCTTTCCGCAAGGAAACAGGGAAAAAACTACTAACAGAAGAGCTAATTAATAATAATGAAGTTAAATTTGAAAGGAACCAACGATATCTATGTACTAGCGTACTTGAAGTCTCTGAAAGAAACTCGTATTTTTCCTTTAGTGGACGTCGTACGACTGAAATGTAAAAAATAGAATTAAAAAAAATTAGAAGAAGCTACGCAACATCTTTTCATTCGCAACTTGAAAACAAAGTCAACAAAACCTTCTAAAGTATGCAATACAATGACGTCATTATTGGAGAACGATTGACAATTTCTGTTTGTTCAGATTTTAATTCCATTGTTTTAAAGTCGAGTTCAGCACGTCCGGAATATTCTAGTCGGATATCTTCTGAATTCTTTGTAACATTTTTACATACTTACGTGACAACTTACTTAACATAGTCATAGCTCGGAATATTGATCTTAAAATCAAAGGAACTATAGCAAGGACTCTTTCTGTATTTCTCTACGTGACAAAATTGACTCTGCATTATTTTTCGTTAGGAGACCTAGGTAAACGAATATTGTAAAATCTCCGATTGACGTTGATGGTGATGATGGATTCAATCATCATTGTTGATTATTGTTGCTTAGTCATGTCTCCAATATGACATGAATATAATGTAAAACATGACAAATCTTATTGTTCATCAAATCGGAGAGGACAAAAGTCGTGTATGTTTAAACAACAGATAGATTTTGCTGTTTTCTATAGGCGAATAGGAAATATTAAAATAGTTTAAATTCTAATGGATCTTTAAACACATCTTGATGCTTCATTTGAGTTTTTACAGTTTGTAAGCGTTAATCATTATCTCTATTTTTTAATAAAATAAATGTGTCACAATACTGGAAATGTAGGTTCATCATCTCATCACCATGACGAATGAACTTTCTATCCCGCTAAATCAGTCAAGACTCATTTCAAACCGTTTTCTTCTATAAAAAACTATTTTTTTTATAGAAGAAACATTTCTTTATAGTATTTCATCTACCCTCCTTTAATTTAGTTCCGCAGGTAAAGACCGTGCTTCACGTAAGTTTTGTAAATAGCACTCGGGAAAGGATACGTGTCAGAATATAAACCAACACTGCCGACACAAACTTACCACTCTTTCTGTTATGATAATATTATACTGATGTGTATCAAATTTTTAAGATAATACGATGTTTTGAACTTTGAATTGTAGAATACTGACCCTAATAAGAAAACTCCTACAGCAATTGATGGGGCTGGCAAAGTACCCAGTGCTGATAAAAGGCCTTTACGAAAAGAGGTTGATAATAAAAATTCAGCAGAAAGTTTTACTACAATCATTGAACTCAGCAGTTCGGAGGTAAGAATTGAAATCAAAGGTGCGTCATTTCCATATTGTAAACGGAAGTCTAACCGACATCATGCGTCATGTGATAAAATGCAAACTGATAAACAACATGTCGCATATTGGAATATATAATGAGACACTACTTGGAAGAAAGATTTATTGGCGATAAAGATTCAACTGACTGGCTAGCTATAAATAAAGTATCTATATTTGTATAAATTGTTAAAGAAGGTAAACAATAAATAATAATAATATTACTTTCTCTTTTGAATCTCAGCGTAAAACAAGCAAAGGTAATTTCAGAATTACCATTGTGGTCCACTCGAATAATGAACGCGTACGGTATCGTGGTCGTTGTAGTACTATGCAAATCAAGCTTGACTGCATTGGATTTTGCACCGTTTTCATTCCAAGTGGCAGGGAGTAGAGCTTGCGTGCTCTGAACCCAGTATAAGCCGTCGTTCGTAATATCTAATCAAGCGACAGTGGTACTGTTTCGGATAAATACGTAGCGTAGTGCGCAGTGAGGCGGGAGGTAACCAAGTGTAAAGATACAGAGTTAGTTTTTATTGATTCGGTACCTTATACACGGCGTTGTTACTAAATCAAATGTTGTTTCCGTTACAATGTTTTTGGAAGATTGCACAGGCTTTTTTTATATCCCATATAAATCCATAAACAGTTAATGCACATTTGTATGGAATGGACAGGCAAAAATACCAAATTTCTGAAAGGCGTATGAGTTAGCAATATTTAGAATTATTCTATTCTTCACAAGCGCTGATTTGCTTAATAAAGTTTCGCTACAGGCTAAATATTCGCTATAGTGTCTCGCCATACCAAAAATATTTATGTATTTGTTATAATCTAGAAAAACATAGGTATTATTATTTTAGTGGAATTTCTGCTAACTGAAACTATGAATGTGCTTTAATTGTTAGTAATATCGAAGGTAATGAGGAAAAAATAAAAAACCTCTTTCTTATGTATATAGTTATCTCACAGTTAGAACTCCGAGTAGTAGTTTTCACACGATTACACGTCAATGGTGTGATTGATGGATGAGGACCAGCAACAGTATAATGTGTTACGGCTAGTTACATATTTTGGAGAAGCCTAACTCACGATCAAATATAATAAATAGTTCCCGTATTAGATAATCGATTACGCAGGGAGTGCAGGGTGCAAACTTGCACTGACGCCGCATTATCTTTGCCAGCTTGTCAGTTATACCACGAGAATACCGAAAACCTTTCTTAACAGACGGCATTTTGTTGACAACTGATATAGATTTTACTTTTATATTACAGACCGGTACATTGTGTATTGTATTGTGATGTCTGCACCTTAAGTAGCTTCTACCACAGTGGAGAATGTGGCAAAAACAATTAGGGCGTTACAGGTTAGCCGACTGGAATGGACTTAGTCATGGTACGTAACCATGGCAGCAACTGTGCTTTTTTTCTGGCGAACTTTCGAGATGTGCATACACCACAGAGAAACGTATAACAAGCCCAACCTAACCACACTCTGAAGCTAAATGAACTTAAAGCTCGCGGAGTTTAACGGTGGCTGGTCTTGCTGGAGTAAATAGGTTGTGCTAAACTCGAATGCGCAAAGCTCCTAATAGAGTAGTCCAACAGCTGAAGAATCTCTTAATAAATTTCCAATTTCCACACATCTCTTGCGTGAGATTCCGAGTCATCGAAGCTTGCTAATGTGCAAACTGAGCCCAAATAGGGTTGTTGGGAAGATTGTTAATTAACTACAGGAGAATCTTATTCTTGGTTATACTCTAAATGACTATAGTGACTGTCTTCAGATATACCTTAAAATAACACGACCTTAGTAATTATTGTCAATGCGGACTACGTCAAGGTAGCTTTTGCAGTGTGCTTTTTGTATTGGATATTGTGGAGAGAAACAAGGTGAGCCACATGCTCTATGGTATTCCTAGACAACTCCAAAGACGATTGAGACGGTCTGCAAGTTTTTATTACCAAGTTTCTCTGGATGCAATGTGTAAGATATATAGCTCTATACTAGTGCCACCGCGCACTTATAGCACTTTATTTAAGTCACGACACTCCAATCACTCTAAAATTTAATTATGCAAATTCTCTTAATGGTGTTATATGAAATGGTTTGTTCATCGTCACTATTGTTACACGTCATCGTATTGCGCACTTATAGACTCGAATTTCGTAAATGGAAGCAGTCTCACCGGAAAGTGAATTATTTACTCGTATTTCTTAAGGTAAATCCCAGTGTCGAGAGTTATTGTATTAAGAGACGTAATTACCTGGTAAAGCTGAGGGACTATAACAATGTTAATAGGCTTAGGGGTTGAAGATAATAATATTTGTTAGTATTTATGCATAGATTATATATATTAGCGGATCGCACTAGTATGTGCCAAACTTGTGTACTGACTTTAATAACACTATTACATTAATCTGGCTAAGATTGTTAGAAACAGAGAAAAATGTATATCTACAGTTCGTGGATGTAAACTTCCGGAATAACAAATAATAGGAAAGGTTATACAAAAATATTTCCGAATCATTAGAATTTATGTGAGTTAACATTCAATTTAACGTTTCGCTGTTGTCTGAAACGTTTTGTTCGTGGCTTTTATTTTGTTGTCGGGTCGATAACGCCTCTTTGCCCTGTTGCTGATTTTTGTGGGACTTTTTTTTATAAAAAGTAAGGGTGTATTTGACCTTCATCTCATCTGATGGAAAGTGACGATGAGGTGGACAATGGAGCTTATGCTCTTAAATAGTACCTATACACTCTCACCTAGGTAAGACCCAACTTATAACATTCAGTAAATAAGTCAGTTGGCAGGGAATTCCATTTCATAGCTGTTCGATATAAATGTGGAAGCGTAACGCTCCTTGCGAGTCCTTGGAATATCCACAACATAGGAATATCCTCCTCATATACTTCATGACATCGGTGGCCCAACGGTTTGAGCTGTGGGCACTGGATGAGGAGTTCCTGGGTTCGATTCCCGGTAGGAGTAATAAAAAAAAAACTTTTCAAAATTCATTCAGGTGAAAGTGTTTTGGGAATTGCCCCAGAGTGAGTTCCATTCGTGGCACTTATAATACAGGGAATTTTTTGAGACCAGGCAATTGGTGTCATTGTCTGAAACATTATTTATTATTATTATCGATATCTATTTTAGGTTTTCTCCAAAATACTATTATTATTGTAGAAGTGGAACATCAGTCTACGTTTCGTCCTTTTTTCGCATACTGTACAATAATATCGTCAAGTGTCAATGTCATCAGGATCAAGCAGTAAACTTTTAAGATTTAATTAGAAAAATATCAAAGATGTGTCCACATAAGCATGTGATGTGTAAGCATTAGATATCTGATAACTTTTCACAAGAGATGAAAGGAGTGCGGGGCAATCCAATTTAAGTTGTAATTTCACAGTATGTCCAATGCAATGGTGTTTATGTCTCACTGCTTTTCTGCTCAAAGCTCGTATTTACTGGACTGGAAAAGACAATTAAACGCCACGTTAAGGCGGTTAACACACGGTTTAATTTTCTATGAAATTTTCCCCGGCGGCGACAGTATATTATCCACCAATAGCGCACAAAAATGGTAATAAGTTACGTCACGTGTGAGCAAGAAGATCTTAGGAAACTCTTGTCCAAATACGTTTATTTAAGTGTATTAAAGTTATCGATATAATGGTGACGGAAGGGAAAAAAGGAATTCAGTAATATATATTATAACATAATCCCAAACCGTGTAAGTATTGAAATATTTTTCTCAGAAACATAAGTTACCCGTACAGGTAGAACGTGTACATACTACCTCTGGTTTGGTATTTTTACACGTCGTGTGTACCGCCATATTTCCGCTTCGTTGATCAACCGACACTATATTTTATTGGATATTGGAATTTTCCTGCTCGGAATGACGTGGATATTTTAGAAAACCCATTAAACTTTTTTATTTAATTACGAATGCGACTTGTTAAACCTCAACTTCTGTACAAAACAGATGCATTTTGAATATGAGTGTCTGTATGCAAGTATTCATCATTCCACTGCTGAGTACAGGTCTCATCTATGACAGGGCTTAGGTCGCAGTCCACCAAGCTTCAAACATACAGTTAACATTGTAATATTTTCAAGGGTTATTAGGAATTCCACAGTGGAAGGAAACAGGTGGTCAATACGTATAACGGCAACCATAAATACCGGATTGGACCCCGCCCTGTTTGTACCGCGAATTGCGAGGGGAATGAGGATATTGATACTTATAAATTTATAAGGCGCTTGTGTGCAATTTTTTTGATAGATTTAGGGTAACTGATCCTTTGAAAATTTTATGTAACGAGAGCCTAGCAATTAGCGTTCAGTAAGTTTGATGAGGCAGTCCCGGGTCGGGCGTCTTGGGCTGTGCCCCTGGTACAAATTTCGTACAGGAATTCCCTTGGGTAAGCTAGGCACTTAATTGGTGAGATTATCCATATTATGTTACAATTACTAAAGTTGCCAGCCTCCTGGGCTCGATGCCGGGTGTACTTTGATAAAAATGTTCTACCTCTAACTAAAACTGAACAAAACTCATCTAAACTTTTACATTTTTTTAATAGCAGCAGTGTGCAAGAGTTCGTCCAGGGTAGTACAGTCACTTTACCTATTTGCCATTACTGCGTTTCGGTTTTGAAGGGTAACTGGTGATAATACCGGCTCATGGGACTTTTCAACTTATGTCTTAAGGTAACGGGCGCAGTGGCAGTGCCCCTCAGATTTTTGCGATTTGAAGCTCTGAGCGGTACCGCACCTGTCATGGACAGGCGTGTCGCCAAGTACCAAGAGCATGACTTGTTCATCCCGTCACTTGATACCATAAAAAAAGACTTGGTAGGTCAATAAGTACAGGTAGACAATTCATTTTATTGCACTATCATCAAGAGAAAACTAGAAACTAAAAAAACAGTAAAACTAGATTAACGGCTTAAGCTTATTTTATCCTTGTGTCTAAAAGAACTTGAGCCGTCTACATCCCTTAATCTTGGAGGACACCCGTATCCAGAAGTGGGATGTGTCCACACGCAACATACTAAATCCTCGTGTCGGAAAAGAGCTTATAAGCTTTTCTGATTGGATTATTTTTGCGCTGCCAGCATTATTTTCATTATTGAGTGTTATTAATACCAACAGACAAATTAGGCATCTTACAAATTGTAATCCTACGAATTTCAGCTGCGGAACAAATGTTTGTACAGAATAATTCAAAGTCACAAGTCTGGGAATCGTCCTCAAGAACAATGTAGTTTTGTGCCTGCTGGAGATATATCGGAAAACCATAATTCAAAACACGTAACGCTCTCTTCGTTGTAGCAGACAAGTTTTAATGAAAAGAAGACAGTTACGGTGACAGACATCCGTGAGGTGAATTTCAATCAGTGGTGTTTTGTAGTTTTTGTTTAATTTTGTTTTCTGTTTATCTACAGATCAATGTGTGCTTTAATTCCTAAACCTAAGAACATCGAGTTCTTAGGTTTCCGCGGTTGTTACACATTGGTAATGAATCCATTTTTTTCGGACATGCAAAGGGCCCGAAACATTGGTTAGTCTGAAAAAACAAAGATACACGATTTAGATAAGAACAAATTATATAATTTGATGGGAATCGATAAAGATTTTTTTCTATAGCACTAATTAGTGAGAACGCTTTTCATTTGGCATTCTTTGATCATCCGGTACAAAACGTCGGGACAACCGAGTGCATAAGCATGCATTCCGCAGAAAGCATGTCCCTAGATGCAAAAACCACACTCAAATATGAACTTTAACATCAAATAGACATTTTAGTTTTCTAGACATTTTATTTTAAAAGTACAATACGGTATTTCGAATGCGCACCGACGTGCTCCGGCAGGTGTGTATTATAAGTTATAATGTTTTGTTTGAAGTGTCGTTCTTTGAACATCCACTTTGTCGAGTCAGGCTGATAATGCGGTTGTAAAAAAATACGTAGGACCAATGAAAAAGTAATTTCTATTTTTATAAATTACAACGAACAGATTTGTCACTGAGGCTTTGTCGCCGACAGAAAGGTCGGCCTTTCAACTTTCTCATAATCCGTTAGTGAAAGAATTGTGCACCAACAATTTGTTACCCTTTTTTTAATAGACATTCATTTGTACGTTTTGACTTTAAAAGGACTCTCTGAGTGATGGACAAACCGTGAAAAGTTTAACTTTTTTTGTTGTTATTAAATCTATTATTTCTAATCGGCTATTGTGAATTGAAAACGAAGGTCTGAACTAAATAAAACAATGTCCATCATCATCATGGGTTGATCCCATTTACATGTTCCACTGCTGGGCAGGGGTTTCCTCTCTGGCCAGGGTTTTAGGCTATAGTCCCCCACGCTGGCTCAATCGGGTAGGAAACTTCACACGTTTTCCAAGGGTTGTGAACCTTCTTCGACGTGCTGGTTTTATAACGATGTTTTCCTTCACTGAAAAGATCATGGTAAATTTCAAATCAAAATTCTCGCACATGAATCCCGAAAAAATTAGACCCCGGATTAGAACTAACAGCCTCTGGTTGAGAGGCTGTAGGTCAAACCTTTAGGCTACAACGACTTTTTAGAACAATGTTACGTTTAGGAAAACTATACTTTTTGGGTGTTATCTTCAATGTTAATCTACAAAAAATTGTAAAACTTATACGTTGCAGCACTCAACAAGTTTTTAATTTGATCAAATCTAAATGTGGCAGGCGATTTTCGTGTGGCGATTTAATGAATTCAGCATCCATCATCGCATCTGGATGTTCCCTTGTGAAATATCCGAGAATCAGGCCAAATCTCCCGCTCTTTCCCGTAGATACAGATGGAAATAGGGAATTACGCGTATCAGGGGAGATATTATAGCCTTTTTGTCATATTGTTACGATGAAAGGGACTTTTGGCAATCTCCTTATATAATAAACCGTGATGTGCTACAATGTCATACGTTACGATGTGAATGTAATGAAATCTACTGAAACTTGTGACATATTGGTTCTTATTGCGTGGTAGACGAACGATTTAATAAAGATTGCTGTGTTCTTAGAAGCGACTTCTTTCCAAAAATGGGTCATATTTTTACGGGAGATTTATATAACTTCAAGGATTTGCTCTTTGCGCCTCGTCTTTCGACGAAAAGAAAGTGGCCAATGAGCACTTTCTTATTGTATCAATGATAAACACAGTAATGCTTTTCATCGTTTTGAAAGAATTTGGCGTAATAATTGGCTTAAGGTACTCGCCGATAGTTGCTCAGGATACGCCAGACGTAAAAGGGCGGATGTCTTTATGTTGTGACGACAGATAGTCGTGTAGTTTAAAGTGTCGTGACTTGTATGTTTAAATGAAGTTGTTCACATATAATAAGACACGCTTAACCTTCGTTCACGACTTTTTTGATGCAACGACAACAGACTGTCGTGTTAATGGGAAGAGCTAGAACGACAGTTGTCCGACGATAAATAAAACGTCACTATCAAAATCTGACGACCATAATCGTAGCTTCAAACGATTCTGTCGCGCAAACGACAAGGTGGCTGTCGTGAACCGATAAATTGTCGTTACGCTCTAGATACGACAGTCGTTCAACGATAAAATAAATGTCCACGACAAAGTCACGACAGATTAATAGTCGCGATATGGGAATAGGCTAGACGTGACAGTCGTCCAAAGATAAATAAAACGTTACGACATAATGGGAATGTACCCTAAGAAAGTAATGGTACGTCATACGGGGTCTCTTTTCGTGTACCCCTCGATTGTAGATGAAGTTCTATAGGTTCCTATACAAAACCTCGTCACGCCCGGTGTGTGAAATTTGATAAAGTTTGTATGTTAATTGTAAGCTATACTACATTTTATTGTTGCGAAATTACTCACTAGATTTTAGAGAATTAGAAGTGCAGCGACAATGAGGCAATCGGACAAGCGACGCAAATGGTAAAAATACACGCACATGGGACATTGTCAACTTATGTCTCAGAGTGACCGGCGCAGTTGTAGTGCCCCTCCGATCTTTCCTATTTTTCTGAGTGGCACTGCAACTGTTACGGACAGGCGTATCGCTGACTCCAGGCAAAACAAGTCGTGCACTTGTTTGACTCGTCACTTGATGTTGTAGAATAAAAAAGCAAAAGTGCTTAGTTGTTCTGGTAATTAATATCTTCATCACCATTATTTATACGTTCCACTATTTACAACCATCGGAAAACGTGTGAAGTCCCCAACCCAGAGTGAGAAAGCGTGGCGGAGTGCGGCCTAAATCCTCGCCTGAGCAGAGACCCGAATTAACATACGAGACTAGATGTTCGGGGAATTAGACCTTACGAAATACGAATCAAACCAATTTTTAGTATATATACAATATTTTTTAACTCTAATAACAACGTACTCATAGCCCTGCACTACGGAAATCCTGTATCGCGGCGGGTACCATGGACACACATATAGACAATCTCAAATTACACGCAAACTCACGAGAGAAGCATATTTATTTTATTTATTTACCTCTGCGTGGGATTTCAGCATGATAACCTTTCAGCCGCCGCCGAGGAAGTTAAAGTTCTAATAATGGTAGATACCTAATTTCAGCTTAATATGGCGCGAAAATGTTACAAACCCTGTACTAATTGCAGTATTTGAACGATAATGGAAACCGCAATAACAGCTGCATCGTGTGTTGCCAAGTTTAGAGATTTAGAACCCTTTTATTAACAGTTATTTACCGTAAAAGTAAAATTCGAAACCTTTCGAAAATTATTCACCACTAAAGTACATTATGTGTTTCTGTGTTTATGTCATATTTACTTACTTCCGCCGCCAAGCAGTAATGTGAACATGACTGTGTTCCAGTTTGGAAGGATAAGAGTGCTGGTGAAATTGCAGACACATGGGACTTGTCAACTTACGTCTCAGGGTGACGGGTGCAGTGGCAGTTCCCTTAAGATTTTTACGATTTAAATCTCTGAGTGGTTCTGCAACTGTTATGGACAGGCGTGGCGCCTACCAACAGGCACACGATTTGGTATCATAAAAAAAAGTTGTACGGACGGTCTGAGTTAGATGGTGTCTGACTGCGGTGAAAAAAATATTTAATTTTGTAATTTAATTTCTATTACGAAATTGTTCAAATGAATAAGTCTGGTTATAGGAAATGAAACTATTTTGTTATTTCAAACAAACCGTTTTGAGCCCTTTACTGGTCTCATGGTCACGTCTGACTGAGACGATAAAATTATCAACCAGTTATGTCTAATGTTAATTTATATTTAAGTATATCAGAGAGCGAGATGTTAAAATTAGAATTGTATTAGACAATAGTAGAAAATGGGATCTGTAAAAGGTTCGACCGAACAAATAGTCATATTTCCTATGGTGTAACAATCGGGAAATCCTATGAATTCCATTCTCATTGATCACATAACATTGATACAAATACAATCGAGGACGTTTTTTAATATAATAATCGTCAAACTCACTTTCAAAACAGCATAAACACGTCTATTTTAAAAATCAATTGGACTCAGTCTTTAAAATTACTGGCTTTCGATGCTTATTCAAATATTCAGCGATTCGTGTGGTTAAATCTTTTAATCTGTCATTTTATAGTACAAAAACCTACAGTGGATTTCCTATTTCGTGATATATGCTGCACTATCTCTCTTTATATCGAGTGTACACCCGCGCTAAGCGAACCGCAACGGAAATACACGGCACTGCAGTGGAACATTTGTCAACTTTTGTTCTACTATAGTAGACACCTAGTACTTGTTTACTTATTTTAAATTATTGTATTACGTTTAAAAATGCATGAAAGACAATTTTACCACACATTAATAAAGAATGCACTGCAGTGGCCGTAGCATGGCAGTAGGTATATGTGTGATAAAATTACCGTGACAATATTTATTTCAGTAGGTAAAGTTAAGTTTGCTTATTTGGTAATAATATATTAAATATATTAGTAATATAATATAAATTTTGAAGAACAAGGTCAACAATATGAAATTGCGTAATATGCTATCTTTGTCGTTTAATCATGGCCGCGAAAATGATGAAACAAAAAATGTCGGGTTTTTGTAATATATTTTAATTAATATGTTAACTATTGTGATAAACTTTTAAAACGCCAGTTTATCGATCGAATTTGAGAGCTAGCTTTATCGAGGCGGTATATTACTATTTTTATTGTAATTGAAATTTAATAAAATATTTTCTACAGTTTTTTTTTATAGAATAAGTGTGCATTTGACCTCCAACTCACCAGATGGAAAGTGACTATGAGGTCGACGATGGAGCACGCACACCTATTTTATCTGAATTCATTAAAGACAGATTGAAATTCGAAGAATGTACAGTCAACAACACATCAAACTGTACACGCTTGTTCGAATATCGCCTCCAGGGCAAAGGAACAAGATTCGGCAATTAATAGCTTGTTGTGTTGTCGTCTGTACATAGCAATTTACGCATACAGATGTGTAAATACGTTCTAAGGTCCACGTCGAAGGATTGCTTACCCATTGTTATTATGTAGATTGTACAGGTGGTCGTTGACACATCCAAACAAATATTATAAATTTGAAAGTAACTCTGTCTATCGGACTGATTTACGTAACAAAGTTTATAATGCAAAGAGACCATAATATAAGAATGTTGTGCTAATTACGATCACAAAGTCGTGGAAATGAGTATTTCACAAATTGAAGATTAGAAAATAAGGAAGAGGTAGACAACATTAAAAAAAAAACTGAAGAGATAAAGTGCACCGGAATAAACTATAAAAGGAAAGTAAAGCCTGCAGCGTCGGGAACGCATAGAGGATAATAGAAAATCTCTTTTATATACCATCCCACTAGTTCCGAAGTATATTGCTCGCGTATTGAAAATGTTGTATCTTGATAATACTTCTTAGTACTTTACGGTACGTGCTACAGTTACAAATGTTTTGATTTTGGCTTATCCAACAGAATAGAAGGACCGTAGTCAGCAAGCACGATAAACCTTGATAGAAATGCTCACGAAAGAAAAAACAATGGACCCTTCCTTCCTTAATAATGATTGGACGTAGTTACTGATTTAAAAAGATACTATAACAAATTATTTTGCCCAGTTGCCATATCGTTGAAAGGACAATACCTATTATTGCAAGTTTTGATTTTGTTTGAAATTTCATTCCATGTGCTGCCATGCAGCGGCAATAGCTAAAAAACGAATAACGATTAACGCCTGTTAATGTTCTCCAAAAAAGTCGACCATATTACAGTGATATAAGGTTAACTTTAGTTTCTTATAACAAAAAAAAACATTATTATTTATTAAAACTAAATAACATAAGACTTAACGACTATATTAAACACCACCATGCGTAATATTACAGGTACGACCATTGACTTACAAATAAATGGACGACGGGTCTAATACAAAAACCACGAAAAAAATGTCCCAAGTCAACCTATTCGAAATTTAAATTGTAATGTCATCGCAGTATCGCGCTGTCAGTAGAACAAATGAAGACTAAAGCGGAGTGTCGCGCTCTGTATACGATTTTAGCGCCTTACAAGTGCGGACACTTTTTAGCGCGGACCCGACGTCCATATAATTGTAAGTCAATGGGTACGACTATCATTTTTGCACTCTAAAGTAGCAATATAAATGCATTTTTCTACTATTTTCGAGGTTATACCCGAGATTATTGACACGACCCTAATATTACGAAGCGAAAATGGCGGATTGAGCTCAAGTATGCGGAACTCCGCGTACTGTTGGGACACGTGTTCTGCCTATTAAGTACTTCTACTGTATTTATTGTTCTGTGGAAATGCTTTTAATTTTCAAAGATTCATTTACCAGCTAAATATTTATATATTAATTATTTACGCAAACGTACTGTGTGTAAGAATTTAACGCGCGGGTTAGAAAAGTATAAATATATATCATTAGCCATCGATTCGATGATGAAAAGAATAGCACAACCGTAAGAAGCTGTTATGCGTCGCTAATGTAGTGTGAAGAAAAGTTTCCAATAACTACGAGTTATGGCTTAGTGAAATTACTAATACGCTTTATCTTCACTGACCTCGACCTTATTAATATTATATGCATATATCTTCAATTCCCTGAAGTAATTTTCGCTCCACTTGTGATGGAATATGTGAAGCGCTTATTACTGACTTTCCGTTTGAAAAAGAGGTATGTACGTGTAGATTTCATTTTAATAATAGATCACTTTGTGTTTAAATTGTCTTTTGTAAATTGAATGGATTTAAAATAAGGATCGGCAAATTAGATTAATATAAATGTATTTTTAACCACGGCACGTCTCTAAATAAAGTGAAATTACGTTTGTTCAGTATTCAAATGTAGACCTGTTGTTTAACAATCCAATCCGTTTTTTTATACATTTTATTCCACTTCAAAAAAAGCCGTGGTAGCCTAATGGTTTGACGTAGCCTCTCGTGCAGAGGCCGTGGGTTCGAATTCGGACTCGGACCTCTGAGTATTTCGGAATTTACGTGCGAAATTTAATTTGAAATAAGCTTTTCGGTGAAGGACAACATCGTGATGAAACTTGCATATAGAAGAAGGTTCGTTAACCTTCAGAAAACATGTGAAGTGGCGGACTAACCTGAACCCTCGCCTTTTTTTCCAGGACTGAGACGATGGGATTGATGATGACGATGATCCTATTTTGTAACCCCTTTTTGGAGTAGTAAAGTTCTATTGCCAACGTGTTTAGCAAGATGTTTAGTTTCCGAGTTTATCTGGGTACACCAACACGTGCCGTGACCTCGCATACATTTTGTACTTTACACCCACATGCCTCTGTCCACTTTGTAAATTGCCCTATTTGGTTCAAACTTCAAACGGCTCGCTCAACAAATGCAAATTTCACATTTTTCTCTTTTCGTTCGTGAATAATTCATAGTTTCATTACCGGCTTTAAAAAAAAATTGCCGGAAATGAATGCCTGAATCGCGTAAAGAAATTTCTTTTATGTCACTTTTTTTTTATTCTAATATAAGTGTGCATTTGACCTCCATCCCACCTGATGGAAAGTGACGATGAGGACGACGATGGAGCATGCGCACCTAGATAACGCCTCATGCGAATCTTTGGAATATCTACAACTTAAGCGTGGAAGCCAAGCCTACGCTATCCCCCGATGATGGAAAAGGGAAGGCGGAATTAAATCGTGTAATTCCATCGCACACTCTCCGTGATATATCCTGTAAAATACCGATAAGCAGGCAACTTTACGGCGATGTTCAAGGCTTTGCAGCTTCGCCTCTACTAATTCCGAGTCACCTATAAGCGTCTTGGTACGCTTGTCAATTGTATTCAAGGTGGCCAGTTGATATGTAGCAGAGCCACCCCAAAGGTGGCAACAGTACTCCATACACGACCGGACTTGATATAGCTGAAGCAACTGTCCCGGTGTGAAGTAACGCCTCACCCTGGAAAGAATGCCAAGCTTCCTGGCTGCATTTTTGGCCATGGGTTCAATGTATCTGCCGAAGTTCAGATTGGACGACAGGTCCATTCCAAGTAGCTGGAGACGGTCGGCTATCGGTATGGATATATCACGAAAAGTCGGAGTCAGCTCAAAGGGACTCCGATTAGTGGAGAATAGATACGCTTGTGTTTTGGTAGCGTTAAATTTGACAAAATTGGCATCGCCGCAATCGGAGACTGCCTTGAGCGTCAAATCTAAACGGCTAACCATGGACTCTCGACAAGACTGGATTTCCTCTCCACTGACCTTTACATTGGTCAAGTACCTATTTACAACTGTGCTGTCATCAGCATACGCAAAGGCACCTGGAATTAACATATAATTGATATGCAGCAGAAAGAGAGTTGCAGGCAGTACGAAACCCTGAGGAACTCCGGCAAATCTATCTAATCTATCGCCATATGTTCGGAAGAGCCTTCTAAGACCACTTGAATGGAACGTTCACTCAGGAAATCCGAGATCCAATTGCAAAGGTCAGTGGGCAGCCAACATGGCAACATGGAAGCTTGCTTAAAAGGCTTGCGTGCCAGACCCTGTCAAAGGCTTTAGAAATGTCCAAAGACACTGAGCTCTAAACACAGAGTTCTAAATACCTCTTTTTGGCGTATGCGAACTGGCACCATAGCGCAGCCAGCCTGAGGTAAGTTAGGTGGTACGTTCCCTGCGGCATCCAGACGCGAATTCTCTACAAAGAGTGAGGCAAAGAGATTCGCCTTCTCTTCTGCAGTATAGGCCAGCGTGCCATATGGCTTCAGCAGAGGTGGCAAAGATGGGTGACAAAAGTTACTTTGGACCGCTTTGGCCAGGGACCAAAAGGATTTGCTACCTTCTGAATAAGAGGCAAGCTTGGCCCCTATGCGGCGCACGTGGTCGAACTTGGCCCTACGTAACACGCTTTTGCACTTCTTGGCGGCTATATTAAAAGCTTTCTTCAGATTCCGAGTTCTCGGAGGTTTGCGCAGTCGAGCATCTGCCCATGCTTGGTACGCGGATGGCTTTCGGGCTTCAGCACGACTGCAGTGAGCGTTAAACCATGGACGAGCTTGGGTTCCATTGGGTACATTAGAGTATGGTATGTAATACTCCATATCCAAATGCAAGATCTCTACTACAGCATCAGCAGATCTCGACGAGTCTCCTGAAGAGAAGCAAACCTGCCAAGGATATGACGCAAAGAAATGGCGCATTTCATCCCAATCTGCTAACCTGTATCGACTCACCCGTCTGATGCCACTAAGGCCCTGATCGGGTGGGGAGTATACGGATACAGTTTTCACCAGACAATGGTCGGAAGTACCCACAACCATAGAGTATCGGTCCGGATCAGTTGTAAGCAGAAGGTCCAAGCAATTAGCCGTATGAGATTCAACATCTGGTATCCTAGTGGCACCACTGACAAGCTGGGAGAGGCTTAGCTTTAACGCTAGTTTACGCGTCTCTCTCCCAGCATGATGGTGTACATTAAAGTCCCCCAGAATGACTAGTTGCGCCGCTGGGTACCTATGCTGAATCTCATAAGACGTCTCACTCAGATATTGGAACAGCTTGGTTGTCTCCTGATTTCCACTGTGCAATCGGTAAACACAGCAGTACACTATTTGTGTAACTCCTGTGTCTACCAGAAGCCACAAAACAGGTTCAAAATTCTTGAGACGCTTGACACAGATGTCATCACGAACGTACACACAGACTCCGGCACGAGGTAGAAACCTGTGCTCCAGAATATACCCGGGGTTGCTGAGGTACGCCGTGTCAGTCGGACATCTGATCTGCGTCTCGGTGAGGAATAGCAGCTGCGGTTTATCGGTTTCAAGATGACGGTGGGCCGAATCGAGATTGGAGTGCAGACCTCGGATATTAGTGATGTGCACTTTTAGTGGGAGGACGTGCAACCGCTGTGTAAACTTATTACCGTTTCTGTTTTTCATTTTATTGTTTTAGGGAAGTGAATAGGCAGGAGGAAGGCAGTGGAACGAGGCACTGCGTTGTGTTCAACCAAGCAGCAAAGCTCACACTGCCACACGAGGGTACATCGGTTTGGAGGCCGCGCGGACGCCCGAATACCCTCGGAGATGGCCACCTGGTCCTCCCCTCCGGCAAGGTGAAGCACTCCGGGATTTTTCGTCGGGTGGCGGGGCAACCTTTCACGTGTGGCTTTCCTAGGACTTGGGCTCTCAACTTCTCACGGTCGGCTAGCGGTGCACCGTGCTTCGGATCCCGTTAGCCTCCAGAACCGAGTGCTCAGTGTGGCAGTATAAGCAGCTACAACTTGTCGTCAGACGTAATGCAGTTATCCAGACCCTACCTCCTAATGGCAACTCCCGAACTTGAGTCGGAACACGGTGACAATCATTTGGCGATTCGACTACGTCGGGAGGGTGGTGACTAGCCACCTAGTCTCGAGGGTAAACCTACGAAAACGAGCAACTTCAACCCCCAAAAACTCAAGTCACTTACATAATTTGAACTTCTTGCATGCATGGCTTATATTCCGTTGATGTTGAAATTTTAATTTGGAGAACATTATTCTCTGGAGGATAGTATCAAAGTGTTTAATTATCCGGCAAGAGAACCGGGTTCTACTTCGTTTGTTCTTAGAATAACATTTTTTTTATAATATCAAGGAAAGGACGAACATGTCATGCGCCTGGTGGTAAGCTTTAAATCGCAAAGATCTGAGGGGCACGGCCACTGCGCCCGTCATCTTCAGACGTAAGTTGACAAGTCTCATGTGCCTGTAATTTCACCATCTTCTCGTATATCTCCGTACCTGTTATAAATTTATACATTGTTTTAACATGTTATTATTATATAAAGCAATTTCTTTGAAAACTTTGATATCTACATATGCTCTAGTTTCCTTTGTGACGACGACGAGGCACCGATTCGAATATCCGGAGTGCACTGTTTGAATCCTACAATGTGATTTCGAGCGGGATCATTTCGTTTGTCCCGAGGGATGTTCCGTACAATCCAGTGCAACCAGTTCAGTGCATTTCATTGGGTATAGATACGAGGTGCACGTGCGCGCACTAGGACAATTAGCACGGAATATTCATGCTTTTTGCCTTTGCATCAAGATCGATTTTGATAAATTCCTAAGAACAAAATTACTTACAAATAATCGTGTATTTCTTTAAAGTTGATGGTATGCAGTATTCAGTATTTATTTATTAGCGAACATGCAATTTATTTATTTAGTAATTACGTCACCACACTATAAACGCACACTGTAGGTGTATATATATATAGATATATGTTATATTTAAGTACTTTTGCGATCTATAATATAAAACACAGCAATAACACAACGTACAAAGAACACATACACAAATATTTAAGCAGTTTATTTTAGTTTATTTTATTCTGATACACACGTCCGTCACTCATCTCAGCTCAGGGCTCATTGCAAACCAGCGCCACAGTCAATTACGGCTGGGGCATAAGTTGAGTCCTTTTGCGTACGCCACAACCGCACACATGACAGTACAACATTTGTAGTTGTGATTTATTATTTTTTTTCTTTTTTGCTCTTTGTTTGTTATTGTCTCATTTTATTTTATTTTAATTTTTTTAATTACGTATTTTTGTTTTGCTTGTCTAAGTGGTACCAATATTTCTTTTTTGTATCTATGTGTTGTGGCATTGCAATAAATGTCTATTCTATTCTATTCTATTCAATAAAATTACAATATACGTGGGTTGTAAGGGCGTAGCGAAGACTCAAAAATATACTTAGATAAGCAAATTAATAAACAAAAATAAATTAAATAACAAAAGCATTAAATGATTTGAATAATAAAATATCTTAAACGCCCAGTTACACGACGCGAAAGTTCTCACGCGGCCGCCGCGCGTCGACCGCCCAGTTACCGCACTTTCACGTATATGCATTAATAGTGAATCTGAATTCTATTTACTAGGCAATAGCATGTAAATTCCTCGGAGTAATACAACCGCTCGGTCACCGCGTGGACCTAACACAAGCCAGACTCGCTCACGTGCCCGTAACGCTCATTTAAGTTAAAACGTAAAACCTAAATAAATATAGGGCGAGCGTATTTTGCCATGACAGTCAGATGCACGCGGTCTCCGCGCGGCGACTGGACTGGGCGGTGGCGTGAGCGGGATAAAATTCGTGTCGAATAAACGCGCCCTTAAAAGTAAAGCAGTATCAATAAAATAATGGATCTAAATTATTATAATTGTAAAGTTTGATATAAAGAAATAAGCGTTCTTTGTCTTTAATAAAATCTTGTGTTGCGTAATAAGTAATAACACTTTTGTATGACGAGGTTTTTCAATTTGTCACACTTTTTCGTCTTTCTGAAGTAATATATTGCTTGGTACCATTTTATACATTGTTATTGCTCTGCAATAAGGGCTATTTTTGAAGATTGTAACTTTAGGCGATGGAGGTACCAGCTTATGTTGTCTACGTTCACTTCTGACATGTTCAAAGAGGTTTATATTTTTTCTAACAAATGTCGCTATTTTGAATCTATACAAACATGTTTTGTGTTGCTTTATGAAAAAAGATTCGCAGCTGCCGCCACGGTGTAAGTTTAGGAAATCCTATATTTCAATAATCCTTAATAATCATTGCCAATTAGATAGATAAATAACTGAAACAGCAATAGTTCCTAGTAGAAGAAAACTTTAAACTAGCTTAGCTTTGGTTAAAGAAATTGTCTTAAATCACATTTAAGACCAAACTTTGTTAATAAAGTTGTTTGCTGCACGAAATGAAATGAGAAAAGGCAAACAATCACAGGTTTGTTCGGAATTAAATTTAATTAATTTATCGTTTTAATTAAAATGGAATTCGTAATCGACTATTTTTAAAGAAAACAACTTTTTATAAAAAAAAACCGACTTCAAAAGTGTTTATGACATCTATTTGCCAACTTTTATTGAAATCGGTTAAATAAAGTAAATGGGTGAAATAATCAATAAACCGGATTCAATCCCTAATTTGCCACAGTTAGAGGTGGAATATTTTCTCCAAATTTAAATGGACTCACTACAATCGAAATCGGTACATAAATGTCGTAGTAAACGTGAGTTTGGGTGTAATTTGTGATTGTCTTTCTGTGTATCCATGGCACCTGCGTGCGGCACAGGGTTTCAGGGTTTTGAGTGTGTACGTTATTTATTTATTTATACACACACAAAAAGAAACTAGAGAATTGAGAACCTCCTCTTCCTCGAAATCGGCTAAAAATAAGACTTAAATTTCTCGTGATATCACCACAAAGTCTGTACCATGCAGCAACAGAACGGATTTAAAGGGTTGATATAGTACAATAGTGGCTCAAATGTTTATTATCTCCATTTTAATACAAATACAATACAATACAAATACAAGTATTATCTACATAAATCCCTTAATACCTAACATTTATGTTAATAGTACCCATTGTGTCAATTCATACTTCTACATAAGTTTCTCTGAGTTTGCAGAGAATTAGTGTTTTGGGGCCGTTTAAACAATAATTAGAATTGAACAGATTCAATGTATAAAATATACGTTTGTACTTTCGAATCCAATACACGACTGTTTAGAAGTAAAACGCAATCCCAACTAACAATGGTACGGTTTTATTTAAGTTTAAAACTAGTCTGAGATGTGCAAGCGACATTACAAATTACAAAGGCTTAGCTTGTCGTTAAGTCCTGTTTAATTAAGATCTTCTAAAGCGATGTTTCCTCTTTTACTTGTGTTCTGTTCATGAGTTTTATGTAGACGAGATGACTGGAACTTAAAATGTCTTTGTTTTAATTTAATACGTTGAATAATGTCAACATATTGGAGAGCAGGACCGGTTCAGGAGGCAAGGCTGTCCGGAGAAGGCGTCCTTATCCGTTTAGCCCAAAAACAGACAGAAATCATACCGTCAAAGTCAAAGAATCTTTATTTCATAGATAATAACAATATATAATCATAATATTTAATACAGTAAAATAAAAAAAACAGTAGGTACGTTACATCAAAAACTTATTTCTATGATTGTACGTGCAAAGATAAAATATTTAAAACTTCCGAATCCTAAACTAAGTATAAGTTTGTATTTTGAGATTCAGTATTCCTCCACTCACTGGCTATCACTAGGTAAATACAGTACAACCAAGAGGTAAAAATCAACATTATAAAAAAGACAATTGCTATGGTATGTAATAATAAAAAAAGAATGAAAAAGGATAATTAAAAAAACAGTTAACATTATATAATATAATTATTCAATGTGCATGCCAATTTATACGTTATATATAATAATGATAGCTATATTAAGATTTTCAGTTTCTGTATAGTCATGCGTTTGCAACCATTTACTAAGAACTAATGTTTATGCAAAGGATACATGAACAACAATGCATTATGCTGTCGATGGGCAAAAGCGGTCCGATATAATGACGCAAGGATATACTAGGTAAGTGAATTACACTTGAAATCGTCATACTGATTAAACTCTATTGTTCATTCGTAAGGCAGATTCCCCTGAGAAGAATGAGCAAGAAACTCGAGGGATTGCTCTTTGTTAATAAGTCTCCGTAGTAGGACTCGCGTGTATGGCTGAATTCCTAGGCGTAATTATGATGCGATGGAGAAAGCAAAACGTTGTCTCTGTATATACCGGTGGGAAACAGGCTTGATTGAAAGGGTTGTAACCCTAACTAGCCGTGAACAGGTTCACGGCAATGAAATGGGAAACTTCCGGTCCACAAAATTTATTAAAGAAGTAAAGTTTAAAGAAAGGCTGTAACAATATAAAGGTAAATCTAAAAAAAACAGGTATAACAGTATAAAACACTCCCTACACTTTATTATTAAGGCACTTACCCCTAAATGGGCCGAGAAACTGAATTACAGAAATAGATACATAAAGGCTGTAGACTTATAAATTATTACATATGATTAGCTTACATATTAACAGCTCAGACTGTTGTGGCGGTCGAGATGGGAGTGCCCGTGGTACGAAAACAAAATGAGAAAGTGAAGGAAGATGGAACAATTCAAATTTAAAATTTAAATCGTGACATCGTCACATGATAGTACCCCTAATACGGGTTAAAGTATGAAATTGCTGTTTCGTACTGAAAAGTTAAACAATTTTTTTGTAAGATAATATATATTTGTTTAATCAAAGTATTTACTCCCATCTGGAGAGTTCTGGCGTCTGACTGGAAGGTCGTTTAAACCTTTGCGATAGAACTCTGGGGACCTGGTCAACACAAGCTGTGTGAAGGCATTTTGTACTGTTTCCGAGGAAGGAATATTTTTCCGTGTAAAAAAATTTTAAATCGCGGAGAATTGGTAGTCGGTTGGGCAGAGGTCCGGCGAGTAGGATGACGGATGGTTTCTAAATGCAGGTCTTGTCGTGTTAAAACTGTTTCTCGAGCAGTGTGATGTGTTGCGTTATCATGGAGCAATTATTGTGAAGCTGCTTTGCTGCGAGTTTCGTCGTCGTTGTTCAAATGCCATATGCTATATTATGGGAATGCTCACAATAAACCATGCCGCTAATTATTTGATAGTTTGATACGGATCGGCTTCCATTATCACCTTCAATTCATTCAGTTATTTACCTCAATGACTGGTGTTCCTCGTAGTTCATTCTTCAAGTCGATATTTCGAAAATTGTCGAAAAACGCACGGCGCGTTCGTTAGCCGTATCCTCTCCGAACACAGCTTTGACATTACGAGCAATTTCTGCTGCGTTAACCCCATGGGGAACTCATATTAGAAAATTACTCTTGATTTTCGCTGTGTCCATCCTCATGTTAAAAGCTGAATGTAAAAGCAATTGAAAGTCGAACAATCGAATATCATATATTTTGAAATTAAGAGTGTATTAGTTTTCGTGTGAAAAAAGTTTCACTCTGAAATCTGAAACCAAGCCAGTTTCATTTTAATTCAAAGTGGCCAGTACGATAAATCGGCAATTATTATTTCATATTTAAACCCCTAGTATTTCTTCGTTGATTCGTAATTGTATTGAAACAGGAACAAGGCTCAGTTTACATAGTCGCGGAACGGATTGAATGCGATTTCTTTAAACCATCGCATAATGCCACGTTTCTGTAGCGCATCAACCATCGCTGATAAACGTGTAGACGATTTTTACGCTATCATACGAAAGCGAAGTGCGTCGCTACTCGGTCGCATGCGTGGCAGCACAAACAGCATCCTGAACACATTGACAGATAGGTGGGAGTCCCCAATGTTGTGGCGGTGGATGCGTTTGCACACCGCTAGCTATTCACTGCTCTAACATTGGCTGGGCAGTTATCCTCCCGCCTATTAAACAAATTATTATTTAATTATTATTAGTATTGTCTTTATTTTTATGTTTAAACTAACACTAGCTTAAGTACTTTTTATTAACAAATATTATGGATCATGTTGTCTGAGAATAAAATTATTATTATTATTATTATAATGAACTTTGAGCGAATTGTAAAACTTACAAACTACAATCTATGTAGACTCCGGAAAAGCGCGATCGTTAGATAACAAACAGATCGCGCTTTTCTGGAGAATTCTCGTACTGTCTTGAAAATTCCCGCAGCTACCGTATCGTATCTAGTATGTACTTTACAAAATTAACATAAAGTACATCATACTATTCACAATTGTTTTACAAAAATTTGCTTCTATTCTGTTCCCCGGTAATATAAATTGAGCCTTATGAATGATATTTATTTCACAAAACTGAGTTTACCTGATTCTTAAATTAAATCCGGTGCTTTAAAGATATGTGATGACGATTACGAAGATCTATTCTGGGAAACGTTGTTTCTTAAATACACTTATACATATATATAGGTAAGGGTAAAATACTATTTAGTTTTGAGACGATACTGACCTCCTTCTTCGTCATCCCACTTTTTTATCATCCTCTTTTCTGGTTTCTGGTCTCCTATTTTTATAATTTTGAATCTCGAATTCCTTTTCCTTCACTATTCATTTATTACTACATTTGTTCGATCCGTACGTCACTTCCATCAAAATTCTTGACCAAGAGATAGTACCCATAAAACACAAATCACCTTAATTTCCTTATTGTAAAACTTCACGTCGATTACTATTAAAATTATATTGTTATATAGGCTTTTTTTTAGTATTGTGTATTGTGCTATTTAGTTTTGTAGGCAGTGTTTTATAATAATGTTACCTATTGTATATCACTTTATTAATTGTTACAGCCTCCCATTTTCTTTTTTATCATCTCTTGCGATAGATCTTGTGGACAGAGCCTTCTGCATTCTGACTTTTTTAAGGCTAGGCTACAGTTTTATGTGTTTTGTAGTCTTTCCACATATCTCGTTATTAATGCCATATCTGAGATTTTTGTTTTGAGTTCTCAGCTTTCGAAAACGAACATTGTCCGGTAATCATGTCAATATTTTGATAATGTGAAATTAAATCATTGGATATAACCGTGGTTGCCTAACGGAGGGTCGTGGGTTCGAATCCGGGTTTGCACCTCTGAGTTTTGAATTTATAAAATTTTATTTGAAATTTACCAAGAGCTTTTGCGCTCAGTTACACGAGGACAAAGTTTTCACAAGAGAATTAAAATGTAGGCCATACGAATATTTCTCCCGGCCCGGAAATCGAATCGGGGACCTCTGCGTGTCAGTCCAGCAAAGTAACCGTTCGGCCACGGAGGAAGTTAACAAAACTAAAATTACCCCTGCCACAAAATCTGGTTATGTAGCAAGAATGTTTGTTCCCCTTACAAAACCAATATGGCAGAGAGGTAATGTAAGATGAAAAAACAATTACTGCTACATAACCTAGTTATGTAATGTTGCAAATTCGCCCACAAATGTCATCTCCAAAGATCGTTCAAATGCTACAAATAGAAAGTCTGTAGCACAATTGCATAATGTGTGCCGATGCATATTTCGATTGAGCAGATTCTCGCATTCTCAGATATGTTCGACAGATTCAATCTCGTTTGCCTTTGTAGATTTCCGCGTTTCCCGAACTGAGCATTTGGCGATTCCACATTATTCACGAATCTGGACGAATCAATTGTTGCTATGGATTCTCGTAACCAAATCCAATGCAGAAACAGGACTATTTACCAATTGTATGTATGTAAACACTTTATACATTTACATATACACTATTATTATATATTTATATATACACTTTATACAACACTTTATTGTACAACACAAACAAATTACAATTTTAATAAAGAAATAGAACGCTATTGTACAAAGGCGAGCTTATCCCATAAAGGGATTTCTTCCAGCTAACCTTAGAATAATTGAAAGGAAAGTTGGCTCCTAGGTCGGTAATAAAATCTAATAAACCATTCAATCGAATGCTACATACTCAATAATTAAAGAATCAATTTAATATATCAATTGTACACACGAATACATAATATTAAATAAATGATGATACACTAATACATATAAAATACATAATAAAATGAATGTATAAAATAGGACTATATATATTATAGGAATATAAAATATTTTGTAAGCTTTAACATGAGGAGTCTGAATAATCCCAAGATTTTAAAAGGGCACCTCTGAAAGCCCGAACCGAAGGTGGCTGTCTGACCTGAACTGGGAGAAGGTTCCACATACGAGCACAGTTAACTGTGAACGATTCCGAATACTTTTGTGAACTGTGTTGTGGAATGACGAGGGACAAATTAGTACCGGAACGCAGGCGGTCACCCATAGCCTGGCGGTATTGGAAACGCTCACGGAGATAATTAGGAGAAGAGTAATGGAAAAGGATTTTATATAGGAATAGGAAATAACGTGTGTGTAATAGTATAACACATATATAAAGTGTGTGTGTGAATAATAATGTTTATTTACTTTAAACAAACAATGTACAGACATACAAAATAATCATTTATAAATTATAAAATAAGGCTAAGAAAATTGTACATTTCAAATTATGTAAGCCTCTGCAGCCGAACTAGGATTAAACCTGTATCTCAGCATGCAGCGCCTAACCCCAATGGTAACATAAACTTTAGCCAATTATAATTGGTGATCGAATTCGCACAACAAACTACTTAAAAAATTTGAAAAAGTTTGAAATAAAAATAACTTAAATATTAAAAACATGGAAAATTTGTCAAAGAAATGAACACAAACCAAAAAATAGTTAATGCAAAAAGGTTAGCTGTGTGCATGGGTAAATGTGAGTATGCGTGTGAATGTGTGTATTTAAATGTGTGTGTGTTGGGGTAGAATGTGCGTGTGTGTGTTGGTATGTGGGAGATAGAGTGTGGATGGATTTGTGGGTGAAATGTGTCAGGGCACGCAATAAGTCGACAATTAAGAGAATCAGGAGCGGTGACCAAAAAGATACTATTAAAATAATAATACTATTGAGTTATTTCACATATAGCTTCAGTATTATCATATCCTAGACCAAGTAACCAAGAGTTAATCTTCCTTTTACATTGAATATTGTTTAATGTATAAATAGATAGCTCCTTATTAATTTTATTGTATACATACGTACCTAGGAATATGAAAAATCTTTGAATGAAGCTCGTACGTATCGTGCATTCTTGGTTACAGACTATATCAAAGCGCCTTTTCTGTAAGATGGTAGGGTCAACAACAAGTTCTTTATGTTTATTCAGTAAAGTGCATAAAATGAAAAGTTGTCTTATGCTTAGAACCCCACAAGATTTATACAGTAAAGTAAAATAGTTTTATTTCTACGGAGACGGATAGGCAGCATTTTCCAGCTTATCTCTAAACCCGGAAATGTGTTCGATACAAATCTAATACGTAGGTTTTGAAGCCGCTCCAACTTGTTAAGAAGGTCCTCCGAAAGATCAAAGTAGGCGACGTCCCCATAGTCCAAAAGAGATAGAAGAAAAGAGCATATGAGCATAAATTTGGTGGCGAGAGGAAAAAAGTACTGCAGCCGTTTGAGGGCATGAAGTGATGCTAAGATTTTACGACTGACATCGGTGACTTGCTCCGAACAAGAAAGTGTCCGATCCATAATGATGCCCAAATTTTTAACTGAAGAGGAAAAAAGAATAATGGAACCATTCAGAACAAAATTGGGCACCACCATAGATTCCAATCTGGAAATGGAATGGCGACTGCCAATAATTATGGCTTGGGACTTTTATGCATTTAAAAGAAATCCATAGTTCTTTGCCCATACCGAAACTGTTTGTAGGTCGGCATTTAATGTGCCGACAGCAGAAATTACATCCTCAAGGCGGGCTGCAGTATAAATTTGAAGGTCATCGGCATAGAGATGGAAAGAAGAAGTGAGTGATGTAATTCCACCGATAAAGACAGAAAAAAGTATAGGAGACAAAACCCCACCCTGCGGAAAGCCAGCTGTAAGGCTACACCAGTCCGAACGTTTGTCACCGGTCTTAACGAGCTGTGAACGATCAAACAGATAGGAATGGAACCAGGAAACCGCTATGGGAGGCAGATTTATGGTTTTGAGTACAGCAAGCAACAAATTTTAGGCACAATGCCGATGAGACAATTTTGATAAAATTTAGTTTTTTTTTATGACCCCAAGTGATTGGGACGTAAATGTCGTGCACATGTACACTGTCACTGCGCCCATCATTTTGGAACGTACTCAATTTGAATTGAAAAGTCTCATGTGCTTGTAATTTTACCAGCACTCTTACCCCTTCAAAACCGAAACGCAGTAATGGTCACATTACTGCTTGGCGACAGAAATGGGTAAGGTGGCAGTACTTCCCTGGACAAACTCTTTTACAAGGAGCTCTATTGCTACTGTAAAACACACATAATGTGACATTTACTTGTTTGGTAGTATAGAAAATATTTATACGCCATGTTTGATACATCTGAAAAAGAACCAAAAGTTTGCTATCAAAGTATTGCAAGCGTGTGATCAAGTTGATAAAAATGTCACGTGGATCTTGCGTAACAATAAGAGTAACCTTCAGGCCACGTGAATTTATTGTAGAAGGAATAAATAACTAGAGAAGAGGTGAAGGAAAAGAAGAACAAGAAAAAGAAAAGGCCCAAAAAGGCCTGTATTCGTATGAAATATAAGCAGTTAGGTTTACATGATTGAAGGACACGTCTTTTCTCCTCGAGAAGTTTGATAGGAGTAACGACGGAACGAAAAAGTAAGACTGACGAAGAAAAAGAATTAGAGAATGATTCAAAATTTCGGAAGTAAGTGGACGGAAACCAGAGACAAGGGTGATAAAAAGGTAAGATGACGATGAAAGAGGTCGCATCGTTACAAAACTTTAATTAAAATTTAAAAAAAACCCGATACAAAACAGTATACTCCAAAAAGTCAATAAAATCACCATCTGTAGGCTGACTACTCGTCGAGATCATATTGACGAGCACACACACGATAGTTTTACTGTACGTTGCGGATTTGCGTAGTCTGTAGACTGTCTTGCAGAATCAGATCAAGGTTATCATAATATTATTGTAATGTCATCGGATTTGCATATTATAACAAATTTCAAATCGATCGCATAAATATGCTTTTTATAACTGAGATCCGTACACAAACTAAAAGAGTTGATGGTATTTAAACAGCTGAAGAGATTTATGAAAAATTTTTTAATAACATCGAGTGACGGGATGAATACGCCACAAATTCGCAACAGTGGTGCGTTCAAGGTTTGCGCGTACATTGTGTTGTATGTATGGATGTATGTAACGTTTAGATATAGACCTACACACACTTATATTAACACGATTACAACAACACAAGACCAGACTAAAAACATTTAAAAAAGATAGTTTAGTCTACAAAGTAGATAGTATAGTCTGTGTTGTAGCGTCATGCCGACACGGGACTCCCATGCAAATTTGCGGTCTAAGTCGTGCGCCTGGTGGTAAGCTACACGCCTGTTCATAACAGTTGCAGTGCTATTCAGATCTTTAAATCGCAAAGATCTGAAAGGATTTGCCCCTGCGCCTGTCACTTTGAGGCATAACTTGACAAGTCCCGTGTGCCTGTAATTTTTCCAGCTTTTTACATTTCAAACCTGGAACGCGGTAATGCTCATATAGCTGCTTGGCGGCAGAAATAGGTAAGGCAGAATATCTCAATCTCAAAGTGGTTTTATGACCTAAAATGAATCGTTGTGAGACAGCGCTACATGAAGTGTATATCAGCATCCCGCTTTCTTGTCGTTACGAACCTATACTGAACTGTAATAAGAGTTCATGGTAAGGCGCCTGTCCATTCATTCGGGACTTACGATACCACAGATTCAGATAAAGGGTTCAAACTTATAACGCCCCTCTGCGTCGGGATTTGAAAATCCATAGACGATCACTTGTTTTTTCTTGCCTTTCTTTGAAAATAATTATCTATATGGGCTTCGAATGTACTAAACTCATGCAAAGAGTTTACAATGTCGTGTCTTGAGTGTATACGACTGAGGAATGAATCAGCAATACAAGTACGTCGTTATATGCGGGGAGCTTAATTGAGTTCTGAAAGTTTATTGTCTCTCTTTGTGCTTAATGCGCCACTAAGTATGCTCTTAGTGAGATTCTCTTGGGGAGAACACACTCGATTTTGGGACTTTCAGAGAGATTATTTTGTTCGGCGTTTAAATAACGTTCTGTTTACAAATGGCGTTCGCTCAGCTTTTAACTGGTACGAAATTATTTGAATAATTAAAAATTTTGATTTTAAGAAAAAATGGGAATTGTCCAATTCTGTCCAACCTGTGGGGTACTTTGATACATCGCTTGGGGCACTTAGATGTGTGAATCAACGTAGTGTGCCATTCCTGGTTGCCACGTATTATCAGCACTAAGTGATCAACTGTTCATAAAGTATGACTCTATATGTGTCTCAGTACTTGTTAGATCAAGACTTCTTTCTAGAGTACTATTTGAAAAGTGTTCTTTGTAATGTAGTCTTGGAAGTAGAAATACAGGAGGAAGAGCTGACTATAGCGCAAAATGTCACTAGTTCACCTCGTTACAATAAGTAGTTGAAACAGTTTTACATTTTTATTACAAAATAACTAATAGGAGCAATTTGATACGTACCAAAGTGCCCAACTCACTAGTGTATAACCGGCCAGTTTAGAAAAAAATATTTATTTAAAATAATCTTTACATATTCTCTCAAAGTAGCATGCAATTCTAGTTATTGGACACACATGTATTAAGACATAAAACCCTGTAAAGTGAACGATTATATATATATATATATATATTTGATTAAACAAAAAAACTTTATAATATTGGCGACTTTTCAATCATACTTTACAATTTGTAGTAAGACAAAATTACAAAGTCTTTTAATTATAGTTGAAATGATTGTGGTGTGTTTGCATATTGATATCAGAATCCGAGTGAAATATTTAACACATCCAGTGAACATACATACAAAAAAAAATCGGTTAAAAATCCATCGATTCAGCAAATTTAAAGGTATATATCTCTTACGTTTATACGTTTTATGTAAATACGTCGAGGTTAATAGGTGAATAAATTAGAAGGTTTTTAGAGGCCCATTAAAAATGACACCCGTAAAACTGGAATTCAGTCGAGTGTGATGCGGGTCCGGCAATTACGGCCCCCGCCGTTCAATTCATTGTCTTTCTGGGAACCAATTACAAAGTTTATTCATTCCATTTAAGCAAAAAGGTACGGAAGTACAGTGACGAACTAACAAAAATAGGAAGATCAAAAATTAACCACCTCTCTTGTTTGCGGGGCTTGTTCAATGGATTTTAATATCCAAAATGATCTACGGAAATTAGAACAAGAAAACTCTGTATAATATCGGGAAAGTCGTAAAAAGTACATAACTTGTTCAGAAGCTTTTATGGCAACATTATTATGAAGGCCAGTGCGCAAGTGTAGGCAGATATGAATACTCAAATCGTCCTTTGCAACACTAATGGACGTAAACGTTTTGACAAAAAGTTATTTTCGTTACTATGTAAATAACTTCTTTCTGTCATAATTGTACTAAGTGCACACGCCTGTTTATAACAGTTGCAGTGCCACTTATAATCATAGGGTCGCTGTAATTTTACCAGCACCCTTACCCTTTAAAACCGGAACACAGTAATACGGACATTACTGCTTGACGACAGAATTAGGTAAGCTGGCAGTACTTCCCTGGACGAACTCTTTCACAAGGAGCTCTACTGCTACTAACTGAATATATAAACTAAATACTAAAGAGTAGTTGCAAGTTTTAACTGGACACACAAATAGAACACAGAGCATTTAATCACGGAATAACAACACAGGGATATAGTAGAATTTCGTGACGTTACCGTACAAATTCCAGAGCTCCGTAATGAGTCGTACAAGCGCAAAACCGGCTATAAAGTTTACAGTGTACATTGAATACGCAGTAAGACGCTACAGCCCTTTTGTCCGGATCACACACACGGATGATGAATAATCACTGAGATATTTAATATCACCACACTAGCGCTCCATTTGACCTGCCTACTGCGAGTATAAGGAATCAGTTTGGTTACATGCAGTTCACTTTGTCAAGAGGCTTATAGGTGACTCGGAATTAGTGGAGGCGAAACTGCAGAGCCTTGAACAGAGCCGTAAAGTTGCCCGCTTATCGGTATTTTACAGGAGAGTTTGGGATTGAATTACACGATTTAATTCCACCTTCCCACTTACCTTTTCCATCACCGGGGGACTTTAGGCTTGGATTCCACCTCTATGTTGTGGATATTCGAAAGATTTGCACGAAGCGTTATGCTTCCACATTTATATGGTGAACGGTTATGGAGTGAAATTCCCTGCCTGCAGACTTGTTTCAGTTATAACTTGGGCCTTTTCAAGACGAGAGTAAATAAGCATTATTTTTGTGTGCATTGTGGCTTTTCAATCATACTTTACAATTTGTAGTAAGACAAAATTACAGTCTTTTCATTATCGTTGAAATTATTGTGGTGAGTTTGCAAATTGTTATCAGAATCCTAACGAAATATTTAAAAGTTACTATAAGAAACACATCCAGTGAACGACAAAAAACAGTTTTGAATTTTTAGTTATCTTTTTATGTATGGTTCAGTAAACAACGCTTAACAAATAAATAAGTAAAAGCCTACCGAGTACTATGTCTATATATATATATACATAATAACATAGAATTATAAAACTGAAAATGTAATGGAAACACCCGCTATTTTTATAAAAGTCACAGAGTAAGTTTTGTAATTGCTTATTTTGACAGTTGAGACATTTAGTTTCACAACAAATAGCACGACATGATGCGATTTTACCGTAAGATAATTGTAACTTTAATAAAAAGGACGGGTCTCAAAAGTTTGCTTATCGGCTTTTTTCGATTTCCATGGGATTCCATTAGATTTGTGGTAACAACAGGATTGTTACGGATTTTTTGTACAATTTATACTTTTTTTTGTGACTGTCATGGTGACGGTGATTTGTTAATTGCATGTATTGTGCCAAGTGTAAAGTCGACTTTTATTTGCGAAAAATAATGTTTTAATTTGTGACAGTCAAAACAAACCCGGAACAGCATCGTCGGCATCAAGTACCACCTTGAGAGTATACACTTTCAAACAAAAAGAGAATTTTCAAAATCGGTCCACAATTGATCGAGAAATCGGTATGCACGCTGACATGCCTAGAAAATTTGAGAATTTTCCACGATTTCCATGGATCCCTCATCAGATTCTGACTTGGTGACAATGGGACTACTATGTGTGAACCCTTTCAAACAATAAAATAATTTTCAAAATCGATCTACAATTGACGGAGAAATCGGAAAACATACATACAGCCGAACGTATAACATCCTCCTTTTTTTGAAGTCGATTAAAAAACAGTGAGCGATTTTGGAACGGTAAATTGCATGGAAACTGTCTTATTGATGTGAGGTCATAGCATGTATTTGATAGGCAATTCAACTTACGGCTGTAATCAGGATTGCTGTAAGAGCTCATAGCCCCCTGATCAAAGGAAATTTAAGAAGAGTTTTTGACGACGATTACCGGGAATACTTTGACCAAACCTATAGAAAAGTAGATGTCACGTCGTATAAAGAAGTTAAAGGACAAGTATTGCCGAGATCACAGTGGTGTTTACTACACTGCTAAAAACCAAACTTTTGCATCTAATACCAGCTCCTTAATGTTTGTTCAGATATCGAAGTGGTTGGAACTTTCTTTATATAGCTGCGGATTTTCAGGACTTAATGATCCACTGGTCCATACATTAAGAGTAGCTAGTATACGTATCTAAGGGTAATTTTATATTAATAATTTCCTAACTATTTAAAAATAAGACGTCGCAGCCTAATGGTTTGCCCTCCCGCCTTTCAAGCTGAGCTCTACTGCTTCAAGAGCTGTAGAGTTCCCTATTAAAGAGTTCACCCAGGGAAGTACTGCCATCTTATTTCTGCCGCCAACATTCATGTGATCATTACTGCGTTTCGGTTTTGAAGAGTAAGGGTGCTGGTGAAATTACAGGCATATGGGACTTGTCAACTTATGTGTCAGGGTGACGGGCGCAGTGATAGTGGCCCTCTGATCTTTGTGAGTTAAAACACTGAGTGATACTGCAACTGTTATGGACAGGCGTGTCACTTATCACCAGATGAGTGACACGCCTGTCCACCGCTCGCGCCTCTGAGGTTTTCTGAATATATACGCAAAATTTAATTTGAAGCTTGTAAAGAAAAATATCGTGATGAAACCTGCTCGTTGAAGAAGGTTCGCAACCCTCGAAAAACGTGTGAAGTCCCCAACCTGCACTGGGCCAGCGTGGCGGACCGTCGCCAGAAAGGTGACCCGTGCTCAGCAGTGGGGTTGATGTTGAATATTTCAAATTATTTTCATTTGTGCCTTTTTCGATAAAATAAGGAAAATATATATGATGCCAAGGAAAGGGATGAACATGCCTCTCCAAAACAGTCGAAATGGAAAATAGTCGTCAATAAGCAAACGGTGTAAACTTGACTAACTGTTCTATAAGTATTTGTGGTTAGGTAGGTAAAGATTAAGAAGCAAGATCTCTATTTTAACAACCCTTTGTCGAGTTCACTAAACCGGCGGCCCGCAGCAATCTAATTAATAATTACTTTGTATTGGTCTCCGTAGGATTTACAAAATTGAAGTCTCGCTTGAAAGTGTTTAAGTTTATTTAATAATTCTAAGTTAGAAATTGTTGATCTTTGACTACGCGCTTTAAAGCCCATTGTCTACCGAAGCAAAGCGGAGAAGAACTATATAGTAACTTATTAGTATTTGTTCCTTTGACAAAGCGGGGTGAAGATGTCAAAATAATGGTAAAACATTGCTGAAATATAGCTCTTCTGTGTTTTGCTTTCATAGACGAAGTTTTCCCTTCTTCCGTCTTTTAGAATACCGCATTAATCTCACATTATTATTATTTTTAATTAGCCTATTATAGTGTTCCACTCAGAGATGGGCAGTGGGTTATAATTTATAACCTAATGAAACCGCTCAGATTTTAACCGGGTTTTTATCAGTCAAAAATCGTGAAAAGAAACGGCGAACACGTAATTTAGTATAATTCCATACTTATTACAAATTTCGAGGTAAAAACATCTTTTTAAGTCGAAAAAGAGGCATACACACAATACCTACCAAGCAATCCTGTGGATTCTCATTACTAGGAGCTGTTATTTTAGCAGCGATGTAGTCGCTAATCGTCTACCTTTGCACACGTTGCATTTTGTGTCGATTTATTTCAATGCAATTTTCAACCGTTTCAATAGAAAGGCAAATCTAGTCGTCTAGATTGTAAGGTGGCAGTACTGCCCTAGATGAACTCTTCCACAAGGAGCTGTACTACTATTTTTGTGTTTGGTTCGCTGTTGAATAATAAATAAGATGCACATATCGGAACGAAGTGAGTGCTTTGATTACACGTTTGGGTTTACGCAATGATGTTTTAAACAAAAAAAGGGTATACGTGAAAATAGTAGTACCAGAATCTATAAATAACTAAAAATGATTTGATCTTTGAGTGGACTTATTTAATAACAAATAAAAAATTATAACAAACCTTCAGAGTTTTATTTTTATACATATATTAGTAGGATACGTTACAGCTAGCTAGTATTTAATAAAATTTATAATTGTCATATGAAATTGTCGTTTCTATTCGCCAAAAAGCAGGCCGCGGACATAGCTAGCGACTAATTGTGTTTTTCCAACATACTGTAAATATTTTTTTATGCTAATTTTATTTCTCATTTTCTTTTCTAAGTTCTTAGGACGGTTGTTGCTTATTACGCTTCTTGTGATTACGTTCTTTTTTTGATATGTCGAAGGCGTACCTGCTTAATGTCTACCTGTATTTAAAACTGTGTAAAGACTGTAACGACGCCCGGAGAATCCTTGAAACTTTCTAGAAAGGTACGATGTCAAGTATTGCTCAAGTACACTTAACATTTGAAGAACGGTCCGTTGAAATATTTGTCATATTACTTGGGAGTGCAAAATTACAAGACTTCTTCCTGAGAACTTCACCATCTACTGCCATCTGTGGCACCCACTGAACGAGTAGGATTTTAGAATATATAATAGAACCCTTGCCCTGAAACCACACTGCAATTTACATATCTGCTTCTGGTGTTAAACAGTAATATGAGCATTATTGCATTACGGTTTTTGAAGGGCTAGGGTGTTGGTGAAACTACAAGCACTTGGGACTTGTCAATTTTATAACGGGCGCTGTAGTTTTTCCCGCCAAATTGTTGCGATTTAAAGCTCTGAATGGCACTTATAGGCGACGCACTACATTTTAATTAAATATTTATGTTATTTAAGAATATATACGTAAAATAGTAAATAACTTATTAATAAATTAAGCTTTTTGTAAACATCATTCGTTCATTTAAATAAATAATGGCGCGACCGATGAGCCTCTTGTATCTGTTTTGCATTCAATACCATTTTTTTGCTACAATGCAAGTCAGTCGCTAGTACGGCGCCACCAACGGTGAAACTATAGCTATATATTCATTAGCTTCATGGTCGCCCTTTTCAAATAGTAAAATTGTGGTATTATTGGTTCCATCCCCTATGGCATTGTTATAGATAAACGTGTCGTTTATCAGTAGATGCACGACTAAGTCGTCCCATCGCTTAATGTAATAAAAAAAACATTAATCAAAGACCATAATTAGATTTCTAATAGAATGAATGATGTAACAATGTAACGGGCACCGAAATAACATAAACAATTGATAAGAAAAATCTACTAAAAGACACGTCATTGGTAATTAACTTCGTACCTGCATGAAAGGGTTCAGACATTGTTTAATCATTAATCATATCAGTGAAAGATGAAACTTTGACAAAACAATGTATTTCATTCAGCAAGGCGTTGCAGAAGTTGTCTAATTATATCGGAATTGTTTAACGTTGACGGCTTTGTGCGTTCAACTCAATAGGAAAGTTCGAACCTGGAGTTTGGTATCCACGTATTGTCTGACGTTGGATGAAAATAGTAAATCGCATTGGATTTAGAGAAATATAATGGCGTCAAAAATGCAATGTTGAAAAAACCCTAATACAACGAAACGATTAAAGATGTTGTTAGCTGGTGTTGTCCTATTGAAGAGATTTTACGTCACAATAGTTTCATAAGCTTGGATAAGTGATATTCTGGAGTGCAACCTCGTCGAAGCAAACTTATTGTAGGATGTCCTGCGGCAAGATGGATGGACATCCTGATGAAGACGGTCGGCAAAGGTTAGGTGCGGTCGGTACATGACCGGGAGAGTTGGCGTGTTCATGGAAAACCAAGAGAAAAAAATCTCCTGTATGAGATCATTCCTGTTAATGCAAGTTTCTTTATTGAACGTTCTTTTCGTTGGTCGAAGCGTAGACCTCTTTATTCAAAAGCAACCGTTCACCCATGAGTTACCATCGCTCTCAATGTTCTAAATTTATAAATGTGTCTAAATTGCTAACGTTAACTCTCTCTAAATATCTTTATATGTTTTTAACACTGCTGTTATCTTTAAGTATGTTAAGAGTGCGTGTAAGGAATATTAGACTTGACAGCATAGGTGGCAGATCTGCCCTTATATGTACGAGTATTATTATATATAGAGTGCCAAAATTTATCACAAATTGCCATTCGACTGAAGGAACATTGAGTATATCGTGACATGTTTTATTTGAATACATTTTTATTCAAACTTTTTTATACGATACAAAGTGATGGGATGAACATGTCGTGAGCCTGATCGTAAGTGACAAACTTGCCCGTGAAACTTGCGCTCAGAGATTAAAATCACAAAGATTTGAGTGGCACCGCCACTGCACTCGTCACCCTGAGACTTAAGCTGACAAGTCCCATGTGCCTGTAATTTCACCAGTACCCTTTACCCTTCAAAACCGGAACGCAGTAATGCTCACATTACTGTTTGGCGGCAGAAATAGGTAAGGTGGCACTTCCCTGGACGAACTCTTTTTCTCAAGTAGCTCTACTGTCAAATAAATAGTCAAATAAATGTATTTTCCTTATTTACCTTATAAGATAATAATACTAAGGTAATAAAAAGTTTATGTCACTCACTAACAATTATTGAGTATACGAGCCCTATACCCCACCTACGGTGGGGTCGGGCTCGGCCTGCGGCGCGTGATCGGATTCAGATTACGAGGTGTGCTTATGCTAGTCGGCGGCACAGTGATTAGTACCATGGGCGCTTGATGGGGAGGTTCCAGACTCGATCTTTGTTTTGAGCCAATTTATGAAAAAAAAAATTTTTTATGTTGGTTCTGGTCTGGGTATTCTGGGCGTTGCCCTCAGAATTATCGTTACTGTAGTACTCATAGTACAGGAAATTCCCTAGGTTGAGACCAGAAATTTGGAGTGATTGTCTGGCATTTTTTCCCTAAATACTTCTCTGGCATATCTTCCAAGAAAAAAGAATTTAACAGAGAGACGGTCGAGATACAACGCTATAAGTATATTATTTCCACTACATCGGGAAGTATGCCTTACATTTTGAACAATTGTGAAATCTTGTACTCGTAATTTAGGGTCGTATTCTAGAACTCTACTCAATGCTCAAGTCAGGACTTGAGTATGATTCAAAGCACTTTGAATCATACTCAAGTCTCTGCCATTAGGGTCATATTTCCAGTGCTTGTGTTGCCAGTGCAATCATGACTTGAGCATTGAATAGAGTTCTAGAATACGACACCTAGTCTCCGTATACTATCTACGTGAGGTGGCGTGCGGACGAGTATCAGTAACGTCTGTTTATGAAAGATTTATGAATTGGTGAACATACACAGAAAAGCGTGTGCCGGTTTTCCTGTTTTGAAGAAAAGCAACATGAAAAAATATATGGAAGAAGATTAGTTCCGGTTGTCAGTGCAATTTCGAGAATATCTCCCCTGTCTCCATCACGCAATATTAACATACTACAAAGTTCTTCGCATTAAAGGGGACTGTATTCGAGAATGCAGGCAACACGACATTGTACGGATGCCATTTTAATATAGCTGTATTAATATCAGGAGCGGAAAAGTTTCGCTAGACGGGTAACGTGGGATAAGTAGACAACAGTTTCGTATATTGCGACCACAAGAATTTTTTTACACCACAGTTGCCACTGTGTACGAGTTACGCGTCACCTTGTGTGATGACGTGGGTGAATCATCATAAAAAACTTACTTATAAATTGTTGTTCAGATGGTATAAAAGTGTCATCAGTGAGAGATTTTTTAGATATTTTTTTAACCATGTTGTGCAATACAATATAAATAGAAACTTGAGGCTCTGTTTTCGTACTATTGTCACAGATTACCTTTTCAAATTCAAGCTCAATAATCTTTATATCATAGATAAACAAATTACACTTAAAACCATCACATTTATTAAACTCAGCAGCAGCAGATCTCCTTGTGAAAGAGTTCGTCCAGGGAAGTACTGCCACCTTACCTATTTCTGGCGCCAAGCAGTAATTTGAGCATTACTTTGTTCCGGTTTTGAAGGTTAAGGGTGCTGGTGAAATTACAGGCACATGGGACTTGTCGCCTTATGTCTCAAGGTGAGAGGCGCAGTAGCAGCGCCCCTCAGATCTTTGCGATTTATAGATCTGAGTGGCACTGCAACTGTTATGGACAGGCGCGTAGCTTACCATCTGGCGCACAACTTGTTCGTCAAGTCACTTGATATTATAATTGGGTAAATGTTAAGTTTCACATAAATTGTATCTTTCTCATTGGGGAGCGGGTTACTAACTGAAAACCAATATACTACCTTAGGAATAATATTGTTCACATCGTCTTAGGGACATTGATGCCTTTTAACTTTATATAATAAGGAAGAATCATCAGCAAACTATAACTATTTCAACACCACGCATTTTCAGTATTAAGTGCCCTAACCTTAAACAATGTTTCGTTGATCAAAAACTATTACGCAAATTTAAAACTAGTATACTAAACGTCTTTTCCCATAAGTCCTTGTTGGGAATTTTCTTTCTTTTTTTCTTTCTAAGACTTTTTCTTCGATGATAGCACTATTTTTGTATTCTAGCCCTTTACAAAAAAAATGAGAGGTGGCTCGAATTATGTGTCCGGGAGTATATAAACTAACTTTACCTGTCCCATTATACTTCACACACATTTCCCCATAGATACTGACTAAATTTGAACCCCTATCCCTATTAATGAGAGAGTGTGCTATCACTGCTTAATTCGATACGACAGCGCAATCCCGCAGTGTCCGCAGTAAATTACACGCGGCTTTCAAACATTAATTATTGGGCCTTTGTGATACTGACTTCGTAGTACCTAACATCTACTCGACTGTACCTTCATTTTTGCGTAAATTGATGTTGTTTATAGCCGCGCGAATCTCGCCATTATTTTCTCGGCTTTGTTGCTATAACATTGGGGTTAAGTTCTTATAATGGATTCAGCCGCAGTAATATTCTTCAATATATTCCGGAACCCAGAGAAGTAAGTGAATTGATTTGAAAAACAAACATAAATAAATTAGATTTTTACGAAAATGTTATGAATCAATTCAGCCGTTTTATTTAAGTCTATTTCCAAGTTTTATTATTATAATATTACTTATGAGGGCTGTATTTTCAGAGAATATATACTTCGTATGATATGATGAAGTATGTAGGTAAATATTACTCTTAGAAAGGAGACCAGGTGCGCTTTATATGCTTTGTATATTCTATGGTAGTGTGTGAAATAAATTATACTTAATTTTTTTTATGAATACCTCCGCGGTCGAGTAGCTTGCACACCGGTTTTCATGGTGTCGCCATCTCCGGGATCCTGGGTTCGATCTTCTGCTGGGTCAATGTAGAAACAGACTATATTGTCTAGAGTCTGTGTGTGATACCGTCGTTGTTTCCGATTTCCATAATACAAGTGCTTTAGTGACTTCAAGATTGATGTAAAGCTCGAACAAAGGTAAAGAAATTGTTTCGATCCTACTGGACTCATCCAACTGAATTCGAACCAGCGCCCGTCGCTTCAACGTGGCTACCGCTCTTGGCAACAATCATTTATTATTAGCAACAAGCTAGCAGATTTTACGAATGTCTCTATATACTTTATTTATTTATGTATTTAATCGTTCATTGTAAAGGAAAATCACAAATCACATTTAAACAAGGAAAACACAAATAACAGGTTCTGCTAAAACATTTTGTTGTCTCAATAATAATAACAAACTAGTGGAGGATTTTCACAATAATAGATGGAATATTATACAATAAAAATAAATAATGCAAGATTCTATATACTTTACAATTCAATTAAAATCTATATTTACAATTCAATTTAGCAGGTGAAACAAAATTTTACTTTTGGATTTGGATTGCGTAAAAAACTTTTTGAAAATAATAAAAAATAAAACAATCGGAATAGATGTGGTGTCAAATCGATACCTCCCATGAACACTACGCCAACGTTATTGTAATATACAGCCATATTTGTTTACTAATATTTTGCTCTTTGAATTTTGTGAAAAAAATAAATAAACAAAAAACTAAATTTGTAAAAAAGAAACAAAAAAACAAAATTTTGTGGAAGAAAAATAAGGAAACAAATTAAAAACAGAACAAGTCCAAAAATTAAGATGGCGTAGTGATCATTGGAGGTATCGAAATGTAGGAGAATTGTTTAGTGTTATATCTGAAATGCGACTGCTGACTCGTGAAATCAAATTGTTGGTTTATTTGGCTGCCTCGTAAAGTACAGAGCGTATTCGCGCAAGCCTCTAATAAATTGCGCAAAATAAAACAAACTGCTGGATTTTGGAGGTTTAACTGGCTGAAGAAAGAGAACTAACTGATCCCCGCGACTTCGTCTGCGTAGAATAAGTACTTCGAGTAGCCTACAGTCCTTCACTAATTTTTATACGTTTTTTGATTAAAATTGGTTCAGCGGTTTAGGCGTAAAATGGCAGATCGATTTACTTTCGAATTTATAACATTATTTTGGATTATTAATTTGACGAAATGTGTTTTCGTTCAATGCTATAATATCTAGGTATTTTCTAGATAATACGTCGTCTGATATACGTTATAAACAATTTAGTTGACAATAAATGCTGTGATGTCACGATGGTCTCCGCAAAGAAATTGCTTGAAAAGCGTGTAATAAATTGGAAATCATACTAGTCTCGAATTTAGTATAATCTGGGATAAACGAATATCTATCCTACATCATACTATAAAAAATAATTTGCCAATAACACCTTTGCCATCGAGGGAAGTCTTATGTATATCAGAGAAACGAAACTTCAAAGGGACTACTTAGAGCCCCCAGACCAGTACAATAAGGAAAAATCCTTTTGCTAAGTTGGTTCAACCGAGAATCATATTTGGGATCCCACCCATACCCAGAGTGTTTATTTGCTGAGATATCGAGGATTTCGAAATGCTGAAGAATAACACAGGTTACTATTTGGAAGGAAACGTTTATCAAGATGCACTTTGTAGTGTGAAGCCACCGACCTTTTGTGATCTCCATTTAATATAAGATAAATTTATTTAAATATAACTTAATCTAATACTAGGAAAAGAAATGTAAATGAAGCTATAATAGCTTATATATAGCGTATAAAAATAAGCATTAAGAAGGGAACTTAAATTATACAATATTCATCGTAAAGCTTATACATTTTAATATAAGAACCTAATGTGTAACTGCGATGTCTACCTAAATAAATGTATAATAGTAAATGTGTACCTGTATTTATCGAGTTCTTAGGTTTTCGCGATTGTTACACATAGGAAATGAAACTATTTTTCCGGATTTTAATCGCGTATATTTGTTTTTTCAAACAAACCGACGTTTTGGGGCCTTTACAGGTCCCAGTCAACCGTGACCGTGACCGTGATCTGTAAAGGGCCCGAAACGTCGGTTTGTTTGAAAAAACAAATATACGCGATTTAAATCCGGAAAAATAGTTTCATTTCCCATGTACCTGTATTGTTGGCATGTTTTTGGGCAATTTTCTTTATATTACAGCTTAAAAACAGATTTATTTTATTACAGATTAAATCAGATTTATTAATTACTCGTTCCTAGGAAACGCCCATACTTTTCCTGATTCTTGAAAGATAGTATTAATGTCTAAAACGAACTAATGCTAACATTACCTATTTTTCTCACCTTAACGGATGTGAAGTGAGTTTGAAGCGGCAACTTAAGCCGACGTCGCTCAAGATGTTGTAGAACTCCACCTCAGTGTACAACTTGCTGCTATACCTATGCACATACTGCTGCGCCATAACTGCTGTCTTGTCATCAACCTTGCTACCCTCCAGTCCTGCACTACAACCGTGCTGCCTTCAGAACCTGCACCTCTGTCCTTGAACTCTAGTCCTTGACGGCAGAGGCCTCTAACTCTGTGCCTCCATTTCGTTTTATTTTCACTTTCACACTACATTCCTGGCTCTACTACGCAATAACACTTTCACATTCTTTTTCTTTATATAAATTTTTACTTAGTTAATCCTCCACTCATTTAATTCCATAGTTCTTTATCACTCAAAGCCTCCCTAACCCGACAACTTATGTGTGTGTCACATTAGCCTGTGCTCGTCTAACTCGGCACTTAGTTCTAAATTAAAATAAATTCCTCTGTATCTCTCGCTTTCACCTTCGATTCTATATGTCAGCCAATTAACACACACTGAGATAAACAGATGAGGAATTGCTGTTGCAAAATCACAAACGCTTATCTTCCGTCTGTTCTGCTCCGCATTTTGCAGTTCTTTGGTTACATTGCACGCAGAAGCGTTGATAGTCTCGGTAGGATTGAGTGCAAACGATCTAGAGGTCGAAGTTCGAGACGATGGTTTGACCAGGCGGCTGAAACTCTGGCAATACCAGTAAGCATCGCATTCCACTTAGCCAAAGACAGGGTGCATTGGAGAGGATTGATTGTATGTGTATTTGCTCAAAGTCACGATCCTCAGCAGTGAGGGACCGACGGAGGAGGAGGAGATGAACAAGAAACCCTTGCCTACAATCATTCACTGACGCACGTTGTAACATCACAGCATTCACTCAAACAAACACATTTCTTTACTCTGATATTTAAGCATTTAGAGATGAATTGGCAATATTTGGAAACACGTTTATATACGATACTGTTCAATGTATATATCCCGAAAGCATGTTAGTAATATAACTAAAAAATAAAATAAAATAAATACTGATTTTCAGTTGCGAAAAGTCCATATATCCATTACCAATCGACTTGACTTGTGAAATTGGTCGGTCTTAACATAACATACTCGTAAAATACTATCTTCGTCGACTATGTTTTCATTTAATTTGAACAAACGAAACGACTGACTATTTTATCTGAAGATGTAGTCACACATCCCTCGCCTAGTTTTCTCAACAAAACGCCCGACTGTTTCGTCCGACGACGACGTATGCAATAGTAGACTTGTTTTCGTTAACAATATGGTTAGGTCATGAGTGAGTCGTGGGCGAGTCAATACAGTATTATGGTGTTAATTAAAATAGATTATTGCGTAACCGATGTTATGTTAAAATTTTCTTCTACCCGACTACCGGCTTCTCACTTGAGAATAGCCAATCTTCGCCAATGCTGGCTTGAATTTATCAGGTCTATATTACGAAACTTCGCGCTGGTATAATCTTGGAATAATTTTCTTATTTCATGATTGACATAAATCATTTTACATACTGTACAAAATATATTTAAGTAGTATCAATCTAGGTAAGATGTATAAAATAGCATTACGGAGCGACATTACCATCTTCTTACATGGTAAAGCTCCTTAAATGTAGAATTAAAAAAGTGCTTCAAGAATTATAGATAACAACATAACTTTCAACTGGTGTTCGAAAAATAGACATCAGCAGTCATGCGCAAGAATATGCAGATACTGTGTAATGATACCGTTTAGGATAAGGTTAAATAAGCCAAATTCACGACAAATGACTTTTCTAGTTCTTCACGTATTCGTTTATATTCTCAACGACTTCAATAAAATTTCCTCGACTCTTCTTAACTTCATTTATATTGGAGACTACGTTTGTGAGAGTAGCTTTTTGTATCTAATGGTGCAACCGGTTTCGAATTCTTTTTTACAATATCAAGTGATAAGCTACACGCTTGTCTATAACAGTTGCAGTGCCACTCAGAGCTATCAATCGCAAAGATTTGTGGGGCGCTGTCATTGCGCCCGTAACCCTGAGACACAAGTTGACAAGTCCCATGGCCCTGTAATTTCACCAGCACCGTTATCCTTCAAAACCGGAACGTAGTAATGCTCACATTACTGTTTGGTGGCAGAAATAGGTGAGGTGGTAGTACTTCTCTGGACGAACTCTTTCACAAGGAGCTCCATTGCCACTAAATATTACTGTTGCTCGTATACTATATATTACACTACCTGTATAGAATAACACTAATATTGTAAGCGAAAGTTTGGGTGGACTGGATTATTATTTTTTGTAAAATATTACTTTAATATCGTGACAGATACTATGTGCGGCAAAATATAAGAGTCTACGAAACGAATTAAATTCTTTACATTAAATTATCGATCGTATGGTAGTGCTGCTAATACGGCTAACGGTAAATTACTTTTATAAATGTTTCATCACATCGTAATAAATAAAAACTTGCGAAGTGATCCCTTTTTTATTTTGTTTATTTTGAAAGGTAACCCTGTGTCCCGCCGTAATTCGATTTTATAGCAGCAGGGACAAGCACGTAGCAATGCCTCGGAGGGTTACGCTGACTTTAATGCCACTTGCGTGTAAGTTCTCACAATAATCAAGTAAGAAAGGATGAATGAATGTCGCATTTAGAATACATGGACTCCGGAAGTTCGTTCGTGATATACATTCATTTAGTGCCAGAATTCCTTTCTTGCAATTCAAAGGACAATGGCAAACTCCCATATAAATTTTTGTTGACATAATTTGTATGTGTCTGTTTATGAAAAATGTGTGAAAATATAGATTTGAAATTCCTGAACAAATTTTGTTTTGGGTTTACTGTTCTGAGATGTCAGGAATTAAATATATTCCAGTTTGAAGTTTTAAAGGTTATGTGTTGCGTAATTGAATAAAATATATTCGGCGTTTTATTATATCAAAATAAAGTACAGAAGCCTTAAACGGAGTAAATAGAAGCTGAATTGCCGTGGGCTTGTGACGTGACGAAAGTTCAGAGGAAATTATTTTGTATACTGGTATGGTCAAAAGGCATGAAGTTAAGCCATAACAAAAAAAAAACTGAGTTAATTAATAACATACCACAGACTACTGCACTGGTAATCCGGCCACAAATTATTTTTTGTGAAACGTGCCATCTATCCCTGATTTTGGGAACTTTTTGTCCAAATCATTATCTCGATTGGCATTTTGGAAAAGAAATTATCGACTTTTTTTGTACACAATACTATATACTTAATCTTTTATTAGTTTATTACAAATCGATCGAATCAGTACATTTGATATTACGTGAACTAAATGTGGACCATAAATAGCCATACGCCTACGTATGGAATTTCAGTAACTATATTGAAATTCAAAATTATCAAAGTGAACAGCTATAAAGAGGTCAAAGAAATGGCTATGAACCGTGAGGAGTAGAGAAGGCTACTCCGACAAGAGTTTAGCTCTTAAATAAGATGATGATATTAAAATTCGTTTTTTGGCGGCTAGATGTCGCTCAACGTTAAGAAACTAATAGTTGAAAAATATCGCGGTTACATACTAATTAATCATTAGAGTTTCTTTTAAATATGATTTTACTTCCAGACTTAGATAGGCCGCTATTATAACTTGAAAAACCTAATGAATTTATGACAACACTGACACAGTCAACCGTGACCATGGGACCTGTAAAGGGTCCGAAACGTCGGTTTGTTTGAAAAAACAAATATACGCGATTTAAATCCGGGAAAATAGTTTCATTTCCTATGTGTAACAATCGCGAAAACCTAAGAACTCGAATTTATTTTATTCAAACTTGTAATTATGACATTTGAAGACGATCGAAACTAATCAATTGTTTTAACTATGATTTTGCCATTTAACTGTAGATACATACAGCCTGGTCATGCAGATACTTATCAGTTGTATAAGTATTAAAAACTACACAATTTCTTGCAACCCTTGTACCCTTTTTCGAACTTCCCTTCTCTTATCTTTCGTTTTCCGGTACACCCATTTCCTACCCACGCACAGTATACCCTCGCAGTTAGACTTCATGTGGGCACAATGAAGCTTGAAGTTTTGATGAATATAAAGTAAATTATCATCTTGGAATTTAGCGGGGCAACACATATAATGCGTGCTATTTATTTAAACTTATATAGGTCTGCGCAATTGCGTGCAGTTGAATTAAATGTAATTTTGCTTTAAAATTAAGATTTTTATTCGTAAATAAACGCAACCTAAAAGGTAAATGTAATTTGTGTATTTAAAAACAAATGATCGGAAGAGCATTTACAAAATTGAATTTTCAACCTTTATCAAAGAGGGAGCACAATAAAAAAAACACAATCGGAAAGTGAGTTGAAAGCAAAAAAGGCTATAGAGTCAATAGATGGAGGTTATCGACCGGCAGCTTATTTAGAGCTTTATGCAAATGAACAAAATTAAAACTTTTTAATTCGACGGCAATTTTATTTTCAATTAATTATTTGAAGTTCGATTTGTGTTAGAAAATACGAGCGCGTATTTTCCAAGTAAGTATTTTCACGGAAAGGAAATGAATATCTACTCAATTACTTAGGATTACAAGCAATTATTCTCGAGTGCAAAGAGATCGTCCAATAATTATGTTGGTGAATGATTAATCTTCTTTCAGAGACTGTAATGAATCGCCGTCGCCTCTTATAATTAATAATGTTTTGGAATTCATAAAACCGTCGTTATTGTGTTGCTTCGTTATTTTTACACCTGTAATACGACGACATCTCTTGTATATTTTATTAATAAGTGTAAAACCTGTGACAATTACTTGTTGGGTATCGGTTAGTATCAGAGTTCGTCCGAAATAGCGTCCACAAACGCTACGAAAAATCGTTACGATCAGAGGACTGACTGTAAATTTGTAATCATTCAAACTTAAGTGTTTCAATATTGTTAAAATAAAATAATAAATAAATTGGAATGTTCTTTCTAAAATTAAAAATAAGGTATTCAATTAATAACTTTGTAACTACAGTGGAAAAAATAGGGTGGTTTGCATTAATATTAAACATAAGTGGTTGATCTTTACCACCTCAGTTAACCGTGACCATAGGACCGGTAAGGGCCCGAAACGTCGGTTTGTTTGAAAAAACAAATATACGCGATTTAAATCCGGAAAAATAGTTTCATTTCCTATGTGTAATAATCGCGAAAACCTAGGAACTCGATATTGTGTTTGCGTTACGATTTTTATTTAGTTCTTAATAATATGTTTATAAGGTTTAAATTAAAATGTTAACGCAAACGCTATAGTTAAGTTTATATATTTGAAAACTTATACTAAGGTCTCAGACGGAATTATTTGATAGGTACAGTTCATTGCGATTTTTTTTTCTGTTTGGTCCAACAGAATGCGTTAAGGCATTAAAAACGCCATTGTTACTTTAGTATAATGCGCAACAAGGTTTAAATAAATAAATAAATGTCGACACGTACACTACAGTTTAACGTAGCAATCTTCATTCCGTTCCGTTTTGCGATGAAGACAAACGAATTTTTTGCGGTTGTTGATTTAATTCACGACTTAAGAAGAAAAGAGAAAAAGTGACGCAGTCGACCCACGCGACTACGACTGTTGCACAGTTCATCCGGTTTCAAATTTTGATAGTGTTCGTCAGTACAGTACTAAAAAATCGTACAAAACTGTACAGTTTTCTCATATACACGTTACGATCAGTCGGTGTACCGATCAAACGGTCTGATTGTAAAGATTTTCACGACACACTTTTCAGGACACGCGCCCGCTTTCAATGTGTTTCACGCTTAAAAGTACCAAGAATAAACGGGCCTGTGTGAAGAGACTGATGGAAGAGGCGAAGGAGGTTGGTCAGGAGCGTAGCAGGTTGAGGTTGCCTACCCCTGTGGAAGAAGGGGTGATCTTTTTCTACCTCTTCTTATTGTGTCAGGGTAGGATATAGATAGGATGGTACGTCTTGCGGGGTTCCATTCGTGCACCCATGCATGATATAATATTATGTAGATATGATAAATAATATATATTTTTTGTTATCAATAGTTAGTATTGGTAACAGTGATAATATAGTATATTTTTTATCAAGAAGCTAAACCGTGGCAAGTTTAGTAGTGGTTTTAGTTGTAATTATGTTGTTTCACTTATTGAACTATCACCGTTTGGCACCAACTAGAGCAAGTACTGGCTGTGTGAGTATGTCTAGGTCACTCATAATAAATTAAAAAACTAAGTACGTTTTACTTCCTAGGGAGTAAATGATACGCTTTACTCCCGCTACGCAAGGCTATATTGACGTACTTTTAGAGTATGAGATGTGAACTAGTTATTTGTTATGTAAGGCTTCAAAGTTGTTGTTTGACGTGAGTGCATGTATAGAAAACCTGAGCAAGCGAAGGATTCGAAGATTTATAATAAGAAAAATAGAATTCTGAGCGTAGCAAAGGTTTAAAGGCGCGAGACACAAAACATCTTTGCTGCCGAGCGAAAGATACAACTTTTCATCTCACTATGGCGTGGAAAATAGTCCATGAAAAAAAAAACAGTTGAAGTACAACAAATTATTTTAACGCACAAACTTAGTTATCGTTGCCAATTTAATGTCAACAATAATAAGAATAAAATATACCAACGGATTTATACATAAATGATGTACGACAAATCGCGTAGTTCAAAATATCATTATATTTTTTTTTTCATCGAATGAAAATCCATCGTTACTTCGAATTTCAAATACGTTTTCCACGCTAGCGTGGTAGAAACGCTTCTGCGCGATTAGATCAGATTTCTAATGGGAAAGACAGTTTTTCCGAGCTAGTGAGGTGAAAAAGTATTTTCTATAATACCTTGTGAGAGAGACTGTAAAGTCATATAAAGTGTATTCAACAGATTCAAATTAAATGTAATGATGTAATATGCTAGACAACTACAACTGGTCTCAAGTTAGGAAATTTCTACTTTGAATACCGAAGCAACGGAATTCACTCCGGAGCACTATCCGGAACATCAAAACCACTAACCAATTTACAGAAGTTAATTTCCTAAACTTGTCCTACCGGAAATCAAATCTGCGACCTTCTCGTCCAGCTCCCACAGTGTAAATCGTAAGTGTAAGTCGTAACTATATACTATATGCCTATATATACCTATATATATTACGTATTCGTAATTTTATATTGAGATTATGACCTTTAAGAAAACTTTTACCCTGCAAAACCTTTTATCTGAAGGACTTTTTTTTACTAAACATATTTAAAAGGGTCGACATGATTTCGCGGTCGGTCCCGACTTCGTTGCAAAAAGTAATGGGTACATCCTTAGTACCTATCGCAAATGGACATAGACTGCGGTAGCCACTTTCCATCAGATAGACCGTCTGTTCCTTTTCTGTTTTAATAGATATGGTTCATGTTGCGGAGAATCTTTTTGAGAATCTGCAAGATCTCTGCTTAATGGTGCTGTGGGTACTTAAATAGGTACTATAAGGGCGCGTTTATTCGACACGAATTTTATCGCGCTCACTCCGCGCGGAGTCCGCGTTGCCGCCGCGTAGCGACCGCGTGCGTCTAACTGTCAACCCAAAATACGCTCTATTTTTTTTATTTTTTTTATTGTGACTCGGCAAAATGACTGCACCGCGCCTGATGGAAAGTGCGAATACAGTCCAGAGATGAGAGTAACGGATGGAAAACACAAATATCTTCACTCCGTCACTATCATTTTGCTGGTTTGGCCAAATGCTTCTTCACACTACGTTTGAAGGACCCGATGTTATAGAGGGGAGGGAATACATGCGCCGGGAGCTGGTTCCACAATTTGATGGTTTGGCATATAAACGAATTGCCAAACTTTTTAGTGCGGGACGGTATTGAACTGACAGTCCAACTGTGGCAACGCAGTCCGGCACGGGTGGTCCGCTGATGGAAAGGAGATTTGTTTTGCTTTTACGTTTTAACTTAAATGAGTGTCTCGGGCACGCGGGCGAGACTGGCTTGAATTTCATAAGTCTAAATTCATCTATACTTTTTGTGTGTATGTTACGCGATGGTCCGACATTGTGAACCGATTTCGATTCTTTTTTTCGTTGGAAAGGACGTACTTCAATAGTCCCACTCAAATTTGGAAAAATATATTACACTTCTAAGTGTGGCAAATTAGGGGATGAATCCGGTTTATTCAATTTTACCCACTTTCCGTTAACCGATTTCAATAAAAGTTGGCGCATAGATAACTTATGTTATGTTATATTTATTGTATACCATTATAAATTAACTATCGAGTTGTGGCTTATGGTATCTTGTTATTATTTTAAGTGTACAATCATAGTTTTTTTTTCTGTTTGACCCAATTGTTGACTCGTGTTAAGTCCGCCATTAGTACTATATTGTATTGCGCAAACAAGTTTTGATATACAAGATTATTTTTAAAATACTACAATAAAATTACTAACATCGTATATAAGCAACAATTTTTGCTCCATGCTTTCTCAAAACATAATAAATTTACTAAAAATAAAGTTTAGAGTTTTTGTTGTACTATTTCACACTTTTCAGATCTCTATTTGGTAGAATAACGCGACGACTCCCACCCCTGTTCTGCACAGAATTCTTACCGTTTAATTAAAAATAACTCTACATATGTACTATATGTATACTTTATAAATTTAAATGTATATCCTGTATGCATTCTATTATTATTCACCCGCATGCGATAAGTTTTTTTTTTCATTTATTTAATAAAATCAACAGCCTAATACAAGTAAAATAAAACTTTTGTGAGTTGTCTTACCACGCTCGCAAAAGTTAAATCTCACTGCTGGGTGCGACTATGTTCTTAAGGGATTAGTATAATAAGACAAGAAGCGTGAGCTGCCCTCGTGCCTGTTCGGCGCATCAATGCTTACAGGGGGATTCATTGTGCTGCATTGCAGGCCGCCTAGCTGTCGGCCGCGTAATGCAGGATCCTGTAATCTTGCAATGCGCCCTGCGAGACTCCATACGTGGGCCATATACAGGAGAGTGTGTGAGCAGTCTCTTGCCTGCGCGGCGAACTGCAAGGGCCATTTTATACTGCGTTCGGATCGTAGAGCTGTCACACTATTATTTTAGGTGTGCCTATAGGTTGTAAACATAAATAAATAATAGAGAATAATTTTTTTATAAAAAAAACTGACCTCAAAAGTTCGTGGAATTACATCTACTTGCCAAGTTTTATTGAAATCGGTTACCGGAAAGTGCGCGAAATCGGATTCTTCCTAGTTTGCCATCCTTAGAGGTGGAATATTTTCTTCAAATTTAAATGGGATTAGTAGGTACTGTAGACTAGGCTCTACTCTATGAGTAGAATTGCTGGCTGAATATAGGTAGTGATTATAGTTTTATATTTAGAATGTTAAGGATTGAAATAAGAAAACAGAAGATCTTGACATATTAGATTATTGATTGGTAACCTGAAAGTATAAACTATGTATAAAACGTGAAATAAACCAAAGTTCTTAAGATGATCCCGGTTTATATTATTAGAAGTACCTCTCGTAACGCAATCTGAGTTACCCCTCAGTACAGTACTGAGGTACTCCCTTTCTAACAGAAAAAAAACTGGTTAACAAATGCCGCGATCGTGTAACATACATAAAAAAAATGCAGTCCAACTGAGAACTTTCTCTTTTTTTTTTAAATTGGTTAAAAAAATTTGGTGTTCTTCACAGTATTTTAGTGCTATATTGAAATAACCTCTATTAATTGCAGTACTTAAGTATTGATCTTTTTATACCAGCATCGCGGATTGTTATTTCGATTATGGGAGTATGATTGTGAAATAAAAATGAAATGCTGAACAGTTCTGAAAGGTGCATTACTGGTTCGATCTCGATGCTCTTAACACTACTTGATATAAATTCAAAACCTTTGTTCTTACTTAGGTGTACATGGAAATACGCTCCAAGGTACTTTTACAAAGGCAGTATGCAATGTGCGTGCCCGTTAATCACTCGAATGCACCTCTAAAGAGCCGAGACGTAGACCCGCCCTAATAATTTCCACCTGAATTACAATGCGAGCATAAATTACCGTTTAACACTTCAATTACATTAAATCTGTTATGCTGCCTTTGTCTACACCTTTATATGTCTCGTATATGTAAAGTTCTACGGTTTTTAATAGCTACAAAGAGATGTGCTCAATTGTATTTAAGGTTAAATGCGCGTAGGCTGATGAATTATCTACAAGCAAACATTACATTTTGATAACTGTGGACTATAATAGGCAACAGTTATCAACCGACGCCGAGTACTCAGTACACGGTGCTTGCCAAGAAAGTACGACATCTTCCCAACACAATTTTCTTCTGTTTTTTAAACAGACGCAATTTCCCTGGAGATGATTTTACCACGGTTGACATTTTTTTATTAAAGTCTGTACGTGTTCTTGTAAAATGTATAGGTATACGTATGTATGTATATATGCATGTGTTGTTTTTACTATCAACGTCAACATTGCAACAATCTATCGTTGACATTTCTGTTAAATAATAATAAGTTATGATAGTTATGAAACACTTTGATTGTGATTATTAAGTGATGGGACGAAGAAGCCGTGTGCCTGGTACTAAGCAACTCGCCTATCTATAACAGTTGCAGCGGCATTCGGAGCTTTAATCGTAAAGATCTGGCGAGGTATTTCAAGGAGAGCCTAAATTTTAGGAGGTGAGGGTTGGGTCGACGCTCTCGTCCTGCAATCCGCGCGCTGTTTATTAAGAGGGAGCATGCCAAAAAAGTTTTGACGTTGGCTCCGCCCAAATTTGTGAAACAAATATATGCCTGAAGTTCGCGTGACATGCGACAGGACATGTTGAATTTTGCGCATTAAAAGTACCAAATTCGTTTTAGCGGAATAACTCTAAAACTAAAGGGATTAAAAATTAATCCGTAGTGACAGTTGTCGATCATGCATAAATATAATTAATTATCTAATTTTTGTCCTAATAACCTGTGGCATTTCGAGGATAAATCGAAAAAATGTGAAAATTAGAGGTCATTTCGTGATATTTATCTATCGAGGAAACTTTATTGTTTTATGTTTCTGATTAATGTCTATTACTTGAATATATCGTGTAGTTACTCATACAATATTTTATTTTTAACTTTAAAGTGGATATACCCCTCTAAAATCAAATCGAAGATTAGGAATTTTTCCTGTGCTCCCTCTTAATATGAATAAAATAAGAGTAGGCGGAAAAAATTTGACACAGATCCGACGTCAACAAGCGCCCGATGGCGACTGATGGGGCAGCGGGTGGCTTCGCGTGACGTTAAACCGCAGCAATTTTCAGAGTTTTATCCTATCGTGTAACACATTAAAACGTCCTTTAGACAATATCCTTAGGCGTATTTGTAATGCTCAAATTACTGTTTGGCGGCAGAAATATAGTGGCAGTACTCCCTTGGTCCGAACTCTTTCACAAGGAGCTCTAGTACTGCATATCTTTTACTAACTTAGGGCACAAATCAATGTTGCATCTTTTGACAAGAATTGCTAATGTTCAATGTTTGTATTCAATGCATAAGTTTAGTGTAGTTCGAAAGCCACTAAATGTCATCACTAGTACTGCTGTGCGATTTGGAGCTGTTTTTTGTATAAGTCAGATACTTATGTATGGCACAATGAACTCGCCTTTATGACTACCCTGGTATTTTATTGCCTGTCTACAACCCTCAGGGTGCCACGGTTAATTAATAAAATAATAGTGTAGCAGTGTAGCAGCAAATACAAATAATGACTACCTACTCAAAACATTAATAAGGCACGCCATTGCTGTCAAATTTTAGTTACGTTACTTGAAAGGTTTCATGTAAAAAAAAGGTACAATTTGTCTTAAAAAAACATTCGTAAATTTCAATTTTCGAAGCTCTATTTTCTTGGCTTAAAGTTGAAATAGTGTCTTTAGAAGTTGTGAACCTGCAATAAAATTATCATAACATAAACGAATTATCCGTTATTAACATTAACGAATGAAACGTTAATATTATTATATATTATTTCAAGAGACCAAAAGCACAGAGACAGTTTGATTTAACGGTTTTATTGTTATTTGAATTCTATATAATTCATACTTCACTTCTGCAAGTACCTTATCCGATAGCAATGATTCGATTTTAATTGTACATGTAAATTCGATTTTAACGACTTTAAGGGACTGCTTCAAAAATTTTCAACAGATTATCTTTGTCGTAGCGAAGTACCATCTGCTGTAGAAGTGTAATAAAAATACGTTATAAATCTTGCACTGAAAGTACCAACTTTAATATTTCATTCTTAACAGGAATGGAAGAATTTAAGCCATGATACTCGCTACGGAAATGGCTACGTTTTACAAAGTTGTCTAATTATGTATTTGGCATTCAACGGCAGTTTTGTATATTGTATATTTTGTATGTAGGTGGTAAATCTACTATATATATCTGTAAATGATATATCTACTATATGTATAATCTACAATGTGCGATTATTACAAAAATTGTATTCGGGTGTATTCAGAAATTCGATGATTACCGAGAAAATAGATGTACTGTATTTGACTAAGTAGTAGACGATACCGCTGCCTGGTGCCAGTGGTGGCTGATTACTTGATAAATATATACATACATATATTGACCTATATTTAATAGCAGTAGAGCTCCTTGTAAAAGAGTTCGCCCGGGCTAGTACTGCCACCGTACCTGTTTCTGCCGCCAAGCAGTAATGTGATCATTGCTGCGTTCCAATTTTGAAGGGTAAGGGTGCTTGTGTCTCAGGGTAACAGGCGCAGTGGCAGTGCCTCTCAGATGTATGTGATTTAAGTTATGTACAGTCGTGTAGCTTGCCATCAGGCGCATGACTTGTTCGTCCTATTCCTAGATGAAAAAAAAAATCGTCAGCCTGTCGCAGTCTACTGCTAGACATAGGCCTCTCCCAATGCGCACCATTTCACCCGATCCTCAGCTTGTCGCATCCATTCCATCCTTTCGTCACTCCATCTGAGCCGAGGGCGTCCTACACTATGTACGTTTGTCGATTCGTGGTCTCCATTTATGAACTCACTTCCCACATCGGTTGTCGGTTCCTCGACAGATATGGCGAGCCCACTACCACTTCAGCTTGCTTATTCTACCAGTTATCGTAACTTCTGTAGCGAACCTCAAAAGAGTCCGAACCAAAGAGAATTAAATCGCAAAAAGAGGAATAATTGCGTGTCAGTCTTCGTTTGGTCGATCGACAGCGCGCTTTGTATTAGACTCCTCAAATGTCGGTAGGTCAATACATACTATCACGCTTGTCGTTTGATGTACACGGACCTCCTTTTTCGGGGAACTGTATACGTTTTTACAATAAGATTCCGGAGCATATATTAAGTTTGCCATTTCCTAAGTTTAAAACTTATATTAAAAGTATTTTAATTGAAAAGTCATATTACAAAATTGTAGACTACGTGTTAGACAAAGATGTGTGGAAAGACAACGTGAGTCTAGATTCCATACAAATATGATTCAAAATGTTCTACAGCATTTAAGTTTATTTGACACGAGCAATCCCTAGAGTTTCTCGCTTGTTCTTCTCAGGGAGGTCAGCGTAGTGAACGAGCAGTAGCTTAAAAAATTACGTTTTCAAGTGTTAAAATTTTACCTATGGAATAAATGATTATGTGACTTTGACTACATACAGTCAGACAATCTTGGTGACATAGCCGTTAGCTTTGTCGGTGCCGGATTCCATCATCATTACCGATCATTACCGGTACGATCAATTTAGGAAAATGGCTTTTCTAAATTTGATTCCGGTCTATGTATTCTAGATAATGCTCCAAGAAGTTGTATTTTTTTGGTCTGTTACTCATAGTATAGTTTGAAACCAGGTTAATAATGTTTTAAATTAAAACATTTGTCAATATATGGACTTATATAGATGGAAAGATATTGTCTGCCCCAAAATTATATCATCAAAACATTTGTTTATTTCCACATTTTTTGTGTTTCTTGGACTATTTTTGTACAATAAATTAAACGTCAAATTGGCCATATGTAATTATGGTTACATAAAGGTTAAGAATGGGATAAGGACAGGAAGAAGAAGAAGAAGAAGAAGAAAGGTTAAGAAAATTGTTCAACAATTCCTTTAAAATGTGTCCTATGATGATACAGATAATTTATTAATTATCCCATAATAATAATTGTTGTCTAATTTAAACGTATAAGTATATGATATGCATTTTATTGTTTGATTTGTTTACAATTTAATAATATACCTGTATCATTAGTACTTTTTACCTTAAATACAGGACTCTTCTAGTTCAGGTATACGTGTTATATTTTACATGAAGTCGCATAATTAGTCTTTAGTTATTCCTTTGTACAACAAGTTCTTCAATAAACAATTTTATATTTATTATATATGTATTCGGATTACTAAATAGCTCCTCTCTGAATAACAATATTGACACGCTAGTTGTCAACACTTTGTTTTCATCAATAAATTGATAATAAATATAAATCTTACGATACAAGCTTTTCCAAGAGCCGTTGTATCGAACTAAGTTACTCAATAACCGTGAAGATATCCGATACAATCTATATTCATGGTACTAATATCCCAAACACTCCGTTACAACATGTTATGGTATAGCAACGATATTTAATGATCCAGCTAGGGCGTCGAAATTGAGGGCTCCGGACACTTCTCTGTCAGAATACCAAATAGCGCAACAATTTCTAAGATATTGTAATAATTAGCACTAACAACTAATAACTTTCGAAGTTTTTTCCATATCTCTTTCGTAGTCCACACGAATCAACTTTCATATTAGAATTCTTTTCAATGAACACTTCTCGTTTCAATTTGAATTCAGAGAGCTGAATTTGAATATAAAAAAGTCTATTGTTGATAGACTTTCCGGGGAACCGAATTCTCTTTTAAGTCTATTGAGAAGATTCTGGTATTATTACAGTGAGCTATCCACAATCCGGAAACGTAATCAGAAACGAGGACACAATAAAATAATAAACCAATGGAAGATTATTCAGCTTTTATAAAAATACTAGTACAACATTATGTTACAATATTATCATCACGTTTCATAACTGTCTAATAATATCTTATTATTTTTACAAGTTCGCTCTGGTTAATAAACAGAGCTATGATATACAATCAAGTTTTTTTTTATAATATCAAATGACGGGACGAGCACGTCGAGCGCCTGGTAATAAGCGACACGCCCTACAGTTGAAGTGCTATTCAGAACTTTACACATACTACTTTAGAGGGGGCAATTATTGGACTTAATATTTCTTTATAAGGTTTTGCGTTCGTACGTAGACTGTCCACATCTGTTAGCTAAATTTAACTTCAAAATTCTCTCAAGATACCCTCGGTTTGCTATTGCTCCTTTAGTGCACCATTACGTAAGACCGTTCTGGGCTTTAATTCCTGTATCCCAAGGCTCTGCAGACTATATAATAAGCACAGTCACGTTTGCGATAGATTTTGGCAGTCGCTGCACAAATTTCGCATTAGTATTATGTTAAACTTTAATTTAAAAAAAATTCTTCGTATCTAGTTTTGATGCTGTCCGAGTCCCTTGTTCACTTGTATTTATTGGTTTTGTTTGTAATACTTTTTTCTTTATATAATTTACATTTTACGTTGTTTTTGCAAGCTGTGTTCATTCATAAGTAGTTGTGCAATTTAGATAAGAACTTCACCAAATTGAATTTATTAAGTGAACCAATAAACTATAAAAAAAAAACTTACATTCCAAAGATATGCGGGGCACTGCCACTGCGTCCGTAACCGTGAGACAAAAGTTGTGCCTGTAATTTCACCAGCACCCTAACCCTTCAAAACCGGAACGCAGTAATGTTCAAATTACTGCTTGGTGACGGAAATAGGTAAGGTGGCAGTACTTCACTGGCAGTACTTTCACGAGTAGGCTATTGCTACTAAAGTAATGTCTCATTAGAACACCACATATTGGACCCCACATATGAGGATATATATGCGTTAATGATGATAAAATAAGGTCATGATACCAGTATATTTTACACCTTACTACTCTGGAAGAAAGACGCCTTCGTAGTGACATCATTAAGACTTATAAAATTCTGAGTCAGTACAATCTACCAGCAATACAAAAAGAAAAGAAAACTTTAAACCATCACGTGGCCACCATCTCAAACTAGCAACAGAGTGGTGCATAATTGGAACATGCTACAGGAAGATGCTGTTTCTGCTGTCTCTGTTAATGCCTTCAAAAACAAGCTCGACAACTGGCTACGAAAGATCGAATTAGTGCTAAAAAAGTGAACTAAAACAAACGATATAAATTTCAACACTGTGTGATGTAGACGTACCAGGGAAAGCTGCTCGTCTATACTCAAATAAATAAATAAATAAATAATTTCCTCTTTATGTGTGTATACAGGAGCCTGTTAGTCGCACGACACCGAAAGACATAAGTCGGCGCGCGACATGTAAGATTTGCTCAGAGCAGTAGAAATCGAGAAATCAAAACGAGATAGATATCGCGTCAGTGGTGTAAGTAAGGCCATATCTGCAAAATTACAACTTTTCATGAGAGAGGTTTAATTCTACGAACGAAATTAGTCGACAACTTTTCTTATCTTAAATAGGAGATTAATAAAATTTCACATATATGTAATTTTTTTCATGTAATTAGTATTATTTTTATGACTTTGTATGTTGCTAAGATCCATAGTTCGCTGGATCCGGCTAGAAGGACCAAAATTTATGGAGCACCTTACTCCATACTTGGATTGTAGTGGTAGTTCGCAGAGAAAGACTTGCAAAGAAATGACTAAAAGTATATTGGTATAAAATACAGGTGTTTTGGTGCCAAATCTTTCCTTGATGTAGTGTATCGGTGGACAGTTGGTAACGTACTACGTAAAATAAATTCTAAATTACGTATTTCAAGTTAAAGTGTGGCACGTGGCGAAAGTAGATCGCCGCGTACACAGAGTTATACCGAAGAATGTATCAAACCATACAGACTTTCATGTGATAAATGCACTTTTGAAGTATGTGGCTCAATGTATCAAGGTTACGATATGGCGACGTAGTAATTACTTCCGTATAGGCATAAATTTGCCTTTAGACAAAGTCGTTTCTATGACACTGAAAATGATTATGCGCATCGTTACATTCAGTTATTTCAATGTCGACACACATTCACCATTACCATCGCCGCAGCTGAGCTGGTGGATAAACTAAAGAGTAATGAGTACCAAGACCTTGGTTCCGACTATCTATTTGCATTCTTTATGGCCGAAACACTTAATTTAAGAAAAAATAATAGACTGCCCGGGAAACCCAAGCAGCTACTTTACACAACGCATTAGCATAGATGTGCAAAGGGAGACCGCTGCTAGCATCTTGGGCACCTCGCCGTAGGGACCCAATTTTATTCATATAATTTAATATTAGTTTTAGTTTCTAGTATATTTATTTATTTTTATTTATTTATTTATTACAAAACTTAAAACCTTAAATACTACGTTAATACAATGTAACATAAACATCAACGTTTTCCCGTACATTGCATAGTTCGTCGTCGGTGATCTGGCTTTCGTATAATGTAGGTAGATGCTTAAAATAATACAGTGTAGATATTTCTTTTTAGTGACTATTTCCGAGGGGTTAATGTGTGTGTGGTGTGTGATGCTGATGCGTGATTATGAGGAGTGCGTGTGAGTGTCGCGCGGGTGAATTGAATAGAACGATTTATTGTTACTCGTCGATGCGACTGTGTGTGCGTGGAGCAGGTAGTGAATGTTCATACAGTGTGTTCTTTTTTATTTTTCTACCATGTTACTTTTGGTATTTAATCATTTAAATAAGAACTAACTGTTGATATAAGGATAAGTAAATTATATTATTTGTTATTATAATAAATATATATATATTAGGTTATTAAAATATTAGTAGAATAAATATAACTTAATATTGTTATATTATATACATATTATCAATTTCGTTATAAAGTATCATTAATTTATATTAATTATTTATTTATTTATTTTTGTATTGTTTTCAGAAAATATTCTTTAAGTTTATTTTTAATATTTTGGCGATTCATTTCATGTTTTAGAGTAGTTGGTAGTTCATTAATTAAGGAGGGTATTTTATGGGCAAGTTGGTTATAGCCGTATTGATTTTGACACTTGGGTAAGGTGAGTTTGGTTTGGGTATTACTTCTAGCTGGGTATTTCCTTATTTGCTGTATCTGTAAGTCTGTATTGAAGAATTGCTCGACCAAGAGGGTGTACTTTACTATATAAGCTTTTATTGTAATTTTAATACCTTACCTATCTAAATAATTAAATATTATTTCACTTAAAACAGACTTGACTGTTTTTGATTTCTTCAGGATTGTTTAGAATACAATCGCCAAAAACGTCGCTATTTTGATATCTCCGTCACCGCTAACAAGATTTGTTGACTTTATATTTATAGAGACTTTAGCGAGATTTTTTTAGCTATTGCAGATGCGACATTATTTCCAAATCACGAAGGTGTTGCTGTGCGCGAAAATGTATCCCCAAGGTTATCTGCTTCCGTGGCCAAACGCTTATCATGCCGAACTGCCATGCAGACGTCTCAGGTTCGATTCCCGGGTCGAAAGAAATATGGCCTACATTTGTTTCTATCGTGTGTTTGAGTGTAATTTGTGGTTGTCAATGTATGTGTCCATGACACCCACGACACAGGGTTTCCCTAGTGCGGGACTATGTCGAGTGTGTGCGTTATTATATTATATTATTATTATCTCTCGTTAACTCGAAACTACCTAACATGTCATTTTATCATTAGATATTTGCTCTAATGATAAAATGACATGTTAGGTAGTTTCGAGTTAACGAGAGAACTTTTGTTGTAACGTACGTAAAAATTTTTACACACAATTTATTCCACTTCCTAAACAAAGCTGCAACTGCAACTGTTAGTCGACTTGTATAAGCTTTCAAAAAATAAATTGTAGGAATTTTTACCCTGAAACAAAATTTGTGACAAAACAAAACAAAAAACGTGCAGATTGAACACCATTGCTCGGTGTAAGTTCTCTTTTTTTTTATAAAAAAAATAAGTGCCCATTTGACCTCCATGTCATCTGATGGATAGTGACGATGAGGTTTACGATGTAGCTTGTACACCTACATAATGCATATTCACTCCCACCTTAAAAAGGCCCAAGTTATAGCGTTTGGGGAATAAGTTATGGTTTAGTAGCAGTAAAGCTCCGTGGTAGTGACTCGTTTAGCTTTTGCAGGTAGTCTCGATCTAAGATGTTTCAATTAAATATTGTAACTAATGATAAATGTATTCAAATGTATATTTACAAAGAGCCACCCCTTGAGTTTCTTGCTCATTCTTCTTAGGGGAATCTGCCTTACGAATGACCAGTAGAGTTTAATCAGTATGACGATTTGAAGTGTAATTTGCTTACCTATGAAATAAAGATTATCTTACTTTAACTTAACGAACTTTGGGAAAGAATTCGTTCGGCGTAGTACTGCCAACTTACCTATTTCTACCGCCAAACAGTAATGTTAGCATTACTGCGTTCCGGTTTGGAAGGGTAAGGGTGCTGGTGAAATTATAGGCAGATGGGACTTATCAACAAAGCTCTGAGTGGCATTTCAACTGTTGTAATTAGTGGAATTCCTTGCCTGACAAAAAGTCTTCAGGCAAGGAATTCCACTAATTGTAATTTTTTTTATAAGGTTTCACGTTGACTGATCGACTTCTTTCTGCACTTACACCAGATCGCCCGTCCATTTGGCTGGTTGGGTGCGCACGTGTCTATTCCATTACCTCAATTGGCAATTATATGTCTGATCGCTGGCACCTACTGTAACAAGACACCAATCCCCATTCTAAGGAAACTGCTTGTTTGAACCTGGCGAATCAAATTAAGTTATAGGGTTGTTCGGGTAACTAAATCAGTTCGGCACACTGATTGAGTTCCTGTTTGGATAAGTAACAAGAACTATCAATTAAACTTAAACAAAGCCACATCGAGTCGAAACGAGCGAACAGAGCTGTGTACATTTACGAGTTATTTGCTATTAAGCACTTTGTAGTTTATAGAGCTACGATTTTATTATCCTAGAATTAATAGCTACTTGTTAATTGTTGTTGTTGTGTTATTCCTTGTTGATAATAAACACGAATAGCATGGATTGTAGCTGAATTGCGCACCTTTCAGGTACAGGCATATGAATCTTAGATTTCTGTGGGTACAGGTAACTGTCATGAAACTCGTGGTGGCTAAACATGACCTACTACAGCCGAGATTATTCTCGAAATGTCCGGATAACATGATCTTGTAAATAAGATAACATTAAAATTCTTTTGTCACTAGCATCCTGCGCTTTACTCGTATGTAGCGTGCTAAACTACGTGTTCTGAATTTAGTGGAGATGTCGTGGTTGATCTGAGAACATATCTTAATATTTCTACAATTGACAAGGTGCCTACCGCACTAGATTTTCACCATAGCTTGATATGTTGGTGTAGAGGCTTGAAATGAATTATTTAGTAGTTTTATTCAATTTATAATAAATAATGTAATCCCATTGAGTATATAAAATAATGTAATAAATTTGTTTATTTCACAATAACAGGATCATTGAACTATGAGTAAATAAAACAGTATAAATATTTATAATCATGATTCATGACTCGCGTCAATGTGTTCCCGTTCAACTGATCTGAGAAGAATATTTGTCTCTCCACACTACAGTGAATCAATCTATAGCAGTGAGTATAAGCTTTACATTGTTGCTTCGTATATCATTTGTATTTGCAAAACAAACGGCTTATAGACTAAAAAAAAACATTCTCGTAGAGAAGAATCCAGCTGGGGTACAAATTGATAACAATTTGCCTCCACAAACTGCGCTCCACGGCTCGCATAACGTCTGCAACGACCTTTATCATAAAGGAAATCCAACACATTTGTCTGGCATACCCAAGAGATATGGGCTTAAATAAAAACATACGGCTTACACTGCGATACCCTGATACTACACCTTTTGTTTGAGAAAGCTAGATAAACGAATTTTCCCAAAATGTTCTAGGAAATTTACTTTTATTTTTTAAATTTCATGCAGCCAAGAGAAGTGGTTGAAATGACGTTGAATTTTTATGATGCGTAAAACGGTTTTGAAGAAATATTTAACGAGAAAGCCGATTTGAAGTATTAACATAAAAAATGTAGTCATTATTGTGGCGTGTAACCATGAAATAAGGTATTTCACGGACGTTCTTATAATTAGTGGTTAAAATAAAAAGGTCAATGATTGTGATGTAAGCAATAACTAAAGGTAGTTTAGATAGGTACATACAGCGAGTTTTTAATTTTGACTAAGCGTATAATGTAATAATGACGTCCGTTGGTAGCCATCACTGGATATCAGGCGGAGGAGTTACTCACTCTATGGGTAATAAAATTGGAAGTTTAGGTTTGTTTTGTTTTTATTTATTAGGTAAATACTTTGCTTCTTAGAAATATCTTACATACTATCAGCATATAGAAACTTTTTTCATGACGTCATCATCTCCGTATTGCGTCTATTCTGAAGACTTCCTATTATCAATGCTGTGATTATTACATATGTGCTCACGATGCCAGCATAACAATATGTACTTAATTTGTGTGGTGAACACCTATAACATAGGTATTACGTCGTGCGTTTCTGGAGGTGCAATAAAGCAGATAAAAAGACATAAGTTTACGTTATGCGTATGTAGATGCGAAATTATGTACTTTATTTCCAAATTAAGGATTTCACGCAGATTCTCAAATACTTCAATTCTTTTTATATAATACTAAGTGACGGAACGAACAAGTCGTGCGCCTGATGATAAGCGACACGCCACATAACAGTTGCAGTGTCACTCAGACCTTTCAATCACAAAGGTCTGAGGGGCACTGCCACTGCGCCCGACACCCTGAGTTGACAAGTCCCATGTGCCTGTAATTCTCAGCATCACCCTTACCTTTGGAAACTGGAACGCAGTAATGCTTACATTGCTGCTTGGCAGCAGAAATAGGTAAGGTAGCAGTACTTCCCTGGACGAACTCTTTCACAAGGAGCTCTACTGTCAAATAAAAGTTCCGGATCATATATGGGTGAGACTAACACAGGATCGTTGTGGATGGCACAAACTACGGGAGGCTTATGCCAAGCAGTGGATGAAGTAGGGTTGTGGATGGTGATGATGTAATGTCGTATCAAGTAGTATTGTCGCTATAGATACCATAGAACAATTAACATTACTTAGTACTATAGAGAATAATGCTAACGTCGAAAACAATCATTGTCGATCATGTCTCGCGTGGATTTTTTAAATTCTGCTAAAAGAATTTTATTCGAAAGATTTGATTTATCCGTCATAAACAAGTTTATATTTTGAAATACATTTGCAATTCATTTTAATATCCAAATTGGTACTGAACAACCGAAACTCAATTTTATTACTTTCATCCAATCATAAAAATATTTTAACGTAGAAAACGCTTTGAAACTTCTTTAAACCGCTGATCAGGCTGATTTATTTGACTGATGACAAAACTTATGTCGTGGGAAGTATATACGCGGGATTTTTATAGTTACGTGCAAGTGGACGTAGTACTGTATATAATATATACACATTAAACTATGGACACGACAAAGTTATACTTTTCGTGTATAATAATGATAATTGTGATGACATTGGACATTACATATCAACCATATCAACCAGTAAAATTTTCGTGGAATGGGTTTGATCTTATTTTGTTTTTAAACGTACTCGTGGAGATTTATAAAAACAAAATGGTTGTTCATAAAAATATTCATAAATTTCGAATTTCGGATCGGCAACGAGTGATGCTGGAGCGCCTTTGTTTTTAACGAAACTTTTTTCCAACAAAATAAATGACATTTTCGCTCTAATGGTTTAAGCTTTATGAAATAACACACCGAAATATAAGCAGCGAAAGCGACGTAGATATAACATAAATCTCGCAACGTGAGATATCCCGACAAACTCCGGAATTGTTTTATACGTAATAGAATATTTGGTATCCAGGCTTACTCTGACACGTGCTCTTAGGTATATTGTTTATGTTATTGTTCTGTAGACAATCCCGAAATTCTTCAGACAAACGTAGTATGTAGTAAAGAGATGCATATAGGAGGTGATAGTTTTCTATCAAAGCCTAGAGCTCAAATAGGCTAGGCTCACGTCTTTCTCCAATGAAGAAATATTTCAAAAATCATCTTTACTTATTTAATATCATGTTATACTTTTCTATTATACCAAGTGACGGGACTGGTGGTTATCGACACGCCGGTCCGTAGCAGCATCAGTGCCACTCAGAGCTTTAGATGGGCACTGCCACTGGGCTGTCACCCTGTGACGAGTGTCGTCAATTGTTTCACTTCAAATCGACCAGTTTAACTTGAGCTTTGCTATAATGGACGAAAATTGCAAAATTACATATTTAATATTTAATTAGCGATGAAATGTGATTCCGTTTGTTTTTTAATTAGATGTTTTGCTGTTTCTCCCACGCCACCGAATGGAACAGTTACAGATATTATCTTTATTACAATAAATACAGAATATTTTTGGAATAAACGGAGACGTAAACACAGGTCAGTCATTGGCGCTGTAATATTTCAGTTTACTAATTTGTGATTTCGGCACAAACGAGAGTTTATATTTAAAAGTGATATAAGGCCCATTTGCCTGACGAGTTGCCAGGGATGGATGGCCCTTATTTCGTCTCTGTTTCTGGTCATATATTTGATGGTTTTTAATCTCTACTTAATGTCTGAAGCGAGCACTCCTGCTCGTCTTCACCACCAATTTTGATCCATTTACCAGTTTCCGGTTTAAATCATGTAACCTATCAAATATTTTTAAAATCAAGTAACCTCACTAATATTTGTAAAAAATATGGTCCCGTTTGGGGTAAGTCTTTTACTGTTTCACACATGTTTCGAATTATTTAAGTAGGGAGTGTTTTTTAATTTTGTTCCTATTTTTTATATACTTTTTTTTTTTTTGCAACCTTTCTTCACCTTTACTGTGTACAATAAATTCATGTGGACCGAGAAATCTATTATTATTGCTACTTATTGGTGATTTACAACCTTTTCAGATCTATCGTAAGTAGTTGTGGGGTTGAGTAGTCTGCAGACTGTCTTGGTTACAACATGAAATCAGGGTATTATTGTAATTTCATCTGATTTCCATAGCATAATAAATTTCAAATCGTGGAAGTCAAATAAATATTCATTTTATGGCTGAGATCCCAGCACTAAACTAACTCTGTTTAGGGCTCAAGTAAAAATAACTGCATAACGCCTGACAATAAGTCCTAGCTTATTGTCAGACGTTCTACACTAGTCAGTTATGGTACCATTGTACTAAGCAACCTTTTAGACTCAGAGATTACCCTAGTGGTGTAGTGCGTCTGGCATGTATGCCGTGAATATAGTAGATGATTTCTCGCCATAATACGAAAGAGACATTGAATTTTTCTTATGAGAGTGAGCGATTCGGCCAATACAATTGTAAGGACAGTATTTTGTAAGCAAACACTCAATTTTTTAAATAAGTTAATTATAAGTATACTATTATTTGTAATGTAAATTCAATTCAATGTAATGTAATTCTTAATTATTTACTACATTAATAATAATAATATTCGGTTAATAAAATTCAATTTCATTGTTATGTAATGTAATGTTAAATTTATTAAATAACCTAAATAAAAAAACATTTTATTTTATTTTTAATAATAATCATATCGAAGAACCATTCCAATTTAATTAACCTGTGGAAGATAATAAATAAATCATAATTATTATTATCAATATAGGATCAACTAATTAACACAAAATGCATAGGCATAAGGAACTGCTGCAGTGGTATGATAATTTTGCATCTGTCAGATTTTAGAAACTAACTATAGAGAGTAGTTGTATTTTTTTCGTCCTTTGGGATATAGTAAGACGTCTAATTGGCCATTCTGCCAGATCTTATTATAATTTTTCTTCTATTATTTAATTTTCTGACATTTTTTCGCGGGAAATCATTTCTTCGAAAATCCTGAGAGCATTTGCGTACCATGTCCGATACGTATCAGCTCCTAATTCGAGAAATGATGGGACCATCATGCAATGTCATAGGGGTCATTTTATCTCTATGTGTACAAGCAATATTCGTATTTTATCGGATTCTAATCGGGCTTAGTGCACAAGCGACATCGAAGGGGGTCCGAGTTTTCTAGATTTGTGCAGTCTCGGATTCGGAACGAATAAGTATAGGATGCTGCGTACAAACGCGCTAACTACCTATAGATAATGTTTTATTAATTTTTTAAAATTTATTGAAGACATTCAGTCGACATTTTAGAGATAATAAACATAGAAAGTAATATAAATAATATTATGGTAACAGCATAGTAGTAGAACAAAATAATAAAATTCACTATGAATTTAAGTTCAAAAATGAAATAAACTGGACTCGATACATTTATTACATCAGTGTTGCTAGTATCAATTTTCAATTTCCCTATCTTTGTCATGTTTTTTTCTGGTAGTGATTGTTATGTTTGCTTCCGTTTCAGAGAACACAGGCTCGGTTTTACATGACGTAACTCCCCGTGTACTCTCGCCAACAACGGCTCGATACTGACTGAGTGCACCCACGCATAGACACACGAGTCAGTGTGTAGGTATGTCAAGTCGCATACACTATAGTGATCATTCCGTTCCTTTTGGGAACTACGATGCTAGAGACAGTCAGACACAAAGATACACAAACAAATACTTAAAAATTTATAGATTTCAGATTAGTCGTTAAAAACCAAAAATAAAGTTCTGTAGCAAGCACTTAAAAAAATTCGTAAGTTCTGCTGGTTCGTTCCGTAGCTCACTTGGCAGATCGTTAAAGTGCTTTTCCACCGGCGAGGCGAGACGAGACGAGGCCAGGCGAGAATTGAAATCTCCCCGACTTATTTCCACCAAAAATTGTCATCGCGAGCTCGCGCACGGGTTATGGATAGTGAAAACAGTGCTTTTCAATTCGTCAAGCCATAAACATGCGGCTAAAGTACCATGTCCCGCAAATTCTTATTATTAAATATGTTAACGGAAGAAGAATCAGATGAAGATATTGTAAGAAGAAATAATCATGTTGTAATATAAGCTGTTTGTACCCTCTAAGATAAAATTAATAAATAAAAATAAAAGCAACTTTTTCGAAAACAACTTTTTTTGTATAATCTTTTATCCCAGGGCAAATATTACGAACTAGAAAAATACACATAAAAAAGTTTACAACTGGCGCTGGTATGTTTACGTTATATTGCAACTAAATTCTGTACCTATATATATTTTTGAAAATGATGTAATGTTTTAAAAGTGGATACATAATTATGATAAAATCACAATTCTTAGTTTTAGTACCCGACTTAGTACAGGATTGTGTACATTTTAATGCAATTATAAATATATAATATGCATTGTATAAATATTTACGAAAATGATATGGTACATGTAAGACACCAGGACATTGACGACTCGACATTGACTGTAGTTTGTTTATTTTTCTCTGAAATAAAAGTATACCTTGTTTATAATGGTATCGTGATTACATATTTTTGAAAACAGCACAAGGTACATTTTTTGAAATATCTAACATTTACATAATTTCGAAAATGTGAACGTTTACATTTCAATGCACGCGACTGTATCCTACAATATCGCGATTGACATTAATAGCCATCGCGAGCACGCGCGAGCGATTTCGTACGAGCCATCGTGAATCGTGTTTCCGTTGCAGAGTTAATAAAGAATCTATGTAGGCAGCAATATGGTTCAATGATACATTAACAAATATTTCAAATCTCGTCGCGCCCATCCTTCTCAAACCCGACCATTTCCATCGAAGATGCGCTAGGAGATAATTGATATTTTGCCATACAAGTATTAAAAAGAGAGCCTTGTCTCATCGCGCCTCGCCGTTGGAAATACGAGTACACCCTTAAATACGGTATGGTGGTTCGATTCCAACCTGATCGAAGGAATTTTTTTAGTGTTCGATCTTTACACTAATTAATTATATCGAACTAGTGGAATAATTTCATAAAAAATAATTGAATATCATACTAGTAAAACATCGTTAATACTTCAAACTTGGAACTCTACTATTTTTGCGTCGGGGTTAAAAAATGAAGAAACCCTGCTATTCAGAGTCGGTTAGAATTGTCTGACTTACCTTACTAAGTGAAGCCAGGATTGGCCTACTGTTCTGTCGCTCGTCCGAGACTGCCCTTCTGTTCATTGAGTTATTTGTATAACAGATTGTAACGTTTCATTGTGCGGGGTTTGAAGAGACGACGACAGTATAAACAAAGCCCGTAAACGAGTGCCTTTGATACGGAAGCAAATATTTATTCACTCTATAATGTGTCTACAAAATTTGAATTGTCAAGAATGAGATGTAATGTTACATGAGATGTATGTATGTTTATGTGACAGTTGAACTAGGCATATAAATTATCAATTACAAGAAACGATGACGTATTAACACCAGGGATTTCATTGATTAAATAGTCTTAAAAACTCATTCTTTTTAGAATATATACGCATTTAATACGACGTTGTAACAATCGATTGTTTGGAAATGTAAAGATAAATTTCAAGTGCCGGCTGAAATTTTATCTATGCAATGTTGCGGGTCTTCTGGAAATTTGTCGTAAGATTGACGACGAAACTATTATATGAAAACCTTAGATTATTTTATATCTAGAGACCAAGCTTTGGATTCATTACAGTTTTACAAAAGTTGATGCTTGCATTGTTAACCAATTTCATTGAAATGTATTACATGACATTATAATCATTTAGTCTATCCACTTGCTACTGCATTTAAATTTACAAAAGTTGGCGCTTGCATTGTTAACCAATTTCATTCAAATGTTGAATGAAATTGCATACACTATAGTGTATGCTATTTTGTCGCTCATATCAATTTGCTGCGGCATTGAAAATTAAAAAGTTAAGCAATTTCATTCAAATGTAATTACAACATGCATTGACTTACAATTATATGGACGTCGGGTCCGCGCTAAAAAGTGTCCGCACTTGTAAGGCGCTAAAATCGTATACAGAGCGCTACACTCCGCTTTAGTCTTCATTTGTTCTACTGACAGCGCGATACTGCGATGACATTACAATTTAAATTTCGAATAGGTTGACTTGGGACATTTTTTTCGTGGTTTTTTGTTATAGACCCGTCGTCCATTTATTTGTAAGTCAATGACAACATGACATTTTATTTTTGTCGCTCATCAATTTAAAGGTATGCCTTGGCAGTTTAGAAGTAGGATCAATATTCGGCTAAGTTTCCATCTTCAGTGACATTCTATATTTGAATTATCGAATGAGAGAAAATAATATATTGTCAAACAGATTAGAATGACATGGGTTAACAGTGCAATCATCAACTTTCGTAAAACTCCGATAGCTCCAAGGTAGGATTGTAAAAAATACTAATTTGAATTTGTAATTTTTACATTTCATCGAGCAATACGAACCGTAAAAAGGGACCACTTTAAATTTTATGGCCGAATAACAGACCGCTAGATTGTTAAAAGTTAAAAATAAATCTGTTTTATTCTTATAGCCATAAAATGATAGATAATAGATGTTTATTTTCTCCTACAAATATCGATTACAAACTAATTTATAGCAAATTAACAAGTTAATGTATATGAGAGACAGGAGTCTAAACTAGGAAAACCCTGTATCTTAGGACTTCTGGCCGCCACCTCTCGGTTAGAATATTCTTTACTACTGTAATCTTTAATAAAATGATATAGAGCAAATTTGTTTTTGATAGTAAGCTATTTGTTCTTCTTAAAATGCGGAAAAGCTGGTGGATTATGATTTAACCGCGATTTGAAGGTAATCGAGACACCTCAGGGCGGAATAAGAATTTCAGTAGGATTGACAAAACCACTTATTTTTAAATTTTATAGTGGGCAAAAATATTTTATTTTTTTTTTTTTTAACAGCCAGGCTTTTTTTCTTCTTCTTTTAATTTTAATAGCAATAGAGATTCATGTGAAGAGTTCGTTACCTTACCTATTTCTGCCTACAAGCAGTAATATGAGCATTACTGCTGTACTTGTGTTTCAAGGTTACGGGCGCAGTGGCAGTACTCCTCGGATCTACGTGATTTAAAGCACTGAGTGGCACTGCAACTGTTACGGACAGGCTTGTCGTATGACACCACAGACAAAAAAACATTAAAATGAGTTTTTTTGGAAAGCATAATATGTGAACCACGAGAGAAAACAATCAATGAAAATGCCTTATGCCTCGATTACAATCAGAACCGATGTCGCCAAAATCACTCATTCTTAATTCAAAAAAATAAACACTACAAAATCTTTATATTGATTGATCGTAGTTTCAAATGTAAAAAGAAATAACAAATTCTAGGTTGTTAATATAATTTAAACTTTACCTTGTTGGCATATCGTTGAAAGTTCAATACCATCAATACCTATTATTGCAAGTTACGACGTTTTGATATTATATTGAAATTTCAATCAATGTGGTGCCATCTAGTAGTTAATTGCTTAACGACGATGAATTGGAGTTATTGATTTAGTATTCCAAAAAAAAAACGACCATATTGCAGAGGCATTAGCTTTACTTTCGTATTTTTTTATAAAAAAAATTTTCGTTCCTTGTAACTAAAAATATTTCGATATCCAGAAAATTGAAAATTTATTAAAATAAAACTTTTTGATGATATGAAATAGCCCCACGGGTAATATTTTTGGTGCGGCTATCTTTTTTGCACGCCAAAACAGCACAAAAAGGCATTTTCTTGGGGTTTAAAGAATTTGCACGAAAGAATGACACAACCATACCGTACACAGCGAAAATGGCGGACAGAGCTCAGATAGATTTTTCGAGACCTATAATTGGCACACGTCAGACGCTAACTAACAACTTCTACTGTATTTATTGTTCTGTGCTTGCTAACATGCACGAGTTGTACGTTCTATTACTTGCTGTTTTAAAAAAAGGCTCTTGTCGGTGGAGTTATTGTTTATTATGTCGGTGTGGCAATTGCCAACAATCTTTGTTTAGCTCCCTAACTTTATCCGTATCTGATTTAAATAACTTCATCTCAATTTTGCTGTACTTCTTTTTCCTACGATTTTATCTTCTGTAATGCTTCTAAGAAAAAAGAACACGTTTAGGTAAGCACAAAATTTTCTTTGTGTAAAAAAATTATGTACTTAATAATTATTCAGGAAACAATAATATCTAAATATTGAAAATACGATAACCAGAATCCACTGACACTAATCTCAGATCCAAAAAGTGCATAGATATCGCTGCAAAAATGTTTATTTGGTTGGTTATGACAAAATTTGATAAAATTCATGTTTTTAATTATCTACAATCTAAAATAAAAATTGCTTCTGTTAATACTTCAACTATATTAATTATAACCCAATTACTAAGTAATGTCACGTCAAAAAAATATTTTATTTATTAATAATATAGAGCTTAAAATGGCGTTCTAAGTAAACAATAAAAAGAGATAAATTATTATAGATAATAATTTGCCTGATAATAATCAACACTAAGGGTCGTATTCTAGGTCGTATTCTACTCAATGCTCAAGTCAGTCTCATTTGATGCTCATTTGAGTATGGTTTAAAGCACTCGAAATCATGCTCAAGTCCCTGCCATTAGGGTCGTATTTCCAGTGCTTGTGTTTCTATTGCAATCCTGACTTGAGCATCGAGTAGAGTTCTAGAATACGACCCTTAGACTATTTCCATCCTCTAAGAACCAACATACCGACCGTCTGATGACGTTTAGATTAACTCTTTTTCGTGTATCTGGCAATTCACGGTGTGCGTGTGTAAAGCTAACTTTTTTTACAATTATTTATTATCATAATACACTTTTTGGCTATACAGATGTTAAAGCCACATTTTTACCAACAATTCAAAGTTCGTATATCGCTTCCGTGTATTATTTAGAACACAGACAAGCCTTAAAATTTTTTGTTCTTTTTATTATCTCTAAACAGCCTGCATCTCAAATAGCCCGTTTTACGGTATACAAAATGTAGGAGATAAAGTCATAATTTGTTCCGGGTAAAACGTAAAGGGTACGATGAACCGCGAAAAGTTGGAGAAGGAAAATGATTTGTGCGTAAACTCCAAACAAGCGGCAATCCCGCCTTATCAATTAATCTAGCCACTTTCTACCTTCCGTTTATTAAATTTCGGTGTTATAGTACTACTACTACTGTATCTCTACAGATACAGTCTAATATGTGCCTTGTAGTAATACACACATGCTCTCCCGACGCATGTATTCCCTTCCCTCTATAACATCGGGTCCTTCAAACGTAGTGTGAAGAAGCATTTGGCCAGACCGGCAAAATGATAGTGACGGAGTGAAAATATTTGTGTTTTCCATCCGTTACTCTCATCTCTGGACTGTATTAGCACTTTCCATCAGGCGCGGTGCAGTCATTTTGCCGAGTCGCAATAAAAAAAAATATAAAAAATACAACAAATAGTTTCTTGTTGAAATTTTTACTTTTGTACAAAATTTTGTTATCTTTACGTGGCATAGTGGCATGAAATAAAAGAAACTGTATATTATTAAAAAAAAAAAGAAATTTAAAAGAATACATTTTACAAAAATTCTGTATATTTATTCTGACAGCATGGTAAAAATTTTACTGAGTGCTAAGGAGATTGGCAACTTTTTACCTGCGAGTATCTAAACTTATGCGTTGACGGAATAGCTACCACTCAGACGTAGTCATCGGAAGCTTATGCCAACTGGCATAAGGGAAAAGACACTAAGATAATATATAGCATTTGCTGGCGGTCTCATTCAATCTTTCTACCCAGTTTTCATGAATCGAAGGTTATACTATCAGATTTTTTGTTGTTGCGATTAGGTGTAACTGGGCTCCAGGATACTCGATATAAGACCTTCCTATATCAGAACGTTAGTTTGAATTAAAAAAAGGTTATGGTGCTGTCTAAGAGGTCGCGCATCCTACACATCGAAGACAGAAAGACCGGGAAGGCAATTCTGAAAGTTTTCCTGATTCTTAGTCCAGCTAATCGCACGGATACTGAAACTTGACGGGAGGAGTGGTTCTCGAAACGAGGTTTTTTGATTGGAGTGGTACGTATCAGATCGACACCAGTAAAGACAAGAAACCCGAATTTCCAGAGGTCTCGTACCTCTGGAAATTCGGAAATTCACCACAGGATGCGAATAGATTTAGGAATATTTAACAATAAGCAGAAACAGTGATAAAATGGGGCCACGTGGAAGTTGATCTGGGAAAGACAGTTGGATATTTTGGTAAATTTAGCTATCATTTGTGAATACCGGTATCAATTCGTCGAGAAAGGAGGCAGAAAGGGATTTTTGGGACGAAGTTAAGTAAGTAATAAATAATTAGGATTGGTAATATTAAGAAAATTTAATTTGGTTTCGTAGTCTTCGACATATTCTCAATTTAGGCTAATATTTTGATATATGAGTACGAGCAAAAATTTATGTATACACTGTAGGTTATTTATTGCGGAGATGAGGCCAGACCTGAACTGAAATTTTTAGTGTTATATGGTTATATAACATTATTTATTCGTTACGTAAAGCAGCAATTTTATATAGTAGACGAATTTAAACGCCCAATTGCAAGTACAATAGCTGAAAATATTCTATCGACAATCACTGAGTTGTTGAAAGAATAATTGGACTCTTTGTTCGTGTCGGAACTGGACAAACTCATCGATGTGAAACGTTGACTAAATTAATCGGTAGCAGATATTTCAGTGAGTAAGTAATAAATGTAAAAATAACGTACACGTAAATTGTTGTAAGCTACTAATAGCATTTTTTTTGCTTCGTAACTTAAACATATCCTTTTCATGAATATTGCAGAAATCACCTTATAGGATTAGTTATAGTTAAATGTTTTTTTTATTTCATAATTGTAAATGACTGTTTGGTCCTCAATAAAAGGAAAAAACACCTAGTTTTATACATTTAAGTATAAAAACAAACAAAAAATACTATTTTGTGGCTTACAGCAACTAACGTGTGAGACATCGGTTTTATATGTACCTACAGTACTAAATATCACAGAAGAACAAACAAAAAATGTTTAATTTTTAGACTTTATGAAATGTTTTTATTTAAAGGTTTTTATTCACTCTGTCTGTGCCACGCCTATCTCAAAAATATTAAATCTTTTTCACGAGGGCGCTCCAATCTGGCAGGTTGTTGTTTTAAATGGTCGCTGAATATTAAAATGGCAACACAAAGCGTTTTACCCATCAACCTTATTGCTGTTTGCCACTCTGCCCGACGCCAATTTGCTTGTTGCTTGCACTGTTTTCATTTAATTTTAACTTTTTTAACTTCGATTTGTCAGTGTCTTTAGCCTTGTCTACTTTTTATCAATAAGCTGATTAGACATGAAGCGTCATTTAGATAAAAAAAGTATGAGAAGTTACGCTATATTTTAATACTACAAATATCGTATATATGTTATCGTTGGTCAGTTTATTGATAAGAACGTGTTGAAAGATGTTTTAGAGAAGAACTTTTTTTAATCTGAATAAAATTAAGGAGCTTTACCAAGTGTACGCAAATGGTAATGTCGCTCCGTAATGCTAATTAATTTATATATCTAGCCTAGATTAAGACTGTCTAAAAATATTTTGTACAGTATCTTGACTTCGTTCGACGAAGGAACGGCCAGTATACTGTAACACCACCCAGTCTGTCGAATGTTGACCGCACTGCTCAAGTGTGTCCTGAGTCTCTTGGTCCGAACACATTCCATCAAAACGCGGCAAACGTCTTTAACGAACGTCGCTATTGCTACAATATGGAGTTGGTGTAATGCTCATCAAAAAGGTAAGCTTCGTTGAAGGAATGTGCCTACAGCGCAGCCTTAGAGCCGTTATAACAGTAAGTCTATTCAGCGTACAGTTATCAATCTATGGAACTTCCAGCTCAGGTTGAATTGTTTTGAACCAGATACTTTTTTCTTCAGATCTCTCATCAAAATATTCTTATTAATTTTATACAAACAACCTGTGTCATAGGGCAAAATGGATATCCTGTCGCCAGTAAGAAGAACTTTGTAATAAAACATTCTTATAAATGATATTAGACAAGTAGCCTATGCCTTTTCGTAATTTATCCATTTGGTCAGTGTATTAATATTTCCCTGACGCAGCTTGAGCGAGGACAGGTTGTGGAGGCTGGCAGCGCAACCTTGGCCAGATGGTGCTAACCTTTTGACCTTTAACGTACGGAGTCACCCGCGCTAATGGAACACTACAGAAATGGAAATATCTTTGTTGTTATATGTGAGGATGCCATTGTAAATACCACAAAGGGCGTGTCAGATATTTACTGGTATTTAGGTACAAAGTCTAAGTATGTTTCATGGTTTTAAATATTTCACAGGTATTGTTTGCAAGGGTGTGTTTACTTTGGTCTGTTGTACGTAAAAAAATTGATTTATAAATAGGAATTTTCGTCGTATTTAAGGCTTTTGAAGGATTTCAAAGAGCAGCAGTAAAACGGAATGATTCCATTCCTGTCAGCGTCCTATTCACCGTCGGTCTTTGATCTACGATAACGACGTTTCTATCTCCTCTAGAGATGCTATTTCACTTTGCTGTGACCTTTACTGGGTCTTTAGGAGCGGATGGCAATCCCCGAGGAGGCTCCGCTCCGCTCGGTTTATGGCGACGACCCTAACAAGATTTCCGGCGCTCGTTACGTCAATTTATTACACCCTTAGAAGGGATTTATACTTTTTTGCGGTAGTTTTGGTCACTAACGCTGTCGAGGACACGCGCGGGATGCGTGGCTATAATACGAGATCGGGTCGTTTTGCTTGTCACAGATCGCTATTATGAGAGCGTGTATAACTAGAATTAAAGGCGAAGAGCCTTGTTCAGGTTAGGGTACTGAATAAATTATCAGACCCTTGTGAAGCGTTTAACATTCACAGAGTCTGGGTCGAGCGTAGGTACCTTAATTTTCTTGTATCGTAACCACGCAGAGAAAGGTTTGTGCCTGATCTTAATACCCTTAAGCCATTGAGTACAAAGTGACAACAATGTTTAGTGACTCAAGCTTAGGGACTTATTTTTGTCGTATATAAAAATCCACTTGTAGCGTAAAAAACAAAAGGTAGTGTAAAATATGATCATTCCACTATCGAGTAGGAATTACAACTTGCAGGAAAAAACCGCGGACGATTGCGAACCTACGGAAAAATGGCGTGCATATAAAGCACACAGGAAAAGTTTTTCAGCTCGTTTTGAGATTTGGCGACGAGCCAGACAGCGATTCTGTTCGATGTTATTCTATTTTGGTGAAAACGAAGCATGGTTACTTTGATTTATTTTGTTATAGCAAACTATATGGCAATGTTGAGTTTGTTCCGTGTAACATTTTTGACACATGTAAAAATAGTAAAGGTCTATTTAGCACCACACGATACGATATAAGTAAGTGTACTGCAGCGGTTAGTCCTGATCATATTATAGCTGCTGTGAAATGCAGACAACGGCAAATATATCTCAATTTCCTATTCACTCTCCCCTGCCACCCGCAGCACAATCCCGGCAGGTGTCAGTATTGTTTACGACCGCGTTGTGTAGCGTCGTAGTTCTTTGTACGCGCATTGTTGCATACAAACTCATACAATAAATATATTGTAGGATCGTGCAGCGCAGTACAAATATGAATAGATAACAGAGTAAAAACAATAAAGGCAACGTTTGTTTTCTTAGTTAGCTCTTAGTGATGCACTCCTCAAATCTACTTTTACTTTAAAGTAAATGCTATCAACGTAAATAATGCAATGTATTTAAATTAATTTTGTAATTAATGTAACTTTTAAGCACGTTTATTTTGAAGTAATGTAACATAGTTTGCTTTGTTTATATTTTTATGAATTGCTGCAAAAATGTAACTTGACCAACATTTTTACTTACTACAGGTAACTTATTAGGTACTTTGAATTCCCCACCACGTATTTAGGGAGCAACATTAGCCACACCTGTAGCATGAAGATCTATATCTTCGTACGTAGCCACCTGTAGGTTACCTTATTCCATGCTTAATAATTTAGGCATACTGTATATCCACCACATCGTTCAAATATTATGCTTTCCAAAAAAAATGTAGCCTTTCATCGTTTCGTTCCAGAGTTATCCATTTTAATTATATCGTACTCCTATAAGTTGCAGGATACCATAGACAAATAATGTGCTTGTTACTTCATGATATACTAATATTACTCATATTACGAGTACACCAACTGAGTACAGAATACGGCAGTGCTAAAAGCCCCGAGAGACAATTGTTCGGGATGATGACACCACCACTTATTTATTTTGGTTGCTGCCGGGAGTACAATTCGCAGATTTACAAGCGCGCTGGACATAGAATACGTAAGGGACTTTTGTGTTGTTTTATCCTTATTTGATAGCGTGCTCTCACAATAAAGTGCTATATTAGAGCAGTGAATGTTGTTTGGTGATAGTCCAAACAGAGCTTAATAACAGTTCGATATTTCTATGAAAAGTGTTAGTAACGCTTACCATAACTTTTTTTAATATATGTTACGTAAGCATGAGGCGAATAAAGAAAAAGAAAGAGAGAAACAAAATATATTTATTTGTTTACCACAATGAAAACAAAAACGATGCAAAGCAGAAGGAAAACATAATTAAAACATTCGACGTAATACACAAGTAAATAATTACGAAACAAAAACACAAACAAAACATAAATATACATGTATAAAAATGAATATACCAATACGTACAATAATAGAATTGCTAACAATATATGTTGCTGGATTTAGTTATGTAACCTGACACGTGATAAGAGTGACATGAGTAATAATACAATTAATGAAAAAATGATAAGTTTATTATTCTCACAAAGCTTATTTATAATTAAAATACAGACTTTTGTTACAGATGCACTTTGTGAGAGTCCCGTGTCCGTACTATGGGTATTATCCCTACGTGACTAAGCAGCAAATTACGGCAAAAAGACTTTTCAAGGCGCGCGACAAAGTCTGTGAGAAGAACGAGGTTTACCCAGCACCACGTATTAGGATGCAGTAGGACCGCAGAACACTTCTTCCTAGCGAATTAGTGACATAGTCAGAACTCTATGTCACCAGTCCAATATTTGGCTACTCGTATTGCATTGTGTGCATATTGGCAAATAAAATTAGACCGTGGGCTGGATATGGCTCTGGTCTGCGGTCCAGGAATTCTATAGTATACGTTTTTGCGTTGTTAAAGATAAAGAATTTGTTTTTAAAATAACAATGGCGATTTTCCATACAAACATTTGTTGACCTATTTTTTTTTTTGCGTCTGCGTATGTAAAATATGTAGAAGTATAGTGTATAAATGCATTTCCAATCTATGTTAAATACAAGACATGTAAAGGACTAATTATTACAAATAGATTCAATAACACATGGCAACACTAGAAGGTAGCAATCGGCCAAAATACTTAAAGTTAAGCCATAATTAAAAAACCTAGTAATTTCTTGCATACTAATTATGCATTTAAAAATATGATTTCCAGACTAACCAAGAAATACCTAACGAAATTATTTTATTCAAATTTGACTTGATGACATTTTGAAGTCGTTATAGAATTGTTTCCACAATTATTTCGCCATTGTTCTTTACAATTATTTGAAATATATCGTAAAGAATTAGGTCCCATACATTCGAACATAGATTAATGTTTTTCTTCATAGGTATCACATATTGTCTTTCAGTTCCAGTAAACCTGATATATACGAAATTATAATGTACGTTAGAAATAGTCTTTCTTCATTTAGTACTGTAAAAGTTTCTGGCATCCCTCTCCGCCGTACCGGTCATTTGAGAACAGTCCCCCGACGCATGGCACTTGCAGAGAAAAACCCACGTGTCATCGGACCTATGTACTATGAGCGTTTAGCCGCTACTCTCAATCAATTAAATTTCAATCAGAAATTCAGGGTCGTATTTCAGAACTCTACTCAACACTCAAGTCAGGACTTGAGTATTGCAGTGAGCTCTGAAAATCATACTTAAGTCCTAGCCGTTAGGGTCGTATTTCCAGAGCTTGAAATCATACTCAAGTCTGCTCAAATCCTGACTTGAGCATTGAGTAGAGTTTTGGAATACGACCCTCAGACTTGAACCGTCTGACGAAACATTTATGCGCCGACTGAACGACCTTTTCTTGAAGAATCCTTTATACTCTTTCTTCTTTATGGACCTAAAATTGTAACGATATTGAGTTACGGCATTGACATACTCTTGTATAATTGTTATTAACTTATGACGATCCTTGAAGGAGAATGATATTTGATATTTAATTTAATCATAACAATATTATTAATTTATTATTAATTTTCTAATTATTGTGTATTTTTCTTATAATTTTCATTTTTGTCTGACCTTCTCAATACAATTTCTTGTACTTTGACATGGACTGCAATTTATACTTCAGAAATAATGAATGAAATCTGAAAATGAATCTGAAAGGCTGGCGAAGTCCCGTCATACTTTTTGTTTAAGATAGAAAGTGACGGAATGAACAAGTTGTGCGCCTGGTGGTAAGTAACCCGACTGTCACTCAGTACTTTAAATCGCAAAGATCTATCTACATAGGTAAGGTGGCAGTACTTCTCTGGACGAACTCTTTTACAAGGAGCTCTATTGCTAATAAAATATTTATGTGCAGCGAAGTAGCACAGCGTCGTGGTTCGTGTAAATGAAAAAATAACAATAACGCGCACACACTCATTGCCCCGTACTCGGTAAACCTTGTATCGCGTGTGCCATGGATACACACATAGACCCAAGCCAAATTACACCCAAAGTCATGAGAGATAAATAAATGTAGGCCTTACAAATATTTTTCCCGAATCGAACCCGAGACGTCTGCATGGTAGTCCAGCATGGTAACCGTTCGGCCACGGAGGCGGTTAATAAAATATCTTCAAAGAATTATAATATTTGTATGAAAAAAAAAACAAAAGAAAAAAATAATCTCGAGTCCACGAAGATGGAAACGTTTCCCTTTGAACAGCTAAGCTTGTTCTTTGGTGGAAGGAGCTGCCAACTTTCTGGAGTTTCCACAAGGGATGTGCAAGTATTTAGTTACGGAAGTGGTACTATGATGCCAGGTATGACATTTCAGTAGACTGTGGATTAATTTAGAAATTTCAAGTCTGTAATTCAAATGCAATGACAACTTATTAAAGTAATCTGTTGCTTTAATTTTCATACATAAGAGTCAATTTCCATTTAGTATCAAAAATAGAATGAAACTGTTTTAAACTATAAGCTTTACAATGGCTTTAATTCATAGTTTGTAAATAAAATGGTATCTTATATGTAATAGAATGGTTACCATGCTAGAAACTGCCTCTGTGGCCGAACGGTTACCATGCTGGACAACCACACAGAGGTCCTAGGTTCGATTCTCGGGCTGAGAGAAATATTTGTATGTACATTTATTTCTCTCGTGAGTTTGGGTGTCATTTGTGGTTGTTTAAGTGTGTGTCCATGCTACCCGCGACACAAGGTTTCCCTAATGCGGAGCTTTGAGTGCAAATAAAAGTGGTATAATAGTTTTGACGACCGCGATGGCTCAACATTTTTTAATTCCCGGTAGGTACTCATAGTACAGGCAATTTCTTAGTTTGGTACGAGGTAATTGCAGTGGTTTCTGTGGTTTCTGATTGGGCGAATATTTATCTGTTTTTTGTTTAACACAATTCTTCGTCTAATAATGTATATTATTATGGAATAGTTTCACTACACATGTTTTGTTATAAAATCGATTAATTTGGTCAAAGAATAACTTGGTTATTATTAGTGAGGAACATTCCTACCAAGCTTTTAAAATGAATATTAAAAATACATGATACAGTTTTCATGACGGTGAAATGAGACTACGGAACTACAATTTTTCAAACATATCTGTGTCTAGTGAGGGTATGGACATGAATTATAATGAATATTATTATCCAAAATATAAGGAAAAACAAACAATATCCTTTGAAAGGGACAATAGTAAGGATAAAAGAATCACAGCCCGTGTCCCGATGATTCAATTTGCGAAGGATCAAGCCTCGTAAAGTCAACAAAGTGGCACACTAGACTTTTTGTTAGGTTTAGATAATCCTTTGCCGTACTATTCCTGGTTACATCCACTCCATATTTTCCTATGGGGATCGTTCAAACAGATTAAGGGATAAAAGAATTCAAGAGATGGACGGTTGATGCTCTACTTTTATATAATATAAACTTTTTTATTCAGTCCAAGTCACGAGACGAACAAGTCGTGCGCCTGGTGGTAAACGACATGACTGTCCATGACAGTTGCAATGGCAGTTATAGCATTAAATCGTAACGATCTGAGAGGCCCTGCCACTGCGCCGGTCACCCTGAGAAATTTAATTTCACCAGCACCTTTACCCTTCAAAACTGGAACGCAGTTAACGCTCACGTTACTGGTTAGCGGCAGAAACAAGTAAGGTGACAGTACATCTCTGGACGAACTCTTTCATAATGAGGTCTACTGCTACATGCTTAGTAGTAACAGGCTTAATTGTTTGCCCAGCGTTGATTTTGCTCCTAATTACATAATGGCATCCTTTCTATACTCAGTATTATGAATGTGTGACTTTACTCCATATCATAAAGTCTAACGCCTACTTCAAAAGTATTTTTATGTCAACAAATCAACCAGCCAATGTAACAAATTTGTGATAAAAATATTATCGAATTTCTTACTTGTTAAATTCTATTCCATATGCGATACCAAATAATCGCTTCATGGGTTTGCAATTAAGTGTGGTTATGACAACTTGTATAGTTATAAAAAAAGTAAAGTAGCTCCTAGAAAGTAATACAATAGGGCCACAGACGTCGTCGCATTATTACACGTTAGACCCACATAGAACATCGACACTACGCACTGTGGTTTACCGGCAGCGGCGAAAAATAGTAAAACATAAGCATGTTTGGTGTAGCACTCGTAGATATACGAAAAATGTAACACCCAGTCCACATACGATTAAGCCTTGCGGCGGCGCGACACGCTGTGACACCGTGTGTGATTCTTCAGAGATATTGACCGAAATTAAGCATATTGGTCATATCTCTGCAACATCCAACCAGCCAATATCAAGCAAACAACTTTAAGCGAAAGGTATGAAGAAAATTATAAAGAAAATGAGAAAATTTTCCTGATTCGCAAATTTACTTAATAACAGCACGGGTTTTGTAGTTTTATTAAAATATTTATACTATAATGTAAACGTAATATAATATTTCTCGAGCCGGATTACGTATCGCTAAACAGTATATTACCCGAATATACAGCCCAAAAATACGCTCGTCTCCTTACATATGCTGTCTGTTATATTTTGATAATTCACGGTGTAATTATTGGTAAACAGTAATTTTGTTTAAGGATATTGCGCATGAAAATCAATATTTTAATTGTGTTGAAAATAATAGAGAGATAACATTACATGTTTCGCGTATATACGCATACATTGTTGAAAATTCATAGATGGCGTTACAGGCTACAAAAAACTTTTCCTAAAATTTAAAAGGGTTGCTTCAGTATGCTTAGGTAGGACACAATTTTATGTTCATAATTTTTACACAAAGCTTAAAGCTTAAAAATTTAAACAAGGGTTACGTTTGTCCACAATCTCATAGGATACGTGAACAGGTACAGCCTCGCCCAGAATGTGAACTCCGACTTATGTACCCAATTTGTTTTGCAGACTTTATCTCGCAGACGGCTCAAATGTGCCAGTGGTGTAAGAAAAAAATATTTTTATGCTTCTTTATTATCACACGATTATTTGCAGCTATGTGTTACCTAATTATGTATTAGTCAATGGTCTCCATCTATTGACTAATATATAAATAATTAAAATTGAGTTACAGGTGTCGGAGTTATAAGTGACATAAAACGTACACGAACGCCGACAAACTTTTATAGAGTTTGGGAAGAATTCGCACCCTTGGTATAATAAGGCAATATCTGTAAAATGACAATTTTTCAGGACAGACGTTTAAACTGCGGTATTTCAACACGAGCCTAGATTTTAGGAGGTGACGGGTGTGTGGGGTGGGGTCGCTCCTTGCTTCCCGCAATTCGCGCGCTGTAAATTAATATGAATAGTAAGAAAAATTTGCCCAATTTGCAATTTTCGGGATAAACGTGAATTCAATACGTAATAGGACCTCAATTGAAAACCAAAATTTAACATGTTCTTTGTAGTATTAAAGAGAAATATCTCCTGTATATATATATATATTTAAATTAAGTACAAAGTTAAATATTTTATTTTTAAATAATTCGTTATGGATTTTTATTTTAACCTGTTTTCAGGTTTTTATATGATCGGATAATGTACATCCTATGTAACACATTAGCACATTCTTTAGATAATATTCTTAGGTATATCGTATATTTTTATGTAAAACCGTTATTTAATAGTAAATAATTTTGTAGAACTCCTTGTGAAAGATTTCGTCCAGGAAAGTACTGCCTCCTGGCAGTAATGTGAGCATTACTGCGTTCCGGTTTCGAAGGGTAAGGGTGCTGGTGGAATTACCGACACATGGGACTTGTCAACTTATGTCTCAGGGCGACGGGCGCAGTAGCAGTGCCTCTAAGATCTAGACGATACTGCGACTGTTATGGACAGGCGTGTTGTTTCTTATCAGGCGCACGACTTGTTTGTCCCGTTACTTAGTGTTATTAAAAAAGAACTAAAGCATTTGATCTAGCAAAACATCCCATCCCGCGTCTCCTCCAGTGACGCTTTAGAAATTTTACGATGGAAATAAGTCGACATTTTATTATGCTTAAAAGGGAGAGTTGTAATATTTCACATTTTGATAATTTGTCTCATATAAATAATTAGTTCGTTTCATTTTATTAACCGACTGAAAAAAAAGGAGGAGGTTACACGTTCGGCTGTATGTATGTTTCCAATTTCTCCGTCAATTGTGGACCGATTTTGAAAATTATTTTTTTGCTTGAAAGGGTATACATTCGAGGTGGTCCTTGATGCCGACGATGCTGTTCCGGTCTCGTTTCGGCTATCATAAATTAAAAAAATATTTTCCGCAAAAATCGACTTTTCACTTGACACAATACATGTAATCAACAAAACACCGTCACCATGACAACTAGAAAAAAAATAAAACGTACAAAGGGGTTCTGTAACAGTCCCATTGTCACCAAGAAGTCAGAATGTGATGTGGGGATTCCATGGGAATTGAAAAAATGAATCAATGAAGAAGTTTCAATTATTTTTATGTTTTTTATGTAAAAAAAACTTCAAACGTATGATCATATCGCACCCTTAGTAATATAAGGGCACAATCCAAAAAAAGTAGATTTTTGGGAAATTTGGGAATTGATAGGGACTTAAATAATAAATGGGATCAAACTTATATAGCTCCATATTTCTGTTATATTTTTTGTACTATATGGGTCTAACTTGAAAGTGTTTTTTTAACTTGCTTGAAACTTATGGAATTTATTTATATTATTTTTTTTATTGCTATTTATAATACATTTATCAAAGAACAAATCTGCCAAATTTCATATTTATAACTTAAATAATAAGCATGTTATTTGAAAAAATAGGTGTAATGTAGGAATCTAGAATCTATACGCGATTTCCCAAAAATCTACTTTTTTTGGATTGTGCCCTTATATTACTAAGGGTGCGATATATGACTTTTTCATACCAAGGGCACGAATTTTGTTTTACACAAGACTCCTAATTTGTACTAGAGGAAACAATTTGATCCTTTGTAAGGTATATAAGTTCCTTACTGTATCAATATTGATGCTACGTCAATACGCCTTTTATGAGCAAGATGGATGTATTATGTTACAAAGAGGAAGTGTAACGGTTATTGAGGGAATCGGCGTTTGTGTCTATCTTTCACTTGCTAATGGCGTGTTTGTTTGAACTCCTCCCAAACAAAATAATATATCGTCGCCTTACTTTCTCAAACTCGTGTCTTAAAGCACGAAGTTACTGAAATCCAAAAAATGGATAGTATATACAAATGTTGTAGGCTTAGAATAATAACGCATAGAATGATAGTTTCATATCAAACGAACTGTCACAAGTGAGGCAAAAATCAAATTCATGTAGGCTAGTTTTAGTAGTAGGTTAATTTTCGGTTTTAGTGAACATTTATATTAAAATACAAGTTGAAACGCGTTACTTCCTTGTGGAATGTGATGTTAGTATCTATTTTATGTTTGTCTGACGTATTTTTACATTCATTTACCGCACATTTCGTCAATTTTAGCTAAAATTCTTGATCTGTTCGCGGTGCAATCTGTTGACCTTGAGCACTGAAGGCCCGCCCGCTCGTGTAGGCCCTTTTGGCGCGCTTCAATTTGCCTTACTTAGTGTGTGCGGACTAGGTTTCTGTGCGTTATTATTCTAACATTTTTATTGTAATCACATTTCCTTCACATTCACGCACTGGCTTCTACCTATAACTTAAAGTAATGCATCCAAATTACCACTCTTGATAAGAAATGTAAAATAAATAGAAAGTTTTGCCATCTCCTGAATAATCACTCTTTATAAGTTACGAGTTTGAGAAAGTAAAGCATCGATATTATGCATTTACCCGAATATGGTTAAGTCGAAAAGAGGGTAACGTATACCTTCACTGGGATTTATACAGTGTATTGTTATGCAATAAGGTCCATAAGTTTGAAGCTTGTCTGTATATCTAGCATCGCCAGGCATTCAGATAAACTCGGATATAGGCTTTTTGGATGCATTTCCAGCCAAATTAGATGGTGTCCGGCCTGTTCGGATTTTCTTAGGTATATAAATTTAACCAAGTTTTGTTTTATTGTGTTTAATTTTGATTTTGATGGATGAGTTCGTCCAGGGTAGCACTGCAACCTTACCTAATTCTGCTGCGAAGCAGTAATGTCAGTATCACTATGTTCCGGTTTTGAAGGGTAAGGGGTGCTAGTGAAATTACAGGCACATGGGACTTGTCAACTTACGTCTCAGGGTGACGGGCGCAGGGGCAATGCCCCTCACATATTTGCAATTTAAAGCGCTGAGCGGCACTGTAACTGTTATTTAACTGTAATGGACAGGCGTGTAGCTTACCATCAGGCCCATTGTTTGTTCGTTCCGTCACTTGATGTTATAAAAAAAATTGATTTAGTCATTGACTTACAATTATATGGACATCGGGTCCGCGCTAAAAAGTGTCCGAACTTATAGGGCGTTAAAATCGTATACAGAGCGTCATTCACGCTTTAGTCTTCATTTGTTCGACTGACAGCGAAGCAAGCAAAATTAGACAGTACTGCGATGACATTACAATTTAAATTCAACGTTTTACCTTTTTCATATTCCTTTACATGTCACTACGTTTAAATAGGTTGACTTGGGACATTTTTTTCGTGGTTTTTGTATTAGACCCGTCGTCCATTTATTTGTAAGTCAATGGATTTAGTCGATTTTATTGTTATTTCATAAGAATTTAAGTAGAGTTTTTGATAAATGTTTGGTGTACTTTTTACACAAATGTCCGGCTGAACTTTTATACTTACTAAGTGACGGGACGAACACTCGTGCGTAAGCTGGTGGTAAGTGATACGCCTGCCCATAACAGCTGCAGTGCCACTTTATGCCAGAGCTTTATATCACAAACATCTGAAGGGCACTGGGCCGTACCACTGCTGTTCACATTACGGCTTGGCGGCAGAAATATATAAGGTGGCAGTACCCTGGACGAACTTGTTTACAAGGACCTCTACGGCTACTGTTCGCGAAGACATTGAAATGTTGTATTGCATGTAAAGTTGCGAATAAACTGTACTCGGCTTAAGCTACAAAATAGCATTGTTTACTTTTTAAGTTAAATATATCCATTTTTATGTGTATTATAACTTCCATTATTTTATAAATAAGTGTTTCGTTTACTTTCCGACAGGGAACCTATATTATAATTAAAAAAGGGATATATTTAGGGTAAAAAGCAAAATAATGATAATATGGCTTATGACAAATTACGTGGGAGGTATCGAATATAATAATTAACAAAGTAAAGCAGTAAGTACATCAACGATCGATCTTCGCTCGTTGTCATATAGAGATATTGACGGTGTCACACAAAAAATAAAACGACTTTTTTTATCTCACCTAATGGAAGTCACGATAAGGTCGACGATGGATCATGCATACATGTGTATAATACCAATACCTCCCGCTTTGAAAGACCCGAGTTATAATCGCACAGTTAATACAATAGTGTATTACTCAAAAAGTGTATTTTTTCAGAGTCGACATAAAACGACTTACTCACTTCCAGCGAAATGTTATTCAAATTTATGTATAGGTTAAAGTTTATTTATTACAGACATCTAAACACCTTTTCACCTTTTGCCAAATAAAAGGAAAAAATAACTTGATATTGTTTAGAAACTTATTTATTAAGACTGTTTTATCCAAAACTAGTTCGCACAAAGTTTGTCTCATTTTGAGTTAATAACATTTATTTTAATTGTTTCTTACAAATAAATATTTTAACGACGGTTTTATTGACGTGTAGAGAATAAAATTTTACGTTCAGCAATAGTACAATCTTGGATTTCACACATTACAGTTACAACACTGTTGTAATAGCAGTGCGATATGTATACACAGGGTTATTTGTAAAATACTTAACAACCTTTCTGGGGGTCTACCACAACCACTTACAACAATATTGCTTTAACCTTACATTGACTTTTCGTACCATGACGCACTTAAAGTAAGCTTATTATAATGTTAAAACTATGATGTTTTTTCATTCACTCAGTTCGTACTATGACGCGACTTTAACATTAAAGTCATATTGTTTTTATGTCAAATTTAACAACCTTAAAATAGTTACTCGGACGCATTGGAAACAATATTATTGTCGAATTTATTGTCTAAATATTGATTTGTAATGATTAAAAGTTAAGTTGAACTTATTTATTTACGTAAATCTCTTAATTTTTTTTGTTTATTTTTTATTTAATAGTATATAGGAAATAATTCTTCGTTAAATAAAAATACGCGATTTTATTTCGTAAAATTATGACAGCGACATCTATATGCTCCTGGGCGACACTAACAGTTGACACCAGACTATAATTCAGAATTCACAACGTGACTATTAAGAGTCAACTTGTTTTATTTATTTTTCTTAATGAAAATGCGGAAAAATAATTGAAAACAGCATAATTTTTCATAGATTTTATTATTACATACTATTATTTTTTTAACAGTTAAAATTTGATGAATGTAAAATAACATTAAGTACTTAAATATTATACTACGATAAGACGATTACGAACATCAAAAAAGAAACAGATGGCGTTATACAGTTCATATAGTGCCTCGGTGGCCGAACGGTTACCACGCCGGACTGCCACGCAGAGGTCCCAGGTTCGATTCCCGGGCCGGGAGAAATATTTGTATGACCTACATTTATTTCTCTCGTGAGTTTGGGTGTAATTTGTGGTTGTGTATGTGTGTGTCCATGGCACCCGCGACACAGGGTTTCCCTAGTGCGGGGCTATGTTGAGTGTGTGCGTTATTATATATATATAGTGTTATTTCTTTCATATTTTTAGTTAGGAATAGACAATGTAGGGAAATCATTCGTTCCTTCAATCACTTTAGCAATGATACATTACTTTGATGACAGGTTTGCCATGGTACTAATATGAGTAATTGTGTATGATTGATAATAATGAGTATGATTTCTAGTGCATGAAATCATACTCAAGTCCTGACTTGAGTATTGAGTAGAATTCTGGAATATGACCCTTAGATTTATCAACTGAATTAAATATTGTCACGGGGAAGTTTGAGCACACATATTCTGCCATGCTACGGCTACTGCTATTTACATTTACAGGTATTAGTAACATTTAGTAAGCTATTGGTAAAATTATATTGCTTCCTTATCTACGTACGTGTATTGAATCAATAGGTTAAAGGTGAAACATACTTAACTATATAAATTGGAGTTACACGAGGACTGCTGACCTTAATGCTAACAACAAATTGGTTTATTTATAATACAACTCTATATTTCAGGTGCCATAACTTAAATATAGACGTAATTTTTGGTAACAAATTTAAAAAAAAAATAAATTCTATAAATAAAAAGTTTTAAACGATGATGATATTGACCTTCAGGGGTTCTTTTTTAAACTACAAGGTATCTATCTCAGCGAAGAAAATAAGTAGTGCATACGACGTTAATGGGGTCGACGAGAGAGTGGGTTACATTTAAGTAGGTCGTGACTGAAATTTTGGCTTTCATTTATGGGAATTGCATTTGCATTCATGCAATAATCTACATTACGTAAATAGTACTTATGTGTTTACGTAACTTTCTTATAATAGATACAAAAAACCTATGAGCTAAACTTTCGCAATAAATAAAGAGAAAGATAAATTTATTTAAATATAACTTAATCTAATACAATACATGTAAAACAAATGTAAATAAAGCTATTATAGTATTAAAATAAGCATTAAGAAGGGAACTTAAATTATACAATCTTCATAATAAAGCTATATATTTTATTATTAGAATCTAAAGTGTAAATATAATTATAACTATTTTATTAAAAAAAACTGCCTCAAAAGTTTGTGGAATTACATCTATTTGCCAAGTTATATTGAAATCTGTTAACGGTAAGTGGATGAAACCCACTAAACCGGGTTCATCCCGTAATTTGTCACCGTTAGTGGTGGAATATTTTCTTCAAATTTGAATTGGACCACTATTGATGTATTTCTTTTTCAACAAAAGAGAATCGTCGAAGTTATCGCGTAACATGCACAAAAAAATTCGTTCGAAGTCAGTAGTTCCTCCTTTTTTTTAAGCCTGTTAAAAATATTTATTTGCATTCGGTTAAATAAAGGTAAAAGTTTAATAAAAAAAATATCCTTAATATGTGTTGTTTTATAAAGTTTCTCTTCAGTTAAACTTATCACAGTGAGTAGCACTAATAACTAAGCTGTTAATAACACATTTCAAGTTGATGAATTTGTAAAAATATCCATACAATGAACGCTGTGGTCTCCGCAGAACAGAAAAAAATATCTCGTGGCCTGCGAAACAAAAAAGTTTGGCAACCTCTGGTCTACATAATAACAGAGTTGAATTGGTCATCGGCAAAAGGCCGGGATATTTAATTCAATATTCTGATAACTAGTGAACTTTTTAGTAGCACTAGAACTACTTGTGTAAGACTTCGCCCACGGAAGTTCTGCCACTTTAGCTATTTCTGTCTACAAGCGATAATGTGAGAATTACTATGTTCCAGATTGTCTTCTCGGACGATACTTGATGTCCCTTACATTTGCTGATGACTAGATCCCACGACGATGAAAGATTAAAACCGCCTTTTCGGTTGAAATTACGGAGTTTTTTAGTTTCAATAGCTTCACGTGCAATTCTTCTGTAGTGATGACGTTTTGTAGAAAGGATCTTAGGATTATGAAGCTCAATCCAGTGGTTTGGTCATGATTCCAGCAAATGCTCAGCTATTGCAGACTTTGACCTGACGGTTCTTAGTAGCCGCGATGTCCTCCTCTCTTTTCGCCATGATGCATTTTGTTATACACGATTAACTCCCGAATTTAAAATCAAATAATGTGTGAAAGTCGTCAAAGTTTAACTCGGTATATGGAGTTAAAGACCTTGGCCCGTCGATGTGCAGGTGTGCTTAAATGCTTTCTCTGAATTCTAGTTTTGAACTATTTATTTACACATATTCGTAAAATGTTGAGTACGGATAAATATTATCAATTTTAGAGTCAAGTACATCTGTACTTGACTCTAAAATTGATAACGTGCACGTGCGTTACTGAGACGGTTCATCCTTTAGTTCTTTAGTATTAGTCGGTGTAAATAATATTTCGTGAACAACACTGCCATCATACCTTCTGTAAGTAAGAAATAATGTTGCCTTCACCGCATGCCGGTTTTGAAGGGTAAGGGTGCTGCTGAAATTAAGACGCATGTGGCTTAATAATAATAACGCACACACTCAACATAGCCCCGCACTAGGGAAACCCTGTGTCGCGGGTGCCATGGACACACACATAACAACCACAAATTACACCCAAACTCACGAGAAAAATAAATGTAGGCCATACAAATATTTCTCCCGGCCCGGGAATCGAAGTCGGGACCTCTGCGTGGCAGTCCGGTATGATAACCGTTCGGCCACGGCGGCAGATTTCAGGCTTGTCAACTTTATGTCTCAATGTGGCGGGTGGTAATTACAGTGTCTCTCAGATCTTTGCTTCGCTTTGCTTCTAGCTCTGAGTGGCACTGCACCTGTGATGAGTAGGCGTGTCGCTTGATATCCTAAAAAAATATTAAAATTCAACCCTAGTAAATGTTTACTTTAATAGTAAAATATCAAAAAATTAAATCAAAAAGTGTTTATTGAAGTCGATCAGTGTAGCAAAACAGAGGTTGAAACCATCCTGTTAAGTAATTGAATACTTGTGTCACGAGGTCCCACTCTTCCTTAACTAAGACATACGTTATTAAAGACGTTAAACAATAAAATAAATGATTTATAATGTGTGTATATTTGTGAGTGTGTGTGCACGCGCGCGTGTTGCGCGCGGACTTGCCTTTGTGTATGGAGGCGGTTATAACATCAAGTGACGGGACGGACAAGTCGTGCGCCTAACGCTAAGCTACGCGTATAACTTATTATTCAATAAAAGGATTATCGGGTGTAAACATTTCGTCGTAACACCTTTCAGATGTTTGTAGTAGCGGGGACCTACGGCTCCCGGGTTTTTTGTTGCGAATTCGTTACACTTACCAAAGATTTTCAGAAGTTGAAATTTTTTTGCGGTAAGCTCGTACTTGGGTGTCTATTCCCGCTCTTCATCCGAAGTCCGTCCGAAACAATTCATCATCATCATCACAATCATATACTACATGCCTTCACTCACTGCTGGGTATAGGCCTCCAAGTTTCTGTGCCCCTCCCCACGGTCCCGTGCTAATCAAACAATTACTGTCAAATAAATAATACTTCACCAAATTAAAAGACGCATGATGCGAATGACGCTCATATTACATTGGTTTTTGATTTGATCGAATGTTACTTATTTGACAGTTATTGTTTCGGACGGAATGTCGACCGAGGACGAGAGTAGATCCAATGACAAAGATGGGGCCCGGGTTTTAACTCTGCGTGTGTCTATGTTTTCTGATTTAGTTTTCTATTGAATCGATTCGCTTGAAAATAGCATTAAAATAAATCGATACAAAAATTTGTTAGATCGCGTGCACATGAGTAGATCTTCATGAAAATCGAATTGTAATGTGCATTCTTAGTAGTGAGAATCCACAGCATATTGCAAGGTTGGTATCGTGTGCAGGTGCCTCTTTTTCGTCTAAAAGAGATTTTTTTTACATCGGAATTTGTAATAAGTATGGAATTATACCATACTCGGTGCTTTCCGTTTCCGCTCACGGTTTTGGACAGAAATGGGTTAAAATCCAGACTGGTTGATTGAGTTTTAACTCACTCCCCATCATGTACAGAGATGTTTGTTTAGTAATTATATTGGAAATACGTCGTAATCGTCAGTATTTCTTAAAAAGGCTTTCGCTGGACTGATTTTTTAATGCCTAATATGGATGTGGATGTGTACGTTAGTCGACTTTCTAGCGCTATAGTCTACTACGCTATTCATATTCAGTAAAAATGTATTAAAAAGTTTTCATTTATAGCAGTTATTTGTTCAGTCGTCTCACAAAAATAGGTCCTTGGCAGCCATTGGCAGCCTTTGTCTGTTCCCACTCCTTTCGTTCACACAAAGGCTTATTATTTTTACGCGAAACAAATTTTTTTTCCAAACAATATCAATGTGCTTTTCGAACGTACGACATTTGGATGAATGTTTTCAGCTTGATGGTTTCTTTATGCGGATTAGGTCGACAAAATATCACATATTTAAGAGCTGTTACACACGGTGATGTTGTCCTTCATACACGTACACGACTTAAGCTGCGATACAATCACGATAAACGATGTTAACGATTGCATCAATGCAGTCGCGCGTTTGCATTGACTTACTTAGACTTAGATGCCATGTCCATTGCTATTTTTTTTAAAGGGACCATCTTGTTTTCTTTTGGTGGTAAATATTTTACCATTATACGTTTAGACCGTGAGAATGTAGCAAAATATTTAATCGATTACTTAACAAAAATAAAGGGGTACCCTTATTTGATGACCTTTTTAATCTGAATATTTGAATGGATACTTCATACAAAACAAAATTGGCTGTCTTCATGTTTTTGTTTTTAGAATCTTCTATATATAATAATCTTCATATCTATGAATCATTTTGACGAATTGTTTTCGTTGGCTATTCATATATTCCTGTAATAACAAAAAAGGCCGAAACGCATCTCGAGATCACGCTATAGGTATGTTTTATAATATGTATTGTTGATACGCTCACTGTTTTTCTTAAATTTTTTAAATTTGTACATTGAATTTCCACAAAATAACATGCTCACGTTCACAATTTCAAGCACAGATTCATAATAGATATACATGAACGTATTCAGCGAATATGGTGTTTAATACAAAAGGCAGAAGGTACACAAACATGTTTGATGAATGGCCGTGTATCCGCTTTTTTGGTGAAGGTAGGATGTAGGTACGTCGTTATCTAAGCCTTTTGTATCGTGAAAAAACCTTTCAACGTGAACGCGCCGTATTTTAACAAACACAAGAGCATCAAAATGTCACATAGGTGTACAATAGACTTACAATGGTTAATTTTTGTCTTAATTTTATTGTATAGATAACAAATACTACGCTTGAAATTAAATAGTATTTGTACTTTGTTTATTTTGTGTTTCTCAATTTAGTTTACTATTTTTTGTTGTGTGTTGCGGTAACTAAGTTGCACATTAATTTAATTTGGTTTTAATTAGTAAGCCTACTAATAAAATCAGCTGTTTGGTAGCACCTGAATGTTGACGGCTGATTTATTTCGTGGTATCAGAACGGTCATAACGGAAATTTTTGGGTTTCATGTAGGTATATAAAAATATTGGCTATAGGACCGTTTTTCTTATCACTTGAAGTTCTTACTTCCTTCGGGTTTCTTTCACCGGAAATGAGGGTCTTTGGCGTAGATTTCTCAAAGCGATAACGGGACACGACAGATCGGAACGCATCGGAGTGGCAATCGACATAATGGTCCTAAACACCTTGTGATGTCACGTTACCTTTTTGATATGTTACATTTTATTACCCTTTAGTTTTATTGTTTTTGGTAGGTATAAAAACATAGAGCTTTGTGTCATTCAATACAACATTCTTACCTTTACTGCGATAAAAAACTAGATATCAGGCCTCTTATTACTAAAAATAATTATAATTACTTATTATATTAATTCTTTAAAATAATACATTAATTCGGATGGAATAATATTTTTACGTTAAATCGATTATTAGGCAGTAAGGATAGGGATATCCAATATTAAACGGCCTTAAACTTCCAAGAGTGTGTAATAACTCCATATAGTGCCGGTATGGCACCAAATTTATTCGGCACCCCTTGTTATTCAGCATAAATATGGATCTATATTGGAAACATAATATGGTAAGAGAGTAAATAATAAAATACATAACCTGAAGTGATGTCATACTTGCAGTAACTGAATATGGGTAAACCGCAGGAATCAATGAGAACAAAATCAATAAGAAAAATAAGACCACAATTATTAATATCCATAAATGTGATAATTGTTTTTATTATTGCTTTAAGTTAAGATCAACGCAGCAATCTATTATAAGTTATTAGATCTGTTATAGGCATTTAGAGCAGCCCTATATCTTTCTACATTAGTTTTGATCATAGTGACCCTCCCTACCGACCCTTAGAGTATACGAGAAGGGCACTATAACCTGTGTGCATCTTGAACCTTGTAAGTTCAGGTTCTGACCCCAGATTAGCCAGTGTAGGTACAGGGTTGTCACAGACCTCTGTCACTTGACTTCCGTCCCAAATCTCCTCATTGGTGGAGTTGTAAGCCACGCTCACTTCCCGACTCCGAAAAACGACGTCTCGCAAGTTCCCAATAACCTAAGCGGCAGGAGGGACCGGAGGATAAGCTTATCCTCTACTAGCCCGGAGAGCAGGAGATGCCAGTCGCAGTGACCTGCGACAATGCATATTATAAATGTAAGGCATTTAGAGCAGTAGAGCTCTCTCATAAGATATCAGTAGCAGTAGATCTCCTTGTGAAAGTGTTCGCCTAGGGATGTATATTGGTACTACCTTACCTATTTCTACCGCCAAGCAGTAATGTGAGCATTATAGTGTTTCGGTTTTGAAGGTGCTGATGAAATGACAGACACATGTGTCTTTTCAACTTATGTCTCAAGATGACGAACGCAATGTCAGTGACTCTCAGATCTTTGCGATTTAAGGCTCTTAGCGGCAATACAACTGTTATCGACAGACGTGTCGCTTACTATGAAGTGCATAACTTGTTCGTCCCGTTACTTGGTATCATAAAAAAAGCAAGGATATTTTTGTGTTAAATGATTATCACTAGTATCAGGTTTCTTACCACGGTATGACTTCTTTTACGGGTTGTTACGGGTTGACTGGACGGCGGCAGATGACAGCTTTATGAGCAGACACATCTGTCTACCCTCTTGCGCTGTCGACGACTACCTTCATCGCGATTTGTTGTGGCGTTACCATTGTCACTCACTTTTTTCACACAAACCACACTCACTGTATCCACACGCGAAACTGGACTCGAGGTGTTTTTGTTTTTATTACTGCACGCACTAAGGACCGGATTCCATGCACTGGACAGTTTAAAACCATCATCACGGTTAAATGTTTTGTACTTCGTGATTTCGATGGCTTCTCGTACCAACCGTGGTAAGTAGTGACGTTCTGTCGAGAGTACCTGGGGGCTATGCAACTCGATCTAGTGGTTAGTGTCGTCTGTGTGAGATGTTGTGCTATAGCCGACTTCTGTGCATCATTGTTTTTTACTGCTCGGATGTGTTCCTTCATACGATCGACAATTGTTCGTTTAGTCTGACCGATATACGAGCTCCCACAACTGCAGTTTACTTTATAGACACCCGGTGTTTGTAAAGGAAGGTGGTCTTTTGGTGAAGGTAACATTTTCCCTATTTTGGTTAAGGGGGTGAAAACAGTTTTAATGGAAACTTCCTTAGCGACCTGGCTATTTTATCTGTCACCCCTTGTACATAGGGCAGAAAAACTGGTAGTCTCTGTACGTCAATTTGCTTCTTCCTTTTGTGTATTGGTTTAAATGTGGAATGAGGAAGTGTCAGGAAATGAGTTTTAGATGTTATAATTAATTACGTTGTTAGTTGGGTAGTATTCCAATCAATGACGAAGAGTGGTTATCCTTAAAAAAAATTAGCTCAAGCCTGGGTCGGAAAAGTTTTCTACAGAAAATAGGTTTTTTAAAAAAAATAATTGCGCATTTAACCTTCACCGCACCTAATGGAATGTAATGACGAGGTCGACGATGGAGCATGCACATTTAACTAATACCTATTCACTCTCGCATTGAAAAGGCTCAAGCTAGTAACGGGTATAAGCTTGCAGGCAGGTGGCCGTTCGCCATATAAACGCTTCGTGTGAATCCTTAGAATATCCACAACATAGGGGTGCAACCCTACGTCTACGTCTAGTTCTTCGCTAATGGAAAGGACTCACCCGCTTTACTAGAGAAAACATCGGAAATCACAGCCAATCACAGAAGCAATTACTTCCATAAACAAAAACACTAGCGCGCATAAACAATTCTCCCGCCATCATTATTTTCGACAAAAACAAATAGTATATATGTATAACACGTGCAACTATAGAATATCAGACACACTTGCGATATCAGTTCGTATTTTAATGTAATAATACAATTGCGACTGTGATTTTTAGTTCACTAATTACAAGAGTAGCGTTAAAACTAATGATTGCAAGAGTGTCACGACAGTGGCGTTGCAACTGTGCTTCTAAATATTATATGAAAAATTAGTAGAGGCGCGGCGGCAGCGCCTCTATAAGCGTCTAATTTGAAGGCACCCTTATGCACTGTACCATCGAGATGAAATCTAATGAAATAATCTACGTTTATCTACTTTTTTACTATGTACTCTAATTCTCTTACTATCGACTCAAGTCAAGCTACCACATAAATTTTTACCATCAGTTTTTATCATAGGAGTGAAAGAGACAGTTGCTCAATAAGCAGTTTGTTATTTTATTGTGGTACTTGGCGTTATCAACTCGTCATACAAAACGCCCGACTGGTTAATCAACTACTTTGTATAGGCTATTGAATAAAATAATATAGGCAGGCCTTTTGTTTGTTCACAATTTGTTGTTGTGTGTGTATACTAATTTTAATCGCGCTATATGAATTCATTATACTTACAATAAATTGTCGCCCCTATTCTATCCCTAAATTTATCTATAGGCCATGAGAGAGGTGAGAAACTAAAGTAGACACCCAAAAGTATAATATCATTCGCCGTAAATAATGTCGGGCACGTATCGTTCGCCGGTTTTTTAACCTGAGTAACTGACCCCTGCCGACAGTGCCATTTTAAATTTATCGTAAAAGCCACGGAAGAGGTAAAAATTTAGATAAGAAACAAAGAAAATACATTTATTTACATGTGTTCGTACATGTGTACGAGTACAATATTATGATTTTATGACTAAAAGTGTATTGCACTGAACAGGGCCCGACTCAGCAAATACTGCGTCGGAGCCACAGTGCTGGTTTTCAGTGGACCTTTTTCAAAAAGGCTGATTCACAAAATTAAACAAATAAAAATGTGAAAGCGAGTTAAACAAGTACAACATAACACAATTAATTAAAAAAATATCCCATGACTGCGTTTTCGAGTCCAGTTTCGAGGTTTCGAGTTCATGGAATTTGGATTTCTGGGTGCGTTACATATTGCTCCAAGCGTATTTTGTAGCATTAACATGTGCTCTTAAAGTTTGTTGTTAAAAGTATAAACGGATTCATAAAATAGATAATAAGTTCTTAGGTTTTCGCGATTGTTACACGTAGGAAATGAAACTATTTTTCCGGATTTTTCAAACAACCGGACGTTTCGGGCCCTTTACAGGTCCCATGGTCACGGTTTTTGTTAGAAAAAACAAATATACGCGATTTTAATCCGGACAAATAGTTTCATGTCCTAAAATAAATACTAATAGTAATAAATACTAAAATAATCATAATTTTATTATAAAACACTGCAATTTTGAGTATGTCATTGTCAAACAGTTCATGCAGGTGAAGACTAACTCACATCACAACACACTCGCGACGTAGGTAAACAATATACTGCATTTATTTGATTTCAGTTCGTAAAAGTAGTTTTAATAGCAGTGGAGTTCCTAGAGTTCGTCCAGGGAAATATTGCCACCTTACCTATTTCTGCAACCATGCAAAAAAGTGATCATCATAGCGTTCCAGCTTTGTAATTTCACCCCTTGCCGGGGTGAAATTACAAGCACATGGCACTTGTCAACTTATGTCTTAAAATGACGAGCGCAGTGGCAGTTCCCATCAGATTGTTGATATTTAACGCTCTGAACAGCATTGCCACTGTTTTATGGACAGACGTGTCGCTTATCACCAGGCTCACGACTTGTTAGTCCCGTCACTTGATGTCATAAAAAAATGTAGTTAAAACCAGTCAACAGGCAGACAAATGAGTAACATTACAATTTATTTATTTAGTACATACAAAAAGGTTATGGGCCATTTATTACAAACAAAACCCCAAAACTAGAAGAGCTTTGTTTAAAGGAGCTGAAAACAAGGAAGCAAATATTCACGTCTCTAAAGATAACTTTGGCTCTTTGAGCGTTTGTCGTGAAGTCTCTTAACAAATTAACTAACAAATGAAAATAAATTGTATTAAAAAGCAGTGAAAGCCTATTTGGGTCTACATACGCTTTAGTGATGCGACGGAAATGTCATAACGAAATCAGAAACGGAAACAGATGTCAAAAATAAATCTTAGTAGAAACGGAAGCGGATGCAGAAACGAAAGTTTAAACACCATTAAGAATTCTACAAAACATTTCCCAACAGGGCTGGTTTTTGGTTTCATAATTTAAGTGCAACTAATTACCTACACAACACAAAACTATCAAAAACTCCGACAAATAATCCGCAGTAGCGTCTGATCCGTCGCAAACATTGTATACTTGCGATTAAAGTTTAGAAACGGAAACAGATGTGAAAAAGTCTGAGGAACTTCCACGGTTGCGGAAGTAGAAGCAGAGGTCTGTTACGTCACTAGTACGTTTGTATAAAAGTTACGGTAGCGAAGTACGTTTGCCTCCAATACAGAATATCCTGGTTTTAATTCCCACCGGAGGCCTGTGTTAAGTGTAAGAAACCCTCACAAACCGCGACAGCATCCAATTAAGGACAAGCGCCACGGCAACGCATAGCTGACGATGCTCTAGAATTACTATTATATAACATACTTTAATTAGATTAAGTTGATTTGCATTTTATACTTAACAGGCTGGCATTAATGCCATTTATGCCATAATTTAAATTAAGTTTTTTTTAAACCAAAACTCGTCTCATTTGCACACACTCGTCTAATTCCTGCACTAATGCGTCTTTTCGAGTTATTTGCAATGTATTTTATTCTGTTGCTTTAACTACGAAGAAATACGTCGTAATGTAAGTTGCAAGTCAATACATGATGACAAATAATAATTAAAAAAACTTCGATATCTCTCATTAATAATTACTTAAAATGAATGTATCGTATAATGTATGTTTTCCATTACTGATTAAGAATAATGCAATGTAACAATGTTACATAATAATAATTCAGCGGCAGTAGAGCTCGCTGTGAAAGAGTTCGTCCAAGGAAGTACTGCCACCTTACCTATTTCTGCCGCCAAGCAGTAATATTGGCATTGCTGCGTCCCGGTTTGGAAGGGTAAGGGTGAAATTACAGGCACATGGGATTTGTCAACTCATGTCTCAGGGTGACGGGCCCAGTGTTCGTCAGATCTTTGCGATTTACAGCCCTGAACGGCACTGCAATTGTTAAGGACAGGCGTCTAGCTTACCGTCAGGCGCACGACTTGATATTGTACAAAAAAATGTGTTATGATATATTGTAATGTAATAATTTTATATAATTCAATAGCGTGATTTATGAACTTAGTCTTTATGCTGTGTCCTTGCGGGGCGTCACATGTATCATGTATACCACCAATTAATGATTCATTTAAAATTTTGTAATGTGATGCGATAAACAATTGAAATTGAAATGCAGTGGACTAAATCCTCTCCATGGGTTAGACGCGTGCCCATTACGTAAATGGGACATAGCGGGACGTAAGTGGGGTGATGATAAATCGCAGTAAATTGGTTAATAATTAAGGTAATTTTAAAATATATACGAGAAGGTTAAATAAAAACTTTTTTCGGAATTTATTTTTATTTCTTAATATAGAATTTCTTATTGCATCTGACGTTCCTTTTTAAAACAAGCAATTAACGAAACGGTTTCGTTTAACCAAGGTAAACAACCCTTTTATGGGGAACTGTATACGTTTTTACAATAAGATTCCGGAGCATATATTAAGTTTATCATTTCCTAAGTTTAAAAACTACATCAAAAACATTTTGTTCGAAGAATCATATTACAAAATTGAAGACTGCGTGTTAGATAAAGATGTGATGTGACGTTTTCAAGTGTAAATTTATTTTACCTATGGAATAAATAATCTTTGACTTTGACTTTGAAGCGCCAAAAAAAAAAAATATATGTGAGGTCGATGTATTTATTGAAGAAAGTGGAATTTCGAGTATTCCGTTTCTGAAACTTGTCGAATTATTATACAAACTATTGCCACACCTCTCGTATTCAGTAAATTAAGCCTTTTAAGACTTTTTTAATTTGATTTTTTACCGATTTGCATCAAAATGTGGAAGTGGTAGCGGCTATTTCTCAATTTGACAAAAAATACTTTTTGTGATGAGTTGACGAAGTCGGAATATTGCTGGTCATGGTGTATAAAGTATATATATAAGGAGATCACGTAGAAAAATAAACCATAATAAAGAAAAAAATGTTCTTTTTCTCTTCTCAAAGTCACGGACTTATCAAACCGCCCTCGTATGTTAGACT
>NW_020654422.1:16452169-16459484 GCF_003589595.1 Hyposmocoma kahamanoa
AAAAAAATAATAAAAAAAAAGATATGTGAGGTCGATGTACTTATTGAAGAAAATGGAATTTCGAGTATTCCGTTTCTGAAACTTGTCGAATTATTATACAAACTATTGCCACACCCCTCGTATTCACTAAATTAAGCCCTATTAGACTTTTTTAATCTGATTTTTTACCGATTTGCATCAAAATTTGGAAGTGATAGCGGCTATTTTTCAATTTGACAAAAAATACTTTTTGTGATGAGTTGAGGAAGTTAAAATATTGCTGGTCATGGTGTATAAAGTATATATATATATATAAGGAGATTACGTAGAAAAATAAACCATAATAAAGAAAAAAAAATTTTCTTTTTTTCTTCTCAAAGTCACGGACTTATCAAACCGCCCTCGTATGTTAGACTCAATTCTCATTTCACGAGTCTGTGATAAATAAATTCAAACCGTAAATTTTTTTCACAGTATAATTTTAAATAGCAGTAATTCTAACATGCGTAGTAGCTTGTCCCACGTCTTCCTAGTGAAAAGCATTTTCTTATCTCTAGGAATAGGATAAGAAAAATATTATATAGGAAATGAAATTATTTTTCCGGATTTAAATCGCGTATATTTGTTTTTTCAAACAAACCAACGTTTCAGGCCCTTTACAGGTCTGACCATGGGAGCTGTAAAGGGTCTGAAACGTCGGTTTGTTTGAAAAAACAAATATACGCGATTTAAGTCCGGAAAAATAGTTTCATTTCCTATGTGTAACAATCGCGAAAACCTAAGAACTCGAAACATATTATATTATTATGATGAGAACTCTGTGCGGTAACAAAATAAAGAAACTGTCAAAATTATATTTATGAATTATAGCACGCGAGACGCATTGCTAAAATTACTGATCTAAAAAGGCAGATTTTCTTCAAGTGCCTCTCCATTATTGAAGGTAGGCAGTCTTCTATATGTTTCTTTGTCTAGAGCTAGCCTGAACAGTTATTCCATGCTGTTGATATTACGAAGCCATGACATTTTCCTTCTTCCAACCTTCCGCTTCCCAGCCACTTTGCCCATCATTATAGTGTGCAATAGATGATATCTGTCATGCCGCAGTACATGACCCAAATAGGCAACCTTCGGCTACTTGAGAGTGCGTACCAACTCCACCTTCTTCGCCATACGTTTAAGGACCTCGACATTCGTGACTTTGTTCGTCCAACTGATGCGGAGCATTCTACGATAGCGCCACATTTCGAAAAAGTCAGATCCACACACACAAAATCTTAAACGTTTATTTTTGGTTAATTTATTATATTTTATAAAAAGTCGTTGTTTGTGTTGTTAGTAATATAGCCCTGCAACGTCTTTAGCATTTCACAAATAACCTTGTATATTTTTACCTTGGCTGTTTTATGTATATTATTCATGATATATGATGCTAACCCTATTCACATGTTAGCATAAACATGTCACGAAAACTCTTCTACAACGACATGTTTACGACTGGAACACGCTAATATATTTTCATAATCCTTCAATGCATGTTGTTACTGCTATTCTAGGCGTAGTTTCTGGAGGCTCGATTTTTGGCTAGTGTATTAAACTTCAATTATCAAACAGTAAACTCGAGAACCTCGGTGGTCGAGTGTTTTGCACACCGGTTTTTATCCATCTCGGAGGTCCCGCGAATCACGCGCGTGCTCGCGCGTGCTTGCGATGGTTATCAATGTCAATCGCGAGATTGTGGGATACAGTCGCGTGCGTTGAAATGTAAACGTTCACACATTTTCGAAATTATGTAAATATTAGATATTTAAATAATGTACCAATAATGTAATAATAATATATAGTTCTGGTTCTGGTGTCATACATGTATCCATATCATTTTCGTAAATATTTATACAATGCATATTATATATTTATAATTAATTGCATTAGAATGTACATGGATTATACAATTAGAATTATGATTTTATCATAATTATGCAACCACTTAAAATATTGCAACGTTTTCAAAAATATATATGTATATAGTTGCAATATAATATAACAAGTGCCAGCTGCAAACTTTTTATGCGTATTCTAGTTCGTTATATGTGCCCTGGGATAAAAGATTATATAAAAAGAAGAAAAGTTATTTTCGAAAAAGTTATTTTTATTTTTATTTATTTATTTATTTTATCTTAGGGGGTACAAACAGCTTATATTACAACATGATTATTTCTTCTTACAGTATCTTTATCTGATTCTTCTTCCGTTAACATATTTAATAATAAGAATTTGCGGGACATGGTACTTTAGCCGTGTATTTATCGCTTGACGAATTGGACAGCGCTGTGCCTCCACTATCCATAACCGTAGCGAGGGCTCGCTATGGCGATTTTTGGGGGAAACAGGTCGGCGAGATTTCAATTCTCTCCACGCCTAGTCTCGTCTCGCCTCGCCGGTGGAAAAGCACTTTAATCGGGCGTCAAGGCTTCAGCGCGCAGTATCCTCCTCCTCCTCCTGTTTAAGGACCATGAACTGATTCGAAACATGTCGAGCAAAAATTCGACTTAAAAACGTAAGTTATATTGTTGGTTTACTTAATATATCACGTTCATACCTTTCTCGAACCTGCAAGATGTGGAATAGTCTTCCTCCGGAAGGATTTCGTCTGGGCTATGACAAGGGGTTCCTCAAATAGCGAGTCAACAGAGCAACAAGGCTCTCAAAGACTGGCAGTCCTTTTGATGTTGCAGATGTCCACGGGTGATATAACCATTGACTGGGAGGTCCCAATCAATGGCTCGTCTATTCGTTTGACTCTACATAACAAATAGTTACAATTGCCTATCAACAGCTGCGATTCTAAAAATGTTTTCATAACGCCGCAAATGCGCTGCCGCCCGTGGTACAGTTAAAACACAAGTCTCCTTTGTCGTATCTCTGCCCGACAACCAGAAACACAGCAATGCTGCTTTACATTTGGGTAGATATAAGTAAGATAGAACCCTACAACCGAGATCACGTGTAGATCTAAATGAATGACTTTACGGTGTGTAATAATTCCTAATACAAATCTAATTAATCTTTAACCTTAAAGTAATGAGGAAGTTCTAATTCTTAAGCAAATTGAAGCTGGCCTTGTAATTTTCACTTGAAGTCGTTAATATTCTCAATTGTACGTTAATTATCTTGAGCTCAGAGGTAGATATCAAGAAGGTAAAGTATAGATACAGTATATTTTTATTGTATGCTGGTACCTCTTAATGAGAAATAAATGAATGCGATTTTTTTAATTTAATTTTTTTTGTTTTAATAACGCAGACACTCAACATAGCCCCGCACTACGCAAACTCTGTGTCGCAGGTACCATGGACAACCACAAATTACACTTAAACTCACGAGAACATTTTAATAGTCTACTGTTTTCGTTTTCTACTGTGTTTTCTGTGTTGCCATACATTCTATTCCCCACACCTGATTCATATTCAGCCGCAATTTTTCAACTTTGACTAAAGTTGCTATGGGGATAAGCCAATTTTTTCTGTAAACATTTTTCTTTAATATAACTCATTGTTTAGGCAGCCGCCTTCAGCAGCGAAGTAACGTTCATGTTAAAGCGATTGTGTTGACTGATTGCAAGCGATTGTATAGGATAATAACCGTTTAATTCGGTTAATTACAACAACAATGGAAAATGAGTGAGCGCGACTAGAAATTTCTCGATCGGCGAGTGGGACAGGCAGGACCACTTCATTTGCACGTGTGGCGGCCGGCAATTTAACGGCTTATTATTTAGAGGTTTTCACTACATTTTTGTATGCGAAAAAGCCGTGGTGACCGTTAAAGGTTTGACCTAAAGCCTCTCAAGCAGAGGCTCGTGACGTCACTTCTGAGTTTTCGTAATTTAAGTGCGAAATATCTAGATTAGCAGTAGAGCTCCTTGTGAAAGAGTTCGTCCAGGGAAGTACTGCCACCTTACCTATTTCTGCCGCCAAGCAGTAAAGCTAGCATTACTGTGTTCCGGTTTTGAAGGGTAAGGGTGCTGGTGAAATTGCAGGCACATGGGACTTGTCTATGGACAGATGTGTAGCTTACCATCAGGCGCATGACTTGTTCGCCCGTCACTTGACATTATAAAAAATAAGAGCCCAGGCCAGAATTTTAAGGGAGAGGTGTCGAACCAACAAGCAAACAAGTTGGAAATTCGTGCCCATATTTGAGAGCCTTTACAGTGACGTCTGTGCTTTTCTATTTGGTGGCTGAAGTTCTCATCTTGCGATGAAACCTTTGATGAATAATCCATACTTAAATAGTAGATTTGCATACGTTTCTTTCGCCATCCGCCTTTTAGGGTTCGTTGTTAATAGGACTGTGAAGCTATCTTTCGCCGTATAAACAGGGAAATCTTTTTTATACTATTTAACTTTAACGTTTTTCAATGTATTATGGATTACTAGGTTTATGATGCAAATGTCTTCAACACTCATTATAGGTTCAACAAGTGAGCACGCCAATTCACCAAATTTTACGTCGCAATTGGTGTCATACGAAACAAAGAAAAAGCGAAACCTACAAACCTAAATTAAGGTACACGGAATTAAATGAGATCAAAAACATAGAATGTAAAGTTTGTATGGGGGTCAAAAGTTTTCGAAAACGATAGTATAATTTAGATATTAAAAACACCTATGAATGTCAAAAAATGCTACTGTCACTTTCGTACGAATTGGATAAACGAGGTGCAACATATTGATTTCATAGTTTGGTCTCTCCTTTTTGGGCATCCCAAATTTTTATCCTAAGGTTGCCTGGAATAAATTGCTACATAGCAATAAGATCGCTCGTTGCACATCAATTTTATATGTTTTATAGTTATGTTACTGCTCTATGTTGTCATTGTAATTTTATGTGTAATAAAGAGTATTTCATTCATTCGTTTATTCCGGATGAGTATCATTGAAGGTAGAGTTGGGATGGAAACGACTTAGATTGTTACTTGGTACTTGGTACTTGGTATAACGGGCTGGTATCCGCAACTCGACGTCAAGGCGCCTATTTTGCGTGTGGTGGGTGCAGGGTCCTACTCGTAGCTTAGTAGCAGTAGAGATGTCTATGAAAGAGTTATCCAGGGTAGTACTGCCATCTTACATTTTTCTGCCGCCAAGTAGTAATGTCAGCATTACTGGTAAGGGTGCTGGTGAAATGTCAGTAGCACTGCAACTTGCTGTCCCGTCCCGTCAGTTAATAGGTATTATAAAAAAAAGGTCGTGCCACCCACGCTCCTCCAGGAATCTCAAAAACCTTCTCGGTTCGCTGAAGATTTCGGGGAGCGTCTTCGGCACTCCAAGGTACTTGACCCAGTAGATTTATTTAGATTGTTTTTATATTGTACTTTGTTTTGCTGTCACTATAGGCGTCCCTGCGGCAACGTAAGCGTGAAAAGCTATCGTGGTTTTTCTTGCCAGTTGAACGTCGGTCGCAACTTGCTGCACAGACGCGGTCCGCTGGGACCCAAGGCCTTTTAATTTTATATAATGATATTTTAAAAACGAAAGAACCGATTGGGAGACACAAGGCTGTCAGCTACCTTGCTTATCGTATTAGCATAGCCATAAAAAGGGAAAATACTGTCAGCATTTTAATCATCTATCCAATAGTAGTATTCAAAGGGCATAGGCGAGGATAGGACAAGGACTATTTTGAGTTTCTGCTTTTAATGATTATTCATATGTTTCGCGACAATTTGCTATGTATATAAAAATCTCAAAACTTTTTGGAGTTTATGTATTTTTCAGTTTTTAACTCTTAAAGTTATGAGGTTATTTAATAAAATACAAATTTGACTTCTATTGACCCGTAATAGCTTTCAACTTAAAGTACAATATAATTTACGAAACCAAAGTGTCAATTTCATCTTGAAGTTGACTCGAAACACGACTTTGCACTGAACCTAAAACCCCATTACTTAGTTGCCAACTTATTGGCTAACGTGTCGATTAACTTGCTCACAGATGTTGTTATTGACGTAGATAATATATCATCGCATACATGTAAAAGGTTGCTAATTGGAAGGAAATAGTTTTTTTTTTGCATGCGTTGTGTACATATTGTTGGTTATTTTGACTGTTCACATTGTTCAACTGTATAATTTGTATGCTTAGACCGATGCCGAAATAACCAACCGTCCATTGAAGACTCTATTACCAATGTAACGCTAATTAAGCGAAGAGTTTCATGGCTTCATTAATTGACGACGCCCTGGTTTTCTATAAGATCAGTCGCTAGAGGATCTCAAAGGCAAATTAGATCTCGACCGTTTCGCAATGTTGCCCCATTTTAAAGATCTAATTAGCGCTACCGAAATACGAACTTTGATGTGAAAAGTCAATACTAACTACTCACCGTTACGGTACTTATCTTGACCATGAGTTTACGAACTCGTCGTTAATAACTTTCACAGTGGTAGTGAGACTTCTGCTTTCTTAAATAAATAAATAAATTAAAAAAAGACATTTATTTATCCCCAAAACACATAAACAAATATAAGCGAACAATTAAAACAAAAGAACAGTAATGTGGACAAAAAGAATGAAGACTCTGCATTGCTGATTTTCAGGCTTCACCTATAGCTATTCGCTTGCTGCATCAGACCGGTAAGCAGAGTGTATACTAAACACCATGGAAGAAAGAAAAATGTATGTGGTCTGTGCTAAACACTAAGCAATTGATAGAGGCTGTTTGTGTTGCACTATTATATAGAATGTATAAAAATTGAAAAATTGTAATTACAACAAAATAAATTCTAAAATTTTAATTTATTTAGTGTTCCTAGGGGATTTAACCACCGACCAATTGCTATTCTTAACACCTCCTCTTTGATTTTTCTTTGGTTTCTTATAAGCGTTATTGAAGAGAAGATCGAAGGAAAGAGAGACCAAGACCATAATAGGACAAGTTTGGTAACTCCAACGTAGCAGCGCGGGTTGTATGTGTGCACGACGGCCGCGCGCCGTATACGAACACACACACACACACTTTCGCATAATCTCGCGATTTAGAAATAAATAATATGTGGATAGGCCAACAAAAAGTCTTCTGTAAGAATAAGACCATAAATTCTAGTATCTACGACTTCATCGATAAAATATATTCAAGGACAGACCGAGGCCAGCCCATTTTTTCATTATATATGGATCTAGCCAAAGCTTTTGAAAATGTAAATCGTAATACATTTTTGTCTAAATTAGGGGTATATGGTGTAAGACGCAATGTACATGAACTACAAAAGTTTACCATAAAAATGGAGTTCAGTGAACACACATTAGTAAAGTGTATCATGTAATGATTAACACAG
>NW_020654422.1:16459884-16477697 GCF_003589595.1 Hyposmocoma kahamanoa
GTACTAAAGTTTTCTTATGTAAAATAAGAGCTTTAGTGACCGCCTGCCATCATTATGTAGCAACCGACTTTATGTATGGGATATTTTTTCTTTTTGGAGAAATGCACCGTATATTGGCGCGTATTCAAAGCTCAAAAGAAATGTATCTGATAACAAGCGCCTTGAAAAAAGAAACAGAGGGTTGATGATCACTCACGCCTTAAAAATTTTTAAATCTTCACTGTGTCATCCTATACATATTTGAAATTTTACTTAAGCATCATTTATATTTCAATTCGTTACACGGGCACGCCATTCTGACTGTGTAGAACTGCAAATAAGGTTATGTTGAACACTACTTCATGAATGTAATTGTAAATGGCGTCGAAGTTCTACAGTAAACTTGCACGTGAAATTTGGATTGCATTGTGTAGAATTTTAGAAATTATTATTTAATTATTTCAACGATATGAGATTCTGCAATATGGAAGATATGCTATAAGATTTATGTCTTATTTAATTTGTTTTAATTTTTTTAAGCTTGACAGACTTTTTAATATAATTATTAATACAAAGATCGAACAATCAAAAATTTAATTAAGACTTTTTAATTTTTATTATTATAATTTATTAATTTTAGTATTTTTAAATAGTTTATTATAAATAATCAAAAAATGTTTTTAACATTACGGAGGTATTCTCTCTATATTATTATGTATAGATCAGGTAATCTGTGATATTATAAATAAAAAAAATACAATACGAAATTAAATTTAAACGAATATTAATTAGTTGAAATCTATCTATCCTAAAAAAAAATCAATAAAAAACTAGTATTCCAAATTTCAAGTCGATTGGACAAGTGGAAGTAACATTAATATTAATTTTATTGGAACGAACCATATATGAACGAACACACGTTGCATTTTTAGTTGCAATTAAAGTTGAAATAGCAGTTGGAATGCTGTCGACTCAACCGCATGAGAATTGCTGACTGTCCTATCGCAAACTGGTATCCGAGGCATTCAAACGTTACCTCTTGTTCTAAATTCAAAATTAAAAAACCCTAGGCCTGTCGCGCACTTTTACTATATGACAATCATCGCGTGGGTTCTTTTTTTAAGGAACTCAAGAAGTCAAACCCCTATAAAACCACATTATCAAACATTTATAGTAATATTTTTTTAAATGGTTTTTTAAATAACAAACAAATTAAATTTCAATATAATATTAAACAGTTTCATGTATGTGTAAATAAAAAAACAATTGAAACATAGAAACTTAGTTTTCATAAGTAGAATTCAGAGATCAGTAAATAAAAACCTACTACAAAATCTAAAACTAAAATCTGTTTAGTGATATGTGTTTACTAATATATCTTATATGTATATATCTTTATTTAATAGATGATGATCTTTATTTAACACCTGAACAGCTCCATTAAATTAGCCTTTAAATAAAAAACCGCCTACACAAAAGGCTACAAACTTGAACTCCTCTTTTTTGCGTCAGAGGCTAATAATTCAAATCTCTTTCACAAATAAGTAAACCTTTAAAAACCATGACAGGAAATTGTACGTGACATATTTTAAAATTAATCACATGCATAAATGCATGCACATAACGCGTTGTAACGGGCACCTTTTACCGAATTAATTAAATTTGTAACATACTTACCCTATGCCCAGTATTCAGCGTACCGTACCTGTGATCAAAACAAAATGTTATTAAAAGGACGAGATATAAAAGCATGTTTCGCGAATTATTCGACCGATTCACGGAATACGTTAAAAAATGCTGGTATTATTAACCTTTTAACTTTTTTTTAAAGCCGAACTTCCCTAGTACTGCCACCTTACGTATATCTGCCGCCAAGCAGTAATGTGAGCATTATTACGGGTAAAGCTGCTGGTGAAATTAAGTCAAGTTATTATCTCAGGGTGAGGGGCGCAGTGGCAATGCCCTTAAGATCTTGCGATTTAAAGCTCTGAGTGGCACTGCAACTGTTAAGGGTAAGCGTGTCGGTTCCCACCAGGAGTACGATTTGTTTGTCCCGTCACAGAGTATTATAAAAAAAAGCCGCGCACTAGACAAACCTTGTGTAGTGGGTGCCATGAACACAAATTATACTCAAACTCACGAGAGAAACAAATGTCTCACGAGAGATTCGAACCCGAGACCTCTGCGTGGCAGATCAGCATGATCTGAGCAGTTGCTTAAAACCAATTGCTTCTTGATTTAGAGGTCGCCGATTCAAATCGCATCTACTTGATTTTCTTTGTTTAGCACCAACTTCTACTCGCTAACAGAAAAGGAAAACATGAAGATAAAAACTGCGTATCAAAGAAGGTTCATAATTCTTGGGAAACATAAGAAGCGTCCAGTCCACATTAGGCTAGCGAGGCAGATTATAAAGATAATAAAATACAATACAAATACAAAGAAATGTCGCACTCGCAACCCGCTTATTCGGACGCTTATTTTGATTCTTAGGCTGGTCAATAGATACAACCAAGTAAACCCGCGATGCAATTGTAATAATTTCATTTTAATTTATTTAATTTTATTTTAATTTAAAAATTTAATTTTTAAATTAAAAAATTATATTATTAAGTAAATTAATATAATTTAAAATTTAATTTTATTTATATTCGAGAAGCACAAAACGCACAAAAAAAAGCACAAAAGCACAAAATGGAGAACCTTGTTGTTTGTGTAAAAGTTTTAATGTAGAAGTCATCAAGCGCAAGCTGCAGCAGCAGCATTAGCAGAGCAGCATCTCCTTGCTCCCAACAATCCAAAGCTGAGTATATAATATATAGTATATCCGTAGTACCTAGTCTGAGGGTCCTATTCTAGAACTCTACTCAATACTCAATAGTGAATAGCAATGGTGTGTTTAGGAAGAACAAATTAATAGTATAAGTAATAAGTGAATGGTCTTTTGACTTTTATTATAAAAATTCGTTAAGTATGGCAGGGATAACATTTGCATGGTGTTAGTTCACTGGTGCAAAGTCCTCCTCATGTGTGCCGGGGATAAAATGATGTGTACTTGTCTACGTGATGTGTACGAGTAGAAGTTAATTACAACAAAACTGCAAAATAGCAGTTAAAATGTGTGTTATAGCCAATACAATCCATTTGCAGTTTCAATGTAGACACCTTTACTAAATTTAGTAAATCGCTATTTAATTTGCGTCAACATTTAAATTTCAATTTACAGAGTGTAACGAACAGTGCGGTGCTGTTAAATTTCAGGTTGTAGAGAGCTACTACGAAATAGACAATTTTTTAGGTTCAATAAATTAAGGTCTTTCTATATAAATTTAATTTACAAAATGACGATAGTAATTTATCGTTATTAACATCACTAGCCCTGTGGCTATCATAAACTTGTACTTTTACTTCCTTTGAAGTAAGACGACGATGTAAGGAAAATTTAATGTTTTATTAATTTTATACAAAAGATGGTAAAGTGTTTTAAAATTTAATAATTGCTGCATTTTCTTCCGCCAAGGAAAGGAAGTTTTAATTTAAGATTTTATTGAATTAAAAAAATAGTTTCTATAGCGATATTTTTGTGTGCTCAATAAAAAGAAATAAATATTGACGCTGTCATTCATTCTGTCATTTATATCCCGTATTTTTCTTTCGCATGTTGTTTTCAGAATAATCATCGTAATGGCATGTCTTAGTAATTCAGAATATTGTGAAATGACGCTGTGTGTTGGAGTTGTGAACGAAAGCCTAGACCAAGCTGGTGAACTCGATACCGTGAGAGATTTGTCGATAGTAGACGGAGCTGAACGCGTCGCTTTGTTTGAGAGCTTGCTTTTACATAATGGTGTTGTGACTTGCTAATTCCTGTGTGACAGGCCAGAAAATCGCCCAATTGCTCGAGATCCTGTAGGGATACCTAAGGAAGTACTGCTACCTTACTTATTTCGTAAGAAGAGTAAGGGTGCTGATTAAATTACAGGCACATGGGCCTTGTCAACTTATTTCTCAGGGTGATGGACGCAGTGGCAGTGCCCCTGAGATCTTGCGATTTAAAGCTCTGAGTGGCACTGCAACTGTTATGGACAGGCGTGTAGCTTACCATCAGGCGCACGACTTGTTCGTCCCATCACTAGATATTATAAAATAAAATAGATCCGATAATCCGGTGATCTTAGATTATTTCGAGTATAATCCGCTGACCAGCACTCTCCAAGCTGTTGCAGCTATTGGGATCGCAAACCTCAATAAGCAGGTGAGACACATTGTGTACATAATGATGGATGGCATCCTTATTACTACTATCGAACGCAAGAGCTGGTATTACGAAATTTTCGGCCAAGTTGACCATTTTCTGAAGGATACAGGAACCATGCTCAATTTGCTAAAAAAAATTTGCATCATTAAATTTGTGGATGGACGAAGCTTCACTTACTAAAGAAGGTACAATGAATGTTCATAATGAAAAAATATTCAACACAAGCGCAGCTGTTTACACGATTTATGCTTCTACTCTAGGCTCGCGGAGTAGCAAGATAACTTATAAACTTACTTCCATTTGTGCCTATTATAGTTTAGATTACACAGACCCTGTGCTTTCGATTGCCAGGTCACCATTAGTGTGAAAATGATTTAGTACGTAATATCGTAAACAGACTTCTAGATTTTTGTAATAGATCCATAATAGAACTTGGATAAAAGAAAAAGAGATATGTGTAACTATTACGTTATACTTTAAGCAGAAGACAAACCATTATTTCACTATTTCCTTTCGAATTGGATGCTAATAAATTTGTGATGTAAAAAAACATGTTTTCCATCTTTATTATCGGATTTAGTTGATGTTAAAACAATCCTCGTCCGATCATCGTAATCTTAAAGATCAATATTTCTTTATTTCATTATTTTTAAGAAATGTATACAAATCTCAGAGTCAATAGTTTCGCAAGTATAACATACATATATAACATGTAAATAATGACAATGTTTATTTACTGTTAGTGTAAGTTGTATATTATAAATAAATAAATAAATAAATAAATAAATAAATTTAAAATTGCATCAAACTTAATTGACGTAATTTGCTATCACAAATATTACTAAGAGTTCCTTCTAAGTCTTTGACAAACCAATCACTTTTGGTTCTACCCCCTACATTGATTACAGGCAAAACAAGTTTCCGTTGCGTGCAAGCAATAATTTTAACACTTCATGTAATACTTTTAATCTAGATATATTCTATTTCAGCAATTTCTGAGTGGTCACTTCTTTGACTCATAGTGAAGTTTAGAACTGTGGTTGTCTTTTTATGTAACAGGTTAGTTAAATTGTACACCGAAGTTACAAATAACTCTTTATTATATTTCCATGTGTAATTAGCTTTCAGTTATTATTATGTCTTCCTATTAAACAAGTAAGATAAATAAATATAAATTAATTTCATGACCTATAGTCAGCACAGCAATTAAGTACTAAAATGACGTCATTATTTGGTACGCTGTATTTTATAGTGCATTTTCATAATTAATCACAACACAATTATTGCATATTTTTTCACACACTTTTTATTCTTTCTTACCTCATAGGTAAAATAAGAAAATTGTCATGTGACAAGTTGTAAGTCTTATCACGGGGATCAACTGTTACTTTGGGACCATTATTTCGTCCTCTCAGGTTTTTGTCCCTATCGTATAAATAAATGGTGTATTTGATGCTCTCCAGACGCCGGTGAAAGCTTCGATATCTGAATTTAACATTATGGAGCTTTATGAATGAAATGATTTTCATGTTCTGATAATAGTATCAGTAATATCTGAAAGGATTTTTGGTCTCTGTATATTAAGCCTTTTGTCCTTTATGATATCGAAAAAAGTAATAAATCATTGGTTCACTAAGTTGCAACTTCTTTTCTAAGAAAAAGAAAAAGTGAAAATTGGAATTTTGTCTAGATTGTGTCGAATGTGATAAGAAGATTAAAGAAAAAGCTACTAGACCTTAATCAGAAGATGATCTGCTTAAAAAGGACATGATTAAAGGACCCGAGAAAGAAATTATGCGTTTGCAAAAGTAATACTATTGCAAACGGAGATGTAAGAAGTATATGTCAAGATCAAGCAGTAGCTAGGGGCCAATTAAAGTTTTATACTCGATGTTTAAAGTATTTCCTTATGTTAGTGACATTAGATGTCATACGTATGTAAGTCCGGTCGTAGAACTATTATGAAACGTGGTTTTAAATCCTTTTCTTTTGGCATAAAAGTAGTCAAAAAGCCTACAGAGTTAGAGCAATGCCACACGGGCGCTACTGGTGCGTTGCGTCGTCGCAGCTCTATGACTTCAACCAAATGCCGCACGTGCAAGCGATGTCGCAACGTAGCGTTGCTAAGGCCGGGATCGCACTGGTACGGCGACAGCGACTCGGCGGCGACGCGAAAAATAGGTGGCCGCATTGCAAAAGCGAGAAGCCAGCGAAACGCCGCTACGTCGCTTGGGTGGTCGCACCGGGCAGGTTAGGCGATGGTCAGGCGATCAGTGGCGGGTGCACAGACGGCGCACGCGACGAATAGTCACGTTTGTGTTTATATAGTTCTTAGGTTTTGAGTTGTCACGTTTGTGTTGTCAAAAGAGGTGCGGTATCTCGAATATGTCGCGCCCTTCGCACGAACACCGCGAGGCGTTGCGGCCGCTCAGGTACATCACCGCATATTTTGTCGCACATCGTGACAAATCGCCGTCGCACCGCTGCTTGTCGTACGAAATTCAAGTGTTGTCGCGAGTCGCTGAATAATTTTATTTTGCGACCACCCTCATTGCTTGTAGAACATTTGAAGTTTCTTTACGATATGAACAAATAAATTTCGCTTGTCCTTTCTACAGTGCGGCCACCGACATATGTTTATATAAGTTTGTTTTCACGAAATCGCCGTCGCGTCGCAGTCACCTTAGTAGTGCGGCCACGGCCTTACTTGTGCATCGCAGAGCACGTACGATGCGCGCATGTTCCGTCGCCTCGCGCCGTTTCTACGCACCGGGTTTTAGTAGCAGTCGAGCTCCTTGTGAAAGAGTACGTCGAGGGAAGTACTGCCACCTAACCTATTTCTGCCCCCAACCAGTAATGCTCACATTACTACGTTCAGGTTTGAAGGTTAAAGGTGCTGTTGAAATTACTAGGAGTGCATATGGGACTTGTCAACGGGCGCGGTGGTAGTGCCTCTCAGATCTTTGCGATTTAAAGCTCTGAGTGGTCATGCAATTGCTATGGATAGGAGTATCGCTTACCACCAGGCGCACGACACGAACGACCTCAAAAGTTCGTAGAATTACATTTATTTGCAAAGTTTTATTGAAATCGGTTACCGGAAAGTGCGCGAAACCGGATTCGCCCCCTAGTTTGCCACCCTTAAAGGTGGGATATTTCCTTCAAATTTAAATGGGAGCAATGCTGAAGTAACCCCTTTCCAATAAAACAAGGAAAGAACCTGGAAAAAATATACAATCGAATTGAGACCCTCCCCTTTTTTGAAGTCGGTTAAAAAATGTGACATGTAATTGTAATTTATATGTAGTACAACGCAACGTCACCGCTTAGGCGTCACATCACATCGTGGCATCGCTATTACATTAAAAGATAAACATTTTGTCACCACCGGATACCGGGTAAAATGAAAATGTAATATGTAGGATTCGATATCATCCTAGAGTAAGATGATGCGTATAGATCGCACCGTTTATCACATTAGTGCTCTAACATGGAGCGTTCGAATGAGATTCGTTGAGTAGTATAACATTTTGGCAGTCGTCCAAAGGTTGTAAAATTGCGGAAAACATTTTTATGTGATGGCGTTGTCATTATTAATCATCTATTGCGGAAACAAATTATGTTTGTCAGTATTGTTACGTAATGAATAACAATGCAGGATTTGCATATTCTGGAGATAAACCTGGTTCAATGATATTTGGAACTTTGATCAAAATCAGCCTTATCACAGTTAATATCGTGTATCAATGAATTGGGATGAATTCCAATGTTTTCATCAAAATGCACCGAATTTCATTGATACAGAATTGACTTTTATTAAATTTTCACACATTTTTGATACAACATTCAGATAGCCGAATGGGGCGAAGTGGCACAGAAGAGAACAAAGTGGTGTGCTATAGTCGCATGGGCCAAAATCCTCTTTGGATTACTGAGCCATGAATATTTATGTTACATTCTTTATGCGTGGGAGGTTTCCCTTTACTCTTGTGTGGCGAACCCTTTCTTTGGATCGATAAAAAGTTCTACAATGAAATGTTTGAAAAGTTATGTCACATTTCAACATTCTTTTTTCGTAATTACAAATTGCTTTAATCGTAAATTCTGTTACATGATTGGCCCGGACAGTGACGGCACGAGGTACTCAGCCTATGGGACCGATAACCTCGGTCAAAATTAATCCTTTCCCGGTTTGACTAATCAAATTACAGGATCGAGCGGGGCAATCAGTCGTAGCTAAGTAATAAGACTTGGCTATTCAACTTATTTACTTTATTTAGACTGGAGCAATCGTGACTAAATTAACTTTGTAAAGTGAATTTTTAGTTAGTCGGCCTATATAGACAATTTTAAAGTACCTAAGTAACCTAAGTACTAATCCGCACTGATAGCGTATAGAAAATTTGTTCCTGTGTCTGCCTATTAGACCTATGTGTGTTATTTGTAACTTTGTTGTTTATTGCTTAAATCAGTCCAGAATATTAGAAAAAACCGACCTCAAATGGCATTCATCCCTTGGATTGCCACTCTTAGAAGTGGAACATTTTCTTCAAATTTAAATGGAACCACTATTGAAGTACCTTCTTTCCAACAAAAACAGAATCATCAAAATCGGTTCATCGCGTGACACATATACAAAAAAACAGTCAAATTGAGGACCTCCTCCTTTTTTTAAAGTCGTTTAAAAATAGTAATAGAAACCATTTATTGCAACGCCATATTATAAGAAAGAAACGCAAAAACGTAATATAAATAAAAACAATAAAATAAAATAAATAACATAACAAACAGCATAGCTAACATTTAAGCGAAACTTAACACTATGCTGACATTCAGCTAAAGCCACCGCCTAGACTGGGCTGTGACGCTGGTTTTCAATGGACCCTAGCAAGTGAGTGAGTGACGTGTGCATGTCGAAATGAAATATTTCGTAAATAGTTACATATGTCTTATGTGTATATCGTGTTATTAAGAAATAGGAAAAGTACTTCTACTTAAAAACCAAAGACAAACATCCGTTCGTTCCGTAGCGAAGTTGGGAGAGCGTCAGTTACGGTATGCTGAAGGCGCTGGTCCAAAAACAGCCGGATCGAAAGATTTTTTCTTAGTGTTCGATCTTTGTATTAATAGTTATAACAAATTAGTGGAGTAATTACAAAAAATAATTGAATATCATGATACCATCGTGATATTCAATAAACGTAATATCGTCGGGGATAGTGTAAATCCGCGTATGTAGTGTTGGTAAAAAGCCCGTATCAGCACCAAACCAAATTTCACAGGAGAGGGATTTAACGTTATTACCTTGTTATTTCAATGGCTACGACTTTTCATTTTTACACAGCAAGCATTAATTTATATTGTCTACGGACTGATAACAATAGATTCCCGTAAATCACACGGTAAAAACAGATTACTTAGAAAAAGACAAAATTCTTTTTATGAAGACAAATTTATTAAATCCAACAAAACGATCCTCTCCCTATAGACGCTAGAGAATAATTACTTGATAATAGTAAAAAAACGTCTCAAAAGTGTATTTTTGTTATAAGACAGAAATATTTAGTCCAAGAGCAAATTAATTTACTTCAAGTCACAAAGCCACTCTAGATTCAACAAAATATTTATTTGTTATTAGAAATGTCCGATTTCGATTTGAAAAAAAAAAGAATGAAAAATTACTTAATTAAAGGTACTTAATTATTTGACTGAAGATTTGTGTTTTCTAATTTCAAAAAGGGTAAATTTACAGGGTTATGGACCCAACAGTATGTCTCACTAGCGTGAAAGCACACAGTTCAGTGTCAAACCTTAAAGTAGCAGAAATAGGACGGAATCTTCTCAAATACTTGAGGACCATTCAGTGCCACATAAATGCTACATCGGCAGAAAGCACTAACAATTTTAAATATATGAGATGACTTTATACTATTGAAGTTAACAAAACGATAGCGCGTTTCAGAGTACAACTAATGCCATCTAGCAGTGGCGTTATGGAACTAATTGCATGTTAAAATTGTGCTTGTTACAAGTGTAGTTTGATTTCATCCACCAAATTTCTTAAATTATGACTATAAATAACACCCTAACAAACTAGAGATACTACGTATTGTTTCTTTGGATAAATGACTGTTTATGATTTTTATAATTACAAGCACAAGTAAAAGTAATCTTTACCGCGTGCGCCTTCGGCGACATGTCACGACAACATTGACTATGAAAACGCAACGAAATATTGCTTTAAGAATATACTCTAGAATTTAGAATATTAATCTTAATATAAAACTTCTTCTTTTTTTGTTTAAGAATATATTTTCTTAAAATACACCCAAGAAATTTTGAATTCATTTAAGATTATTTAAATTTGATGTAAGAGGTAAAAATTTCTTGATGTAAGTAATGTCCAATGAATTGATTAGAGATGAAATAAAATTTTGAAGGGAACGTATTTGTCTCAAAGTTAGAATAAAGTTAAGAATAAAATTGTATTAGAAAAAGATAAGCAGTATTTTTGTGTTGACAATATTTTATTACTTTTAATAAATATTTTTTCAGAATTAGCAAATATTGTGAGAAATTGCTCTTTCTTATTAGTAGAAATCCTTTTTTTCTGGCAGTTTTCGATTTGATCAGGTTTTGATTTGGCGACTAAATTACCGAAATGGAGACTCATAATCAAGTGCTAGTTACGCATAATTGTACGACCCCCGACCATATTACAAATGTACTTCAATGTTAGTATTAAAACTGTAACAGTGGATAAATGCGTTTCTAATTTTTTGACAACACCCTTTTAAATTGCCCTTCAAAAACGCATGACATTCAGTAATGTTCTTTATATTCCGTCCAACTCCAAAGGATATTTATTTCACTTTTGACAGCTCGAATTCTAATCAATTAGTGATGTCCTAATGCGTTACCGATTCGACTTTGTATAACAATCAATTTTATTTACGAAGTTTTAATCGTGAATTTGTGTATTCAAGAATTAATAATTAATTTTCATGAGTGCAAGTGACGATGCCAATTCATATGGAGAAGAATCCGATAATTCATTACAGTAAGCAATAAGAACTTATTATAATTAATTAATAACTGCCTCGGTGGCCGAACGGTTACCATGCCGGACTGCCACGCAGAGGTCCCAGGTTCGATTCCCGGGCCGGGAGAAATATTTGTATGACCTACATTTATTTCTCTCGTGAGTTTGGGTGTAATTTGTAGTTGTCTGTGTGTGTGTCCATGGCACCCGCGACACAGGGTTTCCCTAGTGCGGGGCTATGTTGAGTGTGTGCGTTATTGTTACTAATTATTTATAATTTATTTCATTTCATTATAATTTATTAGACAGGTACCACAATTTATCAACTTGAATAATTTTTGTTACAAAATCTGTTGGCTCGATAAATATCAGAGCTAAAAAGCACGTCCCTTCACTAAAATTAAAAAATAAAATAGTCCAGGAAGTATTGCATTTTTTGTCTATGGGTCGGAGGCATGCTTAAGTCAAAAGTTGAATAAATGTTTGGACGGAGTATAACGGTACTTCACTTCACGTTATAGCAGTGCTATGTGACGTTACGTAGAACGCGCGTTTGTTTTTATAGGCTACTTGACGTGATATGATCAGCCCATCTCAGATTGTTGAGAACTACGTGATTAAATAGCCATTAGGGTTGTTCAACCCCAAATATTGTACTTAAATATTTACTTATGCGTGGGGTTGAATAGCCAAATACATGGCAAGAAAGGTATTCAAGCTATGTATATTTCCAGGTGTATACTAAGAGGTCGAAATTGTCTGGAACAAGCAGGTCTACAATTAAGGAGCCTTGGCTCGATTTTCCCGGCATGGAACGAATTTCCGCGGCTATCTCAAATCGTAGTCCGGCTTATGTTGGCTCAATAGACAACGTGGCTTTATTTAGAGGTTGGGTATTCTAGATTTCTATTTTGTTGAACAAGGCCGATGGTGCATTTCTTATGATTATGAAATATTTAAATATAAGGTAATCTGGGAGAGACTGATACTAAGTAATGAAGCTGTATTTGCCTTCTTGTTTTTTGTTGTTGGTTGCTTTATGGAATTGTCAGTACTACTTATCTCGTAAGAAACATAAATTTTCCATCATTTTTTAAACGTAATTTTTTAAACTCCTGCTCGTTCACTGTGCTAACTTCCCTGACAAGAACGAGCAAAAAATTGCTGTCAAATAAACTTAAATACTTTAAATCGAATTTGTGTGGAATGTGAGAACCATGTCGTCTTTCCATACATTTTAACCTAACACGTAGTTTTTAATTTAGTAATATGACTTTTCAATTAAAATACTCTTAATGAAGGTTTTAAACTCAGGAAATGATAATCTTAATTATATGTTCCTATAATTAAGTTCCATGTTTATATGTTATGTTGGAATTTTATTGTAAAAACGTATACGATTCCTCATAAAAGAACCGCTTAAACTTTTGTAAAACGAAATCGTGGTACCATATGTTTGGACTTAGTTCTAAGGTTAATGTTACGGATGTGTTCTTTCTTAATGAAATTATGTATATTTTTATGAGCATACAAAATCCGTTACATCCGCTAACAAGCCCGTACGGAGTTCAATCTGAGACAGTTTAGACTGCTTTAATTAGTTTCGAATGTGAGAGAACTAACGCTAAGTTTCTACATAACACTGTTTCCAATCTTTACGAGTTGCCTCGCATCATTTATTTACAAGGCTTGCGCTGCCCGGTTTAATTTATTTAAAGGGGTTACGAATTGTTACCAAAATGTGGTTGGGTATGTGAACTTATTCCATTTACTGTTTCAAATTTTAGCAAAGAAAATCTTGTAATTTTGCGTGGTGTTCAAATTCGTAAAATCAAAAACATACTCTGTTCGCAGCTAGATGCAGAGCAGATTTAGCAGCCGTAGAGCTCCTTGGGAAAGAGTTCATCCGGGGAAGTACTGCCACCATATCTATTTCTACCATCAAGCAGTAATGTGAGCATTACTGTGTTTCAGTTTCGAAGGATAAGGGTGCTGGTGAAATTACAGGCACATGGGACTTGTCAAACTCAGGGAGGCGGGCGCAGTGGCAGTGTTCCTCAGATCTTTGCGAATTAAAGCTATGAGTGGCACTGGAACTGCCAAGTATAGGCGTGTCGCTTACCACCAGATGCACGACGTGTCAGTCCGGCCTTTTGCTATCATAAAATTGTATTTACGTTGGACATCTTCATCTTCGAGGGCTCTAAGGGAGAGAGTTGTTACTATGTCTAAAAACCTATCTAAACAAATTCTTGTAATTGATAACAAATAGAGTCTAAATTAATGTACTATTTCTTAAGTATTAATGCTCATAAGTATTTTTAATGTTTTATTAAACTATGTAAGCTTGTGTAAAATAGATCCGATGAATTCTATTATCTGTATCTGTGTTAGCACATAGCATTATATATAATATAATAAATTGTGTTGTCATATACTACACAGTTGGCGGGTAGGTTGATTGACGGTTTTTTTAATAAAAAAATAAGTATGCATTTGACTTCTATCTCAACTCCATCTCACCTGATGGAAAGTGATGATGAGATCGACGATGGAGCGTGCACACGTGAATAACGCCTACATTCTCACCGTGAAAAGGTCCAAGTTATAGCGTTTAGGGAATAAGTCTGCAAGCAGGGAATGGTCCTCCATAGTCGTTCACCATATAAATGTGGAAGCGGAACGTAGTTCTTGAGATGCACTTAACACAGGGATGGAACCCCAGCCTACTCTCCCGATAATGGAAAGGGGAAGGTGGAATTAAATTGTGCAATTTCCTCGCACACTCTCCGTTGTTAGAAACACGTTAAAAGTATGAAACTTACTCACATACCTGAGCAAAAACGATTATCCAAGTCCAATAAATATTAAGTATAAATATGTAACAAATAATACGAATAGAATAGAATATATCATTTTATGAGCAATATATCATTTATCATTGTTATTAACGATAATTATCGAGTATATAACCAGAATTAAGGGTCATCCATCTCTGGTAACTCATCACGCAAACGGGTCTTATATCATTTTAAATATTAACTCTCGTTTGCGCTGAAATCACAAATTAGAAAGCTGAAATAATACAGCGCCAACAACTTACCTGCGTGTACGTCTCCGTATATTCTTCAGCCCCCCATTGTTACAGATATTATCTTTATTGTAATAAAGATAATATCTGTAACAATGGGGGGCTGTTCCATTCGGTGGTGTGGGAAAAAGAGGCAAAACATCTAATTACAAAACAAACGAAATTACATTTCATCGGTAATTAAATATTAAATAAGTAATTATTAAATTTTCGTCCAATATAGCAAAGCTCAAGTTTAACTGATCGATTTGAAGTGAAACAATTAACGACACCTGTCAATTGTTTCGAATTCGGGCTGGCCTATCGGAGCGCAGTTGATTGATGATTTGGCAGAATAGTTTTCAAACAAATTAGATGACATTTCATCTCTATGTCTGGTTATACACTCAATGACGATAATTAACATATCAATGTACGGCTTTTTGCCGTTTTACGGCCGTTTGTTCGGTTGTTGGGTACTCAAAATAGGTTATCAGCCAACCTGTGAGGCCGCGTGATAAACCATCGTAGTGTTTTGTTTCTTTAAAAATATAAATTTTTTGAGTTTACGTTTTACATCAATTACTGTGACTTAAAACTAGTAATGAGCATCTGTATTTTGTGTTAAGATTATATCCAAATAATTAAAAGTTATATGCGTCCTACAGTATACATTATAGAAGAAACAACTACTTGACTGTGATTAGAAATTTAGACCAAATGCGTACGCTGATGATCACAATAATAACAATGCACACATTCATAGCCTCGCACCAAGGAAACCCTGTGCGCGGGTACCGCGGACATACACAGACAATACAAATTACACCCAAACTCACATTTGACCTCTGTGTGGCAGTAAAAAAAATGCAGTATTCTTTTAAGGGACTCTTTACATTTATTTACATAGAATCGCGTTGAGCCGGTCTGAAAAATCTTTATGTCCATGCAATATGAGCGAAAAAGAGGTTGCGCGTTTCGCTAACGCTCGGATCGCCGCCCGACGCGAAATGCACAATTTAATGTAGTTTTCGTTATTTATTATAAGAGCGAAAATGGATGGATGCGTTAAGACTCGATACTACCTCAGCTCGAGTTAAAACTTTTTCCCGTACTAATACGGTTCATTTTACTTAGGTCGAGCGTCAAGGACACTGGTTTTATTTCAGAATTTATGTTTTTACAAACTAAATTAAAGTCATTTGTAAAATGTTTATTGTTTAATATATGTGTTCTATTCATTTCAGTTGATGTAAAAAAATCATTGTTAAATTTACATATGTAAAGTACCTATTGAATACAATATAATAATCATTTTAAAACCTATTGCTATAATAATTTTAAATAAAATAAAAGCAGTTAATGCATTATGAAACATCGCTCATTGTGCTGTCTTTTGTTTTATTGGTGAATCCCAAAAAGTTGCAGGCAATGATTGTGGGAAGTAGGCATATGAGTGGCATGTTAGATCTGGATTCTATCCCATCTATAACGTATAATTACACACCTGTTACATATGCTACTACTGCAACTAATCTTGGCTTGCTTTTAGAATGTAATTTGGTTTGGACTCCACATGCTAATGAAGCCAGTCGACAAGTCCATTTCTCCTTGCACTCACTTAAGAGCCTACAAAACGTTTTACCTTTAAAAACCAAGATATGTTTAGCTCAATCTCTTATTTTGTCCCTCTTAGACTATGCTGATTCTGCTGCTAAATAAGCTTGAACGATTGCAACACCGATGTATAAGGTTCATCTTTGGGCTTCGTAAATATAATCAAATTTCATATTTCCGCAGTCAGCTCAAATGGCTTCCCATCTGTCTCCGCAGGAATTTGCATAATGTGTTCATTCTTTATAATATTTTGTATAACACTGTGTTTCCCGAGTACCTGAAAGAGCGTTTCAGTTTTCAGATCCCAAGATAAACCCTGTCGCTCTCTTGTTAGGTCCCGGTTATCTTTTCCATCATTCAATTCCGGTTTCTATTCTCAGTCCTTCACTGTTCATGCGGTCAGGCATTGGAATGCACTTTTTACGCACTTTTTTCACATATTACTTTTCACGAAAGTAAATCGTTAGCTATTTTTAAAGTGAGAGTTAAAGAGGATTATTTATTTACTATTCCATCCATATCTTAGATATTGTTTTTCTACTACATTTTTTTATTTTGTTGGCAACGTAAGCCAGTTCTTTTAGTTATAGTGTCCTGTATTTAGGTCTGCAAGAAGAAATTTCTATTACAAATAAGCAGAACCTTGTGTTCGTATTTTTCTTGTATTAATTGTGACTTTTTGTATTTTTTCCTGTATAATAAACTATTAAATAAGGACATAAATAAAAATTATAACTTTATTGCAAAATATACAAAAATAAGTACAGACATGTGGCTAGCTCTCAAATCGTATCCGAATCCGAATCAAACGTTTAACTCGAATCTTCTAAATAGCTCGAAAAGCGCCCTTCGATTACAATCGAACGATTCAGTTAAAATCAGGGGGTCTACTCTCGATCTCCGTCCGACATCCGTCCGAAACAATTAGTGTCAAATAAGTAATATTCGACAAAATTAAAATACAAGTATCCAGTCTGAAGCTTCATTCGCATCACGCGTCTTTTCATTTGGTCAAGTATTGCTTATTTGGCAGTAATTTTTTCGAATGAATGTCGGACGGAGTAGACCCCCTGAATCGGGGTAAAGGTCCCTAGATTAACTAAGGGTTAGTTACACAATAGAAACACAATAAATAAAAACTAACAATACTATGCGACGGCGTCATGCAGTCGCATCCAATGAGCGAACATCAGCGAGTCCCAGCGTGCGGACAATGCGCTTGGGATGCAGTTGTTGCTGTCGCGCAGGCGACACAGCGTCGAGGCGTACCTCTTGCGCATGACGGCTGCAAACCCGTCTGTGTACGCCTCTGCAAACATATCCGAGGCGTTGCAGTAATGCGGCAGCCCCAGCAACACTCGCAACGCGTTGTTGTATTGTACGCGCAGGCCGTTGCATGTCCTTCGCGTATAATCGACCCACAGATTGCACGTGCAAAAAGACTGACAATAAACTTTTAAAAGTGTAATCTTTACTAATTGTCTTATACAGTACACAAACCTGTTGTGGACCAACATACACGTATTACAAAGAACAGTCAACGTACGTTCCCTCTCGATGTCGATGTTGTCCGAAAGAAAAATTCACTGTTATTTTTTTTTATAGGATACTGTATTTCTACTGGACTATTATTATTTCCTACTTATTTTTATTGGCTTTGACAAAATATTTGAGTAAATTCTTTGTTTTGTATAGATGTTCAAAAATAGACGTGTAATCTTTCTTCAGAACACTATTTTACGAGTTTTTGAATGACGATTGTAAATAATTATCATTATTATAATAATTGTAACATAAATCTGTATATATATATATATATATATATATATATATATATATATATATAC
>NW_020654422.1:16477797-16530924 GCF_003589595.1 Hyposmocoma kahamanoa
TATATATATATATATATATATGTCGGATGCTTGTCAAGGTTAGTGGCCTAATTCAAAATAGTTTAGTATTTGACTTATTACCAATGATCTTATATTGCTTATTACTGAGATTTGTTAAAAAATGCTGAATTTTACTTTGAATGGGACACCGAGCTTTTGACTGGTTAAAATAATGACATGACAACGTTGAGAGGGATTGTGATATATCAGTTTTGCGCGACAGCTGCGCCTCAGGTTTTTTAAACAATTTTCCTGGTGAATTAAATGCGTTTGAGAAATGCCAGATTTCGAGAAAGTTATAAATAATATTAGGGGTTAAAGTATGAAATTGCCGTTTTATTGCAATAGGTTCTTTGAATTTTCATAGAATCTTCATGGTTTGAGGTTTTCGAATGAAACTTTTTTCAAATGGTTTCTGTGATCTTTTTTTTTTTTAAATTTGAAACATTTGAATATCGACTTTCAATTGTTTTTGTTATTCAATTTAGACAAGAAAGATGGATACTGCGAAAATTCGAGTGATTTTGGAATACGAGTTCCGACGCGGAACTAACGCGGCAGAAACAGCCCGCAATATCAATGCTGCGTTTGGAGAGGGGTCTACTAATGAACGCACCGTGCGATTTTGGTTTAAACGCTTTCGTGATGGAAATTTCGACTTAAAGAACGAGTCACGAGGAAGACCGCCCACACAGGTGAATAACGATGAATTAAGAGAGATAGTGGAAGCCGATCCTAGTCAAACTACCCAAGAATTAGCGGCATGGTTTAACGTTACCTTACCCACAATATTGACTCACTTGCGTCAAATCAATAAAATAAAAAAATACGAAAAATGGGTGCCTCATGATTTGACTGATCTGCAGAAAGAAACGCGTGTTGAAACTTGTGTTGCCTTGTTGAACCGGTACAGAAATGAAGGAATATTGGATCGAATTGTAACATGTGATGAAAAGTGGATTCTTTATGATAACCGGAAAAGAAAAATGCAATGGCTGACCCCAGGTCAAATGCCACAACAGTGTCCTAAAGCAAAACTTACCAATAAAAAGGTAATGGTAACTGTTTGGTGGTCTCAGCATGGTGTTATTCACTATAGTTTTCTCCGATCTGGTCAAGCAATAAAGGCAGATGTCTATTGTGCCGAACTCCGAATCATGTTGACAAAACTAGCAGTAAAACAGCCCCGACTCATGAATCGATCTTCACCATTATTGCTCCACGACAACGCGAGACCTCACACAGCACGAGAAACCATTTTGACCCTTCAGGAACTGCAGTTAGAAACCATTCGTCATCCTCCGTATTCACCAGACCTTGCTCCAACGGACTACCATTTTTTTCGTGATTTGGACAATTATCTACGTGACAAGAAGTTTTCCTCCCAGGAGGCAGTACAAAATGCTTTCACACAGTTTGTGCAGTCTAGATCGTCGGAGTTCTATCGCAAAGGCATTAATAACCTTCCCATTAGATGGCAGCAATGTATAGATAATAATGGCAACTATTTTGATTAAATAAATTTGTTAAAAATTTAAAAAATAAACAATTTAGATTTTCAGTACAAATCGGCAATTTCATACTTTAACCCCTATTATATATATAACAATAAATATATAAATAGTAATATTTTTTATTTATTTATTTGCAAACTTTACAGCTTTTTCCATTTTTTTATATTCTTAAATCACATGCATTCTTAGCTATTTACAAAGTTAGTCATTTAAACAATTCATTTATAGTTACATTATAACTTTAAATTAATTTAAATTTAAACTGCCTCTGTATCCGAACGATTATCATGCCGGACTGTTACGCAGAGGTCCCAGAAACTAGAGAAACCCTGTACCGCGAGTGCCATGGACACACACATAAACTACCACAAATTACACTCGTACTCACGAGAGAAATAAATGTATAGGTCATACAAATATTTCTCCCGGCCCGGGACCTCTGCGTGGCAGTCCAGCATGGTAACCGTTCGGCCATAGGGGCAGTATGTATTTTTGGTGTAGTTAAGATTAATAATCGTATTATTTATTTAGTAAATATTTAATATATTATTTGAATATTTATGTCATTGTAAATTTACTGGGTTTGATGCCAATATTTTCTTTTCTTGTATCTATGTGTTACCTTGGATTTCCGGGTCAACCATAAATGGGAAAAACTTAATAAAAGCTGCTTCCTGCAAAAAAATACGTTTTCAATAAGTTTACTTTGCAATTATTTGGCAATCGATGCTTTTATATATAAACGCATATGAATGTGGGTAAACATGATAAATTCCATTTCATGTGTACATTTTATTAGGGTGACCGCTGGAACCAATTCCAATCCAACAGTTTGAAGGTTAGAAAAGCAACTTCCTATCGATAATACTATAAAATAAACTTTAGTTCACCAGAGCAGTCTTGCGGTAAACCGGACGCGTTGCCAGTGCGAGCTAAAAATACTTTAAAGGATGGAAAGATAATAACAGTATGCGGTAAACGTAAAGCTTATTAAAACGTGACGTCGAAAACTTCATTTCTTATTTAGTACTGGGCCTTAACTTTGGGATATGTAGACACCTACTGTGCTCTGCGCGTACAATATAATAATAAAACTAATATCTAAGGCTCAATTTATGTAGCGGCGGAAAGGAATGGAAGGGACTTTTTGTAACGGTATTGTACATAGCATAATGAACTTTATGGTCAATTGTGTAACGTACAATCTAGATACTAGCCAAAATCTTCCGCGGAATGCGCGAGCAATCTGGAGCAAGCGCGAGAAAGAAGATTTTAGCTCTTCATAAGGTATTTAATTAATAACTTTTGTAGCCATAGTGAAAAATAAAGAGGTTTGCATTAATATTTATGCATATAGATTTCACCCCCTCAGTCAACAGTTACTTACTATAAGACCCGTAAAGGGCCCGAAACATCAGTTTGTTTGAAAAAACAAATATACGCGATTTAAATCTGGAAGAGTCATTTCATGTTTATAGTCAATTGTGTAATGTACAAACTAGATGCGAGCCAAAATCTTTCTCGGAATACGCGAGCATTCTCGAGCATGCGCGAGAATTCCGCGGAATGTTTCGGCTGGTATCTAGTTTACATTACACTATTGACCATAAAGTTCATTGTGCTTTGTACAATACCGTTACAAAATTTTTGTTTTTATTCTGTTCCGTCGTAATACAAATTGAGTCTAACAGCGCGTCGGGGATGTTTGTCGAAGCCCGTATAGATGTTTTCATCGCGATCATGCGTAAAAAGGTAGAAATGCAGATTGCAATGCAGCACCAACAGAATCCTGAAAACGATTGCGGACAGATGTAAGAGTATTAGCCCTAGAGTAGTATAAAAACCGTATTCGGAACTAAAGGTTTCGGAACGGTTATATTATGCTCTCTTTTGTCTTTGTAAATAAATTACTTATGTCCGAAATAAATAATTTATTTAAGAAACGAAATTATTTTTCGGACCTAACTCGCATTTATTTTTCGGTCACAGCTGATAAAGACCTATGGGACCTGTAAAGGGTCCGAAACGTTGGTTTGTTTAAAAAAAGAAATATATACGATCTAAAAAATCTAAAGATTCCAAAAATAAGTGTGTGTAACTTACTTTTTTACATAGATTTTTTTTGTAATAATATTAAGTGACGGGACGAACATTTAGTGCGCCTGATGGCTACATGCCTTTTCTTTGTCCACAACAGTGATACTTAGAGCTTTAAATTGCAAAGATGTGAGGGCCACTGCCACTGCGCCCGTCACTCTGAGACGTAAGTTGACAAGTCCCATTCTTGTAATTTCACCAGCACCCTTACCCTTCAAAACCGGAACACAGTAATTCTGACATTACTGCTTGGCGGCAAAAATAGATAAGGTGGCAGTACTTCCCTGGACGAACTTTTTCACAGGGTTAACTTGATAGGTACTTGTTAAAATTTGATAACAAAAAAACATGGAGTTGTCCATTTTTTTTATTAAAATTGAACCTGTTCTTTTGTTAAAATACAATGCTAGTAAAGCACCGTACAAAGTTAGTTACAAGTGCTTCAAATGCGTCTTTCGCCTACCCACCATCACAGGGCAAAGCATATACGAGCATAATAAACGAAGGCAAATATTGTTTCTACTCGAAAAGAGTTTCTAGAAAGGGCACAAAAAGGATAATTTATGTAAATTTTGTTTGCATGTCCTTTATTCGTTATTAGAATATTGGGAAAGGATGGGGATAGCCAGTTTCAAATTATAAGTGTTCCTCCTGAGTCTTATATAGGATGTTGAAATTGTGGTTAAATCAGGAATATAATGTAGAATATTAATTGAATTAATTTGAAGGGTAACATGTCTAGGATTGATTACACACGAGGATGGATATAATAATAATATTAAAACTAGGGAAATCCCTAGACTATGAGTACCAGATCAACGGAATTCAATCCGGGGCATTTCACAGAACACACAGACCAGACCCGATTTAGAAAAGTTTGGTCCAATTTGGTCTTACCGGAAATTAATCCCGGGACCTCCGCAGCCAGTCCCCACAATGTAAACCGTTAAGCCCGCCGAGCTCGTCAGATCGTATTTGTACACCGACCTCAAAGTTTGCTTATTGTTTTTTTACAATTACAACTGTTTGTCTAGTTTTATTGCAACCGGTTAACGGAAAGTGCGCGTAACAGGATTCATCCCCTAGTTATCCATCCTTCGAGGTGGATATATGTAATATATTTTCTTCAAATTTAAATGGGACCAATACTGAGGTATTCTCTTTCCAACAAAAAGGTATCATAAAAATCGGTTTACAAATTCCGGAGTAAACGCGTAACGTACACACAAAAAACATCGTCGAATTGAGAATCGTTATTTGCTTCTTTGAAGTCGGTTAAAAATCAAATTACTCAACTAAGGCCGCGACGTAAATGTGGACCTTAAAAATTTTAAAACTTCATACAATATACTTTTGAAAAGATAGCTCCATCTCAATAGATTCCTTTCAATGGTGAGGGTCCATTCCATTGAGAAGCCCGCGTCTTTTCAGCTCTAACAACTTTAAGACTGGATGTTTATCTACTCACCAACGTTCTTTTATGTCAACAATACAGTGAAAGAAGCGTTAGCTAACATAAAAAAACGTATACGGAAAAAAACGACTTCCAATAAGCTTAATTAAATGTAAAACATATTTGCTCCACAAAACAATTACCGAGAAATTTAATAAAGGGACTGCAAGTGTTATTACCCATATACAATTTAGCTAAACATTTTTTTATTTTTACAGAGCGAGTAGTTGTTGACATGTCGTCTATTGTTAAGGAGTAAACCTAAACAACCATGTCATTCATTCATTACGTTCACTCTCCACTGTTCACTAATATCGTGAATTCCTTATAAATCATCTTACAGTAAACTCCAACTATACGAGTTAACCCTTTTTAACACCGACCACTTTGGAAAGACCTTCATTGTTCTGTGCTCTTAATTGTAATGACGCGAGGAAAGGACGTCTTGATGAATTGCCAGGGATCATGTACCCTGGTTGTGTTGTAGTTCACTTGTTGTTATCGGAGTGATTGAGTAAGCCAAGGCCAACAACAGAACGTGCTTTGAATGCAGTACAAAATTGCGTTTGTGTCCTATAGGGCTGATAGTATCGTTTACGGACCTTTATTGAATTTATAATCCACTACACCGCGCATCATACGCTATCTGAATTGATAATACCTTAGGCAGGTATTTATTATTCAATATTCCTATGTTGTGTTGTTAGTGGGATCTTACTATTTTATATCAGCGCGAAGTTAAGAGTCTATATAACGTCAAATAGTTTTGCTACTGCGCCCGTCACCCTGAGGTATAAGTTGACAAGTCCCTTGTGCCTGTAATTTCACCAGCACCCTTGCCCCTTGAAATCGGAACACAGTACGGGCGCGTGTCCACGCTAAGAAAAGTCGCTGGGTATATGCAAGAATTCATGTCGTTTCTACACACGAACTGTGTACATTGCCTCGGCGCCGGACAAGAAAAAAAATCTTGTCTACCCCCGACACGACGCGCTCTGCCGCTATTGTACAGGGCGGGGTGAGATGCACGATGCACGTAAACGAACGCTTATGCGCGTGGACGGGTGTTGCTTGGCAGTCAACATATACAACAACATATTTCTTCCCACAGCCGGTAGTAAAACAACAGCTACCTGGAAGACTCGTAATGTACTGACACATTTTACTCTACACACGTCTGTCCGAAAGCATTCGCATCGTGTACATACTTATCATTTTCTCGCCTGCAACAGACACGACATGTAATCGTGACTAGATCCGACAAAGTTTTTGTCGTGTACAAGACCATTATCATCTTTTCTGTAGCAGACACGTTGAATATCTTAGTGTGTACACGCGCCGTAATGCTCACATCACTGCTTGGCGGCGGAAAGGTAACGTCTGTACTCTATTGAGGAGTTCCTTTCGCCTGTCTGCCATTTCCATTTTCAGATCAGCTTTAGGTCACCATAACATTTTATTTTCATGGAATTACGTCTCTGTTTAATAAAACTTGGCGGTTTTATTCAAGTCGAACGGAAAATGGTTGAAATTTAATAAACAGGTGTAATGTGGCTCAAACCACAATTTCACATTATAGCTATTTAATCGTTATTTGAAGACATGATATTACTAAATTCCGAAGTTTCTAGAAGATGGTGCAGTTTGTGATGCAATGACTAGATTCCTTGTTAATTGATAATTGATTACTCTCTAATATATTTTGTTTATATAAAAACCCTAGTTGATATACGAAAAGCAGTCATTCAGATTTGAGCATTCCTCGAACATTAAATATTGTATTATTATAGAAATACATTACTGTCACGAAATACAATAATTTGTTTTCTCGTCTGCGACCCATTACACAGGATTCATCTCCTAATTTGTCACCCTTAGAAGTGGAACATTTTCTTCAAATTTGGATAGGACCAGTACTAAAGTTATCTCTTTCCAACGATATAAGAGTAATCGAAATCGGTTCACGAATGTTGGAATAATCGCGCAACATAAATGAAAAAATTACAGACGAATTAAGAAACTCCTCCTTTTTTCTGAGTCGGTTTAAAAGCGGAAGTTATTATTTTTCGAAAGCGAGCGCTATTGTTTTGTTAAACACGCATCCAACTTTTCTTGAACAAGTCGTTAAAACAATTTCGACTTAACGACGACGAAATGTTTTCATCAACAGACGTTTTTTGCGTGATTTGCGTTGACAAATTTTCTTTAAATTAAAACATTGGCAATCTCAGGCTCGTATCAATATTCATTCACGAGGTTTAAAACTATAGTGAAACAAAAACTTTATTCTAAAGGTTATTTACAGCTGGCTGCGTAATTAGATGAGAAAAATCCGTGGTAGTGACCCGTTTAGCTCTTGCAGGTAGTCTCGATTTATGACTTTTGAAATAAATATTGTAAGTGATAAATTTGTCGAAATGTATATTTACAAAGCGCAATCCCTAGAGTTTCTTGCTTATTCTTCTCAGAGGAATCTGCCTTACGAATGATCAGTAGAGTTTAATCAATATGACGATTTCAAGTGTAAACTGCTTACCTATGAAATAAAAATGGAAAAAAGATTTTGAATAAACGGTCATTCTCGTTCTAATGTTCACTACCTGATTTCTGTGGCAATTTTTATTTTTAAATATTCAAGTATATTACCGTGTAATTATTAAATAATATTTCACAATACAATACTCCGAATATTAAATACTATTGCTCGATAAAAAAATCGAATACTTAATGTAGTGTTTGTATATCTATAGTTAATAGATATAACGCTGTCTTGGGCTCACAAGTTGCGGGGGTAAGCAATCACGTGAGAGCCACCGGTGAGAGGGACGTTGCTTACCTGACGCCCTGGTGTGGTACCGAGCCAGTGACACCTTAGGTATTAGGCACATACAGGGAGTACTACATTTAAGTAATAAAAAGAAGACGTTTGAATCCAGCCGGATCGAAAGATTTTTTCTAAGTATTCGATCTTTGTATTAATAATTATAACAAACTAGTGGAGTAATTTCACAAAAAAATAATTGAATATAACGCTGGTGAAACATCCTGGCATTTAATAAACTTGATTACAACTCTTATGGTGTGTGTTAATTACAACTTATATTAATAATGATGTGTCCTTTTAAGTGAATTAAAGAAAAACTCATGTATTCAAGTCGAGTTTTTGCTCGATTTTTGAACCAATTCGTGGTCATTAATCATGAGCTTCCGCGGCGGTGATTCCAAGAAAATAGCGCGCCAAAGTCCTGACAACCCGGTCACGCAGTACGAGTGCGGGCGCAGGCAACGGCTGGGCAACTACCTGCGTTTACTTCATTCTTATTAAGTCATATTTGGGTAATTTACAAGTTAGTTTTCTGTACCTAATGTCGGTAGCGATTTTTATTATTTGAAGTATTATTTAATATTCGAGTATAGTATCCTGAAATTTTATTTAATATTTCACGATAATATGCTCTAAAACTTACATAACAAAAATTGCCACCGAAATTAGGAAAAGAAAACTGACCTTAAAATTACTCATGCACACTACACTAAGGTCTCGATAGCTTCTCGTAGTTCGAAATATGTCGAGCAAAAATTCGAGTTAAATAAGTGGTAAAAATAACTTTTGTAACTATAGTGACAAATAGGGTGGTTTGCATTAATATTAGACGTAACTTGTTGATGACTTTACCATCTCAGTCAGCCGTGACCATGGGACCTGTAAAGGGCCCGAAACGTTGATTTGTTTAAAAAACAAATATTATGCGAATTAGATCCGAAGAAATAGTTGCATTTTCTACGTGGAACGAAAACCTAAGAACTCGATAATAATAATAGTAATAATAATAATAACGCACACACTCAACGTAGCCCCGCATTAGGGAAACCCTGTGTCGCGAGTGCCATGGACACACACATAGACAACCACAAATTACACCCAAACTCACAAGAGAAATAAATGTAGGCCATACAAATATTTCTCCTGGTCCGGGAATCGAACTTGGGACCTCTGTGTGGCAGTCCGTCATGGTAACCGTTCGATCACGGAGGCAGTTAATAAATACGTGAGTTATCCGTTACTTTAGTTAATATTTCTATATATCACGGTAGTTTACCATTTTTAATATCTATTAATAAAAAGCAGTCGACGTAAGTACAGTGATCCTGCACTCGAGTTGGATTTATTAATACGAAGAAGGGAACTAATTTTCTGTATCGGAAGCAACGTCGGTATTTGTCGAAGTAATAACATCACAGAAGCCAAAATTAAAAGTTTGCGCTACAAAAAGTCCGTACAGTTTTATAGAGGCACTAAATATAATATTCAAGTGGAGTGGTACTCAGCATAGAGAGTGCACTCAGTTGAAACGTATCGGTCGTCGTAAATATGAGTTACAGCTCTGACAAAATGTAGGGGTAGGGCCTTATGCATAACGAACGCAATATTGTAGAGACGCGGTATTTATTCATTTATTTTCATAACTCAGTAGTTATTGATTGAGATTTGTAAAAAAAAAACAATATTAAACTACGTACAGTCGGTGCCCTCACTTAGGTGTCCACTGTTTGTACTAAGTGCTATACAAATAGTGGTTATTTAAGTGAGGGCACCGACTGTACAAATCATTATTGAAAACAAATAAAATGCCTAACTAAAATAACGAATATGTATAATGTCAAATTAGATTTCTTTAAGATGTCGCTCAATTATATGTAAATGCTAAATATCAACAAATTTATTAACAAGGTAAAATGATTTTATTTTCAAAAAAATATCTCAAAGGCTTTTTGAAAGATGTGTTCTTACAAGTTACAAAAAGTAACATGTAAGAGAAATTCCTGAAATCCTGAAATGGTGACGCTTCTGTTTTCCTCTTGATATTAATGTTCTTACTCTCATCAGATCTTCTCAATACCTCCAATGAACACTACGCCAACAAAATTTTTGGACTTGTTCTGTTTTTATTTTGTTTCTTTATTAACTTTTTTTTATAGAATTTGTAATTTTTTCGAATTTCTTATTTTGTTTCTTTATTTTTCATAATATTAGTAAATAAATATGGCTGTTTACAAAAATAACAGATAGTGAAAAATTGGCAATGTGTTCATTGGAGGTAACGTTCTCAGATTATACAAAAATAACAACATCACAAATAGCTACACAACATACACAAAGCATAACGGTACAGATAATCGTACAATCATTGTGACGATTGATGATATGGTCATTTATATCTGCGTCTCTGACATCGTCAAAGAAACATAAAACTAAAACGTAAGTTGTCTGCTTATCGGTATTCTACAAGATATATCACGGAGAATGTGCGATGGAATTGCACGATAATTCCACCTCCGTTTTCCATCATCGGGGGACTGGACATTAGCTGGGGTTCCACCCTTACACCGTGGATATTCCAAAAATTCACACGAACCGTCACGCTTCCACATTTATATGGTGAACGCCTATGGAGTAGAATTGCCTGCAGACTTATTCCCTGGACGCTAATAACTTTCTTTTCCAGGCGAGAGGAATTGGCATTACTTTGATACCATATCAGTTTTTTTTCAACAAAAATCAGTAAAAACGAACTATGTGAAAACGTGTATACGAGGTTTTCACTCTAAGGTGACGATAACGTCTTTTTTATGATTTCCGGTGACGGTGAACAAGTTGTACGCCTCTGGTAAGTGATAAGCCTATCCATAGCAGTTGCAGCGCCACTGAAAGCTTTAAATCGTAAAGTAGATATTTGGGGCACTGCCACTGCGTGCGTCATCTTAAGACATAGAGTTCGCTTCCACATTTATATGGCGAATGGGTATGGAGTGGAATTCCCTGCCTGCAGGCTAGTTTCTTGAATGGTACAACTTGGACCTTTTCAAAGCAAAAGTCAGTAGGCATTGTTTAAATGTGCATGCTTCGTCGTCGACCTTATTGTCACTTTTCATCACGTGAGATTAAGGTTAAATGCGCCCTTTTTTATTTACTAGTTAAAAATCACAGTCAGCCGTGACCACAGGACCAGTAAAGAACCCGAAATGCGTGTTCTTCTTCGTCTTAAGGTGCTCTCCAATTAGTGAAGGTTGGCAGTCAGCTCAGCATATTTATCTTTATTTCTGGCGAGGCTGAACAGATGGGCGGTACTAGCTGTCAGGCACGGTTTTTTCCTACGACCAGCTCTCCTTTTACCAGCGACTTTTCCCATCATTATCAAATGCAGAAGCTGACCCAGATATGCAACTTTTCGCTGTTTGATGATCTGCAAAAGTTTACGCTTCTGTCCAACTAGTCACAAAACTTTGTCATTGGTAACTTTCTGAGTCCATGATAAGTGCAACATTCTTCTATAGGCCCACATTTCAAATGCTTTAATACGTTTCTGAGATGGTCTTTTATTGTCCAGGCCTCACATCCGTATAGACGCATTGGCCAGATGTAACACTGAAGAAGTCGAGTGTGCAAAGGAAACTTAAGACAACGGCAACATAAAAAACGCGTATTAGATCCGAAAAAATAGTTTCATTTCCAATACTGAAAAATCTGTTTACTCATCTTATAGAAAGAGTGAATTATGATAGTGGTATAAATCATCCATGATTTATTTAATAGTATTCTAACAAATACATCCATATATTCAAATTAAAAAAGTATTCATTTCCGTTAATAAATCAAGTTCTGCTGATACCCAATAATGGTTGTTTTACCATAAAAAGCTACTCGCTGCAGATGACACTGATATAAAAGCATTAGCCGCTTCAAGGATGCTCCGTTGACCCTAATTTACGAAGTGAAGCGCAGAGCAAACTGTGCTCTTTTCAGTGCCTTGGAATAACGACGATGTTCAAGATAAGATGAAAGAACGGAACCGGATCATATGTACCTATATACTAAGAAAGTTATGATTTACCACGGTCTTAAGCACTACAAAGCCAAGCAGTTTGCCGAATGGAATAAAGGGACTCTTATTGATCTGCTTCAATAGTTTGTGAATACTGTAAGAGTTCGTCCAGGGAAGTACTGTCACTTTACCTATTTCTGCCATCAAGTGTTAGCATATGTGAGCATCATTACGTTTCGGTTTTGAAGGGTAAGTGTGCTGGTGTAATTTTATTGCCTATCGTATATAGTACAGTGGTACTGCAACTGTTATGGATAGGCATGTCGCTTACCACCAGGCGCACAACTTGTTCGTGCCGTCGCTTGATATCTTAAAAAAATGCATTATCTCATTTCGGTACTTGTTACTCAATTGGTTTACCTGTAGATAAAATTTGGTAAAATACGTTATCATCTGGAAGACCTCCAGTCTTTAGTGGACACAGCCAATGTCATGAGCAGATATAACACGCAAAGTATATCACATTATTTTAAGTTTTCTTATCACGGTATGATTTATTTTTAATTTCCCAATATTTCGGAACGGTTTTTTTTTGACACCGACTAACAGGACGAACAAAGTTACAGTTACAGTGCCATAGCTCCCGTTACCCTGAAACATAAGTTGACAAGTCCCATGTGCGTGTTATTTCTCCAGCACCCTTGCCATTAAAATTGGGAGCATTACACTCGAAGTTGTTGACCATTACGTATACCTGGGGCAGACAGTCCAGTTAGGTAAGTCCAACTTTGAGAAAGAGATCTCTCGTCGAATCTAGCTCGGATGGACAGCGTTCGGGAAACGCCAAAAAATCTTTGCGTCCAAATTACCTCAATGTCTCAAGACGAAAGTCTTTGACCAGTGTGTGTTGCCAGTGATCACATATGGATCAGAAACGTGGTCCCTCACTATGGGCCTCATAAGAAGGCTCAAGGGCACTCAGCGGGCAATGGGGAGAGCGATGCGAGCGATATTTCCCTGCGTGATAGAATTAGAAATGAGGAAATCCGTAGGAGAACTAAGGTAACCGACATAGCTCGAAGAATTGCTCAGCTGAAGTGGCAGTGGGCGGGGCACATAGCTAAGAGAACCGATGGCCGTTGGGGCGGAAAGGTTCTTCAATGGCGACCGCGCACCGGACGACGCTCAGTGGGTAGGCCCCCCCACCAGGTGGACCGACGATCTGGTGGAGGACCGATCGTCGTGGTGATCGTTGAGGGAGGCCTATGCCCAGCAGTGGGCGTCGTATGGCTGAATGATGAAAAACCGGGACGCAGTAATAATCACATTACTGCTTGGTGACAGAAATAAGTAAAATGGCGGTACTTCTCTGTGCGATCTCTTTCACAAGGAGCTCCACTGCTACTAAATGATTACACGCTCCATGATCTCGAACAGGAAGTGAATAATAATGAAAGTTTTAAAATCCATGCAAAAGTTTTTGTTTGATTCAATTATTTGTACCGGATACTTCAACTTAAGTGAGTTTCCTATCAATTATATACCCTACGGTATGGTACGTTCGTTTTTTATTTAACCTGTCAAGTACAAACTCAAGTGATGAGTGCTTCCTTCGATAAAACTACCGCGATCGAGTGTTCTCAGAACCTCTTAACTATTTCACTTTGAGTAAGTGGGAAGGAAGAACTATAGTGTAGTATAAATATAACGCCCTAATCTGTTATGGTTGGTCAAGTAGTTCTAAACATGGAGCTCATTTTATATGTAGGCATTTTCACTTTTAGTGGCTCAAAGCGCGTGGACAATTAGAAGTAGTAGTATTTACATACGAGACAGGTGAATGTAGTGGACTCTTTTGATAATAGGTACCTGAAATAAAAAAAAATAGAACTTTAATAACGAATAGATCAGAATAAGCAGGTTGATATTGACCTTTTAACACTAGCGTTGCGTCAGTAAAGCGTCTTATGAGCAGTTTGATTTTTGGCCAGTGAATTTGTCATAATATATTATAGTCACTAATTATATAGTTATAATTTATTATTCATTAGTATCAACTTATGTGATGTTAACGAACATTAAACTATCGGCGAGGATCTATATGTATAATTGTAAAGGAGGGAGTTTCTTTCGTCCGTTGGATGAGGTTACCAAAACTAACCAAGTGAAACTCCAAGTGGTTCAGAAGATTTTTATTTTTCACCTTGTATGTCGCCAATACAATTTCACCCTATATGCGGAAGGTCCGGGCAGTTGTTCCCAAGAAGGGACTCACTCCTGGAAACCGTTCCGCGAGATGAGATTTTTTTCACCCTATATGAGCGTACGAAATATCAGAAGATCCGGGTAGCAGTTCCCAAGAAGGGACTCAACTCTTGGTGCCTTACTGAGCTCTCTGTATTCTCAGATTCAGTCTTCACATTAACACAATTGTGTTCGAGTACTCACCGTTCGAGGGAAAATCTTAACACCGCGATTCAGAAATAACTCCAAATGGGTCAATGCCATCTAGCGGATTCTTAGAGAACTAAAAGTGAACAATCTATATTTAATATTTAAAGTTGACGAGTGGTAAGTTGTGGTGTGAAAGTACCAACTGCTCGGCTTTGTTTATCAATAGCTGATTTCGTTTTGCTTCATACCGGGGACCGGCCTAAGCGGGAGAAAGAATCGCTAACTCAACACGCACCGACTGGTAATTTTACAATTCAGAACCAAGTGCTCTAATAATAATTCTATTTAAGCTGCTTGTTAATAATACGAGTGATGTGCGATGTTGAAAAACACGTCGATATAGACCATCAGTGTTTCTAACAGTAACGATCAAACTAGCGATGCATCAACAATTGATAGATTAAACAAAATGATAAAATGTTAGAATCCCCACACTTTCCTCACATAGCGCCACCCCACAAAATCCCCAATCTAGTTGAAACTCCCCACAATTTGGGGAATTCCCCACAAATTGGCAACACTGGATACAATAGTCGTAATTCGCGCTCGAGCCGGTCATGGCCGGCATTTGTTTGTTGACAAATAAATAAACATTGTGAAGTACTTCCGTATCGAGTTCTTAGGTTTTCGCGATTGTTACACATAGGAAATGAAACTATTTTTCCGGATTTAAATCGCGTATATTTGTTTTTTCAAACAAACCGACGTTTCGGGCCCTTTACAGGTCCCATGGTCACGGTTGAGTCAACCAAGTAATTCCGTGTTGTGAAATGATAAAAACAATTAAAATGAGTGCGTAAACTACTGTACTTCAATGTTGTGTATTTGTATTGTGTCGTCTATCAATAGAATACAGTGAACTCATTGTGTGAAATGTGGTTGGCGTGAAGAAATAACCTCAATTTTGTAATGAAAATTTTATTTCTTCCAACATAACTTAGGCATGTCATTAAAATATTCCTTATATTTATATGGTAAGGAATTTATCCACCTTTCTAGTAATATATAACACATTCCATATAATTACACAGAATAACGTTTTTTTTGCGATAAATTGGATTTTTTCAATGGTTTTTTTTATCTAGTGTTTTGAAAAGTTTTTAATTGCATAAAACGCTCACCATAACATTATAAAGGTTTTGTAATACTGTCAAAAGAAAACATCGCTTAGAAACATCGCGTTTTGTAGACAATCATGAAAATTTCATAGGACTGAATGTTCTTCTACATGATCAACTACACTAAAGCAAGTAAAAATAATCTTTTCGTCGTCTAAAGTTTTTCTATAGATAAAGCTACAGACAAAATGCTCCCAACTGTGTTTTGAAAAAGCTTCAAATTCTTATCGCCATTTTTATTTTTAAAAAATGACCATAAAGTAGCCGAGAAAAATTTCTTTTCTTTTAAAAAAGTAAATCTAAGTTGAAATTAGCTTGAAGAAGCCTAGAACTTCTTGGAAATGGTTTGTTTTGTGAGTTATTTTGTATATTTAAGCTTTCTATAAATATTTAAAAGCGAAAATCGATAACTGTATTTTTATTAAGTTTATATTTTATACATAAATATTTAAAATGTAGCGAGTGCATTACTTTTATGCCAGGTTTTACATCACTTTTCACAATGTATTTAAAGTCGCACGTCAATATGTGCTTTCTAACCGATTAAACATTGCGCGAAAAAATCAGAAATATTATATCTAATTTCGCTATGTTGCAATTTTGATAGTTAATATTTTGTAAGCTATTAAACTTGAAATCTATTAGTATTAAGAGAATTGCGTCTTATGTTTGTAACGCTTTACTATTTTGGTTTTAAAATAGCGTTACTAAGAAAACTATCATAGACTATAAATTATCTAAAAACTGTCTTACAGACTAAATAAAAACTGTCTACATTCTACAAATGGTCTTGTAGCATTCTAGAAAGGTTACTTGAGAAAAAAAGATAAGAATCACTCTTAACACTACCTACAGATAGTTTCTCTAAGCACTCTTGTGATCTACTAAAAACGTTGTGCCCACTTTTATTTTAAATTGTCTAGAAACCTTCTTCGAGATATCTTGAGGGAATTTGAAGTCTTAAAATATTCAATCGAATTAAATTCTATTAGATATCTTATAATATATATTTAGATATGGGTGTGCTGCTTGAGTATATACGATTGTGTTAATACGTATTGTTAGAACTAATTCAAAATTTATCTAGGCATCTATCATAATCTTCATTTCGTCCATTGTCAGTCATTGACCTTCTATGTCAGTTTGTCAGGGTTTTAAGCCCCAACTAGAATCTTTATTGTGTTTTTTCTCGTGGGCTCCACTGTAGTATTCTTTAGCCCGGAGTTCACCCATCCATGTCCTGCTTTGAGCTGACAATGTGTCTTGCCCAATTTCAACTCTCTAGTTTAGTGTAGTATAGTCTATCTTCTTTGAAGACGAAGTAAAATGACATTTGCAGGGTTGGATAAAATTCTAAATACTTATCTAGTCATGTAGTCACTATCGACAGTTTTATCGATAGATTGTAAAAGATTGTAACATTTTGCCAAAAAAATCTGAATTCTGAATGTTACGACGTTGTAATGATTATTAATTGCGTTATTGCCTCTTCATTCGAATTGAAATAATTTTTTATTCCCATACATTTTAAGTGATTATGTATATTGAATTAAAGTGAAATATTTTTAAATGTATCTCCTTTTTGTATTTTTAATAGGTATAGTATGAAATACCTGTGAACAGCAGTTGGATGAATAATGGGCCGATGTTAATTCAAAATGAAAGAAGTTCGGCTATTTATTGCATGTGCGTAACCAACATTCAGTCTTAGTAGCAGTAGAGCTCCTTGTGAAAGAGTTCGTCCAGGGAAGTACTGCCACCTTAACTTTTTATACCACCAAGCAGTAATGTGAGCATTACTGCGTTCTGGTTTGCAAGGGTAAGGGTGCTGGTGGAATTACCGGCACACGAGACTTGTCAAGTTATGGTGACGGGCGCAGTGGCAGTGCCTCTAAGGTCTTTTCTATTTAAGCTCTGAGTGGTACTGCAACTGTTGTGGACAGGCGTGTAGCTTACCATCAAGCGCACAACTTTTTCGTTCGTCCCGTCACTTGATGTTATAAAAAAAAGATAATCGATAGAATATTTTATCGACTGCAATCACTACCTGTTTGCAAGCAGGCAACACTTTTGCAGAATTAACTGTCATTTTATTCATAAGAGTACTGCACTAGGAAATTCCCACGATAACCGAGCGTATGTCAAAGGGGACTTGGTTATCAAATGTAATACTAGAATGAGTATTTGCCTTACATGTAGCACTATGTAATAAATAAGATGTAGTTACCTCCAATAACTCTCTCTATATATTTCCAATAAATCCTTCTAACTGTAACCATTTGCCATTGCATTTATAGCCAAATAATGGCAAAGATGTGTCAGTAGATCAATGATATCATTTAAGTAATAACCTCTTTAGTACCTATAATCCTTTGTGTGTTCTAAAGTGGAAGATATCAAATAACCTATCAACACATCGTCAGGTTAAATGTATTCATATTAAGATTATTAATGGAGCATATTTTGTAGACATAATTTAAAGCGAAGTATATCAACGCGAGCCTAGATTGTAGGTGAGTAGCGGGGGGGTTACTCTTGCGTCCTGCAATACGCGCACTGTAAATTAATGTATAATTAAGAATAGGCGGAGAAAATTTGACACAGATATCGACAAGCGCCTGATGGCGACTGACGGGGCAGCGGGCAGAGCATCTCTGAGCAATTTGCAAATTTTGGGAAAAATGTGAATTTAATAACTGATACGACTTCAGTTGAAAATTAAAATTATGCAGTATCTGTAGTACTTAAAGATAAATATCTCCATATAAAAATTATGTATACATAGTTAAATAATAATTCGTTTTAGCCTATTTTCAAGATTTTATATGATCGGATAAAGTACATAGTATCCTGTAACACATTAGCACATTCCTTAGACAATATCCTTAGGTGTATCGTATATTTTTTGTAAAACCGTTATTTAATAGTAAATACGTAAACCATGAGATCTAAAAAAACAGTTTTTCCCGCTTTTCCTCCGGTGACCCGCCTCAACGCATTTATTTAAGGTAATTATGAAATGTAGATTTTAAGGCTTTCGTAGTTATTCTCTAACTAATTATCACTAATTTCAGGCTTCTTACAACGGTATAACTCTCACTTGAGACTGGTTTAGTTCCCAGGTCGTGGAAGCTTGGTTGGAAGCTTGCAAATGTGCAACCTGTGCCTAAAAAAGGAAGCAGAGCTGACCCTGTCAACTATCGACCTATCTTAGTGACTTCCATACTCTGCAAGACTATGGAACGTGTACTTAATAACCGTCTCCTGTCGCACCTTGAAGACAACGACCTCTTCAGTGATCGTCAGTACGGATTCCGACCAGGGCGATCTACTGGGGATCTTCTTGTTTACGCCTCTCATCTATGGAGGGAGGCTATAGAAAGACATGGCGAAGCTCTTGCAGTGTCTTTAGACATTTCTAAAGCCTTTGACAAGTTCTGGCACGCAAGCCTTTTAAGCAATCTTCCCTCTTATGGGCTTGCCAGTGACCTTTGCAACTGGATTTCGGATTTCTTGAGTGAACGTTCGATTGTTGAGTGGTCTTAGAAGGCTACTCTTCCGAACATCGGGCGATAGAGTTCCTCAGGGTTCCGTACTGTCCGCAACTCTCTTTTATGCTGCATATTAATGGTATGTTAATTCCAGGAGCCATTGGGTATGCTGATGACAGCAAAGTTGTGGAAAGGTACTTGACCAATGCAAGGGTCAGTGGAGAAGAAACCCGGTCTTGTCGAGAGTCCATGGTTAGTCGTTTGAATTTGACACTTAAGGCAGTCTGCGATTGGAGAGATTCACCCTTGTCAAATTTAATGCTACCAAAACGCAGGCGTGTCTATTCTCCACAAAATGGAGTCCCTTTCACCTGACTCCGACTTTTTGTGACGTATCCATACCGCTAGCCGACATTCGGCAGATACATTTTATTCATGGCCAAAAATCAGCTAGATGGCTTGGCACCCTTTCCAGGGTGAGGCGTTAACTTCACACCGGGACAGTTACTTCAGCTGTACCAAGCACAAGTCCGGTCGTGTATGGAGTACTGCTGCCACTTATGGGATGACTCTGCTAAATATCAACTGGCCACCTTGGATTTAATAGACAAGCGTGCCAAGAGGCTTATAGGTGACTCGAAATTAGTAGAGGCCAAGCTGCAGAGCCTTGAACGTCGTCGTAAAGTTGCCTGCTTATCGATATTCTACAGGATATATCACGGAGAGTGTGCGATGGAATTGCATAATTTGTTTCCCCTTTCCATCATCGGGGACTTGTCGTGGGCTGGGATTCCACCCCTATGTCGTGGATATTCCCAGGATTCACACCAAGCGTTTCGCTTCCACATTTATATGGTGAGCGGCTAGAGAGTGGAATTCCCTACCTGCAGACTTGTTCCCCGAACGCTATGACTTTGACCTTTTCAAGGTGAGAGTAAATAGGCATTATTTAGGTGTGCATGCTACATCGTCGACCTCATCATCACTTTCCATCAAGTGAGATGGAGGTCAAATGCGCATTTTTTTTAAAGAAGACTTCTTTTTATTTTCCCGATATTTCGGAACGATTGCACGCTCCATGGTCATGAGTTGACGGCGGCAGATGGCAGCTTTAAGAGCAGTCATATCTGTCTACCCTCTTGCGCTGCCGACGACTACTACCTTCATCGCGATTTGTTGTGGCGTTACCATTGTCACTCACTTTTTTCCTACAAACCACACTCACTGTATCCACACGCGAAACTGAACTCGAGGAGTTTGAGGACGTGCAAAAGGGAAGTCAGATATGTTTGCTCTTAAAGCTGTCATCTGCCGCCGTCCAGTCAACCCGTGACCATGGAGCGTGCATGATACCAAGTGACGGGACTAACAAGTTGTGTGCGTCTGGTGGTCAGCGACATGCCTGTCCATAACAGTTGCAGTGCTGCCCAGCGCTCTACATCACAAAGATCTGAGGGACAATGTCATTACGCCCGTCATCATCCTGAGACATAAGTTGACAAGTCCCATGTGCCTTTAATATTACCATCACCTTTACCCTTCAAAACCGGATCGCAGTACTTTATTTAAATAACTGCTTGGCGGCAGAAATAGGTGGCAGTATTTCCCTGGACGAACTATTTCACAAGAGCTCTATTGCTACAAAAATTTTCGTTATATTATTCCTAATATTTCGTTAACCAAGCAGTAATGTGAGCATTATTAGTTCCGGTTTTGAAAGGTAAGGGTGGTAGTGAACAACAGACACAGGCACTGTGTCGGGCGAAGTGGCATTGCCTGCGTAACTGCGATTTAAAGCTCTGAGTGGCATATTTATGGAAAGTGAATTATTATGGAAAGGCGTGTTGTTTACCATCAGGCGCAAAATTTGTTCGTTCCGTCATTTGATACTCATAAAAAATTAAGTAGGTTTTTTATTTTTTAATCTAGAGTCATGTCGAGTCGAGTCGCACAATTTCGTAAACATTCTGTCACATTGAAAGACTCAGCATATTTCCTCAAAGGACCTTGATAACCCTCTTACGAACACTGTTTACTGCACTTGCTGTCCGCCATAAAACTAGCGTGTTTGTGAATGTCCATATTTATAGTGGGCCATACACTAGTATGTTGTATAGGCGGCTGTAAAACGCGTCATGGTAATAATGTTTGTATGTGCTACGAGTTCGACTATATTATGACGAAATATTTAATTAGGAAATGTGTATGCGACTTAGAAGTAAATTAAATTAATTTTCAGTAACGAAATTTACTTCGTGTCGCAGAAAAGAAATTTATAATTAATTTAAAATACGTAAAACTCGTCCGTAGTCTTGTACGATGCCATGCCTGTTGGGAATTTGTAAGCAAAACAGTCTCATTCTTAAACCAGTTTCCGCGTCTCTAAACAGAGTTAATATAAAAGTTGTTCAGTTTTACTGCCTTTTAAAGAGATACTTATATGTCACATGTGAAGATGTTATGAGCGCCAGGAAGTCTGCTCATAAATCGCTGATAGTGTTCCTTGGTAATGTAGCGCGAGGAAAAATTGCTCCTTTCGCTATTAGTAAAAGTTTTTTATAGCTAATATTAGTTGTTTTTTTAAAAGTTAAGTCTGTGCTGTTTTCTAGGCTTTACTTGTTGTAATCACTTAAGAAATATTCAATCTTACATGGTAGTGCAGTACGTAGATGGTAATGGGTAATTTTCAGGTAAGTTTTTTGTACTCAATTTTGGTGACAATTCCTTTTTATTTAAATATTTATAGACAATCTTCATGAAGTATTATGTAGTATTCGACTGTGGTAACCTGAAATATTCTTTAATATTTCGCGATGATATATTCGAGTAATTAAATAATAAAAATTGTCACCAAAATTGGGTACAAAAAACTTACCTTTAAGTTACTCTAATTAATATATTTTAGTAGCAATAGAGCACCTTGTGAAAGAATACATCCAAGGAAGTACCGCAACCTTGCCTATTTTTGCCGCCCAAAATTAATGTGAGCATTACTGCATTCCGGTTTAGGAGTAAGCGTGCTGAAAATTACAGGCACATGAGACTTGTCAACTTATGTCTCAGGGTGACATGCGCAGCGGCAGTGCTCCGCAGATCTTTGCGATTTACATTATATTTCCACAAAAAATGAATCATGCAAGCGCCGAATGCGACTCATTGGCCGGGTCGGAGGGAGCGGAATATCGTTTTACCCTAATTTTTGTGTTTATTATTGGCAAATGATACACAGTGGTGTACAGAAAAATCTTTAACTCCTTGAATATCGACTGTGAAGATTGAGATATCAACCAGCAATCGTAACAATGTAAATATAGATCCACAGAAGCGCTAAATAAGTAACTCCGGCAAGAATTTACCACACGACAAAAAAATCCAAAACGCACGTTGATAATAATATAATAATAATGAAATTACGTTTATTAAGGTAACATTTAGTGTTAGTAACACTTACACAGAACTATTTACGAATATGGATAATAGAACAATGATAATATAACGCACACACTCAACACAGCCCCGCATTAGGAAAACCCTGTGTCGCAAGTTCCATGGACACACACAAAGGCAACCACAAATTACACCCAAACTCACGAGATAAATAAATGTAGGCCATCGAATCGAACCTAGGACCTCTACGTGGTAGTCCGGCATGGTAACCGTTCGGCCACAGAGGCAGTTGATATAAATTTATGTAGGATTCGTAAAATACTTAGACAAGACCCCATTTGGCACAAGTCCTTTCCTAAATTGGTTTAACCAGAACTCGAATTAGGACCCAAACATACTCAGAAGTCTACGGAAGTAATGCCACCTTACCTATTTATACCACCAAGCAGTAATATGAGCATTACTGCGTTCTGGTATGCAAGGGTAAGCGTGCTGGTGAAATTACCGGCACACGAGACTTGTCAACTTATGTCTCAGGGTGAAGGGCGCAATGGCAATGCCTCTAAGGTTTTTGCGATACTGCAACTGTTATGGATAAGCGTGTCGTTTACCACCAGGCGCACGACTTGTTCGCCCCGTAATTTGTAATTATAAAAGAAAAGCGCAGTTGAACTCAGGTCATCCAATTATTCTTATCATCTAAATACTGACTGAAACAAAAAAATTAATTGCGGTGTGTTAACTATTTGAATTATTTAAATTCAGGTTATTTAAATTTAAATGACTCAAATATCAGTAACGGTATTATCTGAAGACTATCCCGATTGTCCCAGAACCGAATTACAACGAAATTAAGTTTCAGATCCGACCGGCATGACTAGTTGGAAACTGCAAATGAAACAATCTCATTTTGAATTAAGCTTTCAGTGTCGAGTTTAGAAACCGGCGAATATTTGCAAAATCGCCAAATTTGTTCATAGTTGATGATACTGAATTGTTAAAAAAAGTAACCTATCACAAACTCAAATTTTTTATTTCCGAAATAACGTTTGTTCGAATTTTCATTACATCGAAAACCGTATTATAACGAGACCGTGGTTCTTTCAGGATATTTTAGATGTTTATCGCAAAGACACGATTAGGTTCGGTTAGGTTAGGTTAAGTTTGTTCTGTTCCGGGGCATCTCCGTGCAGGTCGCCCCCCATGATTAAGGGGGCGATGGTGTAGGGGTCCGCCCAAAGGTGGACCAGCACCACCGGAGTCGCGGTAGCATCTGAAAGGGACCCCGCGGCTCCGGCGCCAGGTGCGCGCAGGAACATCGTGAGGTTTTTAGTGGGTATGCTCTTGGGGATCGACATAGTCCCCAGGAGAGAGTCCCACATATCCCCGCCGTCTCCCAGCGGCGGGGAATGCGTAACGCATTTTCCTCACGATAATAAAAAAAAAAAAAAAAAAAAAAAAGGTTAGGTTAAGTTAGGTTTAAAAGAAAAAAGATTTTCCTCCTATAATTACTTTCGAGTTTATGAAAATTCGAGGAAACGTTATTTCTAGAAAATGTCATTTCGGACTTCTGATAGGTAACCGTTAAAAAATAGGATAACATCTTTTTTATGATTTCAGGTGACGGGAGGAACTAGTCGTACGCCTGTGGTGAGTGACACGCCTATACATAGCAGTTGCAGTGCCACTCAAAGCTTTAAATCGTAAAGTAGATATTGGGGCACTGCAACAGCCTTCGTTGCCTTGAGACATAGAATTCGCTTTCACATTTATGTGGCGAATGGCTATGGAGTGAAATTCCCTGCCTGCAGACTCGTTCCTTGAAAGGTACTACTTGGGCCTTTTCAAGACGAGAGTGAATAAGCACTATTTAGGTATGCATGCTCCATCGGTGACCTCATCGTTCATCAGGTGAGATGACGGACACATGCGCAGTTATTTTTTTATAAAAAGAAAAGTTGACAATACCCATATGCCGTAGTATTGCTCGCATTACGCCTTTGCGACAGAAATAAGTAAGGTGGCAGTATTTGGACGATCTATTGCATAAGAAGCTCTACTGCTACTAAATAAAAATAATATCAAGAGTATTTTTTGTAATTTTTCTCTTTTAATTAGTATACTTAATCATTTTATCATTTTGTACTGCCGTTGTATCGTTAAAAATGCTATAAAGTCTTTTAAAATACAGGCCTTTGTCATTTCGTAGGACACTTTCAGAACAACAGAAATAAGCTTAAAATTTTGTTTTGAAATTTCCTTGCCTAACTGCAGTTCATAACCATTTCTTCATATAACAGGTTCACTTACAAAATCTTCATAAATGGTTTTTTAAAAGCTTTTGACTTCAAAGTCGTTTGTGGCAAGAACTTTTACCACAAAAGAAACAAGTTGCCAGACCAAATTTGAGTTAAGAAGGCTCATAGCTGATCTTTGAACGTATACTATATACGTTCACATAGAACCACAATATCTATACGAAACCACGAACCCTGTTCAAGTTGCAGGGATGTGTGTGTTATTATATGTTAGACCTGGTTTAATTAGAATGATTTTGCTTGTTAGTTTGTGAGATTAAGTCACTTCTTTACGGTGAACTCTGTGATCCAACGGTTTGTATTGTGGGCACTGGATGAGGTGTCACAGGTCCGATTCCAATTTGGGAATTGAGCTTTTCTAATTGTATCGATTTTTTTGTGTAATTCCAAGTGACGCGACGAACAAGTCGTGCTCCTGTTGTTAAACGACAAATATATCCATATCAGTTTCACTCAGAGCTTTAAATCGCAAAAATCTTAGGGGCACTGCCACTGCGCCCATCACCCTGAGACATAACTTGACAAGTCCCATGTGCCTGTAATTTCACCAGCACCCTTACCCTTCCAAACCGGAACGTAGTAATGCTCACATTACTGCTTGATGAAATAGATAAGGTAACAGTACTTCCCATCTTTCACAAGCTATACTGCTACTAGATTTATTAGATTCTTGCGATTGTTACACAGGAAATGAATTCACGAAAGCTGTAAAAAGCCCGAAACCTAGGTTTGTTTGAAAAACAAACTTAATCGATTAAGATCCAAAAATCGCTTCGCTAGAACTCAAAAATATTATTTTCGTTATTGTTTTTATTTACATACATGTAAAGAGTAAATTCTTATCCTCTCTCTCTAAATATAATTTTTTCTGTGCCCTGCGGGGTCCATAATGCACAGTTAACTTAACTTTAAGCCTTTTTCATACTATGTAACATTATAATAAATGCAATAAATAATAAAATTGAACTGAATAGTTGTTAGGAACAAATCGATGCCTTACTTTCTCAAACCCGAAACTTATAAAGAGTGATTATTTAGGAGATGGCATAACTTTCTATTTATTTTAAATTTCTTATCGAGGGTGTTAATTTCGAAGCATTACTTTAAGAATAGGTAAAAGCTAGTTTGTAATTATGAAATAAGTCTGCAACATTTGTATCTGCAATTCAATTTTTGCATTTAACTAACTTTGTGCTTTAAGATACGTGTTTCAGAAAGTAAAGCGACGAAATGTTAATAGATGAAAACTGTTGAATATGTCATACTAGAACATTGAAACTCGTTTAAAAGCAGTAAAGTTTCCAGATGGCAAATTCAAGCTTGAGATCCTCTCCGCAAACAGTAGCACATTAACGCGAAATAGACACGCCTGTGTCTGGCACACTTGCACACCCGTACAACGTAGATATAATATAAATAGAGTGCTATCACAGTTCAATGCCATGCCAGTAACCGGCATGCTAGCGGTTAGAGTTCATGAATTATTTGGGTCGATTAATGTTATCTATATCGGTCGACGTTGTCTAGCGGTATGTACTCTTGGCGCTTTATGAGAGGAAGTCCTGAATTCAATTCTTTCCGGGAACCACTTTGAGATAGGAACTTTTCCTAATTGGTTCCGGAGTGGGTGTTCTGCGTAATGCCCTTGGAGTTAACATCGTTGCTATAGTACGTAAATATTTTTAGTTTGAGATTTGGCACTTAATTGGTGTGGTTGTCAGGCATTTTATAAAAGAAAAAAACAACGTTCCAATTTATCCACAAAACACGTAAATCATAATATGTTTAAGCGAACAATTATAACAAAAACTAAAACTATTCGCTTGCTGCATCAAACTGGCAAGCTGAGTGTATACTATACACCAAGTAATTATGCAGAGGTTATGTTGTATTTTATTTAAAAGGTATGATATTAAAAAATTGTATTTAAAAAATTCTAAATTTTGTATATTTTATTAATAGCTAGAACCGCTTATCTATTGTTACAATAAGGTAATAAGAACGAAGAAGTAGTAAACGGTTTTCATTCATTGTAATGGACGCAGATGTTCCAGGCACTCGTCTGTAACATCTGGAGCATGGGCTACGGAACGAACCAACAGACCTTATGAATTTTTCTACGTGCTTGTTGCAGATCTTTGATTTTGTTTTTTTTAACGACTTTTTGCAGTAGTGCGACATCTATGACAATTTTTCTTCATTGTAATTTTGTTCTATTGTTCGTTCTTATCTTATTTTCATACAACCTAGCATATCGTGGTCTGACCTGTAAGCTACATGATCGTTTTGTACAACAGCGTGTGGCTGAATAGACTTGGAAAAAATCGAGAATTTCATCTCGTGAAGCAGGTCTCGCGTGCAATCATTGAAGCTTTATACAATGGAAGCAATTATTCAGGCCGTCTCAGACTGTAATCAACTCACTTAAGGGCCGTCTACATGACAACGTCATAGCGAGTAAATTTGTGGTTTGTACTGTGTAAGGAAAAACGATACCCCTTGCAAGCTGCTTTCAATACAAAAAGTACAACGACCGGACGAAGAAAATGTTTTTAAAATCTGTAGGTGAAATGTTAAGAATCGTGTGTTTTTGGAATAAAGCTAAAGCAAAGAATGATGATAAGGCAATAGAGACATTAAGTTCTATCATTATTATAGAAGCTTACAGAGGCGCTGCGGTGGCGCTAGTAATAATACAATATTTAGAAGCGTAGTCGCAGCGCCGCTGTTGTGATGTGCGCGCCTGCCTGACTGCTACGCAGAGGTCCCGGGTTCGATTCCCGGGCCGGGAGAAATATTTGTATGGACTACTTCTCGTGAGTTTGGGTGTAATTTGTGGTTGTCCATGTGTGTGTTCATAGCACCTGCGATACAGGGTTTCTCTAGTAGTCTATATTTATGGTTACTTTTGTAGTCACAATTGGTGAATTAAAAATTACCATTGTTTCGTTTTGAAGCGAAAGGGTGCTGGTGAAATTACAAGCACACGGGACTTGTCAATTTATGTTCAGATCTTTGCGATTTAATGTTCCGAGTGGCACTCCAACTATTATAGACAGGCGCGTCCTTACCATCAGGTGCAAGACTTGTTTGTCCCATCACTTACTTATTCCAACATTCTCTATAAAGATTACTCTAACTTTCATTATTAGTAATAATTCGACTAAAATGTTTTAAAGTGAAGTTTCGTTATAAAAGTTTTATAAATAACTCACAACAACGTCGCAACATAATATTTACAAATTTAATTTAAATTCTTTAATTTTTTTTTACAAATTTCCCCACATCTAAGTGAGTAAAAGGTTATTTAATAAGATTCATGTATTAAGATAAAATTTTTATACAGAATAAATGTATCTTTATCTTTAAATACCGACAACACATCTGATATTTTTGCATCTCGCTGTACCCTTATAAGCTGTACTTAAGATGCACTTTACCTGTCAAATTGGTAGCAATGTTGCCCTGGTAAACACTCACTTCGCATCTTTACGGTGTGTTTGCGATTCTCAGATAGTTTCGTGGAAATTGGTCTTACGTTAGAGCGATGTGGATTTACGTGAAAATGTGTACAGATTTTTATATAGCAGCTCTATGCACGCAATAACCGGAACTGTCTTGCTTGACACATTATGGTATAACTTTGTTTCTTGACGATTTTCTGTGCCATAATTGTACGCTACTGTTTTTGATAGCACAGAAGAAAACGGTAATAAATAATAAAGGTGAATACGAGGAATGGTTGCAACAATTACTTACCATTATTACGGTAGCTACTCTACTTAGGGCGCGTTCTCATAATGTCGTAACGTTTTGTTTGTCGTTGGACGACTGTCGCGTCTAACCTGTTCTCACTAGTTTGTGACGACAAATTATCGGTTCACGGCAGAATCGTTTGAAGCTGCGATTATCTGTCGTATTGTTCTATGTGTGAATAACTTCATTTAAATGTGCCACAACACTTCAAACTGCACGATTATCTGCCGTCAGAACATAATGAGAAAGCGCCCTTAGAGAGACTGTCCGCCGCGCTGTATGAGTTTGACCGGCGTTAAAGTGGCGTGGTGAAAATTTATATTATTTTAATGAAGTATCAGGTTCTTTATTAATTCTTCAATATTTCAGTAGGCACAATTAAAATTAAGGTAGAAGAGTGAAGTGTAAGGTCTCGAAGCAACGTAGGCCACTGGATTGCGTATTGTAAGACATGTTGAGTAGGCATAAGATTCTTTACATTGTAATTAAATTATTATTTCACTTCTATTTGTACCATGAACGAATAAATACACTATCTAAAATTGTTCCTGTTTCATTATACGTCGCTAACCAGATGAAATTCCAACTACCTCACTGCACAACCAATCTAATATGAGATAGCGACCCAACCAACCACAACCTCGTGTACTTCGTAAACTACTGCAACGACTGATTACTGCCACATGACTTGAAGATTTCAACTCAAACCACAACATCATCAGAAGCTGTCTGCCGTCACGTACTTCATCATCGTTGATTCTTCATAATGGGTACGACATATTACATTAAAGAAGAAACGCCATACACAAAAGGAGACTGCAAGATCCAAAATAAGGGTTTCAATACAATCCCTTCCGCCGCGTTGTCGTCGTAAGAAGAGCTCGAGTGATGTCCATAGTAAAGTTCTGGTGAAATTACAGATACATGAGAATTGTCAACTTGTTTCTGGGTGACGCGCGCAGAAAAAACAAAATAAAAGCAGAACAGGTTAGGAAAAATTAAGTTGGCGTAGTGGTTCATTGGAGATATCGATTTGGGTGCGTATGATATTCACATAATGTCGTTATGTGTCTGCATTGATTATGATTTATTTTTCATAACTAAGCTTTCGATCTCAATGTATACCCATGCTTATTGTTGTTTAAGCATTTTCTCATTCCTGCAATTTCCTTTTTGCTAAATATTCTTAATGATAAGACAAAATGTCCGCCTTTCTCATTATACTATTTCTGCATTAAAACGCTATTCCTGCATTAACTTTAATCGTTTTCTGTGACACTCGACCCGTCCCTGACTGTGACCCGGGATAGCCTTATAGAGTAGATAACTTATTTGTCCCACTTAATACATTATCTCAACTTGAATTATGTGAGTAACTTGGTCAGTTCTTTGCTCTGTGTGTGTAACAAGAACGTATGTAGTTACTTTCTTTAATAATAATAACAACAAATATATATATATATATATATATATATAAATAAATACTAGATAACATCACATATGTTGATCTGTAGGTAACTAAAGCACTTGTAATTAATTTTGTATTGAATTAAAATTCAATATGTTTTTTGTGAAATTACTGCACTAGTTTGTTATAATTATTAATACGAACATCGAACACTTAGAAAAAAATTGAAAACCAAATATAAAAATCCGACAACAAGCGTATAGAAAAATTCGTGAGATATGCTGGTTCGTTCCGTGGTTTGGTTGGCATAACATCTGACACGGTTTGCTAGAAGACGTCGGTTCGAATTATTAATATTAATGCGAGTGAAACTTCATACTTAACATTATCTTTTCATTTAGTCGAGTATTGCTTATTCACAGTAATTGACGCATTTCACTGTAACGAGAGTAGACACTCAGACCTGAGAGAGTATGGAAAATTATTTTACATTCACCCGGCTGGGGACCGATTTTTTCAAAAATGCCAAGTGACATGACAAACAAGTTGTGCGCCTGGTGTAAAGCGACACGCCTATCCATAACAGTTGCAGTGCCATTCAGAGCTTAAAAACGCAAAGATAACATCTGGCATTGCGCCCGTCACCCTTCGACATAAGTGCCTGTAATTTACCAGCACCCTTACCCTCCTAAACCGGAACGCAGTAATGCTCACATTATTGCTTGATGCTAGATGGCGACACCATGAAAACAGGCGTGTAAGCCACTTGATCACGAATGTCGTCAATAATAGACAACCACACCAATTGTTTGGTCTCAAACTAGGAAAATCCCTGTGCTCATGAGTACACCCACACCAGAAACAATTTAAGTTCATTTTCCAATTTGGTCCTACCGGGAATCGAATCCGGGACTTCCTCGTACAGCACCCACAGTATAAATCGTTGTGCCACGGAGGTCGTCAAATCGTAAACATAAGAGTAACGAGATTAATTTACTATTTTGACTGCATTTATATAAATGAAAATATCTTTTACCTAAGTCAGTGCTTTTATTTTAAGAACCCTGTGCTCTAAACTGTGTTGAAAACTCATTTTCAAGAAGATTTCCAAGGAAAATATTGATAGATAAGACAAGCAAGAGGATCATTCGAAAGTAATTTATACTTGTTAATCAACCTACAGACTTCTTGAAGTTAAAATTTACGAGATATTCGTTTTTTTACCCCCATAACAACAACCACCATAACGCTTCGCTTAGCAAATAACACTGCTCATGTCATTTCGAGTAATTTTAGTATTATAATATTATAACATTATAATAGTAGGAATAGAAAACGTCGTATACGAGATTTTTTATTTTTTATTTTTTTTTAGCGATAAGTGTTCTATTTAGGGTCACCTCACATTGCCACCGCTGGGCTGCACGATGCAGCAGTGCATTAAAACGAGCATTGCTCGTGTTATGTAAACTTTATCCTCTACACCAGAAGGCTACATTTCCTTAAACGAAAAAAGAAAACGAAAAAAAATGATGCAGCAAAAGGCGCTGCCGCCCGAAAAACTGCCGCCCGCAGTGGCCAGCGACGAGCAGCGCCGGGTGAATATCTATTATGGATATCAAATAATAGTACGTGTGTTGATTATATAATTTTTATTGATATTGTCCTTTTATTCAACTGCCTCAGTGGCCGAACGGTTACCATACCGGACTGCCACGCAGAGGTCCCAAGTTCGATTCCCGGACCGGGAGAAATATTTGCATGACCTACATTTATTTCTCTCGTGAGTTTGGATGTAATTTGTGGTTGTCAGTGTGTGTGTCCATGGCATCCGCGACACAGGGTTTTCCTAGTGCAGGGCTATGTTGAGTGTATGCGTTATTTATTATTATTTTGACATGAGTAACATTTTTTTAGATTTATTATTTTATTTATTTAGATTAACATTTTTTTATACTTAGTCATAAGTCTAGAAGTGTTTGAGTATTGCAACTCTTCTTCTATTGTTTATGAAGTTCGTACTTATATAGGTACCTCTAGACAATATTTAATTATTAAAAGGATACAGTACACATAACTCAAAAGTACAAAAAAAAATAATTAATAGAAAATAGTGCAAAAATAAAAAATTCAAAAGTGAAAGCCGCCAATTTTCAAAATTATGAAACGATTCGAGCGGTGTTGTTTGTAAACACATAACACTCGTATTTGCATATCATTATGACCAACAACGAAATTCAAACTTGAGAAGGTCCCAGATCAGCGAAGTTGTGAGTTAGTGAAAATTTTCGACGTCAACAAGAAGTAAGCTGTTTATCTCGAAAACAACTGTAACAACTGCGAGAGACGGCAGTCTTAAGCATTGGCTAAACTACACAAAAGTGTGTTCTCCATCTAGAGTTGTCCAACTCTAATTCCTTTCGTGAACCAAGTAATAAAACTTGGGTCTGTCGATAGCAAATTTGCATCTAAATCGGATTATTTAAAACTATTTTCAATGTTTCTATACACGCATACGACACATATTATAATAACGTATATAATAGTAGGGAGAGTGAATAGGAATAGTTAGGTATGGTTGGGAGTTTCTTATTGGGGCTTAACAGAGGTACATTTTTGTGAGAAAGGTGTAAAAACGAATGCAGTTGTGTATCAAAATACAGTCCTGACGAACCTTGTGGAACCTGTTTTTCATACCATGTTCAATAACAGGCACTGGGTATTCCAACAAGATTCGGCGCCAGCTCATAGAGCGAAGAGCACACAAGACTGGCTGGCGGCGCGTGAAATCGACTTCATCCGGCACGAAGACTGGCCCTCCTCCAGTCCAGATTTGAATCCGTTAGATTACAAGATATGGCAACACTTGGAGGAATAGGCGTGCTCAAAGCCTCATCCCAATTTGGAGTCACTCAAGACATCCTTGATTAAGGCAGCCGCCGATATTGACATGGACCTCGTTCGTGCTGCGATAGACAACTGGCCGCGCAGATTGAAAGCCTGTATTCAAAATCAGGAAGGTCATTTTGAATAAACTTTAGTGTCTATTATAGTGTGTATTATAGGAATAATGTTGTTTAAAGTTACCTATCATTAGTCCGAAATGATAAGTTGCAGAAATAACGTTTGCTCGAATTTTCATAACCTCGAAAGTAGTTTTGAGAGGAAAATGTTTTTTCTTTTAAACCTAATAAACTAACCTAACCAAACCTTATCTTTGCGATAAACATCCAACATATCCTGAAAGAACAACGGTTTCGTTATAATTCAGTTTTCGGTGTATTATTTATATAATATATGAAATATTATATAAATAATACTATAAATGATTATCACTAGTATCAGGTTTCTTACTACGGTATGACTTCTTTTTATATTCCCGATATTTCGGAACGGTTGCACGTTCCATGGTCCATATGTCTGCTCATAAAGCTGTCATCTGCCGCCGTCCAGTCAACCCGTGACCATGAAGCGTGCAACCGTTCCGAAATATCGGGAAAATAAAAAGAAGTCATACCGTGGTAAGAAACCTGATACTAGTGATAATCATTTAGTGAATAACCACGAAAGTCTTAAAATCTAAATACTATAAATATTTAATACACAAAAAAACTCCTTGTATTGCCGACAAACTGTAATACTCACGTTAATGCGTTCCAGTTTTGAAGCGTAAGGGTACTGGTGAAATTACAGGCTTGAGAACTTATGTTTTAGGGGGCAGTGCCACTGAGATCTTCCCAATTTCAAGTACTGAATAGCAATGCAACTGTTATGCATGGACGTGTCACTTACCACTAATAAGGCTAGCTAAACAGGGCGCGAGTTGCGCGAGAGCGACATAATGTCGCCTTAGAGTGAAAACCTAGCATACGCGTTTTCACACAGTTCGTTTTTACCGATTTTTGTAAAAGAAAAACTGACAAACTTCTTGCTCAAACAGAACTACAAATTAATCTTCGTCCTGAAAAATTTACGTATAGGTCAGATACGAGGTATTCACTCTAAGACGACGATAAAGAGATATGGCGTATATGGCGTTCCGTATACAGTACAACCCCCAAGGAGAGACGAGGTAGGTACGCTTTTCTAAGGGGCTAAACAACTGAAATACCGTTTATTTTTATTACATACGCCTTTCCATCTACCGTATAAATCTAAGCCGTAAAAAACCCATATTTAGTACGTCCACTAGGGTATTAATTAGGTACGGCTTTTCGTAAGAAAGGTTCGTAAGAAAGCGTCTCTGATTCGTCACGTCTCGAGAAATTACTCAAACAAAATATCTGCTATAATATAGAATTTATGTATTTATTAAAGTTAAAAGGAATACAAATTCAAAATTAATAATTGTGAATATTATCATAATTTATATATTTAAACAGTTTTTATCAAATACAAGATAAATTTATTAGGAAACAAACAAGTGCCATTACAGTTTGAAAGAATTTTTCGAAGACAAAAATTAAATGTTATCCATTAAATCTATTACAAAATAAACTATAGATATTAAGTAAGTGATGGTAAGTGTGAGACACTTTGAAATTCTCGTCATTCGTTCCTTCATACTTCAAAATTGAAAATCAGTCACAAGTTTACTAACTAGAGTTGTAAATCGTTCTCCATCCATTTTAAATAATCTTAACTCAAACACAAACGATATTAATCAGAAGTTATGCCGCAAATTACGTAAAAATACATGCAAGATCGAAATGAACTGTGACACTGCACTCGCGCGAAATCAGTTGTTATTGATATTATTATTTCTGGCCTATTTTGAAACATGCCAATATCACCAAACAAGCAACTAATTAGAGCTTAGAGTTGACTATTTTGTATGTTTATTGGTTGTGTAGGTGAGACGGAGAGATAGCTTCCGTGTTTATTATTTGCATTTTGCACTGTTTACTTAAAACAATAAGAGATAATCTCGCTTTAACTATGTATGACCTTTAAGTTTTTGATTCTCGAATTACTCGACGTGACGAATCAGAGACGCTTTTTTACGAGTCATTCTCACGAAAACCCGTACCTAATTCGTCCCCTAATGGACTTATCAAATACGGTTTTTTAATCGCATAAACTTATGTGGTAGCTGGAAAGGCGTGTCTAATTCGTCACTTCGAGGGGACATACTGTGTACGGTATTTCTGTTGTTAAGACCCTTAGAAAAGCGTACCTAAGCGTAGCTCTCCTTGGTGGACGTACTGTATACGGGAAGCCATATACGTACCTCGGGCGCGCGGGCGAGGCTAGCTTGTCTTTGATCTACGCGGCTGTATTATTCAGATGAATTTAAAAGTTGTTGCTTAGTAAACAGAATTCAGATTCGCCATTAATGGACGTGAAAGCGTGGTAATTGAGCGGTCGCCGCGCGGCGGCCTTGCGAAGACTTTCGCGTCGTGTAACGGCCCTAATGGTGCACAATTTGTTCGTCCTGTCGCTTGGTATGTAAAAAAATAGTATTTACCGGACACATACTTTATCGGTGTTTTTATATCAGAATGTTCTGTTATACTCTTTGCACAAATCACACAAACGAGGGCTACACGGACAGTACGAGAAAGTCTTTCCGGAAATAATGTCGCATTTGATATCTTGCCCCTCGTGCTCGTAATGCTATTTATTGAAACCCCAATATCGTCCCTTTATCACGAATATATGTAACTTACAATTTTCATGGAAAAAGATATACAAATTCCGATTTAGAATTTCATGTATTATAATGAAAAATAATATTTTCTCACTATGTAATCAAACCTTCTTTCCTTCGTTTTTCTCTCGGCAAACCTTAGAGGCAGGCGTTGTATTGTAATTTTTTTATATGATATGACGCGATACACTAGTGTTGGGCTTGGTGGTAAGCAACACGCCTGTCCATAACATTTACTGTGCCATTTAGAGCTTTATATCGAAATGATTTGAGGGCAATGCTACTGCGCCCGTTACCCTGAGACCAAAGGCCTGTCGCTTCACCAGCAGATTTACCCTTCAAAACCTGAACGTAGTAATGATGTGACTGCTTGGTGACAGAAATAAATATAGCAACAATACTTACCTGGGTAAACTTTCCACAAAGAGATAACCTGCTACTGATTGAAATGTAGTTATGTGTGGACATTGTAATAGTAAGTCGAGTATCGGCATTTTTTGTTTGTTTTACCCCCGTAGCACCTTCTTTGAGGAAAGAGAAGGAGGCTGACACTCGCGCACCATCACACACGCACACATGCACATACACAGACAGACACATAGGGGCAGTGTTGGAAAACCTTTCTGCTGACACACCTTCTATGAAGGTTTGTTCTATGGAGGTGTGAGTTTTGAATTTGATTTAAGTTTTTGCATTATTTGTCAAACGACTTACAGAACTAAATGTATTAAATTCCTCGTAACAACAATTTGTGTTGTTTTTATTTTTGTCGATTTTGTGGGAAAGGTTTGGAAGGGTAAGGGTGCTGGTGAAATTACAGCCACAAGGGACTTGTCAACTTATGTCTCAGGGTGACAAGCGCTGTGGTTCCCCCTCAGATCTTTGCGATTTTAAGCTCTGTGGCATTGCAACTGTTATGGCCAGACGTGTAGCTAAACCATCAGGCACACGAGTTGTCGTCCTGTCACTTGATAGTATAAAAAAACTAAACTAAAAATTTCTGAACATGCCAGACTGTAGTAGAATATCTGTGGTACTGTGAAACACTCCGCCGTTTTGGTGAACTACACACCTTTTTATCTTCCAACTATGATATCTGTCACTAAACTTAATGTGTAGTGATAAAAAAATTATATTATTATTCTTAATTCGGTTTTGTCAGCTTTTGTAAGTAAAAACATAGTACCCCGTTAGATTTAACGAGCACTGTCATAGAAACTCTTTAGTTAGAGGAGATCTGCGCCCAGATGTGTGACGTACATTATTTGTACAGAAACTTGAACATCAATGAGCCACAGGAAAGGGGTGTACTCTCCGCCTTAAGCTTCAACTCTAGACGCTCTTAACAACGGGCCGTGAAATTAAAGTTGCGAACTGGCGTCTACAAAGTCTCGCCCGACTTGCGTCAATCCTAATGGAATTTGAAATTAATTCAATTAAAACATCTACAAGGCTTGCGACGGGCTTTTTAATTTTTTTACCGTAGATGAAACCGTACCTAACATTGGTTTTAATGAAATCGCCGCCAAAACCTGAAGGTTGTCGTAATGATTTCTAATTAATGTAATTTTTGACACGAACATGACTTACATCTTTTTAGATTTTCCAGGTAGCTTCGGAATTCCCATCATACGGGAACTGAGATTAATTAATATTACCTACAGATTGAGTGTAATGAAGTTACTGGAAATTAGATCACGAATGTTGTAACTTCTCATTATTCTTCGTAACATGGTCCCAAATTAGAGTAATATTTCTCTGCCATGTTCTGATATAATTGGATAAAGAGAAAAGGTTTAGTCCGTTCTTCGTTAATAGGTGCATTGTTTTTTTACACGCCCAAATGTTGTTTTTTATGACACTAAGGCGCCTGAAGTAGGTAATGTGGCATTACTTCCCTGGACAAATTCTTTCTCAAGGAGCTCTTCTGCTACTAAATGTACTGAAATCTGTTCAAACACGGTCCGAAGTGAGCGAAGTTTTTTTTAAATATAATGGCTTTGCCTTCGCAGTTAGCCAATGAAAGTGTTGGGAAAGTAGATTCACAGATTATGGAAGAGGTACGGAGTTTAAATGAAAAAAAAAAATGCTGGTGAAATTATAGGCACACGGGACTTGCTTACGTCTCAGAGTGACGGGCGCAGTGGCAGTGCCCCTCAGATTTTTGCGATTTAAAGCTCTGAGTGGCACTGTAATTGTCATGGACAGGCGTGTAACTTACCATCAGGCGAACGACTTGTTCGTCCCGTCACTTGACGTTATAAAAAAAGAAAAGGATATGGTAAGTTGGGTAAGTGGGTAGCTATTATATATCGGCATATATATTAAAACTTGATATTATTATTTCGACAAATAAGGTCAGTACATTATAAACATCTTTGTTGCATAAATACAACAACCTTGTTATGGAGGTGGGAAATGGGTCACGCACTGATTGCCAGGAGTTCGGTTATTAAAGTATCCTGGTCACTTGAGGGGTAGGAGAAGAAGATATAGTTTAGGTCCCCATAGGCTCCGCATGACCATGCAGTGTCAGGCACAATTTTAAGTTTAAACAGATGCGCTGGTGCTGTCAAGGTAAGCGAAGTTATAGCTTTCTAGTAAGTAGAATTGAATCTTTGTATTAATACTTATAACAAACTAGTGGAGTAATTTTACATAACATAATTGAACATCATGATATTCAATAAATTTAAATTATAATTAAAATTATTTATAATATCTTGATTAATGGTAATGTTACTTGTTGCCTGGTTATAGCTATGTACACACGCCAGCACCTCAAGCTACACATTGACGTATCTTGTTCAGTTGCACTGGAGGCGATTTTCGAACAAAAATGTGTAGTCTGATGTGCCGTCGTACATACAAATGTGTCTTTGCAACGTAATCTACTTATTTTAAACATTAGTAGAAACTGTTTTGGCTAGTGTTTGTTTTGTATGTGTTAAAAATCAAATGTATTATTATATGATGCTGTATGTTTTCCAAATAAATACAATAAAAAATGAACTGATTTGAAATTTGTCGTTTTTTTTACAAAGAAACAGAGTTCAATGATTTACTTATCCGCTTTCGCTGTGTTCGTTACCGCGGTCTCCTTAACAATAACACAAACGCATGTAGCTTACCCTTCAAAACCGTAATGTAGTAACGTAGTAACTCACATTACTGCTTGGCGGCAGAAATAGGTAAAGTGGCAGTACTTACTTGAGCTCTACTGCTGCTTATCTCGTCTATGTGCCAAGTTTTATTGAAACCGGTTACCGGAAAGTGGGTGAAATTCAATAAACGTGATTCATTCTCTAATTTGCCGCCCTTTTAGGTGGAATATTTTCTGCAAATTAGCGTTTATTTCTATAAAAAATAGTACGACTGTTTTCCTTACTGTACCAACGTTATATTCTTTATATACAAGGTTTTAGTCAGGGGACCACTACTGAGGTACCTACTCCCTGTTCAAGAAAAAATTACCGGCGTAATCGAGTAACATGCACACACAAAAAAATATAGACGAATTGAGAAGATCCTCCTTGAAGTCGGTTAAAAATAGAACGAATTTTTACATACTTTTGTTTTTATCAGTACGTTGGGAAAACAATTACGTTCCAATATACAAACAGGCAAGTGGGAACATACCTTTCACGTGATTTCTAGTGGAAAATATGTGACATTGAATAGGTAAGCTGCTTGGTTTGATTTAAAATTCTTCTGAATTTTATTAATATTACCTACTTCTGTGTGGATATTAAGTTGACGTTAAAGCACTTTTGTCAATCCCCGTTTCATGGAATCATAGTTTATCAAAAAAAGTATAATTATATAAGAGTTTGAGTTTTGTTGTTTTTTTCTTTCTTTTTCGGGCATTGTTTTTTCAATCAATGTTGATTAAATTCTGTGCGCGTGTATTCCAGGTTCCAAAATTGTGACTTTGGATTTCTTGGTGCGCATACATATGTATGTTCAAAAAAATTCTCTAGAGCGTGCCTCATGGTCCAACGTTCATCCCATTTAACTGGAATTTCCTTTGCGTCATTTCAATCTAGGTGTTTCATTTATTCCGCTACTACGGAAAAATTGTAATCTCAGACTTAATGTTTCTCTTTCGTTTATATTGGTTTCGCTCGCCAAGATTTCCTCCGAGACTGTTAAAAATGTTAAAACTGTTGCTCTACCCTGGCATGTAGTACGCCTTTATTTATGGTTAATGACTATAGCAAATAATTTGAAAAATAATTTGCCTGCAGTAAATTTATTTAAGACATTTTCTATTTCCCTTGTGTATTTTTTGGTATTCGTCTTAAAAGCAAAGTAAAGAAAATTGAAATTATCATAATTTTTCCACTTTTTTTATCGTCTCTTGTTTTTCTTCTGTTTTGATATTTTCTTCTTGGCATTTCCAAGCAATGTACTGAATTAACACGATGACGACGAGATTATATAAAATGGCTTTATCCTCGTAGTGAGCCAATTTAGAATTTCTATAGAACTGTTCAAGCCTTTCATGGCTAAAAACTCCATTGAAAAAAAAAACGAATTCCGATTAATTCTTATTTAACAAATTCTTAATAGTGTAACGCTTACGAGCTTAGAGCATATATAGGACGGGAGGCGCTATTAGCATTATTTCTCGAACAAAACTTTCCGCCACTTTTTGAGAGGTGGGGAGGGGGGAGGTAGTACTACAAGCAAACAGGCGCACTCAAAAATGCAATATTGAATTGTGTCACTATGGTCTCACACAAACAAGAATCTACAACACTAGCTTATTTTTACAAATACACAAATAAAACACACATTCATGTCATGTCCGTACACAGAATAGGTTTATAAAAATAAATCGATTCTTATGAATATACTAGAGACGGAAAGTTATCAACGTGTCTGTGTCGATTACTACTGATTATTTACGTATATGAAAGATGTAATTCCACCCTTGGCTAGACTGGGTGTAGTGGATTTCTTTTTCTAATTTTGTGTGTATTATAGTGGTATAGTTTTACTTGTATTTGCCAGAGGAGATTGCCCATTAACTTACCAATAAATGGATGACAATAAATACAATCCAAAGTCTAAATAAAAAACCGCGAAAAAATGTCCGGAGTTTTTTTTTTCAGTTTATGGCTTATCGCGGTCAGCGTTCGAGCCAATGACAAGCATGGCTGGCATTAACCTATATAAACGTAGTGACATTAATAGAAATATTTAAAATAACTAAAACATTTAATTTGAATTGTAAAGTCATTGCAGTAGTATTGCTTAATTTTGTTTGCCACAATGTTCAGCTTCTACTGGAAACAACAAAATGCACCATGTTTAGCTTCTAGTGAAAACTACTTGAAGACAAGAGTGATGGACTAGTCTTAATGTCAATATTAATTAATTTTATAGTATTGTGTTGAATGTTATACGAATTCACTTCGCGTAATAAGAGTTGTGCAGATATATAGGTACATACAAATATTATAAATGTGAAAATAGCTGTGTCTCTCTGTTGGTAGTTATAACGTGCTTTAAGAAATATAGGGATGTTTCGATGAATAGTGGCAATTGACTACAATCATTCATTATATAGAAATTGAGTATAATCAGACATTTGCATGCTATTTAATATATGCGAAACAAGTTTATACTAACACTGTCTTTTGTTACATTTCCTGTTATACCATGTAGCAAATAAACATATGATAATAATATTATTATTGATAATATTACTACTTTCATTTATTTCCAAAATTAAATGGAAGTATTAAAGATTCACTAAAATCAGTTACTGGTATTAATTCTATACCAGTGCATAAAAACAAAAAGCTTACACTATTTGGATCTGTTTAAAAATTTCTCTATCAAACTATTTATCTTGAGGTTGGAAATGTATAGGATTTATATTTCAAAGTTTTCTCTTTTTTATATGCTCTCATTACATTACAAAATATATTTTTTTTCTGTGCAAATTCACTTTTCGTAATATTTGAGTATTTGTAAACGCAAATAAATTCAAAATTTCATGTGACATTCCCGTATATTCCCATATAACTTAAAATATTCTCAAATGGAATATTGATCTACTTTAATTAAATGTTTGAATGTCGATAATGACTTTTCGATAGATTGTGGTACGACACTATAGAAATCCGCTATTTGTTTGTTCAATTTTTGTTTAAGTATGCACGTTCATTCCGTAGTAGGGCAGCTCCTTTCTTTTATTTTTTTTCCATCCTCTAAGATGAAAAGGCATGCTTATTTCAAATGTTCGAATGTTTTCAAATATTTTTTATGTAATCGATAAATTGAATCAATGTGATCATTGTGAAAAAAATGTCATAAAATAGAAAATTAGCAATTAATGTAATAAACAGCCTTATGTATGGAATGTAATTCCACCCTTGGCGAGCAGCTTGGATGCAGCAGAGATTTTTTTGCAAGTTTTTATAGCGCAAGACAACATGTTTCGCGGAGTCCTTGACGGTGAATTCGATAATGGAAATGAAAAAACATCGATTCGGAAGTAGTGTTTATTGTGCGATGATTGTTTTTTGCTTGTACCTTGACAGAGGGCACTGTCTATCGATGACGCCTCCAGTCCTATATGCTCTAAGCTTTAGAGTAACGAGCTAATTAGTTTCTTTTTCTATTATTTCTAATAACTCGTGAACCTCGCTTTTAAAATTAGTTGAAATTAATCAAATAAGGTTTTTATTTATACATCCTATTTGTATGTGAAATTACGAGTATTGAGACGTTTGTGCAAGTATCCGAACGTTTCCTTTTTTTACGTTGTCGAATGGAGCTGTGGATGTTCTTTCGTTCTGTTTTTGTCGATAGCTTTTCGAATTTGCGGCATGGAAAGTAGCTGGCTTATAATTTGATTAAATAAGTATAAAAGTTTGTAAAAAGTATATATTTTCATAAATACTATATTATATAGTTCATTGGTAATTCTAAATAAAAAGAACAGTTTCTGCGTAAAATGATTGAATCATCTTCATCAATCAAGTACCGATAACAGTTTTGTGAACATTGCTACTCCAACCTACATTGGAATTTCATTTTTCGTTCATTCTGATCTGAGACATCCTGCGGTGGAAATGTATTCTACAATAATAATTCCTGTGAATAAATCGTTCTTCATACATCAGTAACAACAGTATTTTTTCGCCATAATGTGCGATCTTTAATAGTTCTGCAGAACTAAGATATGGAGAACTACGAGTACATATCCGTACAGCGTCACCCATACAATGTCTCTGTTATTATTGCAGGCATTTCAGTCTAGTATAACTTTGCTCTTGTAAGACTTCCCTGAGGCTCTCTCAGATTAGCTGCAGGGTTGGCATGTGTCGTGCTCTCTTGACAGCCTCACCTGACTTGAGTGTTTTTTAAAAGACAGTAGAAAGCTTTTAGTGCTCCAGAGGGACTACTTGTTTTCTGTTTACGTCGCTGTTAGTAGTTTCAATCGATGTTAACATTCCCTTTTCAACTCGAGTTTAAACGAGTGTTGTACTTCGATTTTGATAGTCCTTAAGACGTATTTTGACTGCGTTCAACATTAAACATTTTGTAGTTTGGTAACCATTAAATTAAAATTGTAAAGGTTTTGACGACCTCCGTGGTCACCGTACTCCGGTTTACACCGGTTTTCATGGTGTCGCCATCTCTGAGGTACCGGGCTCGATCCTTGACCAGGTCAATGTGGAACACTTTGGTCTCGATTATGGGTGTTTGTGGTACCGTCGTTGTTTCCGATTTCCATAGCAGAAGTGCTTTAGTTAAGTACCTACTTACTTACCTTAGGATACAACGTGTGACGTTATCTATGTGACGTGGTCAAGGTTTATCAAAATCACTAGAAAATTTTCTGTTGTTTTGAATTAGCATAAAGTTGATAGTTTTGAAATAAAACTATTTTTTCGGAAAATAGCATTTTTCAAAGAATGTTTGTTGTTGAATGTTTAGGTTTACAAGGCCCATGATCACAGCTGATAAAGATGATAAAATCATCAACTAGTCATGTCTAATATTAATGCAAACCATTTTTTATTGTTACAAAAGTAATTAGTTGATTACCTTTTTTTTTTTGGTTTTACAAAGAACATTCCTATGTACTCTACATAATTTAAATTCATTATAGCTTAATAATGGAAATTAGAAATAAATTAAAACATATTAATTAGTATTGCAGTGTTGTTTGTTTGGGATTTTTCATAAGAGGAAATATTGGAAACCAAACTAGTGGTACGCAGAATCCATCTTCCCTGTTGAAATTAGGATGTTTTTAAATTGCAATGGCCTCCCGCAGTATCCTAGGTAAATAACGGACTACTTTTGCTAGACCTGGAGTTTGTCGAACTTAATTGAATATGTGGGTATATGACATGCTCGTAGACTGCAGACTTTTTTATGAAACGGTGTTTGACGTCAACTATATGTTCTTTGACGCGGGAAGATATTAAGAATACTTCACTTCGTTTGTCCGGTATAAGAGTCGTATTCCAGAACTCTACTCAATGCTTAAGTAAGGACTTGAGTATGATTTAAAGCACTAGAAATCATACTCAAGTCCTTGCCATTAGGGTCGTATTTCCAGTGCCTGAAATCATACTCAAGTCCTGACTTCAGCATTGAGTAGAGTTCTGAAATACGATCCTAAGAGAGACCTTACTGGCAGTCGGGCTTATAATTAAAAAAAAAAATTGATGAAAAAATTTCGGATTGTTCAGCTCGTACATTTGGGACTATCGGATCACGATACTGGGCAGTTTGTTAAGTTTCCACTATTGACAAAAATCGTAAAACAGCAATGGTTTGAAGAAAAAAGAGATTTTAATAGGTCTAACGTTAAGAAATTTGTGGAATGCATTTCAGCCTTATCCTTCTCAAATATTTTAGAACAAGAAAACACTGATGATGCCTTTGCTGAACTGCATGAATATCTGGGACTATTTTATAAACTCTGTTTCCCAAAAGTCATCGCTAAAGTTACAAAAAAGCCAAATAAAACTAGATGGATTACAAAAGGGTTAAAGAAGGCGTGTATTGTAAAAAGGAACCTATATTTTCGCTACCATAAATCATCATCACATCGAAAACAACACAAGACTGCATATAAACAATACAAAAAAATTTTGAAACGCTGTATACTTGAATCACAAAGAATTGGCAATAAGAGGTTTCTAAGGGAGTCAAAGAATAAATGCAGATCTGCGTGGAATATTATAAAGACCCAAACATCATGCGAAAGTCACGAGATTGGCGTGGATGAAATAGACCTAAATGGGCAAACGTTCTCACAGCCTAAAGATATAGCAGAAGCTTTTAATGATTTCTTTGTAAATATTACAAACGTAACACCTAATCGCGCTAGTAAAACTGTGAATGTTAACACTGTTTCTGCAAATATGTTCTTACGCCCTACATATTCTCTGGAAGTATACCGAATCATTAAATCATTAAAGAATACAAGCTCCGTAGGATATGATGAGCTATCAACGGATTTGTTAAAGCAAGTTGCTATCTACATCTCCCCAGCACTCAGTCATATAATTAATTTGTCATTTAGTCAAAGCATATTTCCATCAAGGCTAAAATACTCTGTGATAAAACCATTGTATAAAAAAGGTAACAAAAAGAATATGAACAACTATAGACCTGTTACCCTAATTCCAATACTATCCAAAGTGCTAGAAAAGGTTATGCTTGAGAGGCTTAATAACTTTCTCACTAAATATAACATAATAACGGAAGCGCAAAATGGGTTCATAAAGAATAAATCTACAACACTAGCAAATTTTAAATTACAAAAATCTGTGATGTGCAGTATCGACAGAAAGAACCCTGTAGCTGCCTTATTCTTTGATATGAGCAAGGCTTTTGACTGTGTTCATCATGAACGACTACTCAATAAATTACATAGTCAAGGCATAAGAGGAAAGGTTAATGATTGGTTTCGAAGTTATTTAGAAAACAGGTTTCAGTGTACAGAAATTACTAAATTACAGAATAAGCATAAGATTAAATGTCGGTCAGAGTTCAAGAAAAATTACTTTGGAGTTCCTCAAGGGAGTATACTTGGTCCCGCTTTATTTTTAATGTATATAAATGATTTACAAATAATAACGCAACATGAAATGATACTTTTCGCTGACGACATAACAATTTTAATTAAAGACGATAAGATATTAAACTTTGAAGCAGAGATAAATAGAATAGTCGAGAAGACGGTAATATGGATGAGTGACAACAATCTAAAAATAAATATAGATAAAACCAAATTAATGCAATTTACGTCGCAAAAAGGAAACCCACTACAATTAAAAATTGAGCATGCAGGTAGAAGAATAGAAGAAGTGGTGTGTACAAGATTTTTGGGCCTAACAGTGGATAGACACTTTAACTGGAATCTTCACGTGGAGTCTGTATGCACTAAATTAAATAGATTTGTTTATGCACTGCGGAGACTAACTGCGGTAACAACAGTTGAAGTGGCATTGAGTGCTTACCATGGCTATGTGGCTTCAATCTTACAGTATGGCTTATTGTTATGGGGTAACAGCATCAACATTGACAAAGCATTTAAAATTCAGAAAAAATGCATTAGGTCGATATGCAAGGCTGATTTCCGAGAGTCATGCAGACCTCTGTTCAAAAAGTTGAATATCCTCCCACTCCCATGCATTTACATAAAGCAAATAGCCACATTTGTGAAGCAATACCCGCATTTTTTCAAGACGTGGAAACAATGTAATGTTAGACAACATCAACTTCGACAGCATTTTGATAATTTGTTACGTGCACCATATTGCCGATTGACGAGTACAGAAAGAAGTCCGTTCTTTATGGCTATAAAGATTTTTAACTCGGTACCCAGTGACCTAAGAGTATTGCCACTAAATGATTTTAGACATAAAATAAATATAATGCTAATTAACGGTTGTTACTACTCTGTAAAAGAATTTCTAGCCAGCAACAATAACTTATAGTGTAAAGAAACAGACATACCATTATATTCTCATTACGATTGACAAATATGTATTATTATTATTATTATTCTTCAATGTAATATAACTTATATTGTAAAATGTAACAGAGAAATTCTAATGAAAGTATAGCATTGACATCCAAGACATGATATAGTTGAAATACTTTGTAATAATAATATATTGTAAATGGAATAGTCTACATAGAATCCATAATTTATAGTAGATTTTATAAGAATATTTGTCCGCCATAATTGGTAGATTTTTCGACATACTTACCATTATATTATACACTGTACACCAAATTGTTGGATACCGAAAAATCGCACAAATAAACGAATTTCATTTCATTTCATTTCATTTCATTTCATTTCATTTCATTACAATTTCTTTAAACGATGTAGTTTAACGGAAAACTGACACCATGACCAGTCTCTAAATCACGTTTTCTGAATGTCATTGTGTTTTATATAGCTAATATTCACAACATAAGTTTTTTAAAAGAAACCCTATCTCAGAGGTTCGCGGAATTACATATACAAGTTTTATTAAAATCGCTTACCGGTAAGTACGCGAAACCGGATTCATCCCTAGTTTGCCACCATTAGAGGTGGAACATTTTCTTCAAATTTAACACTGAGGTACCCTCTTTCCAACAAAAAAGAATCATCGATGCCGAATCGGTTCATAAATCAGCCGGAGTAATCGTGTAACATACATACAAAAAGAATTACAATCGAATTGAGAACCAAAACCATCCTTTTTTAGCGGTTGAACATAGAACTAAATTTAATGTGCTTCATAGCGCATTCGCTTTACTGACGCTGATGTAGTTATAATTGTTAATCATAAGCTGGCATCATACCTATTACATTTCAAACTGCTACAAATTGATGAAGTTATCTATTATAATTATTGTTGATGATGTAAGCTGATCTTTCTAACCTTCATCTTCCTTATGTTCGTGGAATTATGGTCGATTTCCATTGTTTAATATTCATCGACTTAATTCAATGAGGATTATATAAAGAGGCTCTGTTGCCGGCACACGTTATCAAGCTTTCCACGTCCTGAGACGGCGATCACGCCTTCTAAAAAGCGAATATCTCGTTGTAACTACCGAATACATGTAAAAACGATACTTCCAATGAACACTAACGCTAGCTTTATTTTTGTTCTGTGTTTATTTTGCGTCTTGTTTCTTTATTTTTTCACAAAATTCGTTTTTTTGTTTTTTTGTCGAATTTTGATTTTTGTTTCTTTTTTTCACAAAATTCGGGAAGTAGCATATTAGTAAATAAATATAGCTGTTTAAAAAAATAACAGAAAATGACGAAAACGTAAAATTAGCGTAGTGTCCATTGGAGGTATCGAAAAGGAATTAGTTAAAAATATAAAAAAATACATTAAATTTTTGATAATATCAACACGTCTATATTATTGTTTTTCTTATATTCGAAAGTCATAATAGTCATACCGCGGTAAGAGTATGTAAATAGTGATAAATATGTAGAAAATATTATCTTTGAAACAATAAAACAATTTAAAAGTAATTTGTTTCCATTTTCCCGTCTGTTTTGCTTTAACTAAATGTCATGGTAATGAAACGTCGAAATGAACAAAATAGGTACGTGTTCTTCGCAGCAGGGTTGATGAATATTCTGCTTCAATTTAAAAACAAAGAGAACGTTACATCTGAAGGTTTGTTTGCGAAATTATTTAAATGCTTTCCTTTCATCTTTTCGTACTTTGCTTGCGTACCTTTATTATTGTTACTGAGCTTTTATTCGTGATCAGATAAAGCAGAAATTTACTAACGAAAAAGTATATAAAATTGTTCTATTTACATATTTCTTAGAGTGGTTACATAGGGCGACTTTTAGCTGCGATGCAAACGCGCGTTCATGAAACGCGCGATTGCTTCGATACACTTGCGGTTTATAGGCGGTTTATGTGCAACCGCCGATAAATCTCAAGTTCAGTGATGCAATGGTGCATTTGTTTCGATATACTTGCGGTTTATATGCAACCGCCTATAAATCCCAAGTGCAGCGATGCAATCGCGCGTTTGTATCGATGCAGCTGCTTAAAATCGTGCGCGCGCGTGTGTAAAGGTAGACGATTAGCGGACTGCATCGCGTATGCATCGCGTTTGCTTCGCTGCTAATTGTCGCCGTGTATAACAGCGCTTAGAATGATTGTACTTTGACATTTCGGTTTTTTTATGTTACATTTTGTTTTATGCAAGTAGTAACAGTAGAGCTCCTTGTGAAAAAGTTCGCCTAAGGAAGTACTGCCATCTTACCTACTTCTGCCGCCATGAGCTTTACTGCGTTTCGGTTTTAAGTATGCCATCGATACGATAAGAGGAAGACCAGAACTTCTCGAATGTAAATATTTTTAAAGGCATAGATATAAGAGATGATAAAACATTCAGCAAATATTCACTAAAACGTAAGCTAGAAGAGTACCTCAAACGATAAACCTAATAAACCTAGAGTAAACAAAGTATAATATCATATAAATAAATTATTACTATAGAGGTACTCTTTTGGCTTACCTTTTAGAGAAATTTACTTAATGTTTTATTATGCTCACGGCTTTATTTCGTCAATTGCAATACCGGCACACTACGATGGCCGTTTTAACACATTACAATAGTGAGGCCAAATCTCAATTCATTACCGAAAAAAAAAACATCGAATCAAATGCTAGTCGCATCTATAAGGTTTTTAGATTTATAACTAGTATTGCTAGGGTTAGCTGATTAAAAAGTTTTAATAAAACGAAAATAAAAATGTTTATATAACATATCGTCAATTCGAAACTGCTTTGTTTTGCATTGAGCTTTTACGCGAGTTTGCCGGAGGTAGAAATTGTGCTGGACAGCGATCCTATAAGTGACGATCGTATTAGATTACATTTTAAAACAAATGTCGAGTTGTGTCCTAAAATTATACATCCATAAATTTTACTGCACGTCACTATTGACAATAATGTACATCAATTAGTCCTTCAACGTAGTTATGAATTAATACGAAACTTGATGAGCGGACAAACGTCAAAACGGCCATCATGGCGTGCCGATATTAAGTACAATTACATGTTATCATATCATAAATAAATTTGATATAATTAAGAGTGCACATGTCGCTAACAAATTGCACAGAAGTTTGGGGACTTTTAGTACGTAAGTTAATTTGTACTTATTTAATTATGATGTCTGGGTAATTTTTCTGAAAAGGTCCCATCGTATATCTTATAAATTAATTTCAGAATGAAATACGCACATAGCTAAAAATTTGGGTATTTAGAGAACTTGTTTTTTATCTTTGTGTGCGAGGTAAGACGATAAACTTGCGTCGATTGGACGCGTATACCAACCGACAATACAATCCATCACTTGGACTGATCATCCGGTCTGTTAGCGACATGCTATAGAAACAATATTTTACGTAATAGTAGAGAAAGAGAGAAAAAGAATACTTATAGCTCCACGCACCAATATATGTATAAATTTAAATGTTTTGCTAACATCTACTTATAATGTTCAATTGGTACATACGGCTCCGTAAACGCGCGTCATCTGCGCGTATATGCGCCGCAGACGCGCTGTAGTGAATCGATTCAAACGCGCGCAAACATTGTGTTGCAAGCTAGAAGCTTATGTGCTCTACTGGAGTTTACACTTACAATTTTATGTAGTTGTTTCATTTCGAAAACTAACTGAAATTAACAAACAAAACTAAAATCAAAACTATCTCTCATAAAAATATGCGATACATAGGACGCGACTACAGCGCGTCTGCAGCGCAGTACACGCGCAGATGACGCGCGGCTCTACTATCAATATTAATTTATATATGACGTATGTGTTAGGAATAATGCTTGCGTCCAATGCATAAGATCTAATTTCGTAACGCTGCAAAAAATGCAAACCTCACAGCATTGAATATTTCAAAATTATGAAGGAATATAGAGTGAGAAAATATGGATGTTGAAGAATTCCGGACTGTGGCTGACTGACTGGCTTAATACGATTCCGTGTAAATAATTGTGATGACTTTCATATTCGTAGATTTAAAACAGACGTTTGATATTTATCATTGATACTAAGATCGAACACAAGGAAAAATTCCGTCGATCTGAATGGAATCGAACCAGTGTTTGTTGTCGAAGCCACCGCTCTTAACCAACTGAGGCACGGACTAAGTCAGCTGATCTTAAGACTTTCATTATGTGTTTGTTAAAGATCGTTGTATTGAGTTTAAATGGATTTTTCAATAATAATAATAAATTGACGCGAGTATTTTTACAAAAAATGTACGAAAATTATGAATGTACAACTTTTCTTTATGATACCATGTAACGGTAAAGTACGGTGTAGCGGACTGTATCAATGGGTTAAAGGTTGGGTGCTAAGAACGAGTGAGCAAGGCCAAGAGAATGTACATACAGCTTTTACTAATTTACTAGAAAACACGTTGTCGCTAACAAAACAAAACAGCAAACACTAGCTAAATTCAAGAAAAACGCGCCAAATTTAAGTTTAAAGAGATTATATAATCTCAGTACTAAAAAAACCGACCTCAAAAGTACGTGGAATTACGTCTGTTTGCTAAGTTTTATTGAAATATCCCCTAGTTCGCCACTATACGGGACTTGACACTGGAGATAATAAAAATCGGTTCTTATTACTCGAAGTATATTGAGAGAAAAACGCCTTGAATTGGAGAAATAGCAAAATCAACCATTAAAATAATTGCTCCTAACTTAAAGTTAGGCGCTATGTATAAAAACGAATCTTCATGCGTGAACAGCCACCCTTAGAGGTGGATAATTTTCTTGAAAACGAAATTGGACCACTATGGAAGTACCCCCTTTCCAACAAAAAAGAATCATGAAAATCGGTTTATAAATACCGGAGTTATCGCGTAACATACATACAAAAAAAGAACATACAGTCGAATTGAGAACCTCCTCCTTTTTTGAAGTCGGTTAAAAATATATACAAAAGATATTTGTAGCGACTGCTGCGATTCGCTACATACGGTAAGTCGTGCGTCTGGTTGTAAGCGACACGCCTGTCCATGGTAGATGCAGTGTATCTCAGAGCTTTAAATCGCAAAGATCTGAGGGGCACTCCCACTGCGCCCGTCACCCTGAGACATAAATTGATAAGTCCCATGTACCTGTAATTTCACCAGTACCCTTACCCTTCGAAACCGGAACGCCCTTAGACGAACTCTTTCACAATGAGCTCTACTGTTACAAAACATACAACAAATAAATAAATATGTTTATATCAAACCTTCGAAATTTCGACAAAATGCAGAATAATTATTACGTAGACAATGTTAGTACTGCAAAGGCGTTCCGAAGGTAGGGTTAAATTAGTTCTCCAGTATTAATCTCAGCAGTAAGGTTGCGGTCACTTCCACGCTAAGTTAATCTTAATGTCTGAAAAGTAATTAGTTTTAGCGTTCCGGGATAGAATAATTTGATATAGCTGGTTGGTGTTATTATGACAGATTTAAGAAAAGAATTGAAGTTAATGAGACTGTGGACGTTTTTCAGTTTATTCAGTTTAAATGCTATCATAACAAAATAATAGGGATAGTTATCACTACAGTACCGGCACGCTGTGAAGGTCGTTTTGACAGATTACATTACTGGGATCAAATCTCAATTAATTACCGAAATAATCTCAGTACAGAGTACTAAAAAAACCGACCTCAAAAGTACGTGGAATTACATCCATTTGCCAAGTTTTATTGAAATATCCCCTAGTGCGCCACTATACAGGACTTGACACATTAGATAATAAAAATGGGTTCTCACTACTCAAAGTATAATGAGAGAGAAAAACGCCTTGATTTGGAGAATATCAAAACCAACCATTAAAATAATTGCTCCTTAAGTAAAATTCAATATATAAAAATGAATGTTCATGCGTGATCAGCCACCCTCAGAGGTGGATGATTTTTTTCAAAATGAAATGGGACCACTATGAAGGCACCCTGTTTCCAACAAAAAAATAATTATGAAAATCGGTTCACATATACCGGAGTTATCGCCTAACATACATACTACACACATATATATATATATATACACAATCGACTTGAGAACCTCCTCCTTTTTTTGAAGTCGGTTAAAAAATATAATCAAATGCGAGTCGTATCTATAAGTTTAGATTTATAACTAGTATTCTGCCCCGATAAGCCGAAAAGCGCTATCGGAGTAAGTTTTGAAAAAATAGACTTTAAGTAAATTGCTTTTTATGTGATTGTATTGTATTTACTTCTTAGCGGTTTTTTAAATGTTTTAAGTTAGATAACGCTATTCTATTATACCATTAGATGCGAAATTATTATAGCTATAGAATGGTACAATGGTAACGCTCAAAATCTATATTACTCCCATATTACTCATATATTACTAGTATATTGCAAACCGGTGCGAGCCGAAACGTACAAAAACAATACGTCAACTGGAACGTACGCGAAAAATGCTGAAGTCAGCCGTGACCATGGAAAGTGTAACTATTCCAAAATATCGAGAAAATAAAAGAAATCTCATCAACATCTTGGTAACAAACCTTAGAGATAATTCAATGATTTTTACACACTCCCTCTCTCTCTCTCTCTCTCTCTCTCTCTCTCTCTCTCTCTCTCTCTC
>NW_020654422.1:16530934-16568939 GCF_003589595.1 Hyposmocoma kahamanoa
CTCTCTCTCTCTCTCTCTCTCTCTCTCTCTCTCTCTCTCTCTCTCTCACTCACACACACACACACACACACACACACACACGCACTGGCACGTACACACACACACACACACACACACACACAGACACACACACACACACACACACACGCACACGCACACGCACACGTACACGTACACACACGCACGCACGTACGCACGCACGCAGGCACACACCACTTTCTTATTTCCTTAGCGTCTATCATACAGATTTATTTAAGAAAAAGGGGGATGCTAAAGTTCAACCTTATGTTAATATGTTCCGTGTGTAATAATGCCACGTCATTTTAAGACAGCACGCAATTGTAATTATAAAAAAAAAAGAAAAAACTACGACAGTCGTAAAATACTTACAAAGGGATCATTGGTATGATATATTCCTTTAGATATATGCATATGTAAGTGAGTATGCTTTTGTACCTGTCCAGATATAATTACGTTAGTTTTTAAGATTTTTGCTCTATTACATTATATTTTTACTCAAATAGACTGACCTCCTTCGCCGCGGATAGAGCCGGAGCCGGCTTTTGCAGCGAAGCTTGGATACAAAATAAATATTTTTTCTGTATTTTGATCAATAAACTAAAAAAAAAGAAAAAATGATAAGTGTGTAAATATAACATTTACCTTAGGTGTATTTAAAAGTTATGTACGAATCCTTCATACATGACTATCGTATAGTAACCTTTGTCCAAACAATGGTCGTTTATGAAAGACCATTTTCGTAGCTAACAAATTTGAACACTATTTGGAGGACGTAACTGACAATTTCCAACAAAAAAATTTAAAATTTTTAATGTATGTGATTTTTTTACAGTAGATGACAATGCTAAAGCCCTTCATCGACAATAAATCTCGGTCTACACCACAAAATATTAAAAATGAGAAAATAAATCACAGTCATCATTTTTAAAGCTATTACAAATAACGTTAAGTCGTATTTTTGATTAAAAATGAAATTCGGTTTCTAAGCAAATGTTTCATTAAGATAAAAGCTATTTTATTGTAAATTATAGATATTTGTTAATTTAAATATTAAATAATAGTGATGTAGTTGGATGTTATGACGGCACCGACTTGTCATCGACAGTACAATGGATGTGATTGAATGAAACAATAATAATCATTATGCATTTAGGAACAATGTTGTTAATTTTTTATTGTACCATGAAAATAAATTACCAGCAGCCATTTATGCTAAATTTGTAATAGGAAACACGTGTCTTCGTAAAAAATTATATAATAATAACATCAGAGCCAAAAGCCATTACCAAAATGAATCAAACCTCGTTAGTGCTATGCAAAGAATATTTGATTAAATATACGAACTCGGCGGAACTGGTTTTTATCCAATTGTGTTTTTTTATAAATTCAAACCTAAAATATTATGCTCGGTGACCTGTAAATGAACGATCGACGATGGTGAAATTGATTGAAAAAACCGCTCAACATTTGGTTTTCGGTAAAGAAGACTTCTCTACTCATCCAACTTGTGACAGGGGAATTAGCTTCTCGAAAAGATTTTGCTGGAAACACTTTACTGTAGAGGTACTTTATTTAAATTTCAAATTATTTTACGTTTTTTACTTATTTAATGGGGATAGAATATTTATTGTACAATTAATATGTACTTGCTGAACAAATTCATGTAGTCTTGGTTCCTATTAGGTAATTATAATAATAAATAATAACCTAATAAAAAAAACTTTGTTGCAAAATAAAGAAAAATATGTACAGAGATGTGCTTAGCTCCCAAACTAGGATCCCCTGTACTATGGGTAGCTAGGTCTTCGTCCATTAGTGAAGATATAGACAAGAATAACAATATAAATGGATAAATAAACGTATTTCAACGTAGGTATATACAATTCCGATACCTGTTCATCGGATTTCAAATTTCCGCCAGCTTTAGAGGGTGGAAAAAAATATAGGAACCCAGGATTGTGTACAAAGCTTAGAGGAGTCCGAATGGAATATTGAATTTCCACATACCTATAATATCCTATCACCCATCTTGGTTATACAGTGTTGCCTCAAAATTGCAATACTTGACCTACTATTTTTTGAGAAGTTTTTTGAAGACTGTCTTGTTTTATCGTCATCATCATTTGAGCCAAAAGACGGCCACTGCTGGACACAAGTCTGCCTCAAAGATACTAAAAAAGGACTACCTGTCTTACGCTGCTTCCATCTTTGTTGATTTTAATGTTATAATATTTCTTTTTATTATGATATCAAGTGACGGGACGAACAATTCGTGCGCCTGTTGGTAAGCGACACGTAGTTTATAACTGAAATATTCTGAATGTTTACTAAAGAAACAAACAGAGTAAAATGTAAAGTATGTTACACACAAAATATACAAACTCATACGTGTCAAGAAACCTAGAAACGTGTACAATTTACGTCTTACAAATATTGCAAAGTAAATGAATAATTCTTTATTTAAACAGAAACGTTACATTTCATTGTAAGGCCTTAAATTGTAAGCATGTCGTAAATAAAGTTAACGTTACACGACTAGGAAAATAAATGTTTAGAATTACGAAATATTAGAGCACACACAAAAAATATCTTATTAATTACACACTGACATCTCTAGTCAGCCGCTGTTAGCTTTAAAGGTAACTGGCTGAGTGAAGACAAACTTCCATTGATTTCTCACAGATGGCGCTACGCAAAAAGTCGTTAAATATTACACTTATAATAAACCCTGAATACCTAATGAAACCCTGTGTCGAAGGTGCCACGGTGGCACTACATCCAAACTCACGAGAAAAATAAACGTAGGTCATACAAATATTTCTCCCGGCCCGGGAATCGAACCTGGGAACTCTGCGTGGCAGTCCGGCTCAGTCGGGAAAGCGTCGCCTTGGTATGCTGATGACGCTGGGTCGAATCCAGTCGGATCAAAGGATTTTTTCTTAGTGTTCGATCTTTGTGTTAATAGTATTATTATAAACCAGTTGAGTAATTCCCCGAAAAATAATGGAATGTCATGGTCTTAAAACATCGTGATATTTAATAAATACTTAATATTTTTATAATTATAAAATTAAATGGAAAACAAACCGCTACGACTAGCAACACGATTTGTCGCTTTGAGATTTAAAAAACACGAGTCAAACCATAATCTAAAAAAAGTAGGTACAAACACAATTTTTCCAGAGGTTGACAACATTATTAAAAGATTCTTTTAAATATTTTTATTTATTTCACAATTATCAAATATAATAACAGAACAATTAATAATGCTAATTCTTTTTTACTTAATATTTTAGTATTTTGAATTTTAGTCAAAAATTAAGGAGAAAAAGCTTACTTTTGCTCCTTAATTCTTAAATCAGCATGATTTATTGGATAATTTGTCAAAGAAAGTAATTATCTTTATAATTTGGAATCCTGGTTTAAAGGAATGTTTCTTACATCGTATTAAAACATAAATTTGTTCTTAAACAAACAGTCTTTAATTGAAATATATACATATATAAGATGTTAGCCAAACGCACTAGGTTATGAATTATTACCATAAGAAATTACGTGCTAATTTTAACTAACATCGTCATCCTAATTTACAATTTAAAAGAATTTTCATAATCCAAAAGAAGATTTATCATCCTACGCTCCTATTAAGCCCTCTATTCTAAATTTTATAAATGACCTGTCACATTTTTAGATTTACATCTACAATCAAATATCAGCCTATTATATAACGTAATATCTACACCATTTTCAACAGAATAGGTAGGCCTAAAGAAAATAGATTATTACCGTTCTCAAATACAACATTTTCATTTTGCCTGGTTTTTTAGGTAAGATTCAACTGTCAAACAACCACGGCTCGCCAAATGGATCATGTCAAAAGGGCTGTGGGCAAAGACGTACAAGTGGTTCCCACCACATGCAAGATGAAGCCGTGGAAGACCCAGAACGAGATGGCGTGACGAATTGGACGGGTATATGAAGACTTGGTCTGTAGCGGCGTTACATTGCTAGGACTGGGAAAAGAGAGAGAAGGTCTTTGCCCTGCAGTGATGGCTAAAAATGAAATGAAATGAAATGGTTTTTTAACCCCCGAACAAAAAGAGGACAGTTATAACTTTGAAGCCTTTGTTTGCGGCGTTGTAGCTTCCAAACGTGATTTATCCCAAAGTTTTTTCGGTTCGGTTTTGTTTTTTATTTGAAGGCTAATTTAGAAATCAGAATCATTTATTGTATGAACTGGTAGATTAAGATGTTACATATGTATGCATACATTTGATTCGGAGTTCTTACCCAAGTCGGGCGTGCAATGCCATAAAATTACAGTCATTAAAATTCAATTAAGATATATAAAGGGTATAACAAGAACTTTTCTTTGTAAATCAAAATAAAACAATAAATTTAAATGACAATGGTTAAAATTTTTATTGTATTAAAAAAGTAAGGTTTGGCAATTATTAATGAAAAATGATATCTTGTAAAAGTCCACCACGACCACACTTACAGATGTCGATTCTTTCATCAAAGTTTTTAATCACTTTTTGACGAAATGGTGGGTCTATTTCGTTAATAACTTCAAGAATTTTGAGTTTCAAGACTGCAATCGATTCGATTGGCTCCGTATAGACTCTGTCTTTAACATAACCTCATAAAAAATAATCCAGCGGTGTTAAATCACACGATTGAGCTGGCCGCTGAATTTCGTGAAATTATGCGATCGGGAAATTTGGTTTGCAATAATTTCATTGTTTCGGTGGCTGTGTGACTTGTAGCACCGTCTTGTTGAAACCACAAGTTAGTGATATCCATATCATCAATAATAGGCCAAAATTGAGTTGTTAACATCTGTCGATACCGTAATCCATTGACCGTAACCGCATTTCCAGCCAAATTTTCGAAAAAAAAAACAGCTCAATGCGAACGGCACAAAAACCCTATGCCATAAATTTAAATGTCTATAAAATTAAATAAAATTAAACATGATGCATGTTTTGTCAAATATTTCACTTTATAAAATTCACTTAGATTATAGAAAACATTGTCAATTAGCCATTTCTTTAAATGAGCCTTGAATTGATTACCATTTAAATGTGATTCTGTTATAAATTCTGATTGCCGTTACATAAGTGCTGTGGTAAAAGATCGTGCTGTTTATTACAGGGAGGACATTTTTTTTAACATTTAATCGGAATGGTTCTAATTAATAATATAATAAGCTACTCGATGAACATATGTTGAATTGTTTAGAGATCACCAGCTCATTTTCCTGTTGGTGTAGTGTTTTCAGCCATAAAAGTAATGTTTATTTGTTCATGTATGTCCGTTGATGGAAAACCAGTGTATGCTCTGATGCCGGATGTTGTCTCTCGCCTTCGTACTTATTTATGTATATTTACTTCCAAAATGGTCTTAAAGAAGTTGTCGAGTCGTATCAAATGTCCAATCATTTTACGACTGCATGTAGGAAAAGTGTGAATTTGTTAACTCATTATATTTAATCATTATTTGATCTTATTTTAATTTTATGCTTTTTATCTTGTAATTAAGATTTAAATATTTAATTATGATTTAGCTTTTAACTTTTAATTTAATTTGAATTTTACTTTTTCGATGTCAAAGTGATAATTTTATGATTTAAGAATATGGATCATAGACATCTGAAATAAATGATTTATTATTATTATTATTACAATTACTTGTTGTTTTAGACTTAAGCTTGCTTGGCTTTATTTCAGAATTTATTTTTTTATAAACGTAATTAGTGTTCTATTTAGTAGTAGATATTAAAAAAATCTTTGGTATATGTAAAGTATGTACAGCGGTTTTCTTGTAAAATTTCGAGGTAAGTTTGTGTTTTGTTTCTATTGCGAAAATTTTTAGAAATCGTGTTTTCACACTGCATATTCGGTGTATGTCTTCAATTTTTTTCTATATTTTTTCCAAAGAGATTAATTCAATATTTACGCGGAACACCCTGTTATGCAGAATCAACTAAAGCCATTTGAGGTTGTATAGACTGTTGAATATTAGATTTAAGTGTGTGTAGTGACTCAATTTAATGAGTAAACGTTTTTTTCTTTTCTTCTTTCTTTTTCTACTTTACTTCCACTAAACCGATCGACTTGAAATTTGGTATATCAATAAATCCGATGACACTAGAAACAATATGGTAACTTTAACCTGATCCTGCAACCAGGCGCACACGAAAACGAAATTTGTGACGGAGAAATTGTGAAATTGGGAAGATTTCTTTTTTCCTTTTATCTTGCCTAAGTCAATGAAGCAGGATAACGAATCTCATGTCCGCCAGTAAATGGTTGCAGTTTGTTAGTTCTGTGTATATGCTTTTAGAGTGCTTTAATAAAGTATTTATTTGGTGGTCTTTGGGTAGTAAATATAATTAAATTGCGTAATATTTAATTCGACTCACATTATTAGCTTTACTTCGGTTCCGGTACTCCAAAGTCAGTCTAATATGCATGCAACACAAGATTCGGGACAAGCAATCTAATCCGGATGTGAAACGCATAAATAAGTACCGTTTGGTATCTTTACGTTTCATGACTATTGAAGGATATCGATAAATTTTACTATTGAGCAGTCTAGTTCCGTATGGAAATACGGAAGCTAAGTTTTACGATTCTGATTTATCTGACTGCAGAACGCGCGCTATATGTATACACAAATGCGCTACATATACGCAATTCAATATGATTTGAGGTATTGGATGTATGTATGTAAAAGATATTCGTATATATCGTGCAAACAATAATTGTTATACAAATTTATTTGCAAAATATTAACAACCTCCCAGGACTTTATTTATTAAATATAAAAATATGCACTTATTTCAGACAATGCGATCCATAAAAAGTTACTAGTACAAAACTTAAATAAATATGTTAGTAGCCCATTGTCTTATCTGTTTGCAACAACTGTCAGAAGTCTGTGGCTGCTGGCGCGCACTCTACGCAGCCGCAAACATCCCGGACGCACTCTACAGTGTCGCGAGAGCCGCAACAGAGCCCGGAACGCATCATTGTACCGCACACGCATTGCAATGGTGACGGACGCAGCGGTAATGACACTCAGATCTTTGCGATTTAAAGCCCCGAGTGGCTAAACTGTTATGGGTAAGTGTGTAGCTTACCATCGCCTGATGGTAAGCTACACACTTACCCATAACAGTGGCTACGATTTTTTTACGGCACGACTTGTTCGTCCCGTAAAAAAATCGTAAATAATAAAAAAAAATGTTAGTAATTTTTATTTTTTTGTGGTACCAAGTGGCAGGACGAACAGTCGTGAGCCGTGTCGTTAACGACACGCCTATCCATAACCATTGCAGTGCCACTCAGAGCTTTAAACAGCAAAGATCTTAGGGATACTGCCACTGCGCCCGTCACCTGAGACATAATATGACAAGTCCCCTGTGCCTGTAATTTCAAAAGCATCCTTACCCTTCTAAACTGGAACGCAGTAATGCTTACATTACTGCTTGGTACTTCACTGGACGAACTCTTTCACAAGAAGCTCTACTCCTGTCCTGTGCGGTTGTTAGTATTTTACAATTAACCCTGTATAAGTAAGACATTTAAGGTAAGGTAAGATTCAATATGTCTGTACTGTTCAATAGGTAGCTCACGTCCATACAATAGCCATAGACATGGTATAATAGCCATCCATCGCCAAATGGGATAGTCCACTGGCCTATTCTTCCTTTAACCATTGTTAAAACTTAAAGGGCACACCCTTTCAAATGGCCACCCAAAATGATTACCATTCACCGCCTCGCCAATAACACAAAATGTGTTATGAATTATAAATTACGTACAAATATCCTGTTATGCTTTGTCAAAACAAACAAGCATCGACACCAAAATAAAAAAAAACACGCTGTCATTTTCGTACTTTGTAACTTTGGAAAGAAAATTCTATTACAGCTCTGATTGAATAATAAGAAAAGAAAATACTTTTTGTAAAATATTATGTGTATTTTGCGCGGAAAGAAAGAAAACCTTTTTGGATGAATCATCGTGATGTATCGAGATTCAACTGTTAATTTTTATTGCCGTTTCAAATAATCGTGTAAAAACTTTTAACAAAAAGTAAATAACATTTACTTTCAATTAAAAATATAACAAATTAAAAGTAAATATACCGATGTAACTTACAAATATGTAGACCTTATTAAAACATCGTATGAAAATTTAAAACAGCAAAATGTAAAAACAATTTTCGTTTTTAATGAGTCCAAGAGATTAGTATCCCTGAGGGTAATTAATGTCAATTTTTCCAGGAAAGAATTACTTGGGTAGACGAGTAGTGAGCATTTATTTTTTTAAACATAAACAATGTTCTTTACTTGTGATGTAAATTCATTGTTTTTGCAGTAGGTTTATTTATTACACGAGGCAGTACCTACCTGTTTCGAGATTGTCGGCTAGGGAGAGTCATCTCAATCATCAGACACGGCAGACTCAACATGTTACTTTCAATACATTTGCGATATTAGATCCGTATGTGTACGCCCACGCGATATTATTAAAAAAACAAGATTGCGATTTTTTTATGATACTAAGTGGCGAAACGAAGAAGTGGTGCGCCTGGTGTGTCATTCAGAGAATTAAATCGCAAAGATCTTATGGACACTGCCACTGCGCCCGTTACTCTGAGACATAAGTTGACAAGTCCCATGTGCCTGTAATTTCATCAGCACCTTCACCCTTCTAAACCGGTACGGTTTACGGTACTTGACGGCAGAAATAGGCAATATAATAATAGGTAACAGTACTTCCCTGGACGAATTTTTTTCACAAGGAGCTATTATACTACTACTAAATACAATGCGATTGCTATACATTGAAAATTAAAGTATGATGATGATGACATAGTCAACAGTAGTGTTGTTAATAAACCGTTTTTTTCTGAGGTTAAAAAAACAATGAAAAACAAATATAAAAAGAAACCGTTTTTTTCTGGAATACGTTTTTTTTCTAAAAGTAAGAAAATAAAAATATGACAATATGACAATTGTATTTTTTTTACTACATTTCCTCTTTTGTTGTTATTATTATTCTTCATACATTGACTTACAAATAAATGGACGACGGGTCTAATACAAAAACCACGAAAAAAATGTCCCAAGTCAACCTATTCGAAATTTAAATTGTTATGTCATCGCAGTATCGCGCTGTCCGTAGAACAAATGAACCTCTAAAGCGGAGTGTCGCACTCTGTATACGATTTTAGCGCCTTACTAGTGCGTACACTTTTTAGCGCGGACCCGACGTCCATATAATTGTAAGTCAATGTCTTCATAGATAAATTGCTCAAAATAAATGGGTAACACTCTGAGGGCCGTATTCCAGAACTCTACTCAATACTCAAGTCAGGACTTGAGCATTGCAGTGAGCACTGAAAATCATACTTAAGTCCTTGCCATTAGGGTCGTATATCCAGTGCTTGAAATCATACTCAAGTCTGCTCAAATCCTGACTTGAGCATAGAGTATAGTTCTGGAATACGACCCATAGTGTTGTCAATTTGTGGCGAATTCCCCAAATTGCGGGGAATTTCAACTCGATTGGGCATTTTGTGGGATTGACGCTATGTGGGGAAAATGCGGGAATTCTAACATTTTAACTTTTTTTTAAAATCTATCGATTGCTGTTGCATCGCTACTTTGATAATTACTGTTAAAAACACTGCTTATTTATTTATCTAAGAGCGATTTTAATATTTTTTTCCACATCGCACATTTATGCCTTATATAGCAACATTTACATAGCATTATTAGCAACCCGCATAAATAAAATTATTCGGTAGGATTTGAATGAAGGAAACGAAGACACAAAATTTCGATGACATTACAAGTGTGGGTAACACCTGTAACAGTAGTAACGCTAGTAACACCACAAATGAAGATTAAATTTTTGTTATTATTATCATAGTTATTGATTTTCATAAACTTATTTGTTATATATATAAAAAATACCAGAGCGCTGTGTTTTTTTCATGCATTTTTCCCAAAAATATGAAAAAAAAAATTTGGTTTTTTTTAAGTTACAACACTAGTCAGTCGTGACCACGCGACCCTGTAAAAAGCGCGAAAAATATTTTGTAAGTCAGAGCCATAGTTAAATAATCTTAATATATTTTTTCATAGGTAAGCAAATTACACTTGAAATCGTCACACTGATTTAAACTCTAATGTTCTATCCTAAGACAGCATCTCATGAGAAAAATGAGTAAAGACACTTTAGGGGTTATTCTTAAAAAAATTTATACACAATATTTATTTCAAACATCATATAGCGACTCACCCAAAGAACAGAGACCGATGTGATTATACAACGAAAATAGTATAAATACACAATCTTGTTATCCAAAATAAGGCTAATCAAAAGGTGTTTTCAGAATTTTTATATCGTATTTCGTTTCGGAAATATAAAATCTACTAGTGGTCAATCCACAGCGAAGAACAACGAACGAAATGTACTATGTCCTGAGAATAGCAGTCTTGCACATAGGTCTTTGTTCTACGGATTAGTGGATAGATCGAGACAACCAGTAAGAGTTAAACGGGTCACTACCACGGATTTTAGTCATTCAAGTAAGCATAAGCTGTATAATAATAACCTTTAGTCGTTGATCTAGGTCAATGCCTTTGCTGTAAAGTTTTTTTCACTATCGTTTTTAATCTCTTGAATGGCAGATTTTGATTACCAACCAGAATCTTATTATAGAAGCGTATATATTACCCCTTAGAGGAATTTGTGACTTTGTAAAGACGAATGTCAAGAACAGCTACTTTATTTTTATTCCTGGTGTCAATGTTATGTCTGTCACTATTTTTCTTGTTTTCTTCTTGGTAAACGGCAAATTTTGAATTTTGAATAACAAGTTTTGTCTGTTGAAATACAAGCAAGTAAACAGAAAATGTGTTAGTATGCCTACTGTTTAGACAGACACAGTAAAATTATATTTATTTTGTTACATGTCATCTTGTACAACATGTGTTTTCACAAAATAAATGGGTTATGAATGACTTCTTTAGTATCCAGTATCTTAGACGGCCACAATTTTCCATCATATGGATCTTTGGGGAATTTATCGTTCCCCATTAACGAATAATGAAACGGCCTCGTGAACTTCATAACGCACACACACACTCAACATAGCCCCTTACTAGGGAAACCCTGTGTCGCGGGTACCATCGACACAAACATAGACATTCACAAACTATATCGAAATTCACGAGAGAAATAAATGTAAGCCATACAAATATTTTTCCCGACCCAGGAATCGAACCTGGGATATCTGGGCGGCAGTCCGGCATGGTAACCGTTCGTCCACGGAGGCAGTTCATAAATTATAATGTTTCATAATTTTACAAAACAATTCAAACAATTTTGGTTGTTGCTGGTTGGAATACGCAGAGAAAAAACGAATTAAGCAACTCCGATTTTAAAGAAGTGATAGATTACAGGAAAGTTATATTATAAGAGAGATAGATATATAAGAACGTAGGTTTATTAACACATTGAAAACTATGCAGCGTTTAATTATTATTAATATCTTATTTAATTTCTCTTATAAATTATCTGGTATTGTTTTTGTCCATAGTCTCTGCTTACCCTGGAGGGAGACCGGCGGGATGATATGTATGTGTGTTGTCTTTGATGAACATGGACTACACATTCTTATTAAAAGGATTTTTTCATGACACCAAGTGACGGGATGAACAACTCGTGCGCTTGTAGCAAACGACTCCGTGTCGGTAAGTATAGACCTCCTAAGGGAGGATGTTCAATAAACTTTGAAGTTGAAGATGGTGTCTGCAATTTACATAGACCCAGAGATGCATTACATACTTCTATAAAAACAAGATATTAAATGAAGAAAATGAAAAAAGGGGTAGGGAAAAGAAAAATCTTTTAAATGCAATAGAGAACAGAATAGGGTTGTTTGTACATATGTTACGTGATGACGAACTTGTGAGAATTATAATTGAGAAGAAGAAAGTAGGGAAAAGAAAGAGTGGAAGATCAAGAAGCGTACAGTGAACAACCGAAGAAGAACGTCAAAGTGAGCAGTTACAGAGAGGTAAAGGAGCTGGCTATAGAACCATGAGGAATGGAGGAGGCTACACTAACAAAAGCCTGGCTCTGAAATAAGATGATGACAAAAACTAGAGGAGACTATGCACATAAAACAAAGAGATGTGTTGAAATAGGACGTTCTGAGAATTATGTAAATTATTGAGTGCCTAGACACTGTGTTGCGCTTTTCTTGATTCGACATTATAATACCAAATTGGTTCTTGTCCCACTTCTAAGCGGTAGAGACTACTTCGTACATACGATTGTTTTTCTAGTTTTATATTTTTGAGAATATTCATGTTCACGACCTCTGTGACTAAAAAAGATTTTTCATGCAGGAAGCAATAAATTATATCAGGATTAACAGAATGTGCAGTCTTGTTGTTTATCTTGCTGGGAGACAGGGTTATGCGATATCAACATTATTTTCACGACCTTATGGGAAATGATAGCCGATGCCTTCAGGCTTTTGCGACGATGATCGAGAGATATAAAGTCTTAAGTCTTGTGGGCTTATGATTACGCTGGTTCTAGTGTTGTAAAAAACTTGAGTCCAGGAGTCTACATTTATATACTCGACTCAATTTTGCACGGCTCGGTGGCCTAAAATACTGACGAGTCCGAGTTGAGTAGAGCGCGAGTCATCGGAGCACGGATTGAACTCTAGAAATATTTTTTTTTAAAGAATTTTGTTCAAAACTCGAGTTAGAAAACTCAACTCGATGAGACTTCTACACTACAAAGTCTCGAGCACGAAAAGCAGGATTGAATTTAACTAAACAACTACTATTGCCCACCAATAAAAAACAAAAACCCAATAGTCTCTGTCTTTATAAGTCTTGTGAATTGGAGTCGAGTCTTAAAATTAAGACTTGAGTTTTTTACAACACTAACCAGCCTGACTCCCGATACGGATTTTTAATTAGAAATAATAAACTGACGAAGCCAAATTGTTTGACTTGTTATTCCGTGGATTTGATCTACCGCCTCTTAATCAAGAGGGTCGTGGGTTCAAATCCATGCTTGCATCTCTGACATTTAAAATTTATTTTGAAATTTACATTGTTTTTCAGTGAAAGAAAAGATCGTGATTCAACATGCACACATTTGCAAAGTAATTTAATGTGTTTAATGTGCCCTCTAATTGTGAGAGCATTTTTTTTAAGCCCCGCACTAAAGTAACCCCTTGTCGCGGGTGCCATGGACACATATAGACAACCCCAAATTACACCCAAACTCACGAGAGAAATAAATGTCGGCCGAACCCAAGACCACTGCGTGGCAGACCAACATCGTAAGCGTTCAACCACGGAAACAATTAATTTATTTTAAGACTATATAGGCGAACTATTGTTATTTTATGTTATTAGTTTCGAAAAAGCAAGAATTTGATAATAGAAATCTGATATTACTTAGGTATACTGAGATTACAAGAAACTACAAAGCAAGGTTACTGTCTAAAGATAAAATTATACAACGAACCGCCAGTGGATAAGAACCTGTGGAAGAAGAAATGTATTAATAAATTTGAGAACTTTTTTATAAAAAAACCATTTTATAAACTTGACGAATATTTTGACATTATGGATTATAAAAAATGCTCATATATTTATTCAATTTATTTAATAAAAAATATTATTATATGATTTTTACTAATATACTATATAACTTTTACTAATATAATATACTATATTACGCAGATGACTTGCAAACATATTGACATTTTGATGTAGCCAATACCCTATCTACCATTAAAACTATTACTAAGGATCTTCGTGTGGTGAAGTCTTGGGCTGATTGTAAGCCCGACGAAATCACAAGCAATAATTGTAGGTAGCAACAGACTTTACTGAAGGTTGGACATTGATAATCTCCCCAAGGTTTCATATGATGGAGTGAGTCTTGCATATGCGGAAAATACAAAGAACCTGGGTTTGATAATTGACTATACACTGTCCTGGAGACAACAGGTAAATGAGGTTAGTCGACGCATGCACTTTTCCTATCATTCTCTAAAGCTGCTTCAATTCTTCTTACCGTTCAACACTAAGGTTATGCTTGCTTACTCGACTATGCTGATGTTTGTTGTTTGGATGCTACTGAGGAGCTGCTTAACAAACTGGAGCGCTTACAAAATCTGGCAATTCGTTTCATTTTCGGTTTACGTAAATATGACTATGTCTCAGAGTTTCGGACTAAGTTGAAATGGCTCCCAATCCGTTCTTTGTCTTCTTTATAAAATTCTTCATTACCCCCAGCGTCCTCATTATTTGTGTACCTGTTTTTCTCCCTTTGCCCCTAGTTCCCGCCCAAAACATACTTGTGAAACTAGAACACTATTATATCCCCAATCCAACTCCAAGTTCTTCCACAATTCTTTTGCGGTCAGTGCAACTTGTATGTGGAATAAACTGCCTGCTGATATTCGTGACAGTCCATCGGTCGCATATTTCAAACACAAATTAAAAGAGCACTTCCTGTCGGACGCATTAGTTAGTTAATCAGTAACATATGTATAAAGTAGTAATTTGTAATTATAATATATATTGTGCTTATGTGTGTTTATAAAGTTCATGTATATTACCATGATTTATACATTTTTTAGTCACATTTAAATTTTAATTTTATTGCACAATAATTAGTCCCGCGGACTTCACTTTTACACCACGGCTAGTGACTGGAAGATCTCTTCTAGAGATAAACTCACCTTTGTATATGTCCTTTGTAACGTGTGTTTTATGTGTCTTTTCTTTGTGCAATAAAGAATTATATATAGAAGTATATACATGGAACTATACAACTTATGTCTCAAGGTGACGGGCGCAATGGCAGTGCCCCTAAGATCTTTGCGATTTATCGCTCTGAGTGGCACTGCAACTGTTATGGACAGGCGTGTCGCTTACCACCAGGTGCACGAATTAATATTTCCTTTTAAATGACTATGTTTCAGTTAGTTCATAGAGAACTGAGAACTTAACCAACCACTACATTAGTAGCTATAGATGACTTAATCTATATTAGTAGCTATTACATAGTTTGTAATATTTTCGTGACACATCCATACCGATAGCCGACCGTCTTCACCTACTTGGAACTTTCTCTCTCTCTCTCTCTCTGAACTTCGGCAGATACAATAAATCCGTGGCCAAAAATGCAGCTAGGAAGCTTTGCATCCTTTCCTAGGTGAGGCGTTACTTCACATCGGGACAATTGCTTCAGCTGTAACAAGCACAAGTCCGGTCGTGTATGGAGTACTGTTGCTACTTATGGGGTGGCTCTGCTAAATACTAACTGGCCACGTTGGATTCAATAGACAAGCGTGCTAAGAGGCTTTTAGGTGACTCGGAATTAGTAGAGGCAAAGCTGCAGAGCCTTGAACACCGCCGTAAAATTGCCTGCTTGTCGGTATTTTACAGAATATATCACGGAGAGTGTGCGATGGAATTACACGATTTAAATCGCCTTCCCCTTTCCATCATTGGGGGACTAGACGTATTCTTGGATTCCACTCTTAAGTTGTGGATGTTTTAAAGATTCGCACGAAGCGTGACGCTTCCACATTCAAATGGCGAACGGCTATAGAGTGGAATTTCCTGCCTGCACACTTGTTCCCTGAAAGGTTATAACTTGGATCTTTTCAAGGCGAGAGTGAATAGGCATTATTTAGGTATGCATGCTAAGCCCTCGACCTCATCGTCACTTTCCATCAGGTGAGATGGAAATCAAATGTGCACTTATTTTTTATATAAAAAAAATATAAAATCTTATTCAAAATCCGATTATAGTCTACCTTCAAATTTGGAACAGTGCAGGTACAGATTTGCGCAGATTGTAGTTACTCAAGTACTTCACTTCACCGGTAATGATATAGATGTGAATAATACAAAGAAAAATAATGAAATCCATTTAAACGCCGTCGTAAATAAACGTAAGTTGATAAGTAGAAATGTCAGAATTAATGGCTTGTTCGGAATTATTACGTCATTACCTGGTTACGCCCGCAATCAATTAGCCGGAGTGTTTTCGCCACAGGAATATGGACCGTGTTGACATTAATGTGATTCCGTTATGGTCACCGGAGGGTTTTATTGGAAGCGATTGATGTTACTTTACAGTGGTCATTGTTACCAAATTTAGGAACCTATTAATAGGTAGTACGCGGTTGTGTTCTGTATTTGCGGCTCTTGTAAATGCTAAGGAAACTTGACCATATCGATATTCGCAGTAAGTTAAGTGTTATTGATAATTGGCTATAAGCCTTTAAAAGAATCAAGAAACTCGAAAGTAATATAAAAATTATGATCATAAGAACCCTCCATCACTAGCAAGTACAGAGTAAAAAATCAAAACTAACACACTAACACACGGTAAAAACAGATTACTTAGAAAAAGACAAAATTCTTTTTATGAAGACAAATTTATTAAATCCAACAAAACGATCGTCTCCCTATAGACGCTAGACAATAATTACTTGATAATAGTAAAAAAAACGTCTCAAAAGTGTATTTTAGTTAAGACAGAAATATTTAATCCAAGAGCAAATTCATTTACTTCGAGTCACAAAGCCACTCTAGACTCAATAAAATATTTATTTGTTATTAGAAATGTCCGATTTTGATTTAAAAAAAAAAGAATGAAAAATTGAGAGGTACTTTATTATTTGACTGAAGATTTATGTTTTCTAATATCAAAAAGGGTAAATGTACAGGGTTATGGACCCAACAGTATGTCTCACTGGCGTGAAAGAATACAGTTCAGTGCCAAACCTTAAAGTAGCAGAAATAAGACGAAATCTTCTCAAATACTTCAGGACCATTCAGTGCCGTATAAATGCTACAGCGGCAGAAAGCACTAACAATTCCAAATATATGAGATGACTTTATACTATTGAAGTTAACAAAACGATAGCGCGTTTCAGAGTAGGTACAACTAATGCCAGCTAGCAGTGGTGTGTTGGAACTAATTGCATGTTAAAGTTATGCTTGTTACAAGTATAGTTTAATTTCATGCTGTAACCAAATTCCTTAAATTATGGCTATAAATAACACCCTAACAAAATAGAGATACTACGTATTGTTTCTTTGGATAAATGACTGTTTATGATTTTTATGATTACAAGCACAAGTAAAAGTAATCCTTACCGCGTGCGCTTTCGGCGACATGTCATGACAACATTGACTATGAAAACGCAACGAAATGTTGCTTTAAGAATATACTCTAGAATTTAGAATATTAATCTGAATAGAAAACTACTTCTTTATTTGTTTAAGAATATATTTTATTTCTTTGTTTATGATATTTTGAATTAATTTAAGATTATTTAAATTTGATGTAAGAAATAAAAATTTCTTGATGTAAGTAATGTCCAATTGATTAGAAATGAAATAAAATCTTGAAGTGATCGTATTTGTCTCAAAGTTAGAATAAAGTTAAGAGTAAAATTGTATTAGAAAAAGATAAGCAGTATTTTTGTAATGACAATATTTTATTACTTTTAATAAATATTTTTTCAGAATTAGCAAATATTTTGAGAAATTGCTCTTTCTTATTAGTAGAAATCGTTTTTTCTGTGTAGTGTTGCCATTTAATGTATTTAGATATGTATCTAAACACAACTCCAATAATGGAGTTGTGCACAATAAAACTGTCCAAGTGTACTTAAATAAAAAACAGGCTTGGAAAAACCAGATTACGAATTATTGTAAGTAACAAATTGCTTTAGAAAACATTATTACGATTCGAGACGAATTTATTGACGTAACAACTTTATTATTTATATTTAGATCCGCCATTGTTAGGCAAAACATATCTAAATAGGTAGAAATATTCTAATAAATTTAGACAGAAACATTCTGATCCTTGTTCTAACTAATGCATTTACACGTATTTTTAGCATTAAGATTTTTATTGCTCAACAGTTTATTGGTTCCTTTTAAGATTATTTGCTTTACTTAACGCGAAGTATTTCAATGCGAGCGAGATTTAAATTTTAGGAGGTGAGCTGTGGGGGTTGCACCTCGCGTCCCGCAATCTGCGCGCTGTAAATTAATATGAATATAATCTCAGTACAGACTACTAAAAAACGACCTCAAAAGTACGTGGAATTACATCTATTTGCCAAGCTTTATTGAAATATCCCCTAGTGCGCCACTATACAGGACTTGACAAAGGAGATAATAAAAATCGGTTCTCACTACTCAAAGTATATTGAGAGAGAAAAACGCCTTGAATTGGAGAATAGCAAATCCAACCATTAAAATAATTGCTCGTTAAGTAAAATTTAGGCGCTATTTATAAAAATGAATGTTCATGCGTGATCAGCGCAGAGGTGGATGATTTTCTTCAAAATTAAATGGGACCACTATGGAGGTACCCTCTTTCCAACAAAAAAAAAAAGAATCATGAAAATCGGTTCACAAATACCGGAGTTATCGCGTAACATACATACAAAAAAAACATAAAGTCGAATTGAGAACCTCTTTCTTTTTTTGAAGTCGGTCAAAAATAAGAGCAGGTGGAGAAAGTTTGACACAGATCCGACGTTGACAAGTACACGATGACGACTGACGGGGTAGCGAGCGGCGCGGCGTGCCGTTAAACCGCTGGGTAATTTGCAAATTTTTGAATAAATGTGAATTTAATAACGAATAGGGCTTTTTTTAAATAAAATGCTGATGGAAAGTGACGATGAGGTCGACGATGGAGCATGCACATTAAAATAATGCCTATTCACTCTCGCCTTGCAAAGGCCCAAGTTGTAAGTGGTGGCTGGTGAGCTGTAATACAAGTTTAGTTGCTTTACAGTCTCCAGTCTCTATTATAATATTAGTGATTTTCCTTGTGATGAAAAAATAAATAATTGTTCTATATGTACATACCATTATTTTTAACCCACTTAAAAAAAGGAGGAGTTTCTCAATTCGACTGTATTTTTTATGTATGTTATGCGATAGCTCCGGTGATTTTGTGAATCGATGTTGATGATCCTTTCTTTGTTGGAAAGAGGGTACCTCAGTATTTGACTCATTTGAATTTTGGAAGGAAATATTCCACCTCTAAGGGTGGCAAACTAGAGTATGAATCCGGTTTCACGAAACCGGATCCGGACCGGATCTATTTGCAAAGTTTTATTGAAATCGGTTACCGAAAAGTGCGCGAAACTGGATCCATTTCCCTAGTTTGCTACCCTTAGAGGAGGAATATTTTCTTCAAATTTAAATGGGACTGCTACTGTGGTACTTTCTTTCAAACAAAAAAAGAATCATCAAAAGCGGTTTACAAATAACGGAGTTATAGCGTAATATACATACAAAAAAAACACAGACGAATTGAGAACCTCCTCCTTTTTGTGAAGTCGGTTAAAAAGTGCACGATGTTTTTTTCACATTTGGTCTATTCCCAGGGAGGCAAGCAATTTTTTGAGTTTTTGAATGCACTTTTCCTTACTTTCAAGTGTTTTTCTCGAGTCAAGGAAATTAATTACTTAGTGATGTTGTTGTCAACGCGGCAACGTCACTAAGTAATTTATTTATTAATTAATGACTATAAAATTGCTTGACAACGTATAAAGTTTGAAATGTAGGCATCAGCTACCTATGTTTGCCTACCATTTGTTTTGAAAACAGTTAGTATATTTGTTACAAATATTAAAATAACAAAGGCGTGGGAATTCTCCAAGCAAGGGTTTAGTAAACTGCCAATTAGCATAGGTCCGGTGGTCTGAAATTCACGGCTATTTTTCTAAGCAACAACTGCTTCTATTGGCTTAAAATTTGGTATAAATATAGAAATTGGTTGGTCGTTTATATCATGAAAATTTTTAAGTTCGTTACTCTGATTAAATGGTTAAAATTTCAGGGCACGGTTTGACATCCTACATATTTGCTGAGTTGATTAACAAACGAGATTCACATATAAGAAAAGAGGAAACACGGTATATATAGGCAGTAATGCATGAGCTAAGAAATACGAAAATATAATGTAGGTAGGAGAAGTGAACGCATATTTGAAAACGGTAGTAGAACCGGTTCGGTTCTTAAAATTTTGGTTTCCGCTGTTGGGCTCAACTTACTCCCTGGGCATACCTGTACCCCCGGTACCGGTACTCCCGGTATTCCCAGAATTTTCATTTAATTTAATTTATTTATTGCAAATAGTGTTAGTACAGACATTACGCAGGTAATTACTAAGTACAAACATACCCCGTTGGGGTGTAGCAAATTAATAGTACTCTCGAATAATTAACAAAACAGAACATAAACTAAAGGTTTTTAAAATAGACACGTTACGTTATGAAAGAGTTGAAGCGTTCATCACTTCTTTCAGGTCATCTTATAGGAAAATCCATGATGTTTCTCACACTGTAGTACTTCTTGACAAGCTTAAAATGTAACCGGTAGGTATGCTTTTTCCGGGTTATTCGCACGTATTCAATAATTTACGTTATAATAATGAAGTAAAACTTAATTATCTAATCAAACTATAAGTTATATTTAAAATATTTGAGAAATAATTTCTATTAAATTTAACATAAAGTAATATCCTAAAATCACATTGTAGTTAAGTAATAAGTTTAAGTAGTATTAACATTTTTACTATAAGTCTTCAAAACGAATACAAATCACATCATAACATTACCAATGTAAAAACAACAACTAAAAGAAAGTATTTTTCAGAATTTAATGATAAATATTACTCACTGTTCAATAGGTAGGTATTTAAGCGCGGTATCGAGACTGATTGTACCTCGCCCATACCGGTTTTTCCCGATACTTCTGGAACCGGGAATTCCCGGAAGCAAGCCCTAACAGCACATGCTGCGAAGCATGACATTTTTAATTTAACAGTAGATGTTATTACAATTAAATTGATACAGAACTTGTGAATAAATTATATATCCGACAAAACCATAACATAAACCGTTTTTCTGGGTTATTTCATTTAAGCGTAACACAGCAAGAGTGCTGTTCTTACCTGCAATAAAATAAATCAGTGAACAACAAAACTGTTCATAAATCATCAACAAGGAAACAGTCATTTTCTAAACAAACAAATCATAAATTTGCTATTTAATAAAGTTACTATCGTAGTGTCAGCTTTTCATTAACTTTCATTTTGCTTAATTAACACGAATGAAGACGCGGCTGTCATCTGTCATCCTTTCTCGGTTGCCTTGTGCTTTGCAAATTGTTCTTATGTTGCCATAACTTGGTATTTTTGTATATAATTTACTTTGAATCGCGAAAATGAAGTCGACTATTTATTATTAGGCTAGATTTAGTAGCAATAGAGCTGTAGATTAACCTTACCTATTTCTGCCGGCATGATGCATTAAGTATTTCTGAGTTCCGATTTGGAAGGGTAAGGGTGCTGGTGAAATTACGGGCACATGGGACTTGTCAACGCCTCAGGGTAAAGGGCGCAGTGGCAGTGCCCCTAAGATCTTGCGATTTAAAGCTCTGAGTGGCACTGCAACTGTTGTGGATAGGCAAGTCGCTTACCACCAGGCGCATGACTTGTTTGCCCCGTCACTTGGTATTGTAAAAAAAAGCCCAGCGCTACAAAAACCCTGTGTCGCACGTGTCATGGACACTCACATCAATAACTACAAAATACACCCAAACTCACTAGAGAAACAAATGTAGACCATGCAAATATTTCTCCCGGCCCGGGAATCGAACCCGAGACCTCTGCGTGGCAGACCAGCACAGTAACCGTTTGGCCACGAAAGCAGTTGTTTAATACCAATTGCTTCTTCAGTCGACCGTGACCGTGGGACCTGTAAAGTGCCCGAAACGTCGGTTTGTTTGAAAAAACAAATATACGCGATTTAAATGCGAAAAATAGTTTCATTTTCTATGTGTATATAATCGCGAATACCTAAGAATTCGATAATTGCTTCTTTATTCAAAGGGCGCCGGTTTTAATAGCAGTAATGTGAGCATTACTGCGTTCCGGTTTAAAAAGGCAAGGGTGCTGGTAAAATTACAGGCACATGGGTCTTGTCAACTTATGTCCCAGGGTGACGGGCGCAGTGACAGTGCTCATAAGATCTTTGCGATTTGAAGTTTTGAGTGGCACTGCAACTGTTGTGGAAAGGCGTGTCGCTTTTTTTATGTATCAAATATAAGTTTGCATTAGACCCCTATCTCAGCTGATGGAAAATGACGATGCGGTCGACGATCGAACAAGCACACCTAAATAATACCTATTGGCTCTCGCCTTGGAAAGGCCTAAGTTATAACGTTCAGGGAACAAGTCTGCAGGCAGGGAATTTCACTCCATAGCCGTTCGGCATATATGTAAATGTGGAAGCGTAACGGTTCGTGCGAATCTTCGGAATATCCACAACATAGGGTTTGGAACCCAAGCCTACGCCTAGTCCCCCGGTGATAGAAAGGGGAAGGCGAAATTATATCGTGTAATTCCATCGCACTCTCCGTGATATATCCTGTAAAATACCGATAAGCAGGCAACTTTACGGCGGCATACGGCTACACTACATTCGGCAGTGATATCGCACAGCTATTACAATAGTGTTGTAACTCAAAATATGTGAAATTCGAGACTATAGTAATGCTGAAAGTACAATTTGATTCTCTACACGTCAAAAAAAGCGTCATTAGAATATTGTAAGAAACAACTGCAAGATATCTACTTAACTCAAAATGAGACAAAACGTTTCATAAGTCTTTACGCGAGCTTTGGCGAGTAGAAAATTGTTTGGATGTCTGTAATAAACTTTAACCGTGTAGATTTAAATATAAATTTCAATTTTAATAATCTTTCACGGAAAATGGGTAATTCGTTTTTCATCGATTCTGAAAAATACACATTTTAAGTTAGTACTCTATTGTATTAACAGTGCGATACATAAACTTCATTTTTGTACCTAACGTGGCTGCAGTCGAGCACGCCATAACAATTACCCACGAACTAGCTATTACGTTAGTTTTACACTAGCACGTATACTCAAGTACTTACTGTTTTGCCAAACGTCACGTTTCATATGCCAAACATCCACTTAAATAAAAAGCAAACCTTTGAAATTATAACACATGGAGATTGAATTTGAGTGTACTACCGGCCTGCCGTCATAATATCTTTTGCACAAATGTTATATTATTTTATTATGATTTTTAGAACAGCTTGTAAATCACGAGCTTGCACTCGCACACCATAGAAGACGCTCGTTTGTCGCAACGCAGACGCGTCCGTAACGGTGCATGGATCTATACTTAGCGAAAAATGGGCAGTTGGCATGTCATTGGACGTAGTTAAGCAAGAAGGATCCAATCCATAAAATTATCAAAAAATGAGTTGTATGTACCAAACGATTCCTAAAGTCTAACCTATTAGATCAGCAAAAAGAATCCAACATAGGAACATAAATAAATATTTACTGGAGTTACATGACATTATAAGTTTTGAAATTAAAACAAGAATGAGAAACCCTTGTAAATTTTAAACTGCCATATCTGGAAAGTGACTGGATGTGCATTGGATCCTTTTTGTTTAACTACATCCAATTAGATAATTATTATTTGAAATTAGCGAGAATGGTGCGTAGTTGGCGACTGTGTAAGGCAATCGGTAAAATCACGACGCAACCTAACTTTCAATTTTGCGAGCTAAAAAAGGCAAATCACATTTGAACGAAATATGAAATTTAGTAGGGACCGATAAATATAATTAATTAACGTCACTTTTGGGCCGTGCAAACAATTAAGAAGTAACGATCTTACGTAAATGTCAGTCGACGGAAAAAGGTATCCTGTACGTTCGGTTTTGACTCATATGTACTGTGGGAGTACGTATTTGATACAAATTTCATATTTCTGGTATAATAAAACAATGTGATCATACGTCAGAATGTGCTGTTTGTTCTAACAGTAAACAAAAACCCGAGAGCGACTATTTAGCTGGAAAGAAAAAAAGTTATATAAAAAAACTGCACAGCATAAAAAATAACTGAAAAGAGATTTAACACGCTCCTTTGTCTATAGAGCTTTGTTTAAGCGATGTAGAATGCACTATGCAAGCGATGTGTTTTGTTCAGCACCTACTTTTTTCTTTTTTTTTTTACGGGTGGAAAATTGAATTATTATTTATGGTCATTGACATACTTAGGACACATAGGACACATTGACTTAACTACAGTTAACTTCTTTATAAAAAGAAACCGCCCTGAAAAGTTCGTGGAATTACCTATATTTGCCAAGTTTTATTGAAATCGGTTACCGGTATGTGCACGCAACCGGATTCATTCCCAAGTTTGTGACCCTTACAGGTGGAATATTTTCTTCAAATTTAAATGAGACTAATCCTCTATATTAGCCCAACAGAAAAGAATCCTAAAAGTCGTTTCACAAATTATCGAGTACATACATACAAAAAAATACAGTCGATTTGAGAGCCTCCTTCTTTTTTTAAAGTAGGTTAAATACATAGTATATAAATAAATAATATTAATTTGGCTTGGATTTTATTAGGAGTGCAGGCGGAGATAAACCAATAGCGTAAGTTTCATAATTTCGAACGAAAAAACGAACCTAGTGACACCTCATATATCAAAATCCATTAAACCGTTTAGGCTGTATAGCGTGACATACAAATGGACGTACATTCCAAAAATATAACCCGCATTATATATAACCCTCCCTCTGACGTAGTCGGGTAATAATGCGAACTACATTAAACAAATTTTTAGAAATCTCCTATTTGAGCAGAAAGGAGTTATCCACTAGTTTCATATCTTTAAAATTCTCACAAAAAATAGTCTTTTGCAGATGTGGCCTTATTTCATCGAGGATGCGACTTTTCAGGTGCATAGAATAATGTTTAAACTTTTTGGTCGATAATTACAAACAGGTTTAGCCCGTGTTGGAAACTGTGTAATGGAAAGGAAAACTGACAAACTACAACCCGTAGATATTAGTTTCAAGATCCTGCTCCCTGATTGGCTTTGAGTTTGCTAAGTGGCTTAGTTGATATCCAAAATAACATTGAACACTGTTTATGTACAGCGCGCATGGTTTGACATAAATAAATGCATATAAATGACAACTAACATTCGTTACACATAAATTGGGGTGGGAATAAAGTGACTATATTTACTTAAACGTAATGTGTTTGTACACGTAGTATTTGATGAGTTTCAGTAAAACTAGACTTGTTTTGTTTGTGTCAACTTCTATGAAACCTGTGCTTCTGAAAATAAATGAGATTCTTTTTTGTATTGTGTTTTCACATGTCAGCAATCACTTTACTGTTGTATATTAGACAGACATTTTGTAATTGTAAGTAAAATGTAATTATTGTCTATTTATTTTTTCCGGTATTCCGGGATTCCCGAATTTCAGGGGGATATAGAATCCCCTCAACTGAAACTATATGTTATACCTACACCAGTTTCACCAAACATATTGAAGGTATGTTTGTCATGGGTATTTCATAGCAAGCATTTAACAACAATCAGAAAAATAAACTAGCCCTTAATGGGACTCTAATAAGATACCCCCCCCCCCCTTTCCAACTAAAAAAGAATAATCGAAATCGGTTCTGAATTCGGGTCGGAGTAATTGCGCAATACACAAAAAAAGACATTCGAATTGAGAAGCTCTTCCTTTTTTGAAGTCGTTTAAAAAAATGGTAAAAAACTTAATTTTTTTACTTAAGAACTGAGATGCATTCAAACCACAATGTGCAGTGGCCGTAAAACAAATATAGCACTGCAGCTGGCCGTAAGTCGAATACTGTACTTGAAGCGGTTTATTAGATTTTTAAAGGACTATAAAGTTCTTAGACGTTTATAAGCTCAAACGTTACCCATACACACGTTACGTTTTTCATAGTAGTAGAGATCCTTGTGAAAGAGTTCGTCCAGGGAAGAACTGCCACCTTACCTATTTCCGCCGCCAAGCAGTAATCAGAGCATTATTGCGTTCCGGTTTTGGAGGGTAATAGTGCTCTTGAAATTACCAGCACATGGGACTTGCCAGCTTATGTCTCAGGGTGGGCGGGGTTGTTCGTCCCGTCATTTGATAACATAAAAAAGAGATTGCTAAACAGACTTTAAAGGCAAGAAGTTTTGGAGACGCTTAAGCGAGGGCAAGAGTTTATCCATCCTACGTAAAGAATCATAAGCCCAAATTCACAACTATATAAGGGAACGCTTTAATGTATTGAAAGGACTAAAATGAGCATAATACCCGCGTTTCTTGGTGCATGTCATTTAAATTTGATATATACTCATTATTCTTAATGTTTTAAGGTTTTATAATATTATTGCTGAGAATAATTGACCTATACAAAAATAAAGTATGTTTTGAAAAACGAACATATTTTGTGACCTAACTGTTACAGACAGGAGTGTCGCTTACATTAGGCACACGACTTGCTCGTCCCGTCTTTTGGTATCATAAGAAAAGAAACTTCAGCTACGACTAACCACGTCCGCACTGTTGGTTTCACAACAAACAATCGCGAAAAGGTTCACTCAAACGTTACACATAACAGATAGGTAATGTTTTTTAATGTTTACTACTAAGCCTTGCTTATTTTAGTGTTATTGGTGATAATGTTCTATATGACACATAACTACGGCTATAATGCCATCACAAAATCCGGCAATCCATTTATCGCTTCAAGGGGCGCAGGCGCCGACATCCGAAAAGATACTTTTCTTATCAGTCTTCACTTTATATAGAATATCATTTTTCATAGCTCTTGGGCGTTGAAATAACTGAAAATTAGCATACATTTCATTATTTTTATAGGTTTTGGCTTCTGTCCCCTTGAGGATACATTTCATATTATTCATATAAGTTTACGACTCATTGTAAAAGCTGTTTTCACTATGAAGAACAAGCTAATCACAATGTATGTTTTTTCCAAGGCCCCCACTATATCACTATATAAATATCAAAAAGTTTATAATAACACTTCTGTTCCTTACTGTTCCAATCAAATAATTCATTTATTTGTGATACATACAAAGTTATAAAAGCGTTACAAAAATGAACATTTTAACATGTTCTAGTCTTCATTTGATCAGAATGGTGCGTAAGAGTGATAAATTGAAATAACCGCCACGGAATCTCATGATTAAGAACGGAAACACTTTTCGTCGTGTCAACGCCGCGAAATCTCATGTTTAAGGACCACAGACGTTCGAAACATGTCGAGCTAAAATTTCACTTAAATATGTGAGTTACTTTGATTAAGGAACCCTAGACTGCATAGACTTTCTTTATATTAATATAATATATAGGTACATTATATAAATTATACAAAATTTATAAAAAGTGGAATGCCACGTTATATGTTTATGCATGACGCATGTTCAGTTAAGCCAATATTTTATCTGCGATAAAAATGTTAAGCAGATGTCTTGTGAATTGGAACAAAATTTACATACTGACCCCACTGTTGGACAAGTATGGTCAAGTCTTAAGAAGAGTTAGAGTGATAATTAAGTTATCAAGTTATTTCAGCACGAGTTGGAGCTTTCACATATCGTCGGATATAGTGGAAAACAGCGTATGTAGTGTTGGTAAAAAGCGCGTATCTGCACGAAAACAAATTTCACAGGAGAGGGATTTAACGTTATTACTTTGTTATTTCAATGGCTATGACTTTCAATTTTGCACCGTAAACATTAAATTTATGTTGCTAATTTGGTTGCCACGACATTTACGCGAATTTGATTTGGCGACTAAATTATCGAAACGGAAATTCACAATCGTATGCTAGTTACGCGTAATTGCACTATCCCCGACGGTATAATTCTTCATAAATAAATAAGACGATGCTAAACCCTCTGTAACATGTGGGTTTTCCGTACAATATTTTCCTTAACTATTAAAGTTCATTGAAAATGAAACTTTTATTTTAATCGCGTACTTATGCTTTTATTTTTCCAAACAAAACCAACGTTTACGGGTGCTATAGTTTTTATTTTGTCTAATTTCCTTTTAATTATTAAATTGATACTAGTAAAAATTCGTAATTCAAAATCATTACAATAAAATATTTGCAAAACGTATGTGGCGTAAATGGGATAGTTCTTAGGTAAATTAAAAAAAAAATAATAATAATAAAATAGTTTATTTATCTTAACACATTTATAAGTAAAGATAAATATATAAGCTCTACACAGTGTTTAGTAATAACAATAGTGGTGTGTAGTGGTGGAGCTGGACGTTTATAAAAACACGAAGAACTAACACACATTATCAATCTAGTTCTAAGACTTCAAGCCGATTAATAAATATTTACCACACACATGAATCGTTATATAGATTTTTTTCGTTACTATTACACACACAGCACTGTCCACACACAACTACGCTAATAAATAAGGTGTTAAAAGTAATAATTTTTATAATTATGGTTCAGAATATAGGTTTGTGAATTGATTTTGATGGTTCTTACTTTGTTGGAAAGAGGGTGCCTCAGTATTGGTCCCATTTAAATTTGAAGAAAATACATATTCCATCTTTGCGCACTGCATCCGGATCATATTCGTCCCAAATCCGAGAAATGACGGTCCGAAATGTCACAGGGAACATTTTGTCTCTAGGTGTACAAGCGAGATCCGTATTTTCTTGGATTCGGACTTAGTGCACAAGCGACACCCGAAGTGGATTAGAGTTTTCTAGATTTATATAGGATCGGATTCGTAAAGTATACGAATCGGATGCAGTGCACACAAAGGGTGGCAAACTAGGGGATGAATCGGGTTTCGCGCACTTTTCTTACTTTAATAAAAAACTTAATATTTATATTAATTTTCAGGGCGCGGATTGAGGGACACGAGTGTCGACCCCCACATCTCAAAAAATACTAAGCTACATTGACAAGCTAAGAATTCGATGTAAGCTAAGAAATGATAACAATCAGCAAACTGCAAGTGATTTGAAAGAAATTATTTTCTGTAGGCCCGCAATAGGAACCCAATCCGGACGTAAGCCACGGGGCACGCCTTCTGACAAAAAGCGTTAATCCTATTGATTTGAAGACTTGTGGTTACTTACTAAACGATTATCAATAATACTGTTTTGGTTCCAAAATCAAAAAAAAAGGAGTACTGGATATGGCAGAAGAAGTACGCGAGTAAAATGAATGCATTATACAGGGTTATTTAAAAAATACTGCTTACTAATATAACAACCTCGCTGAAATATTTACCAACATATGATGTTTTAGACAACAGCACTTTTTGTTTCATTATTTTTAATAATTAATCAGATTTTACTTTCGTAAAAAATCGACCATAGAACTTCGTGAAATTACATCTATTTGCCAATTTTTATTGAAATTGGTTATTGGAAAGTTCACGAAACCGGATTCATCCGCTAGTTTGCCATTCTTAGAGGTGGAACACTTTCTCCATTTTAAATGGGAACAATACTGAGGTACCCTCTTTCCAACAAAAAAAAGAATCATCAAAATTGAAAACCGCCTCCTTTTATTAAGTCGGTTTATAAAAATATGTAAAGAGATCGCTAAAAAAGGTTACTGCGCGGTAACAAAAGAAAGCGCTAGCGTAAATAGCAGTCCGATACAAAACGCAGGACCGGGGAGTCGGGTAGGAGGCCTTGCAAGTTTGAACTTACTTCCAAATATTTACTACCAGTTACTTAAATACTTAAAAATAATTAATCGTAATGATTGTGCCTTTCGATCGGCATGATAATAACAAATCAGTACAGATTATTTAAAAAAACCGACCTCAAAAGTTCGTGGAATTACATCTATTTGCCAAGTTTTTTTTTTTATATCAAGTGACGGGACGAACAAGTATTGAGCCTGATTGTAAGCTACACGCCAGTCCATAACAGTTGCAGTGTCCTAAGACATAGGTTGATAAGTCCCATGTGCCTGTAATTTCACCAGCACCGTTACCCTTCAAAACCGGAACACAGTAACGCTAATATTACTGGTTGGCGTTAAGTTTGATTGAAATTGGTTAGCGGAAGGTGCGCGAAACTCTGATATTGATATTTTAAGTAAAATCTTTTTAATTTGTTTTTGACTTGTATAGGCTTTTTATCTGTTATTTCATTTATAAGATTTTTTGGTAAGCTATTTAATATCACAGGAAGTTCACACATCCAAACTCTTTTACCATAATTATTTGTTATATATTGTTATATTTAGGTATATCATACATGGGTAGATGTGATAGTGTGCGTAATGAATTCGGTCTAATTTTAATTTTTAACGACTTTATTTTTCCACAATGTTCGGTTATGATTGCTAATTTAACTTTATCAAAGACATTCACTACGTTACAGTACTGAAATAATTGGTCATAATTATCTTTAAATTTATACCTAATTCTAGGAGGTACAATGGTATTAAGCAATCTTATTTGAAGGCTATAAATATTCTGTAGGAATGTTTTGTACGTACGACCATAGCTCGAAATACAATAATTAATTATAGAGTCAGCCAGTGCCAAATGTAACATTCTCGATTATATGGTAGTTTTTGTTTGAGTATACATAACTTGGAAAGTACCGCACTAAGCTTATTACATACAAGTTCAACATGTGGGTCCCAGTTAAATTTATGGTCAATTTTTAATCCGAGATACATATGTGCCTTTACCAATTCTAATGGTTTACAATGACGGTTTATGGGCTGATAATGCATGCAATTATAATCGTGAGCTACATCTTGCAGTAAATGTCTACATTTTAAGTATGGTGCCTGTATATGTAAGAGTTTGGTTTTTTTTAAATTAATAGATAGACCCACATCATGTGCCCATTTACACGGTTTATCAAATTCTTGCTGCATCATGTGTTGGGCGACTTTTAAATCTTTGTGCGCGGTTAACAAACAAGACAGTGTCATCAGCGAACTGGTATACTGAGCTCTCGCATAATACGTTGCACATATCGTTCACATAAACTAGATATTCGGTTGGGCCTAGAATTGAGCCTTGGGCCGTGCCGCATACTGTTGGTATTAAGTCACTATTTTCACCATTTATACTGACAGTGTTACATCTTTTTTGATGATAATTTTTAAACCAACTCAACATTGGACCCTGTATACTATTTTGCTCCATTTTTTTATATAATGTTTCATAATTTAGCGCATCAAATGCCTTATTAAAATCTATCAAAACTGCTAGTACATGTTTTTTATCATTTAGATGGCCACTTACTTCATCCGAAAATAAAGACAATAGTTTGGTGGTGCTTTTATTTTTTCTCATTATTGATCTGATTGTTTGACAAGAAGTCATTAATTTCCCTCCCTATATATTTTTCTATAATCTTGTCAATACAGGATAATATTGTAATGGGCCTATAATTGTTAGTGCTACTGAAGCTACCTTTCTTATGTATTGGTCTAATAACACCTATTTTTAATCTATCAGGATAAGTTGATGTTGTTATGCACCTATTTATTAAATTATTTAGAACAGGTGCTATATCCTAGACAATGTATTTAATGTCCTTTGCCCTTATTTAATCTATACCAGGACTCTTATTGGAGTTAATACCTTCAATTATTTTTATCAATATAATTTCATTTATTTTCTTTAATTTAAATGAGACGCTTGGCGTATTCATATAAATATCGGGAAAATAAAAAGAAGTCATACCGTGGTAAGAAACTGATATTAGTGATAATCATTTTATGTTATTTTGTCAAGCAATGGTGTGGTACAGTTATTAAATAGATTTTTTACGTTATTTTCGAAATCTTTTGCAAAATGGGACCACTACTTGAGGTACTTTCCAACAAAAAATAATCATCAAAATCGGTTTACAACTGCCGGCCGGAGTTATCGCGTAACATACATGCAAAAAAAAACATACACGATGTTTTATTTTACACATTTGGTGTATTCCCAGGTGAAGTAAGTTATTATATAGTATAAATTTTTTAAAGTTTTGAATACAGTTTTACTTACTTAAAAAAATGTTTTCATGTACCAAAACATCCTACCTACAATATTTAAAGTACTTTTTCTCCGTGTCTCTATGCCGAGTGACATCCTGTATTATGTACGTTGGTATGCATTATCACTGATAGGTTTCTTATTGTACTTTTTTTCGTTAAATTTTGGAGCGGTAACACGCGCAGTGGTAGTTGTCGGCGACTGAGATGAGGGTAGTCGTTGACAACGAAAGGTTAAAGAGATATGTCTGTCCTTAAATCTGTCTCCTGCCGCTTCGCAGGCAACCCGTGGCCATGGACCGTGTAATCGCTTCGAAATATCGGTCGAATAAAAAATCAGGCCGTGGCAAGAACCTTTATGATAATCGTTTGGGCTCACTCGTTTCTAGTGACATTTTGTGATTTATGTTTAATGTTCATAGTAATGTATTTCCTTATTGTCCCGTCCCTGCATTATGTCGTTGTTTTTGTCTCAGTTTTTGTATACATCATATGTGTAGGTTTCTTAATATTTTGTGTTACTTTGAAAGCCTAAAGTTCGACCAACCGTCTCTCGAGCAGAGGATCGTGGGTTAGAATCTGGCCTTGTACCTCTGAGTTTTTCGAACTTTATATGCAAAATTTAATTTAAAATCTACTATGAGCTTTTTAACGAAGGAAAACATTGCGAGTAAATCTGCACACATCAGCAAATTAATGAATGTGTAAAAAGTATTTGGGTGGTGCGGCGAAAATGAAGCTTCTTGATGTAGAACCTGCACAGTTGTACTATTTCTGTGAGCTCCCCTCGGTGAGAAAATTGTATATTACTAGGATAGTGTTAAAAAAACATAAAACTTTAGCACGCACGCACGCACGCACACACGCACTCACTATTGTTTAACAAACGTTTTTTTAAGAAATAAAGGTTTTATAATTATTATTATTAATTACAAAGATTGAACATTAAGAAAAAACTCCTTTGATCCGGCTGGATTCGAACCAGCGTCTTCCAGCAAACCACGCCAGACGCTATGTCAAGTAAGCCACGGAAAGAAGAATCAGATCTGTTTGTGGTTTTTAACGACTTGTTTTGCCGTTCCGCCATCTATGAGAAATCTATGAAAGCTTTTCTTCAGCCAGGTACCTTTATAGCTACCAGCAGCTGACTAACGATGTCGCTTTAATGATTGTAATATTTAAATGATTGTAATTTAGAATATCATGATGTTTTTTTTTCACGAAATTACTGCAATAGTTTGTTATAATTATTAATACAAAAATGATATGTGTATGAAGTCCCCAATCCGCATTATATCTGCGTAGGAACCACAGGACAATCCCTCTCATTATGGAAGGAGGCCTGTGCCAAGCAATAGGACCATATAGGCCTACTATTAATTTGAAATCCTCGATAAAAATTATGGTTATTGTATATGTAGGATGGTATAAATTAAGAACATCAATATTGCAGCTTAATATTTGATAAGTATTAGTTGCATTGTGAACAACTGTACATAAATTTCTTCGCCATCTTGTGTGTAATTCTGCCATTTCTCTTCTTTTCCTAGAGTCGATGTAGTGGAATCAAATTCGAGACGACCAAAAATCGATCACGCGTGTAGTACACGTAATCGATTTTTGGTCGTCTCGAATTTACTTTTATTATACTAATACTTATTATGTAAGAAACCATTTATTTCCACACACATTAATTACATAACAAGGTACAAAAATACTATTTACAAATGCAAAATATAAAATTATTTGTGTTTGGGGAACTGTCTCAGATTTACTGAGAGAGGTCTCTAAGCTCTGGTTTTCAGACTGTCCCCGCCCTTTGCAAACACAATTGTATGAAGGTTTATTTATTATGAAGAATTTTGTTTATGGAGTGATTAATATACATTAATTAATAATATACATTAAGACGCGTATTAATAAATTAATCTCAGAGCAGATACTTTATTAATAAATATCACTCGAGTGCACATCAACGATTATTCATTGATTACGCATCATTTAAGTGTTGCCTAAATTTCCGATTATTAATAAACCGTCGGGGATAGTGCAAATCCGTGTATATAGATAGCATTGGTAAAAGTATCTGCACAAACCAAATTTTTACGGGAGTGGGATTTAAAGTTATTACTTTGTTATTTCAATAGATACCACTACACGTTTTTGCACAGTAGGCATTCATTTATGTTGTCTACGGACTGATAACAATAGATTCCCGTAAATCACGCTAATTTGGTAGCCACGACATATACGCCAATTTGATATGGACACTAAATTACTGAAATGGAAACTGTAATTGCATAAAATGTCGATGCGATCGTTATATGGTTTTAATATCAAAGAATTGTATTTTTTTTTATGGTACCGAGTGATGGAACGAACAAATCGTGCGCCTGATGGTAAGTGACACTGTCCTTGACATGACTGTCCATAACAGTTGCTGTCCAGCTCAGAGCTTTAAATCACAAAGATCTGATGGACACTGCCCTGGACGAACTCTTTCACAACGAGCTCTACTTCTACTGTGTATGGTCTTGATCACTTGAGATGGTTTCATCCAAGATGCCGATGGTCATAGTCTATTAATACAGTAGCTCTGGAGATTAGTCTTGCTACTTTATCTTCTTTTTTATTTTTTATAGTTATTAATTTTTTTATCTACTTAACACTTGCCTTCGAAGGCGAAGGTTGTGTTTGCAAAGGGCGGGGACAGGCTGAAAACCAGAGCTTAGAGACCTCTCTCAGTAAATCTGAGACAGTCTGAAAGATTCTGAAAATCCGTGCTCAATAATATGTATATTCTTATTGTTCCTTTTTTTATTGCACTTTTAATTTAATTTCTGTTTCTATTTTTAACCGACTTCAAGAAAAGGAGGAGGTTCTCAATTTGACTGTTTTTTTTTTTTTGTATGTATATTACGTGATAACTCCAGCATTTGTGCATCGATTTTGATGATTCTTTTTTATTGGAAAGAGGGTATCTTTATAGTGGTCGCATTTAATTTTGAAGGAAATCATCGAGCTCTAAGGGTGACTGTTCACACACGAAGACTGATTTTTATAAATAGCGCGTAAATTTTATTATAAAGAGCAATTATTTTAATGGTTGATTTTGCTATTCTCCAATTCAAGGCGTATTTCTTTAAGCAGTGAGAACCGATTTTTATTATCTCCCGTGTTAAGTCCCGTATAGTGGAAGATTAGGGGATGAATCCGGGTTTGCGCACTTTCCGATAACCGATTTCAATAAAACTTGGCAAATAGATGTAATTCCACAAACTTTTGAGGTCGGTTTTTTTAGTACTCTGTACTGAAATAATAATCTATTTATATTGTTGAGTGTCAAATGCAAGACAATAAATTTTTAATAGATATAGGTTTTATCTCAGCCGGTACGCACTTAATATCGGACTTAGGGCCAGTGGAAACTGGTGGACGGGAAAGCACGTTAAATTTATCAAGGTATATGTATTATCTCATTTCGATTTAAATAAGGTATCTATAAATTGGAATATTCTTGGGCTAACCTCGAAGCATTGCGGTTTATTTATCTCAGCGTCTCATAGTATTTATACCTTATTTCAGTAGCATAAAATAACACATTGATAAATTCAATATCCTCTGGATGCTGCAGGCCGGTTTGCTCTGGACCTTAGGAGCTGTTATTATATCGACGCTTGTAAGACAAAATGGCGTAAGGGACGCTTTTGGTGATATTGAGTTATATATACAGTTGGAATCAGCTAATGTTTCTGATTCCAACGGTATATATCAGTCAATGTGACCCAAAAGCGTCACTTATCCCATTTTGCCTTTCAAACGTCGATATATGAATACTGATCTAAGTGTGTCATATTCCATGAAACAGCGTGTTATCATCAAAGTGACCATAATTTGGTACGTATAATAATTATTAATAAATTGTTAGTAAATTACAAAACGTTTAGGTCTAAGGGTTAGTCACTTGCGCAATAAATACAGACGGCAATACATTATAACTTTTAAAAAAAAAACCGAGCTCAAAAGTTCGTGGAATTACATCTATTTGCCAAGTTTTATTGGAATTGGTTACTAGAAAGTGCGCGAAACTGGATTTATCCCCTAGTTTGCTACACTTAGGGTCGTATTCTAGAACTCTACTCAATGCTCAAGTCAGGATTGCACTGGAAACACAAGCACTGGAAATACGACCCTAATGGCAGGGATTTGAGTTGATGATTTCGAATGCTTTAAACCATACTCAAACCCTGTAGTAGAATTTTAGAATACGACCCTTAGAAGTGGAATATTTTCTTCAAATTTAAATAACACTAATACTTTCGTTCCAACAAAAAAGAATCTTAAAAGTCGTTTCATAAATGTCAGAGTAGTCGTGTAACACAAAAAAGCAGTTGAATTGAGAACCTCCTACTTTTTGAGACGGTTAAAAAACAATAAAAACATATGTACACAATATAAAACAAACGTAGTTCATTCCATTATATTTCTGACACGTTATAAAAAAAAACCAACAAAAACGTATTACCCTAAAATAAACTTATGCGTTGCATTCTACTAACATTTTATACACGAATAGGTATTTTCACACCTTAAAACGTCGCGTTGGGTAAATAGGTAGGTGTGAAAATACCTATTCGTGTTTAAACGCGTTTATTTCCGTTTTAAATGTTAACCCTAAAATAAGCCAACATCAACTAACTAACAACAAAAATACAACATCCAATATCGTACACTCCAAAAACTCCTGGAGATGGGTGGTACCCTCTCGTTATTTGTATAAGACCTGCTTTACTACGATCTTCAACCCCAGGGATGGCTATTATGCCAGTTTATCCCGTTTTGGAATGGACATATTATGTTTTATAGAAATAGTATGGACTAATTGTGTTTAATACTGGTCGCACCCACGTGTTGCAATAGAAACAGTCTTGAAATGCCTAAGCACTCATTAGTGGGACTGGAATCAACGGAATGCTCGTAAGGAGCATGAAATAACGTGAAGCTGGGTATCGCTATTTTAGTCTTAATTAATGTTCACACAATAACACTCTTAGGGCGTGTTCCCATTATGTCGTAACGTTTTATTTATCGTTAGACGACTGTCGCGTCGAGCCTGTTCCCATATCACAACTTTTTTCAATCTTTTTTTTATTATATCAAGTGACGGGAAGAACAAGTCGTGCGCCTAATGATAAGCTACACGCCTGTCCATAATAGTGGCAGTGCCACTCAGAGCTTTAAATCGCAAAGATCTGAGGGGCACTCCCACTGCGCCGTTCACCCTGAGACATAAGTTGACAAGTCCCATGTGCCTGTAATTTCACCAGCGCCTTTAATCTTGAAAACCGGAACACAGTAATGCTCAAATTACTGCTTGCCGGCAGAAATAGGTAAGGTGGCAGTACTTCCCTGGACGAACTCTTTCACAAGGAGCTCTAATGCTACTAAATTATTATTTGTGGTGACTGTCGTCTCTAACTGTTCCCGCTAGATCGTAACGACAGTTTATTGGTTCACGGCAGCCGCCATGTCGTTTGCACGATGGAATCGTTGAAACTGCGATTATCTGTCGTCACATTTTTACAGTGACTTTTTATTTACCAATTGACGAATGTCGTTCTAGCTCTTTCCATTGTCACGACAGTCTGTCGTCGTAATATCAAAAAAGTGAACGACAGTTAATCGTGTTTTTCTATGTGTTAACTTTATTTAAATATACAAGTCACAACACTTTCAACTGCACGACTATCTGTCGTCACGACAATTATGTCCCATTAGAGAACGCGCCCTTACCGTTCTATTTACAAAGCAAAAACTTTTCTTATTTCATTGGAAATAATTAATTCATAATTAATACGAAGAAATAGAAAAGTTTTAAGAAAAATAATAAGTGAGTATTGTGCTTTGAGTTGAGTACTTTGTTATTTGAAACCCGTCAATTTTGCGAATTTTATAACATA
>NW_020654422.1:16573939-16580584 GCF_003589595.1 Hyposmocoma kahamanoa
TGCGGGCAACGTTATATACACGTCTGAGCGGGTGCTTAGGTTTCTTTTTCGTAGTGAGCGCCTGGTAGCATTAGTCCGATTTAGTAGAATATTATAGCGTAGGTATTTTCGATTTTGTATAAGAGTGATGTATCAGTTACATAGTAACTATTAAGTAATCTGTGACGAAAGTAACGATAAGTATATAATATTTTTAAATTCCATTTATTTATGTATGCAAATAATTAATTGTACCACAAAAATTACAAGACATTTTAGTTATTTATGCATTTTATAAGTATATTATAATTATAATAATAATAATAATAACGATTTATCTCACTCTGTAAGTCTATACAGCGTGTATGAAAGCACTGATGCGTGTTTTATGTTTAATACAATTATTAATAAAAATAAATTTTCATAAATGGACGCTAGTGTCAGAATGTTATATATTCTTTATTGCACCAAATAAATACAACAGAAATATTAGATTGACAGAAAGTGAGCAAAGGCGGACTTATCTCTAAAAGAGCTTTCTTCCAGCCAACCCAAGGCAGTGAAAGCTAACGTTATAAGCAGACAATAGCGTGCAAGAGAGAGTGCGGAAGAAATATAATAAAGTACATAAATAAAAAAAAACCATTACTTGCATAAGTATTATAATGAATCATGATAAATAACATCAATATGTAAATAGTGTAATATATACACATAGGTACACACATAAATATACATAAATAAGTATGTAAAAAAAATATAATAAGATGATTAATAAGACAGTTCAGCAAGAAAGTGCGCTTTCAACCTTTTCTTGAAAGAAGCTATAGACGGGCTAGAGTGGATATGCGAAGGAAGTCTGTTCCACAACTGCGTTGCACGAGAAGAATGGGAATTAAAAAAGAGATTTGTTTTACAGGTAGGACGAACGAGCATCTTAGTGATGCACGGACGCCTTGAACGGGTGGGAGGGGGTAGCAACTGGAACCCGGAACGAAGGTAAGAAGGGGAGTGGGCGTCATGAAGTATATTAAAAAAGGCGGACAGGATATGCACATCACGGCGAAAGCGAATTGTTAATCTCTTTAAACGTATCTCTCAAATACGCTCTGCGGCCCAGATTATAAATTGCCTTAACCGCACAATTTTGGAGGACAAAGATTCTATTAATATCGGCGGCATTACTCCAAAGCAGAATGGGTATATGACGAGCTGTTTCAGCAAAACTTTTAACAATTTATCAATAAAAAACAGATTTGTCAACCTACCAGATACGCTTCGGGATCATTCTGATCGGATTTCAGACAATATTTGCAATATCAATGGGTTCGTAACTACTTTCGGTTCGGATTTCAGATACTGACTAACAATAACGTTGTGCAAAGTTAATTTTGGCAGTTTCTCGCAACAATTCGTGGTTATTCATGATTGGAGTTTACATCACAAAGTTGTGGTTTACAATTGCAATAAATAAGTACTTATTGTAGCGTTTGTGGTTTTATAAGACTGTGACAATGTGACCTTCTTCCATCGTCATCCCGCCTTTTTATCACCGTTTCTCTGGTTCCTGGCCACTTGTTTCAAATTTTGAATCGTTCTTTCATTCCTTTGCCTCGCCATTCTCATTTAGTTTCATTGCGTCGTCACTCTCTGCTCAATTGCTGTAGCGAGCAGTGCTGCTCGTCTAATTTTGGTCCTTTTACTAGTTCCCAATCCAAATCATGTGCCAATTTTAATACAATGTAACCTAGTAATATCGTATAACTCTGCCCTTTCGAGGTAAGTCTGTCTTACGTTTTTAGTACTTAAGTAGGGAGTGTTTTGTGGCGTTGTACCTATTTTTTAAACCCTTTTCTTGTTACGGCCTTTTTCTTTTGCCTCTACTTATGGAATAAATTTATGTGGACCGAAGTATTCTATTTTATTGCCGTGATCGTGGTCACGGCACATTAGCGGTATACATCCCTTTCAAGATTAAAGATTTATTTTTATTTTTTAGCCGACTTCAAGAAAAGGAGAAGGTTCCTAATTCAAATGTTTTTGTGTGTTACGCGATTACCTCTATTTGTGAACCGATTTGGATGATTATTATTTTGATTTAAAACGGGTACCTCAGTCGTGGTCCCATTTAAATTTGAAGAAAATTTCCACCTCTAAGAGTGCCAAATTGAGGCATAAAACCGGTTTATTGGATTGGATTATCCCTTATTTTCCGTTTGTCGATTTCAATAAAACTTTGCAAATATGTGTAATTCCACAAAATTTTGAGGTCGGTGTTTTTATACAAAAAAAATATGATTCTGTTAAGTCAAATGTGATAGTCAAGTTGTATTTGTTGTTCAAATGGTTAATTTATTACTAAGTACAATAATTTATTCGGTTTTTTGTTACTGATTAGATTACAAATCGTCAACATTAAACCACTCCTATGTCCACTTCAATCATTATTAAAGTGGACATAGAAGGTTCCTAGTTGAGTAAGGTACCCTAGAAATGTTATTTTAAAGGTGAGTAAACCCTTTGTTTTAAAGTCAACAATGCTACAAGCCTTTCACGTTTGGATTTTCCGCGGGGCATTGCGTAACGGTAAACAAAAGACGACACATCCATTACTCTAATCAATGATGCAAATACAATTGTATGGAAATTGCTTAAGCAGTGCAGTCATCGTTCAACCTTGGCCGTTACCATAATTGTATAATGTTTATTTATTATTTATTTGTAATTGTTCATCGATGGAACAATAAGATAACGATGTACTTAGGAAGTGAAACTATTTTCCGGATTTAAATCGCGTATATTTGTTTTTTCAAACAAACCGACGTTTCGGGCCCTTTACAGGTCCCATGGTCACGGGTGACTGCTTCATGGGATTTCATTTTCAAAGGGCCCGAAACGTCGGTTTGTTTAAAAAAACAAATATACGCGATTTAAATCCGGAAAAATAGTTTTATTTCCTATGTGTAACAATCGCGAAAACCTAAGAACTCGATATAACGATGTACTGTCACTGTTTGATAATACTAAAAACTCTTTGTTAGTAGAGGTGAAGCCGCAGAATTTCGAACACCGCCTTAAAGTTATCTATAATAGGATATAGCACGGAGAGTATGCGAGGGAATTGCACGATTTAATTCCGCGGTTCCCTTCTCATCATCGTGGGACTTGGCGTAGGCTGGGGTTCCACCCCTATTGTTTACATTCCGAGGATTCGCACTTCCCAGCATTCTTCTTCCTCTTCGGCATTCCCAGCCTGCAGACTTGTTCCCTGAATGGCGTGACTTGGGCCTTTTCAAAGTGAGAATAGGCATTATTTATGTGTGCATACTCCATCGTCGACCTCATAGTCACTTTCCGTAAGGTGAGGTAGAGGTCAAATGCGCACAATTTTTTTTTAAATAAAGAATAAAGTAAATGATACGTTCAGTTCAAATTTAAGCGAAGAATTTTGACGTATCGTCGCCTTACTTTCTCAAACTCGTATCTTAAAACGCAAAGTTACTGAAATGCAAATTTTGCAGGTTGATTTCACATCACATTTCCTTCATATTCACACACTGGCTTTTACCTATTCTTAAAATAATCCACCCAAATTAACACCCTTGATAAGAAATAATTAGAAAGTTTTGCCATCTCACTCTTTATCGAGTGAGTGTTCAAGATCATAATTCTGGTGGTGAATTAATTATAATATAAAAAGAAGACGTACAGTGAAATGTTATTCAGAAATACCGTTATATAATAAAATTTAAAAAAGCAAAAAATTGACTTGTATTATTTCGCAGGTCTTCTGCTGTTTAGTCACACGTGTCATCAAATCTAGAAATGAAAATATATTGTTCGGCGTTATGAAAAATAATGACACGTTGTACTTTAATAACAATCTATATATATGTGTGTGCATAGCTTAACGCTCAAAATTCAGGGCGACGTTCATTAGTTAGTATCTTAATTCATTTCATAATGAACTCAGTCGAATTCAACGAAAAAGGGAACGTTTCAAAATTGATTCTATTTGAGTGCAACAGAGTGAGTCAAGGATATTATTAACGCTAAATAACAAAGGACGTTAAATAACTTTGTTCATTTCATACAAAAATCATTTCTTTGACACGGTTCGCCGTAATTATAGATACAGTAACACAAAGGTGGAACAATATTGACGACGAAACTTATTTACCTATTTCTGCAAAAAAAAGCAATAATATGAGCATTACTGCGCTCCGTTTTGGAAGGATATGGGTGCTGGTAAAATTACAGGCACATAGGACTTGTCAAATGATGTCTCAGGGTGTCGGGTGCAGTGGCCGTGCCCCTTAGATCTTTGTGACTTAAAGCTCTGATTGGTAATACTACTGACTTCTTTGTCCCATCATTTAGTTATTATAAAGACAAACGGACCGCAATAATGCTCATATTATTTGTTGTCGGCAGTAATAGATGCTACTGACGAGCTGCTAAATAAGCTTGAACGGTTGCAAAACCTATGTAGCTTATACATCATTAGCCTTTGTAATTAAGATCGAATCACACACTACCGCAGTGAGCTGAATTTGCTCTTCAATATTTTACATAACCGATCGTCTCTTGGGTATCTAAAATAGCCTTTCAGCTTACTCTGGTCCCGGGATAAGCCGTAACGCTCTTTCGTTAGGACCATAATATTTTTATCCTTCAATTCCGGTTTCTATTCAATATTAATGCGGTCAGACGTGGTAACGCACTTTCTATTACTGTTCGCGAAAGTAAATCTTAAGGTATTTTAAAAATTAGAATAAAGGAGCATTATTTATCTAGTATTCCATTCATTTCTTAGTGATTATATTATGAAACATGTATTTAGGTACCTAATTATTTATATATTTATAACTTGCACGTAAGCCCGTTTATTTTAGTTATTGCGTCCTGTACTTAGGTTTGCAGGAAGAAATTTCTTTACAAATAAGTAAGACTGTTTGTGTTTTATTTTTCTTAAATATGAATTATGTGTGTCCCGTACAATAAATTATTAAATAAACAAATACCGCAACTAAGTATCTATTCTGATCTACCTAAGAATTCACAGAGCCTAGAATAAATAGAACAAGCATATTAACACGTTCATCGCCAACTAGAATTTTCAAAAAAGTTTAAAATATGACACTGGCTTATATGACAGTTTTTGGTCTCATTTGTATACGTATATAAATTTTTTCGCGATATTTTATTTTTTGGCTCTTGTTTGGGATTATATTTAATGCTGGGCATTTAACCTAGCGCGGCCTAAACGCAATAATTATTACGTTTGGGCTGCGCCGGTAGCAATGTCACAATGTTTACCTAAAATTTACGTACGTCTTTCATTTGAGATTGACATTTCACATTAACCTTCTTTTTGCTTATTTGTAACTTTAAAATCCAATTTGAAATTAAAGTAAATGTTTTGATTCGAAATATGCATATTTTTTCCTCTTAGTCTAGAAAAGTATGTATGCCATCAAACATCCTAAAAACCAAGTGGCAACAGCAGTTCGTCAGGGTCACGCCTGTTATATTATATGGCTAAGTACGTAGTGTTTGCCACCTGCGGCGTGAACGAACATCGCAAAGTTAGGTGCGTCGTGCCAGTCATTTTAACCTGCCACGGCTCCAATAGGTAGATGAGATACCGGTCATTTTGACCCACCACGGCGATGAACGTGTTAACTTCTTATTACTCGCAATACTGTTGACAGGGCGGTCGTCACAATACACAATATCTCGCAATTTCTCTCTGTTGGTTGGCAGATTATCCGGTGCACTCATGCAAAAGACCATCCATAGCCGATTGTACATCGCATGGGTGACCTTCCATACAGTTCACTATCATCTAAGCTGCTTTAAACGACAATACGGTCTATAAAGCCATTATTTCGCCTTGAGACGTGAATTTTAATATGGGAGTTTCTACTAGAAGAGATAGGTGCTGATGTTATTTAATGCCGCGTTCTTGGAATATGTTATATAGTAATATATATCTTAATATTACAATGTACATTTTTAACCGACTTCAAAAAAGGAGGAGGTTCTCAATTCGTCTGTATGTTTTTTTTGTGTGTATGTTACGCGATACTCCGCCATTTGTGAACCGATATTGATGATTCTTTTTTTGTTGGCAAGAGGGTACCTCAGAAGTGGTCCCATTTAAATTTGAAGAAAATATTTTACCTCTAAGGGTGGCAAACTAGGGGATGAATGACTTTGGAAGGTCGGCTTTTTAACCGGAGGTTAGATTATTTTAAGCAAGTTATGCGCCTAATAGTAAGCGGCTCGCCAATAACAGTTGCAACGTTACAAGCATTTGGTTGAATCCGCATAACAGTGAAAGTGTTGTATCAATTACTTTGGAAAAAAAATAACGTAAAATTGAGGATACACGCGGATTAATATGCGGTGTGAAGACACGATTCCTAAAAAATTTCACGATAGAACAAAAAACTTACTTCGAAATTTTACGAGAAACCCGCTGTATACAAAAGTACCTTACATATGTACTAAGTACAAATATACATAAGTACTGTAATAGGCGTTAGCTCGTGTTGCGTTGCGAGAGGTACTTTTATGAATATAAACTGGAATAATCCTTAAAAATATACTTTATTTCACTTTTTACATGTTTTGGGTTACAAATCAATAATCTTAATTGTC
>NW_020654422.1:16580594-16671201 GCF_003589595.1 Hyposmocoma kahamanoa
TTTTCAAAGCATTCTAAATATGAATCTATTCACTCAGCCAGTGATTCAGTACCAATGATTTTTTTTATATCAAATGAACTATATAGAACACGTATACTATACGATATACATTTTTCAAATGACTTTACTTCGGTTTGTAAAAAAATAATTCTGAGATAAAGCCAGTGTCCCTACCGCTCGATCCAAGCAAAATGAACCGTATTAGTACGGGAAAAATTTGAATTCGAAATGAGGTACTATCGACTCCTAAATCACAAAGCTCGTTACACTGTGATATAAAATTGACAAGTTCCATGTGCTTGTAATTTCACCAGCACCCGTAACTTTCAAAACCGAAACGTAGTAATGGTTACACGGTTGTCCTATTTCCTAATTGTTTCGTTCCATTTAAACTGAGTTATCAAAAAACACAACAATATATTTAAAATCATAAATCTCGAAATTTTTAGTAACAGCTAGCTACTTTTATTCAATTTCAATTAAAATTTTTTATTCAAAGAAGGATGGCGAAAGCTGACCCAAAATCAACAAAGTGCCGTTCATGGACATTGCATTTGTTGGTATAATTTTACGTTTTAGTTTATGCCTAGTTATCAATATATTTGTGTATATTTTTAGAAGTCGGGAATAAAGAAATTTAAAACAATGTATTTTAGAATAAATAAAAGAACACAACGCATTTGATTCAGTTCGACTGTAGATTATGTAACGTTCTTGTATGCACATTTCATTTTAAGCATGACACTATAAAATAACCAATACTTTAGGTAGGTTAACATTAAATAACCTACCTAAAGTATTGGTTATTTTATAGTACACACATAAAACATTAAAACTTTTTAATACACAATCAAATAATCAACTAAACAGTAATGACATAAAGTAAAAAATAAAACACAATGTGACAAAAATGTATAGACAATAAATTTAAATGAGAGATAAGAAAGTTAGCAGAGAGGAACGTTTTGACAAAAGGCCTCTTGTCAATGTCATATGGAGATTGAGAACAGTGTGACCATTTGTGGCAGATTTCTGCCATGGGGCAGATTTAATTTTTATTCATTTTCACGGCTGCAGAACATGATAAGATATATTAAATGTGTCAGACTTTGGCAGATTTAGGAATATTTAGCAAGTTTTTTATTATTTTTGAAAACAAACTGAAAACTTGTTATTTTCTGCTGCTACGAACAAACATCTTAAGCGCAATACAGGACACCTATAACATAACCTATATCAACTTTGCAACCCCAGCTTCTACAAGCAGTACTCAATTAGCTTATTTGATGCTATGATAATGAATCACAAGCATTGATAGGCCTCTTTAATGTACGTCGTCAAAAACACTGGGTCACGAAATACACGGGATGTCGCCGTCCTTCTGTTTAACTGATCTCTTTTGCGCCATTTTATTTATTTAAAATCTTATTCTAATGTTTTTACTTTTCCTTTTTAAATAGTAAACTTGTAACTCTAAATGTAAAGACTAATTGATTTTCATACATTCTTGAATCTCTATAGCTTGCTGTCTTAGCATGTAAGTATGTGTTACCTTTGTAACCGTTATGTATAATTGTCATTATCATGTAGGTGTGCATCAAATTGGCTTCATATACAACAAATAAATTAATAAATACACTTCTTGGTAGAAATGTATTACTTAGTACATGCCTAGACGCTGTCACAAGCATCTCTATAAAACTGACGTAACATGTAACCTAATTGCAAATAGTAGACAACAAAATTACAAAACAAATACATGCTTTTCAATTCGTCGTCCTCAATTCAGGCACTAGTTTTATCCATCCCGTTTAAAAGCAAAACGTGACGTCAAAGGGTGTATCACTTTTTTTGCGCTCTTCCACGGTGCACAGGCTTTACCAGGGAATGAAATCGAATGAAATTGAACTTCTAAAAACGTAGATATACGTAACATGCCAAAGTTCTTCTTTGACAGCCATTAGCGATTGCGAGTAAAAGGGTTAGTATATCCTTTGACATGTTCGCCAACGTAGCATGCAGGCGAACACGTCCAGTACTATTAATAACGCTAATTGAACTTATCGCTTTTGGGAATACATTTGCTGACTCACAGAGTATCGTATCAGTCTATATAATAGTAATAATGTTATTTGTCATAGAAGAAAATAAAATAGGCTCTTATTACGGTACATATTTCAATAGATACACATCATATTGCATACTTAATTTCGGATAAAAAAAACAGAAAACAATAACACCGACTCTTCCAATTAAAAATTCAAAATTAATTTTTTAGGTCACGTGAGAGGAGACAGTCGATATAGATACATTAATACAATTTTGATAAGTACATTTTTACGGTGAATTCCGATATGAACACTGTACTACTAAGTATCTATTCTTTTTTTTTAACGCACGCACTCATAGCCCCGCAATAGTGAAACCCTGTATCGCGGCTGCCATGGACACACACATAGACAGCCACAAAGTACACCCAAACTCACGAGAAAAATAAATGTAGGCCATACAAATATTTCTCCCGGCCCGGAAATTGAACCCAAAACCCCTGCATGGCAGTCCAGCATGATAACCGTTCGGCCACGGAGGCAGTTCTAATCTACTTATTAATTCTAAGTCGATTCTCGAATGACTAAGGAGTGGAATTCCCTGCCTGCAGACTTAAGTATTTCCCGAGCGCTATAACTTGGACCTTTTCAAGGCGAGAATAAATGGACATTATTTAGTTGGGCATGCTACATCGTCGATCTAATCGTTCCATCAGGTGAGACGAAGGTTAAATCCGCAATTTTTTTTATAAATAAAATTCGAAGAATCTCGAAGGCAAGTACGTACTTACATATGTGTACACTCAACAATAACATTTCTTCTTCTTTTTCGTAGCAAAGTTGACAGAGTAGTCGTGGTCAGATGCTGATGTACTTACAAAGCTGTAGTGCTCCTTGAGAAGAGTTCGTCCAGGGAAGTACTGGGACCTTACCTATTCCTGCCGAGCAAAGTGAGCACTACTGCGTTCTGTTTTTGAAGGGTAAGGGTGCTGGTGAAATTACAGACACAAGGGATATTTCTACTTATGTCTCAGGGTGACGGGCGCAGTGGCAGTGCCCCTCACATTTTCAGGCGTGTCGCTTTCTACCAGGTAAACTCGCTTACGTCTCGTCATTGGTATCATAATAGTTACTTGTTATACAAGGCTGCAAAGTTGTTGTTTAACGCTAGTGCTTGTATTGAGCAAGCGAAGAAACCTAAGATTAAGGTTCAAAAATAGAATCCTGAGCGTTGCGAGGGTTTCAAAGCACGAGACGCAAAACAACTTTGCTGCCGAGCCAAACACACAACTTTTCACTATAGCGAGGAAAATGGTAAATGAAAGAAAAACAGTTGAACTATAACAAAATAATTTAATAAACAAAATTAGTTATCGTTATCAATTTAATATCAACAATAATAAGAATAAAATATACCAACGGATTTATATTATATAAATAATGTACGATAAATTGCGTAGTTGAACGTGTCATTTTGTTTTTTTCATCGAAAGAAAAAGTTAGGTGCTTCTGTCCATCGTCAAGTTCGAATTTCAAAAACCTTTACCACGCTAGCGTGGAAAAGATTTCGTTCGCTGATTTTTCCTTTCCGAGCTATTAAAATGAAAAAAAAAATTATCTTGTCATAGCCTTGCAACGGTTGTGGATAAAGTGTCGATTATAAGCAAGCACATAACTTATAAATGTAAATTTAACTCCCTTTTGTGTAAGAAAATACACATACATAAAATAAAAACAGAAGTCAGGCGTCACTACATCTCCTGGTGTAATTTCAGTCACCAGACGGATGTTGTTCCAACGTCGTACGTGACCATGTAAACACAATAATGACCGCTGCGCTGCCGGCATGTTCCGCCATGCATTATGCATTTTAAACTAATATACTCTGTAACTAACTTTGTACGACAAAACTTTATAGCGCTTGAGCATACTACTTTAGAATAAAATACAATTTTGTTTCTTTCATATTATCAATGTTACAATATAATTTAATTGTCAGTAATAGACACAACGGCACACTTAGGGGATCAAATAAAAAATGATAATATAAATAAAAACGAACGAATCTAAAAAGTAACGTTAATATTTAAATAAAATAGGAATTAGACATAAACTAACAATTACATTAACATGTTTTAACATCGACTTAGTGGAGCGTTCCTCAACTTATGTTGAAAACAAAAATCGTAAATTGAATAACATGGTTTTATTTTTAGATTTTGTGGTAAAGCAGAAACTGCTGAAATTTTAACAGTTTAATATTGATTAAATCAAGCTTTAAACAAGTAACAAATTTTTTTCAATTATAGTTTACATAATTAACAAGAACGCTAAATCAGTCTCGAACCACTCGACAAACCTGAATTAGTAGGAAAATAAAACAAGTGAATTTAAAAAATGACACTCGACTAGTCGTAATTAGACCTAAAATAAAAAAATAAAATAAACCACCACACTTTTTTAAATACTGCATAATTTTTGAGATTCACTAGTATTCCGCTACATGTGCTGGTAATGTTTAAATGTAAATCTCTGTTTAAATTTAAGACCCTACATTCTGTTGTTTTTTTTTCTTGGCTTTTCGCGGTCACTTACAAGGTTGTTGACTTGTATTTAAAACGGAGAAATATAATAACTTATTAATAAAATTTGGAAACGAGATTACGACGATGGAGAAAGAGTGAAATAAGAATCAGGCGAAAAACTATGAGAAATAAATAATTAGTATTAATATAGGAGAATTGGTATTCTATTCTTTAGTATTAGTCTGCTCTTGACTGAGCGATTGCGATGCTGTCATTGCGGGATGTCGTCATTGCATGACGCTGTCACGCTTTAACGTCAGTGGTCCAGCGGTTACCATTGTGGGCGCTTGATGAAGAGGTCCCAATAGGAGTAATTTGGTAAATGAACTTTTCTAAATTGGTCTAGTCTCATTGTACAAGGAATTTCCTAATTGGATACAAGATGAATTGTGCCAGTTTACAGATTATAATTGTTATATCTCAATAATAAAAGCATTATTAAATACATTAGTACATAATTATTCGTCAATATGAATTAATTAATTATCTTTATGTTAATAATTGTACAAGGTAAATATTTTTTGTTTCTTTTCATTTAGTATAATAAAATCCGATTTATTAATTATTAACACAGACCAAATAAATCTTATTAATATAGGAGGTAGTTGTGATATTGATATTAAATAATTACAGAATCTACTAATTATGTCAGTATGATAAATACGCATTATACAAACTTCAAATATTGGAACGCATACAAAACAAATTTACAAGATATTTAATAGTTTTTATATATATATATATATATGTAAGGCTGTACGGGATATATCCTTTCTATCCTTTGATGTATTCTGACCTATTTATTCTGGGTATGGTGGGGTACAACAAAGTAGGGGTACAGAGACTACAGAGGGAATTAGCATTGGTTTTGTATGTGTTTTAATTGTTAAGAGGCAAGAAATGCAATGCAGAGGTTTTAACTCATGTGGGTGTTTGCGTTCCCATTGGTTTTTTGTGGCGTCGGCGCCGGCATCAGTTTTTGGCGATTCCTTCTGAGAGAACCAACCTGCTGGACAGGGCACCACTGACACGAGTGATGAGGATATTGAACGTTATTGATGGGAAATCTTTATCTATATGGGGAATTTATTTGCCTGTTCTTTGTGTGAGTTCAATAAAATAGATTTATTTGTAATGTGTTATGGAATATAATAACAGTTTGTAGTGTAATATGGTATAATGTAATTTTAGTAGATACAATTGAATTTTAAATATAATATTAATGTTGTTAATAATGATGAACAAGTGATAATTTTGACTACACTGTAGCATTAGGTTAGTCCTGTAATAATGGTTGTTAGCTTATGTGTAAAATAAATAAATTAATTAAATTTTAAAGATTTTTTTTGAAGCAGTACTTCCCTGGACGAACTCTTTCACAAGGACCTCTGCTGCTACTAAACTGCTGGGTTTTCCAAACTTTTTAAGCAATCGAAGTAGGAATGGTGAAGGTGGAACTAAATTGTGAAATTACTGCTCACACTCTTCGTTATGTGCTAGTCAATATAAGGAAAATATTTGTACACAGGGTATCTCACGGCTTTGGGAAAGTACTTTAAATATTTATTTTTCAAAGTAAGCAATATTGCCTTCAAGCACTATTAAAAGGTCACTTGCCTCATCTGGTAATCGAATCGACCAAATTGGAAAATAAAACTAGTATTTTTATGATGCCGATCGAAATGATCCAATAAATATTAATTCCTTACAAGTAACATAGTAACTTAATTTAACGGAACGTCGTTCAGTTATACAATTTATTTAAAAAAGAAACAAACTTTAAGCTGCCAACGTATCCACGATATTTGCAATTAATTAATCAAATGCTCGAAATGTGATCCATCTTCTTGTATGTAAATTTGAATCGTTTGATACACTCGCTGCCTTGTAGATTTTCTTATTTTATTACGATGGATATTCATATTAATACGCCTCAATTCCGTTTTTGACTCGTCCACATTGCGACATTGCTTCTTGTATAATATATCTTTAACAAATTCCCAGAAAAGTACGAATAAAGACAGTAAAACATTAATTTATTTTCCTAAACTTAAATCTAAAATGTTATTCCTTGTTCCTTTAATGTAAGATATTATGAACTTAATCAGTATAGTTTTAAATAAAGTTTTTTTGTCCTTTCGGTCGGCATCATAAACTGACTAGATTATTATTTCATATTTCGTATATATTATATATATCTTGCAGCAATGCAGTAGTACTTACACTCAAAAATATAATAAAGTCTCCTTGAAATGAAATATCCCATCTACAACATTTAAAGTACTTTCCGTATATAGTAATATCTTATTATGAAAAATTTGTCTGACATCTTTTCATTATCGATGTAAAGGTGACTAAAAATATTATATATTTAGAAATATGTATGATTAGAAACTCTCTAGGTATTAGTCATCTAACGATACTGCTCCTGGTTAAAATTCTAAGAAATATCTATGATTTTTCTGGTGGATGAGTCTACGTAAACGAGTGACTCAGCGTTATCCATTATCCTTATAAATTGCAAGTATAAACCTCTTTATTAATTCATAATTTTTCTTTAATTATATTATTCTATTAAAAAAAAACTACATAATGTAATACGATATGATTTTAATTATATAATGTAATATGACTTTAAGAATAAATGCGAACCATGTGTAATATTTGCTTACTAATATTTGTATGCCAGTACTCTTAAATATATAAACTGTATTTACCGTGTAAGCTTACAAAATAAATACATCTCTATCTCTCTCTATTTCCTAAGCCGATAACCAATAAAAAAAAATTAAAATTGGAATACTAAAAATTCATCACAAGAATGCACAAGGTAAAATTTTTGCTATTATCAGGCTACAGCGAGTTCGAAGCAATTTTTGAATAAAAGCCTCGAAAACAATCTTTACGGTTCAAAGAATAAAAACGGTGGAATTAAAAACGCTTCTCAAGGCCAAGATAAAGTCGAAGTCAGCCAGTGCCGTCGAGCGCTAGAGTGTTAGAGCTATGAGACAGATTTGTAAAGTTAGCCAAAGCCGAGTCTCGTTTTCATTCGAGCAATGAGAAAAGAGGTGACAGTGAAACTCATGTATATTGTTGAACTAGAAGGGCCATTTTTATAATTTATATCTAGGCGATTCGTGGGCGGGTTGGTATTCACATACAAATAAATAATCTAGCTCATTTCACATGAAAAACACGTTAGTGAAGTTTTTCAGGGTCAGATAGGCATTGCGTGGTTTGATGTTGATTCAGTTAATATAGATGAACATTAAAGTAAGACAGATGTATATTTTTAACAATAAACAAGTATTTAAATATTAGGTTGAACTTGAAAATGTGGGGAAAGATCCACTTCGGCATAGGTATCTCAATCAAACTAATGATGTTGTCATAAAAGGATAAGTCAAAACTGCCAAGAAAAAAAAGAATGTTTGAAAAGACTGATGCAATTGCAGGAAACGAACGTTCTCAGTTGATAATCTCTGTCTACCCCGATGGAACACAGATGTGATTGTATTGGGCCAAGATTGGTCAAAATCTCAGAATAATTTCTACCGTCCTTGAAAAACTGCTGCATTTGACAACAAGCGATGAATACAGTGCAGTGTTAAAAATGTTTTGTAAACGTGAATATATATATATGTATAATAGTGATACAATATTGTAAATAATTGTTATCTAAATTTTTTGTAAATAAAGATGGAGGGGTGAGGTTGGGGCGCTCGCTCGTTAAAGGCAGTAGTCCTCTAACGCGCTCATGCGCTTACAAAGTGGCGCCTCTCGCTGCGGTAGGATACAGTCCAAACTAATACTTCATAGAGATAACTCTGGAAACAAAAGCGACCCCTCCTCTTCCCGCCGTAGAAAAATTGGTCTTTCGTTCATCTTGAATCAGTCATAGGTGCGAGTCCGCACGTGGACCTTTTGTTTGGCAATTTACGATTTTTTGGGCCCGTGTCATTTTTATCATCATCCACAGCCTATCGCAGTCCAATGCTGGACATAGGCCTCTCCCAATGCGCGCGATTTCGCCCAGACCCCAGCTCGTCTCGGATAACCTAGTGTCATTTTCAAACTATATAATTTAAACTAGGTGAATGTGAAGGAGAAACAACGACTTACGCTATATGCATTTTACTTATAATGCATTACATAAGAAAGAAAGAAAATTTTATTCAGTATCATTAATTAAAGTAAATTAGTATTCGTAAATAAATAAATCGTAATGCATATTCATGAAAATCACAACTCTCGTAATCAGTTTCTATATCGTGCCTACCGAATATTATTTTACTATTAGTCAGTGTTCAAAATAGGATCAAAGCTTTTATGAAGCTGGCTCTCAGGACTGTTTTTTTAATCAAATGAAGTTTATTATTACTTACATCTAAAAATATGTAAAGTAATTCATTGTTAGTAGATATTACATTTAATATTAGTATCATGAAGTAATACTATTTCATAATTGATATTCGTGTTCTATTGAATAGTTATGACGCGTAATAAATATTCTAGAAGACCGGAGCTAGCCTGGTGGGAGTATTCTTTTAAGCACAATGCCTCTACCATGAGTTCACAATGTATATAAATACATACATAGGGACATTTAGGGGAATGCTCTTAAAATCACGAAAATAATGCAGTGTTCTTAAAAAAATTTGGTCTGTTGTTTAAATTTTTCATTTTAGATGTAGTTTCAAAATAGAATAAATTGTCGTTTGACATTATTTCATTGTTTTAATTTTCTATTAAGTCAAGTTTATCAAGTGGTTCGAGGTTGATTTCGCGTTCTTGTAAATTTCGTAAATATTACTTGAAAACGTTTTTTTTTATTTAGACAGTTTGATTTAGCTGATTCCGCATTGTAACGAGATGTAGAAATAAATGCATTTGTTTAATTAAGTATCTTTCTTCCATAGAAGTTCAATAAGGCTGTACTAAGTCAATGTTAAAAGATGGTCGATTTAATTGCTACTTTAGGTATAATTCGCAGTTATTTAAATAGACGTTACTATCATATTTATTATAATTTTTTATTTTGGTCTTTTTTTGTATCGATAAATATGTAAGTCGTTATGAGTAACGACCACGTCAAATATTTAAATACAAAACGTTGCTTCTTCTTGTGACCACTAGGCGCGCTGTACTTTTGACATACAACATTATGAAGTATTTTATGCGGTCTATACTCATGGTACAGGCATTGTGTAATATATACCTAATATAATACATATGCAGATAATAAAATACCCGCACCACTATCGAATGTGGTCGATGAAGTATGACGATACAAATATGCGTGTTCCAGTTCGACTGTCAACAGCTCTATATCCGTGTACTGACTGGCCTTGAGCGCTGGAATCTGTGTGAGTGAACATGCCACATACATTGCTTTTCGGTGAAATGTGACTGTTCTCTGTCAACTTGAGTTCGTATAAGGAAATTCGTTAATTGAATTTGAGTACTAATCGTTATTGTTTAGTTATACTAGTAATACGAAAAACAAGGATCTGCAATAAGCACATAGAAAATCTCGTAAGGTCCGCTAGATCATACCCGTGGCTTAGTTGGCATAGCGTGTGGCACTGTTTGCTGGAAGACGTTGATTCGAATCCAGCCGGATCGAGGAATTTTTTTCTTAGTATTCGATCTTTTGTAATTTCACAGAAATAATTGAATAACATGGTGGTCAAACGTCGTGACATTGAATGAATTATAATATAATTTTTAAATTACAATGAACCGTGACCGTTCGGACCTGTAAAGGACGAACCGTTAGTATGTTTGAAAAAAGAAAGACTTAGATTCCAAAAAAAAATTATGTCATTTCCAGTTAATAATTTACACCTAAATTTTTACGAATGGACGTAAGAAATTATTGCCTCTCATTACAACACATTACGACAACAAAAAAGTGACGTAACAATTTTTTTCCTTAATTCTTTCAAGAGTAAGTAAACTAAAAAAAGTTATGAATATTCAATGAACAGGATGCAAGGTAAAAAAAATGCGAAATCTTAAACATGTTGTGATTTCGCGTCAATGACTTTGGGATTAGTGCCACTACCACGAGTGGCAGCAGTCGCTTTCAAATTTCACGGTGTGTATCTGCCTACACTTCGCAACTGCAAAAACAAAATGACGACTAATTAACGATTTAAAATCATGGGTTACTGCCATAAATGTAAAATTAAAATTTCTTCACTTACTTATAATAAAAAAGGGAGTACAAATTAATAAAAAATGCCTCCGTGGCCGACCATACCATACCATACCATACTGGACTGCCACGCAGAGGGTTCGAATCCCGGGCCGGAATAATATTTGTATGGCCTACATTTATTTCTCTCGTTAGTTTGGGTTTGTCTATGCGTGTACCTACTTAACTAGTGCAGGGCTATAAAAAAACGAACATTCGCATTTTAATCTAAAACTAGCTACAGAGCGATACCTCCAATGAACACTATGCAAACTTAATTTTTAGACCTGTTCTGTTTTTATTTTGTTTTTTTGTTTCTTTTTTTTCATAAAATTCGTTTTAATGTTTTTTTTTCGAATTTAGTTTTTTTCACAAGATTCGGAAAGCATATAATACTCGTATTAGTAAATAAATATGGTTGTTTATAAAAATGACAGAAACTGATCAAAAAATAAAACTGGCATGGCGTTCATTGGAGGTATCGAGAGGAATATGGAGTACATATATAGACTTCACTGATATTGTGATGTAGTCCGTAATGGTGGTAAGCACATTAAAATGAACAAATCTCGCATACACCTGTACAAAAAGGAACAAAAATATCGATATTAAAATAGCATAGCATAGCATAATAGACACAGCAAAAACGGCTGTTTGTAAATAATTAAATAAACTCACTATGGAACAAGAGAATTGTGGTACTTTAGCTTTCTTAGATGTTTTAATTAAAAGAAATCCTAATAACACCTTAGGCCATACTGTATTTCGAAAGAAAACCCATACAGATAGGTATCTCAATGGTAATTCCCATCACCATCCTAGCCAGTTAGCTACCGCGGGCAAATCTTTGTTTCAGAGAGCACATGGTGTCTGCGACAGTAATCATCTGGCAGGGGAACTTCAGCATATAAAGCAAGTCCTACATGCGAATAAGTTAAAGATTCCACGCCAATGCCGCAGGCCCTGTGTGAAACCACCAACAGTCGAGCGAAGACCTGCCATCTTACCTTACGTGAGAGGTGTTACAGACAAGATCGGAAGAGTCCCCAGGCGTGCATCTATCAAGACCTACTTCAAGCCCCTGAGGAAGATTTCTCAGTTCCTGAGACCCGTGAAACGTAACATCCCCTTACAGGATGCAGGAGTTTACAAGCTTGACTGTGAGTGCGGTCTCTCTTATATTGGACAAACAAAGCGAAGTATTTGTACCCGCGTCAAAGAACATATAGCTGATGTCAAACACCGTCGCGTAAACAAGTCTGCAGTCTGCGCGCATGTCATGGATAAACCTACACATTCAATGAAGTTTGACAAACCCCAGGTCCTTGCAAAAGAACTCCGTTATCTGCCCAGGATGCTGCGAGAGGCCATTGAATTTAAAAAACATCCTAATTTCAACAGGGAAGATGGTTTCTCCGTACCACCAGTTTGGGATCCAGTATTTCCTCTAATGAAAAATCCCAAACAGACATAAGACTGCAGTAATAATTAATATGTTTTAGTTTATTCTAATTTATATTAATAACTAATAATAAATTGAACTTAATAAAAATTCATTCAATAAAATAATTTGTAAAACATAATGTAGCGTAAATTGGAATGTTTTCTTTGTAAAATTAAAAATAAGGTATTTAATTAATAACTATTGTAACTATAGTGAAAAAATAAGGTGGTTTGCATCAATATTAGACATAACTGGTTCAAGACTGTACCACCTCAGTCAACCGTGACCATGGGACCTGTAAAGGGCCCGAAACGTCGGTTTGTTTGAAAAAACAAATATATGCGATTTAAATCCGGAAAATAGTTTCATTTCTTATTAAATAAACTGTTAAGCGATTTTTCAACAACCGCTACTGTAAAGTGTTGTCAGAAAACCTGTTAATCTGCTGTTTTGTAGTTTTGCTTACAATATGACTATGATATGAACATTGTGTAGTGTTGCCAGATGATTTCTTACATTTTTCATAACTTTTGATCTTCTCGTGTAATACGTAAACAATTTTTCTTTTTAAGGCAATTTGCGTAAATTTTGAGGCATATCAACTATATTTATTAATAGTTTACGAACGCACGCAAATTAGGCAAAAAAGTACCTTAGATATGGTGCAAACAAGATGTAATTACTCAATTACTGGTTATAGCTTGATTTTTCTTGAGCGTACCTACTTTATTTATTTTTAGGATTTTTATAGTTAGAATTTTTTATTAAAAAAAGAGAACTTATAAAATGTAAATTTTGCAGACAAAAATGAAACTTTTTGACTCAACCGAGCAACGCTGTTATGTAACCTGTTATTTGCCATTCAATCGCGGATAACGGATGGCTATCCGGGATTCACGCAATGAAATCAAATCTGCTACCGTTATAAAGTTATTGTAGCCATTAACCAATACACCAAAACAAAATGACTTTTTCGGTACCACTTGTATTTAAACTGATTGATATTAACTACGTATCGAATATTAAAGTCGATATTATTCCAATTGCATAAAGCACAAAATCATTCATGTATAAAAAAATATTATATTTATTACACCACTTTGGCACTGATAGCTTCAATTATAATTCACTAAGTAGGTACATATTACAGAAAGTGTTACCATTACAAAATCGCTCTCGAAACAGTTAAAAACGTCTACTACTCCAGCTACTCGATTTAGTGTGTGTACGGCGTGAGTGAGGGGCGTCTTTTTGAAATATATATTTTTAACCGACTTCAAGAAAAGGAAGAAGTTATCAATTCGTCTGTATGTTTTTTTTTGTACGTATGCTACGCGATAACTCTGACATTTGTGAATCGATTTTGATGATTAATTTTTTGTTGGAGAGAGGGTACCTCAGTAGTGGTCCATTTAAATTTGAAGAAAATATTCCTCTGCATGGAGGTCGCTTTTATTAGTACTCTGTAGTGAAATTGTAATTTCGGGTTTAAATAGCGTATCATTATGTTATTTAAATAACGCAAAAACCTAGGAACTCAATAATACAATTAAAATGTATATATAATGTGTGTACAAATGTAATGTATAACTCTGATAATTTATTGAAACAAAAAACTACAAGTGGTAAGAAATTTTGAGAAGCTATTAGCATAAACATAACTCACACAGCTTAATTAATACATTCAAGTGCTTCAACTAGTTTTAAATGAAGTGTAAGATTTATTATAAGTATTTTTATTAATAATTTATTACCTAATATTTAATTTATTATTATTAATATTGTAAGTTATATTCATTGACGTATGTCAGAGTTTCTTCTTTCTTACTGCCTCCGTGGCCGAACGGTTACCATGCCGGACTGCCACGCGGAGGTCCCAGGTTCGATTCCCGGGCCGGGAAAAATATTTATATGGCTTACATTATTTCTCTCGTGAGTTTGGATGTAATTTGTAGTTGTCTATGTGTGTGTGTCCATGGCACCCGCGACACAGGGTTTCCTTAGGGTCTATGTTGAGTGTGTGTGTATTTTTTTCTTATTTTTCTCAGGTGAATCTGTCTTATGGTTGAGTAGCAGTGTTTTATTAATTTGAATATTTCAAGTGTAATGTGCTCCTCTTTGAAATATAGATGTGAATTAGAATTTATTGACCTCTGTGACCTAACGGTTTGCAATGTAGGCGTTGGATGAAACTACACTTGTTTAAATTGGTTCTGGTTAGAGCCCTGAAGTGAATTCCTTTTTTTAATAATATTAATTGATGGGAAGAACAAGTCGTGCGCCTGATGGTAAGCTTGTCCATAACAGTTGCAACGCCACTCATAGCTTTAAATTGCAAAGATCTGAGGGGCACTGCCACTGCACCCGTCACCCTGAGACATAAGTTGACAAGTCTCATGTGCCGGTAATTTCGCCAGCAGCCTTACCGTTCAAAACCGGAAAGCTGTACTGCTAATATTACTGCTTGGCGGCAGAAATAGATAAGGTTGCAGTACTTCCCTGGACGAACTCTTTCACAAGGAGCTCTACTGCTACTAAAAACTTGTTTGAAAGACTTGGTAATGTATGTGTAACGTGACCATTATTTTTTTTCCTCAGAGTGGGACGGTTTATATATATATAAATTTATAAAAATGAAACACAATTGTTGATGACAGATACGCAATTTTTTATGACTAAAAAAAATTTTTATGATTAAAAACAGTCCTGAAAATGTTTATGACAAAAAATTTAAAAAAACAGCACATCACGCCACCAACCGATTCATTCCTGCCAATACACATCGAATACGGACGCACATAGAACTAAGTAAAGGGTGCGGGCGATAAAGTTTACTTGCTGCAACGGTTTCGCGCCATTTTTTAAAATTTACTGTCATGTGTATCCTATTTTGCCAAAGCGGGACATTTTTAAATATTTTGGGAGCAGCGGGACACGAAGCTTAAAGGCCGGACTGTCCCGCTCAAAGCGGGACGTATGTACGTCTCAGGGTCATAGGAGTGTCGCTTAACTCTCTCTGGCGCTGTGTCGTCAGAACCACCGAGAAGAGTTGACCAGTGCGACGAGGACGCTTTCAGAAAGATAGAACAGAAAAAGGAGTACACCACCCGTAACATTAGTGGCACCGCCCCGACTGGCTCTAATCATTTACTGTGTCCAGCGATACCAACGACGTTGTTATACATGTCACGGCTTCATTTTTCCACAAAGTCTGCTGATATTGTGGAGTACATACGGGTGAAAGCCGAAGATGCCCTGAGAGTCGAGCAGTTGGAGTCCCACCACAACGTGAACTATAATTAATTTGTGGTGAGAGTACCATCTCAATTCTCAACATCTGCCGACCGTCATGAAGGAGGACTTTTGGTCGAAGGATATCATGTACCGACATTTCCGAGGCCGGCTACCGGACACCCACGTTGCGTCACAAAAAAAAATCTAGTTATCTGGCACATTATTATTAATGAGACAATATTTTTAATAAATGGTATTTATTCATAACAGTAAATAAAGACTGAAATAGAAACAAAACAAATTTACCGGCTCACACAAACTAAAGGTACACAAATTAAATTTCAATTATATTGTTCATTGGAACATGTAAAACATGTAAAGCAAGTAATTAGTTTAATCGGCCACAGGTGGAGCTCCACAAGCCTTTACTTTGTTAAAATGCAAATTTGAACGATGTATAAATGAAGTAACGTACAATTTAAAAAATACTCATTGGTGTACAAATAAGGTACACAATAGGATTATTTTTTTCTCTAAAGATATAAAAGGCACGAGTGGTACGAACTTTGCACGTACAACGACGAAACACACGTAAAAGGAGGGATGGTAGGGATTTGTACAAACAAGTTTACATCATTCTCCTATTTAGTGAATATAAATCTGGTAACCCAGATCACAGTCGCTGCGCACGCATCGACCCATAAACGCGTTTTATCCAATTACTATAGCCCCTAGATAAATCAGCGTCGCGACATATAAATAACCGTAATCGCTTCGATGGCGGCGGAAAAATGGAGCATATCGATGTATTTGTCGAAATTACACTGAAGGCTGAATTTTGACACCCGAGAGAAGAAAATACATGTAAAGCGACGAACGGTTCGAAAATAGCGTCTCACTACAATCGCACACTTTTTTCGTGATACCATGTGTGAGGGGACGAACAAGTCGTGCACCCGGTGGTGAGCGACAAGCTTGTCTATAGCAGTTGCATTGCCATTCAGAGCTTTAAATCATAAATTAGGTATTTATTATCTAATGTTTCATTTAACATTATTTATATTGTAAGTTATATTCATTGACGTATGGGAGAGTTTCTTACTTATTTGTCTCAGGCGAATCTGTCTTATGGTTGAGTAGTTGCGTTTTATTAATTTGAATATTTCAAGTGTAATGTGCTCCTCTTTGAAATAAAGATGTGAATTAGAATTTATTGACCTCTGTGACCTAACGGTTTGCAATGTAGGTGTTGGAAGAAAATAAACTTTTGTAAATTGGTTCTGGTTATAGCCATGGAGTAAATTCTGTTTTATTTAATAATATTAATTGATGACTACACGCCTGTCCGTAACAGTTGCAGTGCCACTTAGAGCTTTAAATCGCAAAGATATGAGGGGCACTGCCACTGCGTTCGTCACCGTGAGACATAAGTTGACAAGTCCAATGTGCCTGTAATTTCACCAGCAGCCTTACACTTCAAAAACGGAACGCAACTGCTGGCGGCAGAAATAGGTGGCAGTATTTCCCTGGACGAACTCTTTCACAAGGACCTCTACCGCTACCACGCTTAACGGTGAGAGATTTTCTTATCTATCATCATCAATCCATTCATATGTACCACTACTAGGCACGGGGCTCCTCTCAGGCGTGGGTTTAGGCCAAAATCAGCTACACTGGGGACTCACACATTTTCCGAGGGTTGATAGTCTTGTACGTGCAGGTTTCATTACGATATTTAATAGTCAAAAAGCTCATGGCAAATTTAAAATTACATTTCGCATCTAAATTCTGAAAAACCCAGTAGTGCGAGTTCGGTTTTCAACCCACAGCCTCTGTTTGAGGGGCTGTAGGTCAAACCGTTAACATATTGCGTAGCTGTCATAGGAATGTCAAATTTCTATTGTAATGCATTTTAACTGTAAGCAACTTCACAGTTTGTATTTTGTAGTTCATCACCATCAAACTTAAGAGTTACACTCTTGTCGGTGAAGCATCTTCCATCTCCCTTATAAGCTCTGTTTTTCTTTATTTGGTCTGTGTAACTGCGCCTAGGTCGACCGCTTTCCCTCTCCACTACGAACTTTTCCTCCAAAATGGTCTTAAAGAAGTTGTCGTGTCGTATCAAATGTCCAATCATTTTGTAGTTATGCCATAAATAATTATTACAAATTCATATTTGTTGCAAGTAGAATTTCATTAAAATTTAATGTTTTTCTTTCCCAATTCCACGTTTAAAAAAGACCATAATTGTAGTGTAATGTAGGCAAGGGAATGAAGCGGCGCACCGAAACAATTATCTTGTTTTTTTTTTAGACTTTTTTATGATACCAAATGAAATAACGAACAAGTTGCGCGCCAGGTGGTTTAGTGACACGTAACTGTACGTAACAATTGCAGTGCCGCTGTGAGTTTTAAATCGCAAAGATCTCAAAGGACTGCCACTGCGCCCGTCACCTTGAGACATAAATTGAATAAGGTGAAATTACATGCACATGGAACTTTCCATGTCCCTGTAATTTCACCTTACCTTTCAAAACTAAAACACAGCAATGCTAATGTGAATTTAATGTAATTGTGTAGAAGATGTGACAGCTGATTGACATTAAGCCAGTAATTAATAATAATAATAATAAATAATAATAACGCACACATTCAACATAGCCCCGCACTAGGGAAATCGCGGCTGCCATGGATGTGTCCATGTCACATGACAACCACAAATTACACTCAAACTCACGAGATAAATAAATGTAGGCTTTACAAATATTTCTATCGGCCCGGAAATCGAACCTGACATCTCTGCATGGCAACCGTTCGACCACGGAGGCAGTAATTAGATTCAGCTTGACTTTGCCAGCGTTACGTTGTCGATGGCGTCAATTAATCCATCCAATATCAATAGCTGGAATTGAAGATCCGGTTATAAATCAATCGCTTTTCCAACTCTCGGCACCAACGACACTGGATCTAGTTAGTAAATCAATACAAATTAGCCTTTACTAATTTGATGTCTGCGCATTTCGGTTCTGTGTGAGCACAGTTCACAAAAAGTTGTGTTTCTCTTATCTTAAAAATAAAAGCAGCTATGCCTCGAGTGGGTGAAGGTACGAAACAGATTTAGTGGCTTGTATTTGACAACTGTTGTAAGTAGATCTCAAGGTTCAATTCAAGATCCATTTTTATTTTTAGTTCATATTAATGACTAACGTCGTAGAGGGTGTGCGGCGGTTCTTTTGTATTCCATAGGGCTGGAGGAAACTTCGGTATATATTTAAAATAAAACTTTGATATCACAGCACACTATCTTTATTCCGACACCGAGAGAGAAGAGAGTTCCCTTATAGCAATATTGTGCAGGTGAAAAAATAAAAGATAAAAACAAAATAGGCTTTATTTGACATGCATAAATTTCAAACAAAACAACAAAAAATTACCAAAAATAAATTCAATAAAAAAAATAAAAAGAAGCATAAAAAAAATAAAAAATAATAATAATAGCATGTCAAAAGTGTCCATGACTCAGCGTCTGAGGACTATGTTAATGACATAGCCCATAGGTAATATTGCAATAAAATAAATAAAAAATAAATTATATTTAGTTATACACCCATTAATAAATTTAACCATTGAAAATGAAAACCCGCATCAGAGGGTATAGCACTATCATAAATTCATTTAAGGGGCAATGTATACGCTGCCATAATGATATTCCGGTTCATATAAAAAATTTGCCATTCACGAGGATTAAAAACATAGTGTAACAAAAAATTTATACTAAAGGTTATTTATGCAGCGTGTCCGTACTTGGATGACAAAAATCCGTGGTAGTGACCCGTTTGGGTCTTGCACGTTGTCTCTACCAATGTTTCAAATAAATATTGTAAAAAAAAGTGCGAATGTCCCAAAGGTTAGCTGTGCTAAATACCAACTGGCCACCTTGGATCAAATAGACAAGCGTAGAGGCTTATAGATGACTCGGAATTAATAGAGGCGAAGCTGCAGAGCCTTGAACACCGCCTTAGAGTTGCCTGCTTATCGGTATTTTACAGGATATAATCACGGAGAGTGTGCGATGGAATAGCATAATCGGGGACCTAGACATGGCCGGGGTTCCACCCCAATGTTGTGGATACTCCCAGGATTTGCACGAAGCGTGTCGCTTCCACATTTACGTGGCGAGCGGCTAGAGAGTGAAATTCCCTGCCTGCGGACTCGTTCCCCGGACGCTATAGCTTGGACCTTTTCAAGGCGAGAGTGAATAGGCATTATTTAGGTGTGCATGCTACATTGTCGACCTCATCGTCACTTTTCATCAGGTGAGATGGAGGCCAAATGAGCACTTACCTTTTACAAAAAAAAATTACTAAAATGCGAATGCGTTAGTATATATATGTATAGTATTATAAAAAGTAAAAGAGTATATCATTCACTGAGATGACCTTGACCGATTTTATAGTAATGTTAGGTACTTATAGTTTGTACGCTATTTGAAGCCTTCGCAATATAGTGACATCACATTAGGTCTTCAAACATTAGTATTGTTGCGACATGTGTCTGTTTTAGTGACCTGCAGAGAAGGCCATTCTCTACTTGGTCATCTGTGGATTTGCATCTGCCTGTAACATGTTAACACATTAATAATATTTTGAGACACACTAGGGTTGGCATTATGATATAATTGTTCAAACAATAAGAGTATAAATTAGAGGAGAAATGTTGCTGGCATCTAAGGATTAATTTTTGACCGACTTCAAAAAAGGAGGAGGTCCTGTGTTCAACTGTATTTGTTTTTTATGTATGTTCACCGATTTCTCCGTCAATTGTGGACCGATTTCTTTTTTTGTTTGAAAAGGTCTAATATTGAGGTGGTCTCAGGTGGGTATGGACACATTTGGTTATGTTCGCGAGTGGTTCATGTAGAAGTTATAACAATCACGATGTGCATGTACTCGTGGTTACATGAATGAGTACAAACATTGAATTGATACGTTCGCTAACAGTTGACGTGCGTTTTACGTGTAACGCAACAAAGTGATTAATTGACGCGCTCACGAATTGGGCCTATACTGCTCGTGACATATGCGTGCGTGCGCTGAGATTAACACATCCATTGCCGCTCGAAGCGCGGTATAAATGATTCGTGCGCGTGTGCGGTACGCGTGCAAGTGTGAATCCACCTTAACGTCGTTTCGTCATGCAGTCGATGATTGAGACAATCGTCTTAATCCGACATGACGTATCTTTTGTTTATATATTTTCATTTTTAAAGTTATCTTACAGTGTTCATGTCTTGATTAAAAATTACTCGTGTCGTCTTTAATGTAACGTAATAATAAGTAATAAACTATTAATAACTAAACTAGTAAAAGTAATAATCATTTCGTGTGATTAAAAGTAGAATAAATAATAAGTCAATGTTGAAATTAAATTAGAATTCTATTTATTTTAGGAGAAAACCGCGTTCGATCAAATGCGCTTCTTGTTATTAGTGCACGATCCTAAACAAATTTAGATAGGACTACTCAGGGAGAGTATTCTTTGGAATTAAAATCTATGAAAATTGGCAAGAATTAATGCATTTAAAACATTTCCAGCATTGAACTAAATTTTGAATCTTGTTATTTTTATTATTGGCAGTGATATATAGATATTGTACTAGCAGTAGAGCTCCTTGTGAAAGAGTGTCGAATGTCTTGGTACAAAAAAGATAGATAATGCGATTATTACCTTGGATTAAGAGAAACACACAAAATTACAGGTGGGAATTAAAATAAACAAGAAGAAATTAATTTAAAATACATAAAAATACAAAACACCAACCTAATAATCAGCAGCTTGTGTGCGGTGCAGCAAGACAAATAGGTCGTGACACAGTGCAAAATTTGCTCAATAACCAGGCATTGCGCTACATCAAAACCAAAACATTGTGAATTTGTGTAGTGTGCGTAGGTGTTAAAATCGACGTGAGTGTAAATATAGTAAATAAACAAATATTTAAAAAAACTGTTTAAAAATTAAGAAAATTATCATAAAATTGTATTATACAAATTCATAATTGAGATAATAATAATAATCAATATTTAAAGTAATGAAAGTGAAAACATAAACATTTTTAAATTACTTAGAAGCTATATACGGTGTTTAGGCACTGGACCCCTTCATATCAAAGTCGAAGTAAAGAGTTATAAAAATTTAAAAAATTAAACAAGATCATTTTTCCGGATTTAAATAGCGTATATTTGTTTTTTCAAACAAACAAATGTTTGAAAAAACAAGTATACGCGATTTAAATCCGGAAAAATAGTTTCATTTCCTAATTGTAACAATCGCGAAAACCTAAGAACTCGATATTAAACAACATTCTTAATTCAAAATAAATTTCCCGAATTAAAAATCAAATAATGTGTGAAAATCGTGAAAGTTTAAATCAAAGTAAAATAAATTTCGATCAAATCACTTGGTGATAACCCTTATTTTCACATATTATGGCTTCATACATATGACTCAGTGCATATCTATGACATAACGAATCACGTACGTATATTAATATTCATAAAGCATATGTCTGCACATGACTTAACATTACATGTAAATGGAAACCTTGAACTATCGTTCATTTATTATGTAACTATTTGCTGTTTTTTTTTGCGAAATGTGGAACTTACACATACCGGCTATATAGCGCGTAGTAACGTTTATGTTTAAATAAATGACTCAGAAATATAGAAGCGATTAAATAAACTATATTTATATTATAAACTATATTATAATTAAATAAAAAATATTTTGACGTCAACTTAGTACTCAAATACTTTAGGAAAAAAAGTCGAAATATTAAACAACATACATTTTTTGGATTTTATGATAAAACAGAAACAGTTGAAAATCAAAAAATTGTAACGGTTCAACATTGATTAAATCAAAGTTAATAAATAAAATATTTTTACAATTAAATTTAACAAATAAACCTCGAGCCACTTGAACCTGTTACGCACCGCAGCACCATTGCATCTCTTGGTTCCTTGTACGATGCGCACGCGTTCTGTTCGCGATTTGCCATTTCAACGCGACATGTGGCATATACTTAGTTCTAATTTATGTGGAGTATTTCGCCGCGTTGGCGGACGCAGCTAGGTTGCGGCGCCACAACGTTGTTACGACGTTGTAGCGGCGAGCGACGACAGAGGAGTGTTGAACGAACAGTGGTATAAAAATAGATAGGAAGAGACAAAAAATAAAGTAAAAAGTGACAAAAATACGTAAAAATAAATTGAAACAAGCAAGCATAAGATCATCGCGATTGTTCGACCGCAAAAACAACTGAGCGACGGAGCGCGCGCCGGAGCGGTGGCATGCCGACGTCGCAACGCGTACTCCCCTCCCCGCCTCGTCTCGCTGGTTGCAACTCCGACACGCGTGAGTCACGGCGCTGCCGCCGCCGCAGCGTACCGTGTGGCATACCATGAATATTTCTATGCAAGACGCTGCAGCAGCAGTGGCTGCGCTCTAACAGCGTCACCGATCTGCCGCCGCAATGCCAACGCAGCGCCCGGTGTGGTATCGCTCTTATATCTCTGTCTCGGCAGTGGAACCTTCATCCACCCTCACTAACGGTGCCCTTATTCTGCATCGAAGCTATTCCAGTAATTAGTCGACCGCGAACAGCGACATCGAGTTATTATAACATATATTCGACATTTACAGTTTTCATTTACTAAAATCATAATATATTTTGCAAAACAAATAGTCCAAGTCGGCAAGCGTTTGATGGGTATATAATTTCATCGAATGGTTCAGGGGATAATGTAATTGCAATACGCTACGTGTAATAAGTACACAATTTACATAAACGTACGTGACTGTAATAGGGTGTTGTTCAGTAACTTAATGAGGTAACCTGACAAGGAATTTTATGTATAATATTCCCTATAGATCTATATATTTCAAAATGTTACTCCGTTTGAATGATTTCACTATGTAGTTCACTTAGGGTCGTATTCTAGAACTCTACTCAATGCTCAAGTCAGGATTTAAGTCGTTTTTCCAGCGCTCGAAATCATACTCAGATCCTGACTTGAGCAGACTTGAGTATGATTTCAAGCACTGGAAATACGACCCTAATTTTGGCGGCAAGGACTTGAGTATGATTTTCAATGCTTTAAATCATACTCAAGTCCTGATTTGAGCATTGTGTAGAGTTCTAGAATACGATCCTTAGTCTCCTCCTAATTTATTTAAATATTTTCAATCTACATAGCTGATAATTATGTGAATTGCTTTAGCATATGAATGCATCGTTTTAGATGTCAAAAATGTAGAAGATACTTCACAAAGACATATTATACATTACTACAAAAAGGTTTTACGTATTTATTCATAAGATTACATGTATTATCACAAAAAAAATCTAACTAAAATAATGGGTATGACGGGGCAATGTGTCCGCTTCTATAACAAAATTGCTGTTGATATTCCAACATTTTTAGCAGCAGTAGGGCTACTTGTGAAAGAGTTCTTCCAAGGAAGTATTGCTACCTTACCAATTTCGGCACACAAGCACTAATGTGAACATTATTACGTTCCGGTTTTGAAGGGTAAGGGTTCTGGTGGAATTACTGGTACATGAGACTTGTCAACTTATGTCTCAGGGTGACGTGCGCAGTGGCAGTGTCCCACAGATCTTTACAATTTAAAGAGCTGAATGGCACTGCAACTGTTATGGACAGGCGTGCTGCTTTCCACCAGGCGCGCGACATGTTCGTACCTTCATCTGATTTCATAAACAAAAATTGCCGTGTGCGACGGTTTATAACTCATTTTTTTTTCACTCATTTAAAACACAGGTTGTATAAATTTGACATGTTACAAAGTAAGTATAATTACATTGTGTCCGAACAAACATCATGCGTACAAAGAGAGGTTTAAAACTGTAGTGAAACAAAAACTTTATACTAAATTATACAGCTTCTACGTTGGATAACAAAAGTCCATGGTAGTGACCCGTTTAGGTCATTCAGGTCGTTCGGGTTTATGATATTTGAAAAAAACGTTGTAAAAGAAAAATGTTTATTTATAAAGAGAGTTTCTTACTTATTATTTTCAGAGACCTCTCTCTCATCTGCCTTACAAAGAGTAAGTGTTTAATCAATATAACGATAACAAATATACATAATTTCAATAAGAAAGAAGATAATGTTTACCTTAGAGATAAATTCAAACTCATGATACCACGATTTCGTTTAACCAAGGTAATCTACTCTTTTATGGGAAACTGTGTACGTCTTTACAATAAGATTCCAGACCATATATTAAGATTATAATTTCCTAAGTTTAAAAACTGCATAAAAATATTTTAATTGAAAAGTCATATTACAAAATTGAAGACTACGTTAGATTAAGATGTATGGAAAGATGACATGGGTCTAGATTCCACACAAATTTGATTCAAAGTGTAATTCCATAACATTTAAGTTTATTTGAAAGGGGCAATCACTCTTTTCTTTTAGTTCCTTGGGCGTTCTTCTCAGGGAAGTCAGCGCAGTGAATGAGCAGTAACTTAAATGTGACGTTTTCAAGTGTAAATTTATTTTACTTAGGGAATGGATGATTCTTTGGTTTTGACTTTGAAAATGTCATTTGTTTGCCTATGAAATAAAGATATTCATTTGAAATGTTTTTTTAGAATATAATTTTGTACTTCTGATCTGTGCCATGAAGCAAGGTCATGCTCGGCTTGAAACTCATAGATCAGGTCCCGAATTCCGAAATCTGTAGACAAACTAAAATCCAGGACATAGGAGATCAGATAACGAATTTAAAATGGCTGGGACATGTTGCGAGACATGGTGAACACAGGAGATTAAGGTGATAACCGAATGGTGGTCAAGAAATGGATATAGAAACGTGAGACGCTCTATAGCGAAATGGGTGGACGACATTATCGAAGTGGCGGGCAGTAAATGGGTGAGATAAGCACAGGATTGTGGTGGATGGCATAAACTACGGGAAGCTTATGAAAAGGTTGTAACCCTAATGACCCGTGACCAGGTTCACGGCAATAAAATAAGAAAACTTCAGATCCACAGAAATGTATTGTAAAGTTGATGGTAAATGAAAGAAAATGCTGCAACAAAACAAGAAAAAGTATATAAAAACAGGTACAGCAGTATAAAATACTCCCTTACTACGGATTAACATAAACAGTCCAGACACTTACCCCAAACGGGCCGAGTTATGCGGTATTACAGATTGGTATTAAGATTGGCATATGATTAGCAGTAGTTATTACAAATTGTTATCGAAATTGGCACATGATTATGTAGTAGCTATTACATTTGTAATAGCTACTACGGTACTAATACGGTATTAAAACTGGTAAAGGAAATAAAATTAGACACAACTGAAATTTTAACAGCACTACTCTGCCGCGATCGAGCAGGGAGTGACGATGGAACGAATTTGTTTCAAGAATGGCGAGGCAAAGGAATTAAAGAACGATTCAAAATTTAAAAACGAGTGGCCAGGAACCGGAGAAAAGGCGATAAAAAGGTGGGATGACAATATAAGGAGGTCACATCGTCACACCTATACCCAGTAATGGGTTTAGTCGAGAAATAGTCGGATGATGATGATATGTGCGGGTGCGATTAATCTTAAGATTGGCGAGCATAAAGGAAATGAAAAAGTATTACGTTTATATTTTCTAAATAGAAAAAACACAACGCGGTCTGTATGAATAATACTGATTACTTCCGCAACCAAACTATAATAATGCCTATAGGCGCTCGTGGGAAACCCAGGTAAAAGGACGGGACTATCACTATTTCTTTTTAACACACTTTTGTTAGCTTGACTTGTATGTAGAATATATAAGCAAATCTGATTTCATATACTTAAAAATTTTTGTACCAGGATGAAACTTCGCCATTTGGTCTAACTCTAATGGCAATACAGTGTTGGATTTTGAGTAAAACTTCAAAACCTTAGGGGTTCAGGTAAAGTGTTGAAGGTACAACTTAGTTGTTGTACCTTCAACACAAAAGTTGGTAACAATACCAAGCAATTGTTAAAAAAAAATAGATCCGCAAGAACTTGATCTCGAACTTTTGTGGTTCTATATATATAACTATTGGAGGGATAATTTTTAAGTTATCACGATATATTACTACAATGATATTCAATTACTTTTTGTCAAATTACTCTAATAAATTGTAATAACTATTAATGCAAAGATCGAACTCTAAGACGGTAAGGTGCTGGTTCGAATTCAGCAGAATCGCAGGAATTTTTCTTAGTGTTCGATATATTAATAATAATTATAACAAACTAGTGGAGTAATTTCACAAAACATAGTTGAACTTTGGAATTTTGTCGGGATAAACGGTTGAAGATGGAACTTGTTGTTCAAACAAAACTAGCTGAGAATGATGGACTATTGCTAAAAACATTGCTGTTTTTAATTTTTTTGCCGTCATGCATAATAATGCGAAGATTGAGGGTAGCAGCAACGAGATCCGGAAAATGATAGCGGACAAGATGAATGCAGTAATGTTCCGGAGCTTCACTGGGTTGCACGTTCTATGCGTGAGTCGGCAAGCTCGCCTAGATGGCTGGATTTGTCCTGTTTGTTACAACTAATTAATTTATTTTATGTAATTTGTCAGCCTGTACACATGTACATGCGGTGCTAATTCTATTTCTATAAAATAAAAAATACATATAAGGTGTGTCATGTTACTAACTTACTAACTTGTATGTACGTTGTTGTCTGAAAAACCTTTTTTATTTTCTGTTTATTTTAGTGGACATAGAAAATTGTTGCAAGATCAAAGATTCCTCGAAATCCTGGACAACAGCTAAAAAAACTACACAGAACTCATGTCTCAGGTTGACAGGCGCAGTGTCAGTGTCAGGTCTTTGTGATTTAAAGCTCTGAGTGGCATTGCAACTGCTATGGACGGGCGCGTCAATTAACACCAGGCACACTTTCGCCCCGTCGCCTGGTATTATAAAAAAACATCACACGGTATATTTATTTTTCCAAAAATCTAAAGAATATGTTTTATGTTGTTTTAAATTTAGAAAATAATATGTTCAGACTTCGTGATAAATAAAAACTGAACAAGTTCTTTATTTCAAAAGCTTTGGGCCTTGATTTCTTATTCAAAACAATACTCAACGATTAATTGTGTCATATAAAATGGGACACGGTGGGAGGTGTACAACCCACGTGTAAAATATTGTAAATTGCGTAATGGCTGTTATACTATATTCATTATGTTCATTTTATACATATATGTATTTACAGTTTTAGATCTTCTTAAATCGCTTCCTTCCTTCCTTAGCTCCAGTTGTTCAGAAATATGATCCGACCACCTTCCCTGTCACCACCAAACCTTCCAGGTTACCAGCATCTTTACGTGTCACGTGACCAAAACTGCGTATCACACGTTGCATGCAAGTTGAAGACAGACGCTGTGCATTCTTTATCTTGAGTTCCTCAAGTACAGAGACAGTGGTGCGGCGTGCTGTGCACGGTATCCTTAACATTCTGCGCTAGCAACACATTTCAAAGGCGTCAATTTATTGCCTGTCGGCGGTCTTCAGTGACCATGTCTCTGCACCCTTTAGAGAGATGGAGAATTATCGGTTTTGTATAGATTATCTTATTTCGATTAAGAGCGGTGTATACCTAAATGTTTATTAGCAATACCTCTGAAGGATGAAGGTAAATAACGTGATGAAACTTGCACGTCATGGAAGGTTCACGATGTTTGGTAGACGTGTGAAGTCCTAAGGTGCTATTGGGCCAGTGTGGCGGACTGTAGGTACCATAAACCTTAGACTTAATATAATAATATGTTATAATAATAACTTACGAGTCGTCAAAACATTGTTGTAATTGAGTAATTAAGGATTGAAAAAGCAGAAATATTTCTTGAATTATTCACCAGCTTGAGTATCAATTTTGTGAGTAAGGTGGCTCTATATTGGGTCATGTCAATGGATTCGCCAATTGAAAGTTTAGTAAGCCATTTACTTCCAGATATATGCCATGGCGCGCGTAATATCGCAGTTGCAAGAATATCTCGCTGGACGAGGAACGGCCGCCTTCGATTCAGACAGGGTAAGTTGTTGATTAATCGTACATATAATATTAATCATAGTACATTGTTTATTTGGGGTGGCAAGTTGGCACTTTAAGCGCAAATCGCAAACGTATAATGGATAACGATATTGATATACATTCAAAAAGTTCAGGAAACTACTATGTGCCTGCATGGAAAACAATAACATTTTCTCTTGGCAATTGTCGTGACATGTCAAATATTACTTTTAATGTTGTTTTTTTTTTACTTTTTCTACTAAACATTCTCCTCTTATTAGTCTTTCATTATTTCCTCACATTGTTTGAGAAAAATACTATACATGCCTCGGCGGGAACGGGGATTGCTTGACTCGTATAATACAAGGCCTCGCTGACGCTCATCCTTGTAACTCATACACGTCCGGCAATCACTTACTTCCCGGCCTCTACAATAATGTACTATTCATGTATCCTTGGTAATTTTGTTTTTGTAATTGCAAATTTGTGTGATAATAATAATAATATTAAATAGGCTTCGAAATTGACAAGATAATTATGTTCTTTGATAAGTATCTTTTTTTTATGATACTGTAGACTAGGCTGTATGAGTAGAAATACTGGCTGAATGAATTATAGGTTTGTGTTTGGAATTGTATTAAAAAATAAGATGAAAAAAAAATCTTGGTTGTTCTGGAACAAGTTTCGATCAGTTTATATGTAATAAATATCCATTCATGGAAATAGACCAGTTTCGTCTTTAAAAAGTGTCTCACGCTCAATCCTAGCTACGACACTCGTTATAATACCAAGTGGCAGGACGAAGAGTCGTTGCAATTGTATTATAGTAGATGTAGTGCCACTCAGAGTTTTAAATCGTTAAGATCTAATCTAATCGCTAAAAGACAGTGTCACTGCGCCTGAGGCATAATTTGAATAGTCCCATATGATTCATGTTTCAACAGCACCCTCACCCTTCAAAACCGAAACACAGTAATGCTCGTATTTGGTGGCAGAAATAGGTAAGGTAGCAGTACTACCCTGGACGAACTCTTTCACAAGGAGCTCTACTGCTACTAAATAATGATATTTATCCGATCTATCCCGTTTCATAGTTTTGTCTCTTTGATTTTCGACTTAAAACGATAAATATTGAGAAATAAATGAGCACGAAGAAAAATAATTGGGAAAACGATTTAGTTTGTGACTATTTTTATTAACATTGGCACGTTTGCATTCTGAGACAAACATGACATTGCTAGTGGTATAGCATTTTGTTGTCCCAATTAATTTTATAAATAACAAGCCAATTATCAAGGTATATATTATGTATATAATAGATATATTTATATTTTTATAATATCAAGTGACGAACAAGTCATGTCATGCGAAGTAACAATAATTATTACGATAATTGTTACTTGTCTCTTTTATTGTTAATCATTTTTATTCGTTTGTATAGGTACTTTGACTGTTTAAAAATAATATCAAGTAAAATTATATCGGTCATAGAGTTGTGCACGTAACTATTTCAATGTTACATTACGTAGGTAGTAAATGTTTAAAATTTATACATGCTATATCGATGCATGCTATACATTCAATTCGCAAACATAAAGTTTTTGCTTAGGTTGAGTCGATCTTCTAGTTCTTGTAGACGGCTATATAAATAGATTGTACGTTTATTATTTATTTAACAACACGATTTATATATAACGACAGTGGCATCATCATTAACCTCATGATTTTTATGGTTCCCTGATGCAATATTCAAGATATTCTTTTTTATGATCGGAAACCAAATTGTGTTTTGATGAAAGCGTGTACTCAATTGTTTTTTCCTTATCATCTGGAAAAACAATGGACAAACGACTTTTATGAGCGCCCCCGATTTTATTACTTGTGGGTAAGGTCGCCAGCATAATGTCTTTTTACAGACTACTTCGCTATGCTATTTCCCTCTTTATCTTTTTTTAATGCTTCTCATTAAGTACAATTTAATTACCTTGCAGCATTCTCGAATGACAATTACTTTAACAAGCCTTTTAATGACTTATGAAAAACCTTGACGTAACATTTTCCGGACAAATCATTTAATAAGTATCACTCACCGTTTCAGGCCCGAATAGTTTCCAATTTAAATTGCAGATGGTAAACGTTTGATATCCTATTTTGTTTGTTTACAAACTCCACTAAAAACCACTCCGAATTCACGTAACACCTTTCCACTACAGTAGCTTTTATATTTGTTCAACTGAAACACATTAGAAAATCATCGGGCACATGCTATTGAAAACAGCCGGCAATCAAAAACATCGAGAACCAAATTCTCCGAGCCGAATACACGTGGTACTCAACTAAGCGTTGCCGCCGTACTGGCTTACGTAGTTCCACGACCAAACATCCACCAACAAACCTTCGTGTCTGTTATCGCTACGGTATTTTCTAAGTCTACTTAATACATTGCTGGTTTTGATTTTGCTCGTTTTAAAATGATTGTTCTCCGCGGTCGATGGATTCAAAGAAACGACGATAGAGGTTTGAGATTAGATACTCGAGTGCCAAGGTCCTAGCTGTCAACACCACAAGAACCGTATATACTCTCGGAAGTCCGAGCTGTGGGTGTTTGCTTCACTAATTCCGGCTAATTCCGAAAGGCTAGCCCAAATTTAAACCGAGAGACTATACTAAATTTGGTTCTAATTTGACTAGAAACATGACAAAACGTTCAAGTTGTTATAAATTCTGTGTTTATGCAAAACGTTTTACGCTTTACGTTTATTGAATTTGCAACTTTACTCCCGTGAGATGGAGCTTATAGAAAATGTTTGAAACAGTGCTGGGAGAATAAATTGTACGCCACATAATTAGGAACTCTTCAAAAGTATGAAATTGAAATAATATTTAATTTGTGATGCCATTTGCTTGGCTTGGCTTGTTTCTTTTAACAAATTTGTTTACTTCCCTTTTCTAAGTTTACGTTTTCATACGTCAAAAAAGTCAGCAAATTCAACGAAAATTCTGCTGTTCTGCAGAAAAAGCTTATTTTTAGAAAAAAATTCCTCGAAACTGATATCCATAACGCATTAAAATGATTTCATTTTCTTAGGAAAAACCTTTCTGGAAATTGTTACCTCGTCGCCCGACGGAATTCGAATGGTGACTATTTTCATCCTTATCTCGGTAGAATTTTTGATAAATGGCGACCATTACAAAGAAAAATATTTCTAATTCAATGTTCGACTATATTCTACACAGTTAGAATAGAAATTATCTCGTAATGCCCATACAAAGACACGTAAGTATGTACGTCATTGTTGTGTAGTAGGTATCTAATTATTTTATTAAAATGTAGCTTGATGCCTAAAAATTTTAAATTAAGGTAAGCACGGGTCTCCTTTGAAGCGAGGGTTTAGGCCATAGTCCGCCACACTGATCTTTTTTTGCGACACACCTATCCGCAACATTTTAATCGCAAAGAACTAAGGGGCACTGTGCCCGTCATACCGTTGACAAGTCTCATGTGCTTGTAATTCCACCAGCACTTTTACCGGAATGCAGTAATGATTAAGTAATGACTTTGATGACATTGCTTGGAGGCTGAAATAGGTAAGGTAGCAGTACTTCCCTGGACGAGCTCTTTCACGAGGAGATCTGCTACTACTAAACCTACCTAAACCGGGTTGCGGATTTCACACGTTTTCCGAGGATTGTGAACCTTGTTCGACACGCAGGTTTCAAATTAAATTCGCGCATAAATTCCGGGAAACTCAGAAGTTCGAGGCCGGTATCGAACCCACGGCCACTGTCTAAGAGGTGGCAGAAACTTATATACTTTACCACTATATTAAACGTAATGAATTATGTCTCTATTTTCATAAAGACTGTACTATTCATTAACTTACAAATAAATGGACGACGGGTCTAATACAAAAACCACGAAAAAAATGTCCCAAGTCAACCTATTCGAAATTTAAATTGTTATGTCATCGCAGTATCGCGCTGTCCGTAGAACAAATGAAGACTAAAGCGGAGTGTCGCGCTCTGTATACGATTTTAACGCCTTACAAGTGCGGACACTTTTTAGCGCGGACCCGACGTCCATATAATTGTAAGTCAATGGTGCTATTACTTATTATTTCAGCTCTTTCTATATTTATTTACAATTGTATTAAGATTTCTTTTCACCGCACAAAACATGGATCTCGAACACATTTTTTATTTTACACTTTGGCGACATATGCTTCTTTTCGTCCTCTCCCCGCTTTTTCAAAGTGTTTTCGTCACGAGTTCATAGGTACTTGAATAATTATAAAATTTTTATTAAAAAAACAGACATAAAAATTAGTACAATCACGTCTGTTTGCCAAGTTTTATTGATATCAATATTAGACATCACGTACGTTGCTCCGAACCGCAAACTGAGTAACTGAAGCACTCGTATTATGGAGATCGGAAACAACGGCGGTACCACAAACACCCATAATCGAGACAATATAGTTTATAACAAAGTTTTCTACATTGACCCGGCTGTGGTTCAAACCCGGAACCTCCGAGATGATGACACCATGAAAACCGGTGTGCAAGCCAGTCGACTTCTGAGGTCATCGAATCGGTTAACGGAAGGTGGGTGAAATCCAATAAACCGGAGTCATCCCTTAATTTTCGATCCTTATGGGTAGAATATTTTCTTCAAATTTAAATAATAAAAAAAATATCGATACCCTCTTTACAACAAAAAAGAATAATCGAAATCAGTTCAAAAATGCTGAAGTAATCGCTTAACAACCACACAAATAAAAAATATAGTCGAATCTTTTTTTGAGGTATGTTAAAAACCAGTGTACCATGAGTGCTTTTTAAAATAATCCAATAAAAAGTCTTTAAAATGTTCTTGAAACTCCACACAAAATCTTCTAAGTAATCCACGTACCAAACTTATTTCCCTAAGTAGAACTCATTACTGCGTTACGGTTTTGAAGTGTAAGGGTGCTGGTGAAACTACAGGCACATTAGACTTGTCTACTGTAAATAAATGTTTCTAATTGTGACATGAAAATGACAGTTCCAACATACTCGTAAGTTTGATTACCCTACTTGCGACACGTGGAAGCACTGGAATCAAATTCATATGGATACAATTGAATTTAATTTATAGTTTGTTTTGATTGATAATTTGATTTATTTATTTCATCGTCACTTGCGTTGTAATGTGGTTTTCATTCAATTGGATGTTATAATAATTTTCGTTGCTTATTATTATAATATTTTCATTACTTATTGTTAATTATTACTATTTTTGTAACTAACATGTATGGATAATCAATTTGAATTTGAAATATGTGTGAAATAAGTGACAGTGTCTCTCCGATCTTTGCGATTTAAATACACTGTTATTGGTGGTATGGGCTGACCTATCGCTTACAAGTCAACCACCGTTGTCATCGCCTAAAGCGATAAAGAAATCAAGCGGCGGGGCCACTGGCTTTATTTCAGAATTTTTTGTTTTTGCAAACGAAGTTAAAGCATTTGAAAAATGTATATCGTATACTATACGTGTTCTATCTAGTATAGTAGATATAAAAAATCCTCGGTATACATATGTGTAAAGTAGTTTTTTCATCGTGACAATTTTTAGAAACCATATTTTCACTCCATATACATCAGTGTATATGTCCTTTATTTTACAGGCCATGGTCCATACATACAATACAACATACAATACATACATACAACATACAATACAATACAATATACAATACAATATACAATACAACATACAATAAACACCTTTTCAATTTAGGTATCACAGACAGTCCTCTATGCAGAGCGTGTATGGAGGGGGAGGAAACGGCTGCGCACATCCTACTACAGTGCTCCGGCGTGGCCAACTACAGGGCAAAGTACCTTGAAGTGCCAAGGTCGCTCCCCGAAGTCTTCAGCAAACCGAGGAGGCTGCTGAGATTCCTGGAGGAGCTTGGGTGGCACGAGTAGGACCCTGCACCCACCACACGCAAAATAGGCGCCTTGACGTCGAGTTGCGGACACCAGCCCGTTACACCAAGTACCAAGTATCCTTTATTTTACTTTAAAATATTTTGCCAAAGTGATTGATTCAACACTTCCATTGGTATGCGGAATGAACCAAAGCTATTTGAGGTTACATCGACTATTAGGAAAAAATAGAAACACCAAAGTATATTTACTTCTTACACTAGCCATGTTACCACCTCTGAGCTGATATCAGGGCTACATACCACATTAGTACATATACCGGTTGTTATTGGATCCAATATTACTTGGCAACCATCTCTTAGAGCTGAGCAAACACGCAAACGGGAAGGCAGAGGACATTAAATTTATCAATGTATATGTTACGCTATTCCAATTGTAATAAGGTATAAATTACATTGCTCTTGAGACCGACCTCGGAGCGTCGCGGTGAATTTCTCTCTGCGTATCAGACGTCATTTGTTTTTTTTTTTGTCACTGCACTTCAATGTCTCTTTAAAATAATCACTATTTCATTATTTATGGCATAGCTACAGAGTACAAACAGTGGAGTTACTTAAAGTTGCATTACAATAGGAGAAATATTACATTCCTACGCTACGTACTGCATGCATTGCAATTTGAATAGAACCACTTAAAAAGCCGTGGTGGTATAATGTTTTGACCAATCGCCTCTCACCTCAACCACCTCTCCATTTTTCCGAATTTATGTGCAAAATTTAATTTGAAGCTTTTCAGTAAAGGAAAACGTCGTGATGAAACTTACACGTTGAATAGGGTTCACAAAACTCGGAAAACGTGTGAAGTCCCCACGGAAGAAAAATAACAATGGAAGTACCTTAAGCCTCGATTACTACCTGAACCGATGTCGCCAAAACTCACATATTATTAATTTGAAACACTACAAAATCTTGATATTGATTGGTCGTTGTTTCAAATTTTAAAAGAAATAACGTACTCTGGATTGTTAATATAATTTAAACTTTACCTTGTTGGCATACGGCTGACTTTCCGATGACATGAAATTTATTTATTTTTTTATTTGGGTATACACCCATTAATAAATTTAACATTATTTATTTATTACATTACATTACATAACAATTAAATTGAATTATATTAACTGAATATTATTAATGAGTAAATAATTAAAAATGCCATTGAATTGAATTTACATTAGGAATAACAGTATAATTATAATTAACCTATTTATATTTTAACACGAGTGTTCGATTACAAAGTCCTCACAATTATGTTGGCCGAATCGCTCACTTTCATAAGAAAATATTGATATCTCTTTCGTATTATGGCGAAAAAAAAATCGTCTAATCTATTCACAGCAAAGATGCTAAACGCATTACACCTCTAGGGAAGCCGCAACATAGCACGAAATGCATTATTGTTCTGAACTCTGAGTCTATCAAAAGGTCGCTTAATATAATGGTACCAGAACTGACTAGTGTAGAACGCCTGACAATAAGCCCTAAACAAATAAACACCACGAGTAATATTTTCGTGCGCCTATCATTTTTACTCTAAAACAGTGCAATAAGGCCTTTTTCAAGGATTTTAGAGAATTTGCACGAAAGAATGACACAACCATACCATACAAAGCGAAAAAAAAAACTGAGCTCGAATAGGTTTTTCGAGACCTATAATTGCCACGCGTCAGACGCTGACTAACCACTTCTGCTGTATTTATTGTTCGGTGGAAGTCCCCAACCAGCATTGAATATACAACCCTCGCATGAGAGAAGACCCGTGACCGGCAGTGGGACGTTTAAATTGGTTGATGACGATGATAAAGTAACTATATCGAATAAAATATACAAATTGTACTTAAAACTAATACGAAAAACAGTACAAATCATATTACACATAAATATCAACAATAAGATATTTAAATGCCTCATATATATAGGTTATCCTTAAAATATTTAAATCGGTATAGCGACTATGGGAGAATTTGTTCAAATCGTTACAAAAATTATTGTCTAAATTATGATCTAAATATTCCGAAAACAGGATATGAGACATATTTTAAGTGATGAATGTGAAGATGATGATTGCTAACAATAAAATCAATGACTTTCCTAACTTTCCCACTGGTTGTAGAACTACGCAAGTGCTGCACGTCTCTGGCGCACAGAATAGATGCAAGAAGCAACAGCATCTTGAACGTGATTGCCTATTTGCAATGCTCGACTGCCAGTATCTTGCTCATTGCGGCAGGATTCATATCATATTTTATTATTATATCCCGCATTATAATATTTTTTCAATATTTTGATAATATATAACTAAACAATAAGAAAGTAATCCTAATCCATCTCAAGCTAAAAAAATTCTAATAATATTAGGTCTAATAATTAATAAAATTATACAAAATACAAATAATAAAACTAAAATAATAAATCGATTTAAATTTAACTCAGAAATGATATATCTTTTTCTATAATAAATAACTACAGAAGAAATCAAAGAAACAAAAATTATAAATAATAAAGATATTCAATCTAATAAAATAATTTAATAATTTTAATAGTAATAATTTTAACAATAATGCTATTTATTCAATAATAAAATTTGTCTGAATGTTTGTTAAGTTATAGTATATTTAAGTTGAAATTTAATTTATTGTTATGATGTTATAAAATTATTAAAATTATGTTATTTGACAGCTTACAATAGTAAGGTCAAATCTCAATTAATTATAGAAAAAAATATAATCAAATGCGAGTCCAATCTATAAGTTTTTGGATTTATAACTAGTATTGCAAGGGGTAGCTGATTAAAAGGTTTTAATAAAACGAATATAACAATGTTTACTTAATATATCGTCAATTCGAAACTGCTTTGTTTTGCATTGAGCATTGACACGTGTTTGTCGGAGGTAGAAGTTGTGCTGGATAGCGATCCTGTAAGTGACAATTGCATTACATTTCATTTTTAACAATTTCGAATTTCGGAAAACAAATGCCGTAAAATTATATATTATAACAATGTACATCAATGAGCTCCTTCAACTTAGTTATGAATTAATAAGAAAATTGATGAGCGGGCAAACGTCAAACCGGCCATCATAGCAAGCAGGTATTATAACAAATAAGTGCTAAACTAACATCAGTGATCCAAATTGGTACAAATAAAAAAGTTTATTATTATTATTATTGGATTTACACTCCAACCACTTTATTCTAATAATAATAATGTGCCAAATAATCACATCAATTACCTGGTTTCATGCTAATGATTTTCCTGCACCAATGAGCAAATTAACTTCGGGCTACCCATAACCCTCAGACAAGAACCAATTTAGAAAATCGTTTCCCAAATTGGTCCTACCGGGATTTGAACCGTGGACCCCATTATCTGACGCCTACAGTGATAAACTTTGGGTGTTTGGTAGTGATAGTCGGAATTGTGATTTACTGATCTTATAAAGTTAATTATACAAGGTATGAGGCAATTTAGTGCAACTCTTTAAAGATGTTACTATGGTATCGCAAATAGAATAGGAAATAAATAGTATTTTCTCAAATATATTTTCATTACTTTAAAAAAATGAACACGGAAAGTTTGTCATTTTTGTCATTTTTCTTCCCGGCCAAGGCTTGCAAAGTAAGTATGAAAATCCATTACTGTCCATCTCTCTAAACTTTTAAATCTACCTGTTAATAATGAACTACCTAAACAGGCAAAAGAAGAAGTCATACAGCCAACTGCCAAGTGTTCGTAATTGCATCATAATTTAATAGTATTTTTTTTTAATGAGGCGGTAAAATAAACTAGTGCTTTCGTATTCTTTTTTTATTTTTTGACCATTTTTTAGGTTCGTCGCGAAAACAAGTTCTTGTGACAAGAGCGATAACGAAAGTACCTGCAAATGCTACGTCAAATATTACTTTTAATTTGAATTAACATTTTTTTTACTTTTTCTATTATGCATCTTCTCTTTAGCCTTCTATTATTACCTCACATTGTTTAAGAAAATCACTATATAAGCCTCGTCGGGAACGGGGATTGCTTGACTCGTAATAACTCACTGGCGCTCGTCCTTGTAAGTCATGCTCGTCCAGCAGGCCGAGTTTTATTCAAATTGGAATCGATCCGATCGGGTAGCCCATCCGAGTCTCGAAATCAGGTGGGTTTCCGAGCGAGAAGATGAACCTGTTTCCTACTATATCCTTCTAATTTGTGAGTTAAATCAACTATTGTTCGATTGGAAATGTCAAGTTTCCGATCGGTCAGTTGTGAATGCATGACGTGGTTTCTTAAAGTCGAGTATCGTGTTCGACAAAGCTTCGTGGCCTAAGTAATACTCGTAGTTACAAGATTTTAAGACCTAATTATGTAATAATTGCAATAATACTTTTTCTACTAAAATAATGAAACACAACCAATGTTTAATGTATATTTTGTTAACAATACACGATAACAAACACGAAAGCCAAACAAACGTTACAAAATAAACAACCAAAGAGATAGAATTGAAGTAGTCAAGTACCGCTTATATTTTATATAATCATTTTTTTTATAAATGTTAGAGTAGCGTCATATTTGTTATTTTAATTAGCAAAAATACGACGTTCTTTTTTTGAAACTCATTTTATTTCTGTGTACAGAATTATAATACTCATTATGGTACTCCAATGATCTTATATAGTACTCATATGAAATTATGAAATTTTTTAGTTCAGTAGCGAGTACCATAGACAGTAGAATTTTGATTCTGTATTAAAAAGGGCACTATTGGTTTATGAAATTACAATTACAGATTAAAGTACAGAAGTGGAAAAAGCAATAAAAATTCGCAGAAACAAATTTGAAAAAGTTAATCATTTGTTAAAATATTTTGCAGTTAATAATTACCTTACACCCTGTATCATGCATTTAAAGTTGTTCCTTATTCTCCCTGTCTGTATTTGTCCATTAAGCAGATGGAGATTTTTTCTCATTTTATGGTTAATTTTGTTTCACTCCTGGGTTAAACAAAGTGGCTTCAGCTTATCCGGGATTACGGACGTCAAAATGGTTTGCTTTTGGTGTGACTTTATTTTAAAATGAAAAAGCTTTCTCTTCAAAAATAACAACTTTCAATATAAACAATTTTGATTAATTTACATTAAAAAATTCAAATTCATCATTAATAGATGAAACACAGCTTGTACAGAAGCGGACAATAACAACATAAGTGTAGTTTCACAGTGCGTGATGAAACATTAGGCATACACACATATTTTGACGACAATTAGAATAACGCTTATGGTATATTATTGAACAAAATTTTATGCATCATCAATCCACTTACCCACACGGATTCGGATCTCCATTTGAAGATTTGAGCGACCACGCTAGACTTATGCCTGTTGTATACTCCAAAGGTCTTCAAAAAAACATCTTAACCTTTTTCAACATCTTGAGGAAACAGGTCTGGCCAATGCGCCGCGAACGCGTAACATGTGCGCTGCACGCGTGCTGCATACGCACTTTACGCGTGCTGGATGCGTGCAGTCAAAAACATATTATTATTATTTTTTATAATACCAAGTGTCGTGATGAACAAATCGCTGTGCCACTCAAAACTTTAAATCGCAAAGATATTAGGGGCACTGCCACTGCGCCCGTCACCCTGAGACGTAAGTTGACAAGTCCCATGTGCCTATAATTTCACCAGCACCCTTACTCTTCTAACCCGGAAAGCAGTAATGCTCACTAATGTGGGCATCATGGCAGTACTTTTCTGGACGAACTCTTTTACAACGAGGTCTACTGCTATTTAATTTTTAATGAATATATAAAAATTATTACGTGTGACTCGCGAACAGCACACGAACAAATCGCACAACGTAATGCACGTGTGCAGTTTGCGAGCCTTTCGCCAACAAGCCCTTTTGCGGCGCATTCGCCAGATCTATACGCACCCTAACGATGTCGTGTGTCGTGCAGACCCTCCTGTGTAAATCACATGCAGGACGTCCTATAGGCAAGCTTTTATTGTATTGTTAAAGGAAATCTATACGCATATAGTCCTGATGGGGCCTGTCATTAGAAAGATCTATGTCCAGTATATAATAATAATATTATAACCACTAGATCTACCCGAGTAAGAAGAAGAATATGCCTTAAAGATATAATAATTTCACAACTTATATTAAAATTCTCGGGTTCTCGACGTATTGGACCCACATCCTCATGCTAGCTTTTCAAAGGACTTGGCCGTTGTTGTCGAAATATGATGATGATATATATTACTTAATAATAATAGAGGTTTCTTTTTTTGTCATTCCCTAAAATACGAATGATTTTTTGGTACAGAGTATTTGTGAATATATTTCAGAGAATAATAGGAATCATTATGCATTCGATGGAGTAGCGGTAAGGATTCTGGGTGCTTCATATGGAGGTATCGATTTCGATTAATTATGGCATAGTATAACAAGCTAAGTATGGTAACTCTATACAAACGTAGCAGCGCCGCTTGTATTGGTTTATGGATGTACACAGCCGCAATATCTTGCGATGCGTTCGCGTTGCATAGCGCTGGTCGTCTCACGCGCCTTCCATTATTATGCGAATGTGTGCGTCTGTAGTCGGCGCGCCGCGGGCGTGCTCGGGTACAAGCTACGCTACTACGTTTGTGTACGTTTGTGTGGGGTTTCCATACATTTTGTCCTATTATAATTATTATTAATGTAGTCTGTGTGGTATTGTGCGATCAGGTAAATGCGCCAAGAGGTACTTTCATCATCCGGGTGCTTATTATACAGGAAATTATTAAGTCCGAGTACAGGTAATTATTATGATTGCTTAGCATATTATTAATAATCTTTATTATCATTATTCTCGTTTGTTATTTGAATTTCGTTAGAAACAATAGTCAATATTTTAAATCATAACAAAGGGTGTATTCACAATTGAGTCGGCGTTAATAAAATGAATTTCAATTTGAATAAGAGAATTCACATGTATTTTATTTTTGGGAAAACGATCGTGAATTCACGTCTGTCCTGCTTTTCCTAAGGGAACTCTACACTACTGTCTTTCAATTGAGAATATTTCCCATTGGTTCTTGTTACCCTGTTAACAAACAGACGCTTCGAAAAAGTGAAGAGATCGTTATCATACTTTTTAAGAACTCTTTTCGCTTATTAGGTAAAGTTTTAGGACTCGTGGTTGGTTTTTCAAAGTAGGAATAAAAAACCTTGAAAAAAAAACATTCTTCATTTACAAAGTTTATGAAAATATAGGGTATCATAGTATGGCTTGAATTTTAAACTTAAGGGTTCCTTGAAATTAAATAGAAGCGTTACAGTGGCGTGGCGGCCGTGCGTACGTTTTACAACGTCGTTTTATTTAACAGCAATAAAGCTTCTTGTGAAAGAGTTCGTCCAGGGAAGCTGTGTATAGACGTACTTGATATTATAAAAAAACTATAATAATTGTGACCGCTTGCAAGTGGCGCGCGTATGTCGCGACTGTGGGGTTGCGACTGTTCTCCTACATATTGTATGAAAATTAGTACTGTGCGGCTGCTGCGACTTAGACGCGCCACTGCGACGCTTCTATAAGCGTCTAATTGCAAGCCGCGCTAATTTGTTCATATTTAGAACATTCGAAATTGTACATTTATAATATTTAGAGCGTTTCTTGCTCATTCTTCTTGGGGGTATTTGCCGTATGAATGAGCAGTAGAGTTTAATCAATATAACCGTTTCAAGTGTAATTTGATTACCTATGAAATAAAGATACTTGAAAAGTCAAGTATCTTTATTCATAGGTAATCAATTCACTTATTCATAGTCAAAGTGACTATGACTAAGTTTACCTAAGGAAGCCCCTTCAGGAAGCCCGGGACCTTCGCAGACAGCGCCCACAATCTACAGATTGTGGGCGCTGGCTGCGAAGGTCCCGGGTTCGATTCCCGGTAGGACCAATTTCGGAAATGAACTTTTTTGAAATTGGTTCTGGTCTGTGTATTTTGAGAAGTGCCCCATAGTGAATTCCGTTGCGAACACTACAGATAACTTAATGTAATTTCGAAGCAGTAACTAAATGCTCGTCAAGAGCACATTACGTAGGCTGGGGGTTATATTTTGAACCAATTAACTAACACCATATACATGTTACTTCATCCCTACCACATATTTAACGAACTTTTTGTACGAACTAACAAAGATCAAAAAGTACGTTCACTTTTGAATTGTACTTCCATAAGAAACTACCACTGTTTAGCGATTAATGGCACTACTCCTGTAAACCAGGAACCTATTGCCAATGTCAACTTAAATCGTCTTTAATTTTACGAGATCCTCTACATCTTTTGCTAGAGTCTGGCGGCTACAAAAGTCTAGGATTATTCACTATTTTACCATTATTCATATCATATTTTACTACCTTTTTGCGCATGTGTACCGCAGCGAAATTACATTAAAATTATCTCCGTAAACGTTTATCTCCAGCGTAGTCATAATTCGATCATAATATTTTATGATGTCAGTAAATATTTCGTATGAATATCTAATTTTATTTATTCTACATTTATAATCTTGCCGGCAACTGTACCTTAAATCTAAGAATTGTGTCACACAAAAATGTCACATATTAAATCATATATTATTCATAAAAAAGTGTATATAACTCTGCCAGAAAGATAAATAGCGCGTAATGCCGGGTTCACACGCTTCGCGCATACGCAAAGCTCTGTCGCGTAGCGCAGGTAGGGCTAGTTCACGAGTCCCTCGCTTTGCGTTGGATTTCTTGCGTTGCGTGAGTCTGACAACTAGCAAGCAACAAGAAACGTTTGCGGAGGACAGCCCTACTGGCCAATCACAGTCGGTTCAAGATTTTCGACAACCCAAACAAAGGTGAGTTGCTGCGCACGCACGTAAATCTCTCGTGACTCGTAAACGCCTTTGCGCGGAAGGCAGATTTCTGCGCCTTGTACCCAGCCAAAGCAAGCAAGCGAAAAAAACAGACACACAGAAAATGTCTTAGAGACATAATAATATGACGATGTTGCAGTGATGTAGTGTATAGTACATCAATGTAAATAAATAGTTATTCTGTCGTCTCGGACAACACGCTATGCGGAACGGTGGGGCGGGGGAACGGGGACAGTCGACCGACCGCCACGAGGTGAAGACGTAGCGTGTGTGTCAGCGAGCCGATATTTTATTGTAATAAAGTTATTCTAGGACCTACCAATTACATATACTACAAGTGACGTCAAAGATCCCAGAACTAACTTCATTCTGAGAAGGGGAGAATCTTTCTTTCGGTTCGATTGGAGGGACATTGCGAGCATCCATTTTGCTGCAATTTTAGTAACATTAGAGCTCCTTATGAAAGAGTTCGTCCAGGAAAGTACTGCCACCTTACCTATTCCTGCCGCCGGAATGCAGTAATCTCACAAGCTCACATTACTGCTTGCTTGGTTTTGAAGGGTTAGGGTGTAGGTGAAATTACACGCACGTGGAACCTTTCAACTTATGTCTCAGGGTGACAGGCAGTATCTCTCAGAACTCTGCGATTTAAAGCTATGAGTGACACTGCAAATGCTATGGAAAGGCGTATCGTTTACCACCAGGCGTATGGGTTGTTCTTCCCGTTACTGGGATATCATAAAAGAAATCCTTTTTGCTGCAAAAACATCAACCACGACGAAAACCATGTTGCCAAAAGGAAGCGAGAATCTTCTCTATTTCTCTCTCCCGCCCTCTCTCTTTGTATAAAATATTATAACCACTCCATTAAGTTTGTATCAATATACAAAAGGTTAAAGGTGCAATGATTTTATCGCACCGGGCAAGTTTTGTAATTGATTGTACGATATAAATAATAAATATTGAGTTTTATTTACGAAATAACGAAATTGATATTCAAAAAGAACAAGATATTTTAACGCTGTTATAAATTTATTTATACAATTACGTCCAATAAAATATTGTAATTGGTACTTACGTTTAAAATGATTGTCGGTCGGCGTATTGACTTTTTAAATGATTTGGAGATTCAAGAAAGATTTTAAACGATGGATATAGTGCATGGATATCGATTTCTTAGGTTTTTGTACATTGGAAAATATTTTCTTTTTTCGGACGGCAGAGCCTGAAGCTTTGGTTTGTTTGAAAAAGCAAAAATACACGATTTAGATTGGAAAAAAAATTGTTTAATTTGTAGCACATGGACATTTCATCAGTGTTTTGTAGAAAGGGTAACATCATTTCGACATTTAAAAAATATATATTATAATTTGTAACTGAATAAAATTGGATCCTCGACGGTGAGGTGTCTAAGATGCTGGCAGCGTTCTTTGTATGGCTATACTCATGCTTTTGGCAAGGTAATTGCCGGTCCTTGGGCTTCCCAGACAGTTTTTAATGTTTTAAGGGCCAAGGGTTTCGACTCTAAAGGCCGTAAATAAGTAGTCGGAGCCGGGGTCTTGGTACTTATTACTCTTTATTCTTTCTGCCAGCTTAGCTGCAGAGTCATCTCTCTTGCTGGTGTGCTGGAGATGGGATGGGGCAAGAATGTCGGCACATGAGGCGTCCCACACCAGTGCCCGGCCCATACTCCTAGGCATGAGAGTCATTCCGTCCGGGCCGTTGCCATCTAAAATCTTGAAATATATATGTATTTATTTGTACCTGACTGTGTACAATAAATTGGATATTTTATATTTAAATAATGTACTAAAAATATTTTGTTTACTTGTCACGCTTGAAAATTATACCAACTCAATAACAACACTGCTGTGTATTTCTTTCTTTCGCGAGCCTCTACATATCTAACGTAACTTACCGCTAATTGCCTAAATCGATGGGCAGAAGACAATAGAAACGACCACGTATTTCACCGTCAATGAAAACAAACTTAAAGAAACGCACACAAAATACATTGCCTGTTAACAGAAGTGTCAATAAGTGAAAACTGCTTACTAAACCAGCAATGGATATGATTCGTTGTATCTGTTACGATTGCAACTATGGCTTATAAAATTATGCCGCCGGGTTCGATAAACTGTAATGGGCGAATAAAGTTAGGAAATGATGCGTAGGCGGGGTCCCTAGCCCACCAAAATAAAGAAATACACCAAACCGTTCTTAACTGACCCATGATTCCCACCACTCTGTTACAAAATATTAAACAAAACCGGAAGTTAATCGTCTTAGTAGAGGTTTTTGTTATTTGGTTAATAGATTGTGGGATGCTATATGTGGGCACTTAAAGCATAAACCGATGAAAATAAGTCGCTCGACATAAAGCAGCGGGCTCGATAGATTATGATACTATTTTATTGATACAATTTTAGGTCAAATGAGCTTTTCGGTGGGTATTGCAATTGGTCGGTTGATGTGGGATGGAGATTATAGCTGGTGTTACCTATATTACGAGTATGTATTTTGAAATTGGGTTATTTGTGCAATATCAGCATATTACGTTGATGAAAAGTTTATGAGTATCTTTTACGTATGCAACATGAAATATGAAAGTACATGGTTTCTGGCATTATATAACCAAAAAAACGATATATGCGAAAGCTTATAAGATACGTAAGAATAATTTCGTTTAGGTATTTACGTTGTCTTTTAAAATAAAATAGTCAAAAAAAATAGTAAAATATTTCTCTACTTGATTTCCGTACAAAATGAAATTACTATGCGTACTTGTTCTATAAGCATTTACCTCTTATTCTCATCTTATTTTACCCCACCAATGATTAAAAAAGTTTTTTTTCCGATGTCGCGTATACCGTAGAAAATCAAACAATCATACATTTATAATCGTTTGAAAAATAATAAAATCTTTATTGGTGTGTGACAATGAATAACCACTTGGAATAAAATGGCGTCGTGGTCTATGATCTATGATCACCTGATTTCGCTATAAAATTTTTGGGTTTTTTACGCCTTTATTTTAAAATTATTTTAAATGAAAACAATTTAAATTATTCAACACACACGCACACACACAGACACTCACACACACACATGTGTGTGTGTGTACTAAATTATACACCTTCTGCATAAGATTACAAAAGTTCACGGAAGTGACCCGTTTAGCTTTTTAAATCTGCCTCGGTTATATATTTGGAATAAACTGTACAAATGTTTTCTCAATAATTCTTCTCAGGGGAATCAGCCTTAGAAATTATTAGTAGGATTTAATCAATGTTGAAGATTTCACTATTGATTATCTACCTTAGTGACCTATGAAAGATTTGATTTTTTTGACGATGATTCAATGATTTGATGATGGTTTTGACGGGACGAACTAGTTGTGTGGTAAATGGTAAGCTACATGCCTATCGACAACAATTGCAGTGCCACTCAGAACTATAAATCGCAAAGATCTGGGGGCACTACCACTGCGCCCGTCGCCGTGAGACAAGTCGACAAGTCTCTTGTGCCTGTCATTTCACCAGCACACTTACCCCTCAAAAATGGAACACAGCAATGCTGTCATTACTGCTAGGCGGCAAAAATAGGTAAGGTGGCAGTACTTCCCTGAATGAACTCTTTCACAAGGAGCTCTACAGCAGTAGAGCAACAAGTGAAATTAAAATATAAGTAGCAACTTATATTTTAATTTCACTTGTGTTAGGAGTTCCGATGTTCTACATTAAATAAACAAAAATTATTAATTATCTTTAGATTTACTTAAATAAAGTTAAATGGTACTTATACTAGTTAATTAAGAGGTAAACGTTGTAACATGTCCTAAATTTTAAAAATGTAGGCATAATTTCTGTCACCACTCGAAATCAGGTCCAAGTGGGAGTGTTAAATTAATTTTAGCAAAATAAAGACATGTTTGTGTGCCATGATTATTATAGGCACATGTAATTTCAGAACCGTCATCAGGTTGTCATGAATTTCTAAAATAAAAACATGTATAAATGGTTTTTGTAGTGTTTAACATTAAAAGGTTCATTTTTTAACCAATAAAGCAGTCCTATTCATTACCTAATTTGTAAGTTTACGTAATTCTCCACTGGCGTCACCGAATTGAACTATCGCTATGTCACCCGTATTAGTACGATTTTACCTGCGAGGACATCAAGGTCGATTACACAGATGATTTATGTAGACAAGGAAAAGCGTGGGACCGAAAACACTTCCCTGGGTTACACCGGAATTGACATTTACATCATCACTATAGAGATTTCCTAGTTTTACACGCTGTTTTCGTTTATTTAGGTGCCAGAACTTGTTCTGATTTCAATGTCTAATTTATGTTATGTATTTATTATCTAACTTATAGACAAGAAAGCACAGTGACTGCATCGGATTTTTAGGTTTAGGAAAACTTTTTAGCACTATAAAATTTTTGGATAAGTAATGTTTTTAATTCTGTGGTAGTATCTTCTGTAGAAATATCTTTACGGAAACTAAACTGAGTTAAGCTAAAATATAATAATTATTATGACGGTGGTTCTACTGTGACCCCCACTAATACTACAATGCGGAGCCAAGGCTAACATTGTTATAGAACTTGACGATGTTCCTGGCTTTGACTGTTTAATATCCTCTATTTTGTGCCTTCCTAGTATGGAGCTTCACGCGCCCATCAATAAATACTGTTATTGGGTTAGAAGATGCAAGGGAGTTTCATCCCCCTTGTGGCAGAATCTACACTCTCTGTTTCCTCTTTGCTTGGCTTAGATTTGACATGTGCTTGTTCAACCCACAATGCCGTATTAAGGCTCTATCTAGTCAGCAGTGCCTAGCATTGTTATCAGTTACCAGGCCTCCGAATGTTCAAGACTTTTAGGTTCAGACGTCCCGAGGGACGTATGTGCTCTGGTCTGCTATCCCTGTTAAGTTCGGGGCGAATAAGATCCTTCTTTGCACCAGGCTAAAAGGTTACTTTTAGTCAAGACAATAATAAACGAGTATTAAACATTTTCCGGTAAAACCGATGCTGATCCATAATGATTTACATTGCCTCTATCACCACTCTTGTATGAGTATTACAATTGTGTTTGTAGTTTTTTTGTAAATATCCCAGTGGTATGTGAGCCAAAACTTAAAAAAATGAATAAAGTAGGATTCATTAATTCATTCAAGGTCAGAGATGGGCAGTGGATTAAAACACAATCCGCCCGTACGAGTTTTTTCCCAAGGTTTAGCCCTTTTCCGCCAAAAACGTGGACGAGAAAATTATACATGGTACTTTACAATATTTGAAATTTCGGTGAAATAATCTTTACAAGACGATATATGGATATGCAATCCCACACAATATCCACCTCGCTACCCCGTGGACTCTCACTTATCGCGCTGCATAATAACAAAATTAGTAATTAAAATTTTTCTAGCAGTACAGCTCCCTGTGAAAGAATTCGTCCAGGGAAGTACTGCCACCTTCTAATGTGAGCATTACTGCGTTCCATTTATAAGAGTAAGGATTCTGGTGAAATTATGAGGACTTGTCAACTTATGTCGCAAGGTGACAGGCGCAGTGTCAGGGCCACTCAAATCGGTACGATATGAAGTTCTGTGCGGCACTACAACTGCCAAGGATAGGCATTTACTTACCCCCAGTCGCACGACCCATTCATCCCGTAACTTGGTATCATAAAAAAAGTAATAAAAAAAACAAAAATCTTGCACCGACGCGTGGCGTGCGACTTTGCTCCCTTACCCGCTTTCTTATCTACGCACGTGCTGACAGCGTGCCGACACTAGAATTCCAAGATCGTTTTTAAATGGATTGGAATAAGGAAATAAACTCACTGCAGAATACTAAAAAAACCGACCTCAAAAGTCATTCATCGCCTGGCTTCCCACACTTAGGGTCGTATTCCAAAACTCTACTCAATACTCAAGTCCTGATTTGAGTATTGCAGTGAGCAATGAAAATCACACTCAAGTCCTTGCCATTACGGTCGTATTTTCAGTGCTTGAAATCATATTCAAGTCTGCTCAAATCCTGACTTGAGCATTGAGCAGAACTGTTTCTGGAATACGACCCTAAGAGGTGTATTATTTTCTTAAAATTTAAATGGGGCCGTTACTGAGGTACTCTCTTTCCAACAAAAAAAAATCATCTTAATCGGTTTACAAGTTATCGCGTAACATACATACAAAAAAACATACAGACGAATTGAAAACCTCCTCCTTTTTTAAAGTCAGTTTATTAGTCAAATAGAATCATTTTGTAATAATATCATTAAATTTGAACAAAACCCCATTTAAAAGAAATATTTAATTCTGAATTGTTTCCGCCCTTGTATTCGGGTGCGTTGGTTTTTAATGGGTTTTAATATGGTTTTAACCTGATTTAAAACTTCGGCGTTAAAAACGCTCGCCTTTTTGAGCGGGTGCGGCGAGCATCATCCTTATTAAAGATTCGTCTAAGAACAAAATAAAATGGTTGATTATGCGTGACAAAAGGTCTAGTACCTTGTACCTATTCCATTTTTTAGTAGCGTTCTACCAACGAAAGCAAAAAAATCATTGATTTTATTTGCGGATGTTAATTTGAATGGTCTAATATTAAGTAAATTAGTGTTAGAGGTTTCATTTTAGTTGAATTGATTGCTGTGTTTTATTGTTTTTTTTGGAATTAAAGAAGTTTGCACCGTTCACATAGGTTTTAATTAAACCGTAACTACAGTTTTCGTTTTTACAATAGATTCCGTAGGTAGATAGTTAGTAGGTATCCAATACTTGGGGTCTATTAATTGCATATTTTAAAATACTATCAGTTATTTATTTATTTATGAATGGAAAACGTCGGTATAGCTTCTTACTTTTAAAAAATAGGAAATTAAAAAATAAGGCAATTACAGATTTCCACCTATAGTTTCAGACAAATCATATACGTTATGTGGATAGAGCTTAATGAGTATATGTTTTGAATTAGATAGACATATACATTTTTATCGGTCAAATTAACATTTACAAATAAAAAAAATTATATTCGTATTATTTTCTTATATTACTACAAAGATACACTCAAAATTATTCTAATTACAATTATTTATCTTATATTACTATTATTTAACCAGTATTAAATTAAATAATAAGCTATGTATTAATTCTGCGCGTTGTGGCTGGTAGAGTGGATTGCCCGATCATGCTACATTGCACGAAACTGCATTTAAAACCACGTCGATGATTTATTTGATATTTAATTTAATTTGTTTAATTATTCTAATTATCTGAGCTAATATTATAACTGTAAAATATGGACTGTAGTTGTCTGAGAATAAATGATTTTTGATTTTGATTTGATTTAACTACATTTGAATAAGTTCTCTGAAGCGGAATAAACAATTTCAAGAGGCAGCCGGTCGTATACTGTCGGGCCCAATACATGTATTAATTTGCCCCTTTTGGACAAAATGTGCTTATGTACGGGCAGAGAATAAAAAAGTAACGAGAACAGACACTTTCCGCCCCTCCCTAGCTTTAAATATCGCGCCACGCCCGGCACATTGACGGACAAGGCTTTCGGCGAACCGTTTTCGCGCTAAGACAGTTTTGATATTGGAATATCAAAGCCGTCTTAGCTTCAGTCATTGTTTTCTTCGTTTATTTAGTGCAGACTAATATATAATACAGATTTATAATATCAATATAATAAGACGCTATAACTTCGTGAGCTAGTAGACAAGGGTTCTCAAATTTTCAATTTGTATTGCCGATAAATATTACGTAGTGAAAATACCTAATTATTAACAAATATAATACGTTGGTTATCTTATTTAAAGGTCCAAAATATAACATTTTAAGTGCTTTTAATATAGTTTTTAAATAAATATTAAGTATTATTCTAGTTAGTGAATTAATGAAAAATGTAATATTATATCGATATAAATACCTAATGAACACGTGTAATAAATAGAATTCTGTTAATAGAATTAAAAATAACAGATTCGCTTTAGATTTTTTGCTATGTTGCCGCTCTGACCACGTAACGTAGTAGTACGAGAAAGTGATGGGTAATCCTGCTACTTCACGCACACATTTGCGCGTGTGCAGATAGCGCCTTGCTATATGTAGAAGTAGTAGGTTAATAACTTTCGACCGGTGTGTGGAGTGTCCGGGGTGTGGTACGAGTGCAACTCTGTATTTATTACATAGCTCATGGTTCTGTCCCCTCGACTAGTATAAGTTTCCAGGTGTTCCCTAGTGTAGACAGCCGTTTGGAAAGCCACGCAAGCAGGTAAGGTGGGTATGCCATACTGTTCGAAGTAAGCTCTAGCTGACGTATGATGTGACACACGCGCGTTCGAATTCACACCCCGCTTTTGCATTCTGAAAGCACACTGCCAGTCGGCCGCGCATCCTCAGTACTCCACGCCATATTGTAAGAGCGAGTGCACGGTAGCGAAGTAACATGACCTAACCATGTCCCATGGCAGAGTCCACGACAGGCGCCGCAGAGCAAAGCATGCGCGGCCGAGTTTACTACACAGCACATCAAAATGACAGTTCCAGGTCATAGTTTGATCCAGATGAAACCCTAAAAAGTTACTAACGGAGACTTGCTCCAATGGGGTTGGTTCTACCATGACGTTCAGACACCTATCACTACGCCCTAAGAGGTTTACATGTAAGTAGCCAAGCCAATCTTCGATGATACTAACTCATCAATGGATGATTCGCACACTACCGCTGCAACATCAGCGTCATACATTAAAACACGAGCATTTGGCGCTGCCGCTGGACGATCATTCAGTAGCAGAGTGAACAAATCATAAGATACAGAGCCCTGTGGCACTCCTAAGCTGACACCCAGCGGTTTTGACTTGGACCAAGGATAAAGACAGCAGTGCGAATTTCAGTAACTATATGACCTGTTACTGGACTACTATACCAATTACCTGCTCTCAAATTAAGGAATTCTCTGACATAAGTGAATTCACGCTGAGGCACTACCCAGAATATTCAGATCAGAACCAAATTAAAAAAGTTATTTCCGAAATTAGTCCTTCTCCACGGTATAAACCCTTGGGCCACTGAGGTTGTCAAATTTAATTAATTCGTGAAGATTTTATTTATTTTTGTAAAGTCTTACGCATGCCATCAAAACCGACTATTGTTCTTATGTTAGAGCAAACTGTAGAGGTATAGGATAAAGTTATAGGGCAATATCTTGAGATGTTTAGCTATTGAAGTATTTAAAATAGCAATCGATTTAGTGGTCGCCTTATATTAAGTTTAATCGTAAAATAGCATAATCAAGCTTGTTCTCACTGGAAATGAGAGCACACATAATTGTATAATTAGAGTCAATAATTCGAATTAAGTTTTGTTAACGTATGGGAATAAATAATCTCATCAATAAATACTTCATTTTGAAATCTCCGTTTGGTTAATTTTTTGCAAAGTTAGTAACGAGCTATCTATAATTGACCATAGAGTCATTTTTGATCTGTATATTCGACAATAAGTTAAAATATACACGTAAAGTACAATAAAAGCTTAAATACTAAAAACTAGAACGATGCTATTTAACTGTCTCCGTGGCCAGACGGTTACCATGCTGGACTGCCACGCAGAGGTTCCGGGTTCGATTCCCGGGTCGGGAGAAATATTTGTATGATCTACATTTATTTCTCTCATGAGGTTGGCTGTAATTTGTGGTTGTCTATGTGTGACATGAGTGTGTGCGTTATTGGTATTATGATTAAATTATATGAATAAAATTGAGTCCCTGCGGCAACGTGCCCAATACGCTGGAAGCGTTCCCTCTTTCTACGGCTATGCTAATGTGTTGGGCAAGGTAGCAGCCGGCACTTGGCATTCCCAGACAGTCTATTAAGTTTTTGGATAAAATTTGTACAGGTCAAGGGCGCCGGACCCCCACGGGCCAAGGGTTTCGACTCCAAAGGCCGTATATAGACAGGAATCGAAGCCGAGGTCCTGGTACTTATTACTTTTTATTCTTTCCGTCAACTCAGCTGCGCAGCGAGCCCTCTTGCTGATGTATCTAAATGTATTTTAAAATGTTTTAAAAAGTTTTAAAATGGCGAGAAATTGTATTATGTATTTTTGTATGCCTTTTGTATAAAATAAATAAATAAATAAAAAATAAATAAATATACGCTTCAATAAAGAACTGATACGTAATTATAATACTTAGGAATACAATTTATTGGGAGCACAATACCGCAAACTAAAGTTAGCAGTAAACCTCGATTCTTATTATAACTACTGGGGAGTTTCCTTCCTCTCGCACGTAAACTATACCAAAACAAGTTCAAGAAAACTTATGGTTTTTCGATTTTTAAGGATCTCTTGCAAGATATAAAGGCGAGCACCCTTTTACTATTTATTACCACCCTGTACTAAAATTTAAACGCCTTCTTAGAGGAAACTCTTGCCCGATATTGGATGTATAACGGTTCATATAGCACGTTGTGAAATTTATGTAAATAATTAAGTATCTAGGCGTTACCCTTAAGCCTAGACGGAGTAACTGCTTTCCATCAAGTAGACCGCCATTTGTTTGCCAGTTGGAATACATTAAAAATAGTAAAAAGATAAACACGGTAAGGTCCGTGCTGGTAAATACCTACTTCAAATTAGCCACGCTAAACGACAGACAAAATATCACTAGTTTCCAGAGTTGGAAATTACGAAGATATTATACACATTATTTTCTTTGATAAATAGCCGATATATATTATCTGATCCCGGCTAATTCACGTTTTGTCTCTTTAATTTTTGACTAAAAATTATCAACAGTGAGAAAACTAGTAGCAGTATTGCCATCTTACCTAATTCTGTCGCCAAGCAGTAATATGAGCATTAGGTACTGTAGCGCAGGCTGGATAAAATATATTATTATTTTATATTTAGAACTGTGCAAAAAAAGAGGGTTGTTGTCAAAGGAAGATCGGGGAGTTCTGGACGAATTTTCTAACTGAACGCTCAAAGCTCAAATCTTTAATTACGATATATAATCATCCTCGTTTAAAATATACCTTGCACTGATCTATAACCAAGGCTACGCTCCCACAGTACTGTGTTCCGGTTTTTAACAGTAAGGGTGCGGTGTAATTACAGGCACACAGGATTTGTCAACTTATGTCTCGGGGTGACGGGCGCAATGGCAGTACCTCTCAAGCCTTTTAAGTCCCTGACGGGCACTGCTACTGCTATGGAAAGGCGTGTCACTTACCACCAGGCGCACGACTTGTTTGTCTCGTCGCTTTGTATCATAAAAAAACTAAATAAAAATGAAGAAAGATCTTTAAGAAAACTATTTGGTTTGTCGTTTTTTAGATTGACATTTGATACGTTTGGACAACATTAGGAACATTAGGTTGCTCCGCATATCGGTAATCGCTCTAATGAAGACGTTACGCGCATCACTACAAACAAACCAAGTGCTCCATCGGTTCGCGCAAAAACCGCCAACGCGCGGAGCACCCTCCGCGGAGCGTGCAACATTGCAAGCAACGTTACCTGCGGACGTTTCCACTAATGTAGCAGTTGCAGATGCGCGGAGCACAGTTGGTGCGCGAACATAATTATTATATATAATTATTAGTATTATTATATATTATATTATTATTATTATATAATGGATACCCACCTTAATACAAATACTTTGCAAGAAATTACTAGCAATAGCATTTTGTTTTTCCAATTAATTTTATTCTAATATCACATCGAACCCTGCTATTTCATGCTATAAGTGATATATACATTTTCAACAGAGAATTTTGACAGTACAACACTTGCCGTGACCCACCGTATCAACCGTGCCGCCCACGTATTATATAACAAGATATAATTTATAACACAAGTCATAGGATTAATTCGCCAAAGCAGCTGTTCCCCGACAACAGCGAAACGGTGTCACGTTCTTGCTTTAAAATTTACGCCTATTTTAATTAATCAGAATAACAGTTTACAATTTGGTGTTTAGAATTTATACCGAAATGACTTGTAAATTAAATTCCCTACATTTCAAAACGGTACAAAAATTAAACATTTTCAATTCTATTTCATAGCTTTGAGGGTACTTTATGACGTTGCTAGCTGATGGTTGTGTTTTATTGATATTTTATGGTCAATTAGGCTTGTAATAATGTAAATTGTTTTTCTTGTTTTGTTGCTTTTAGAGCTTTGTTATTAGGGTTATTCAATAAGACTTTATTGAGTATATTATATTGCTAGGTAATTGAACGGACGCTGGCGTCCTTCAAATGCAATATTTACGCTTGTTTTATATTTCGATTGAGATTGAAAATGTGACAAGGCGAGTGACTTCATTTATGGACATGAAGTGTGAGATTTTTATATTCTAGCGAAAGTGTCTATACGCCAGCCAAATTGGAGATAGAGTGTTTAATAACAAAGCGTAGCTAGGTAACCAATGATGGTCAAGGAAAAGAACACCGACGTAAAGCCTGCTTATCACCATTATTCCGGCTGGACTCAAACAAGCGACATTTTGGTCAAACGTGGGCTATCGCTCTCCCAACTGAGATACTTTGCAGATTTTTGTTTTTGATTTTACCGGCTTTTTGCAGTAGCGCCACTTGTGAGTTTTTCTCCATTCAGCCAGGCACTTATAAACCGAATCATAAGAAGTTTTCTTTGAGTTTTTTCGATCTTTCCACTATTTATTATCAATAACCTCCGTGGTCGAGTGACTTGCACACCTGTTTTCATGGTGTCGTCATCTCTGAGGTCCCGTGTTATATTAATAGGCACATACCATACATAATTTTAGTAAAGTAAAAGTTAACCTTTACTGAGTATCAAGGTAAAATCCAAGCTTTAAAAAAAATAACAATATCTTTATCCCTATCTCAATAAGTATAAAAGTTGTAAAAATGAATATTACGGGACACAGACAAAAAAATTTAAAAAAACAAACTTAAGATATAAAACGAATTCATACGAACGAACGGTTTCATATCAAGTAGAATTTTGTCGCATTTTGCATGACCCAAATGGCATATTATGGTTGGTGCCACACACGTTATTTTTTAAATTACGAGTATATGCCCATTTCCCACAATAATCTTATTTCAACTATAATATTATTGGTTGCTTTTGTCAAACGTCTATACAAGGAGAAAAGGATTGTTCGTGTTGTCGACGATCTCAAACTCGCAGATGGTTTGGAGTACCCGTAGTCTATGGAGAGACGTCGGCTCTCTGTATCTTCTACCGTCGGTATACCCAACGGGGAGCACGCAGGCATCACGTTCGTTCCTTACAATATGCAAGATGTGGCGTAGTCTCCCTATTGAAGTATTTAATTTGCAATCATATGCGGTTCATCATTAAGCGATAAATGCCCATGCAGCTCCTGTGACGATGGTCACCTCCCATCATGTTACTCATCTGCTCGTTTGCCTCCTACTTTACATTAAAAAAAACCCAAGCTTACTCATTTTTCTCACGGAAATTTGCCTTATGGAGAATAGTATTGTATGTGTAATGTGACGATTTCAGAATATTTTTGTATTGATTTTATGTCTCATTTGAAAGACAAATAGAGGTCAAAATAAAATACAATCGACCTCATGTCATATGAAGACCTAAATGAACTAATTACACGTAATTGAAGGGTATAACATAATTAATTATTAATAAAAGAAAGATAAAAGCAAAATAAAATAAGTATAATTGTAACAAAGTATATTAAGACGGGTGAAGTAGACATATAGATACATTTTATGAGGATTATGCTGTACATAGGCGTCACTCGATACGAGCATATTTATTTGCTCTATCGAATTATTTTTATTTCTAATACTCTTATTGATGTTATATGATTACTTAGAATTATATATTGAGAAATAGATATAAGCTCCTCAAATATAATAAACCAATAAATAATAGTTTTATTCTCTTATTCAAGATACGAAACAAAGAAATAACAAACATTAGAGCTATACAAGGACTGGAGTTATATTAAATGCATAGAATTTGGCCACCGGAAAATGCTGGAAATATGGGGAACATTCTTTGAATGGAAAGTTTGTAGGAAATTTGAAAGCGTTTTTAACAAGTCATAAAGTCATCAATAAATAACTTTTTATTATTCTTTCTTTCTTTCTTTCGATTTTGTTTAGCCAACGACAATATTTTGCGATGGAAAGTGACGATGAGGTCGACACACGCTTAAATAATCCTTGAAAAGGTCCAAGTTATAAAAGCCTTCAGTAAATGCGTTACATACTAATAACTAATGCGTTATATATCCTGTATAATACCGATAAGCCTTTTTTTAAATACGTTCGGATAAAATTAAATATTTTAAAACCAAATAAGGAAACATGGATCAGAAACAGGTTCTTTGAAAACTTTTTTTTAATATATAATAGACACAAGCTTGGCAACTATCGCACCTGATGTTAAGTGACGATGGGAGGCGTTTGCCTAAAAATACCTATTTTGTCTAGCCTTGAATAGCCTCAAATTGTACTTTTCGGTAAATACAGATCATTCCATTCCTTTGCCGTACGCATTTGAAAGGAGGAAGCAAAGCGCTTAGTGCGAATAGGTGGAACTTCACTATATCATGTTTAAATTTCTCTAAAGTTCCATTTAGCAGCAAGTGTGTTGGCTAGAGAACCGGTGTCATTCGTTATAGTTCAATTAGAGGTGGAATTAGCACCGGCATGTTGCTGGTTTGGCTGGTGCGTCGTTAATATGACATAACTCTACCGTGCCAAACAGTGCCGGCTTTACCTGTGGTGCAGGGCGTGTGGCGCGCCGAGCGCCGCTCGCGATGCCTCCACAAAGCTTGCGTTAATCACGGCGCAAAAGAATTCACCGGGCTAAAGCTTCCAGATATCATTTATAATTGCACCATTTGCAAGCGAATTTCCGATCATTGTGAAAATATAACATAATTTAATTAAGTTTGTATTGAATGTCAGGATGTTTTACCACATGGATATTAAACTTTTATTTGTGATTTTTTTTAAATAAATCGTTTATTGTCTCAATACGTTAATAAATAATAATAATAAATGTTTATTTCAGTAATACTATGAACTTTACATTAACAGTGGATGGTACCTCCTATTAAGCCTGTGTCAGGAGGCACCGCTCTTCCATAACTATAATTGCACATTTAACATTTTAACTTACAATTTTCGTGTTTATTTCAATTTTGCTTTTAACATTTCCAAACAATCTCAAAACAAACAATTCATTCTTAACTTATAATTTTAAATTTAATTGTTTTATTGTGTGTTTTATTAATAATAGATTAATAAAACACACAATAAAACAATTAAATAGCCATAGATGAAGAGAGTAGTGTTTTTAAAGCAAGTGTTCGAGTAAATAAATAATATAGATTATTGAAGTTCCATATTAAATTAGGCAATTGCGTAATTATAATGAATAATGAATTAACTAATTAGTTATCTCGCATTATTACTTGCAAACTATGCATTAAGCACAGGCTTGTGTCGCAGAGACAGTTTTGCGTATTACTATTGGCACATGAATCTCTCACATTCTTAAACTGCCTCCGTAGCCGAACGGTTACCATGCTGGACTGCCACGCAGAGCTCCCAGATTCGATTCCCGGGCCAGGAGAAATATTTGCATTGCCTACATTTATTTCTCTCGTGATTTTGGGTGTAATTTGTGGTTGTCTATATGTGTGTCCATGGCGATACCGACACCTGCGATACAGGGTTTGACGACAAACATCGTCAGATTAATATTATAAAGTTTTCACTTTTTTAATATACTCTCAAATTACATTTTTTCGTGGCAAGATGCTGGCAGCGTTCCCCCTTTGTATGGCTATGCTAATGCGTTGGGCAAGGTAGCTTTGCGTCTAAAATTTTGTTCAGATGACGGGCACCGGGACCCCACATACATTATACGTTACCTCGCTGAGGAATACCCGAGAGAAATATATACGCCATACAAATATTTCTCCCGGCCCGGGAATCGAATCCGTGACCTCTGCGTCCAGCCTGGTAACCGTTGGGCCACGGAGGCAGTAAATAAAATAAATAATAAAGTAGAAATAAAAATTGTTTGTATTTATACCGTGGTAACAAGCCGTGGTAGCCTAGTGGGTTGACATGGGTTTGACCTACCGCCTCTCAAGCAGAGGGTCGTGGGTTCGAATCCGATCTCGCACCTCTGAGTTTTCGTAATTTATGTGCGAAATTTAATTTGAATTTTACCATGAGTTTTTTGTTGAAGGACAACATCGAGATGAAACCTCTACTTAGAAGAAGGTTCACAACCCTTGGGAAAACGTGAAGTTCCCAACCGGCATTGGGCCTGAAAGGAGACCCGTGCCCTGCAGTGGGGACGTATGAATAATAATAACGCCCACACACTCATAGTTCCCTAGTAAACCCTGTATCGCGGGTGCCATGGAGACACACATTGACAACCACAAATTACACCCAAACTCAAGAGAAAAATAAGTGTAGGCCATACAAATATTTATCCCAGCCCGTGACGTGCAGTCCAGCATGGGAACCGTTCGACCACGGAGGCAGTTGAATGGGTTGTTGATGATGATGTATTAAAACGCATCTATTTTTGACTATATCACATTTATACAAAAAAAATGAAATTAAATATTTGAAATGAAATATTTATTAAGAATGATGTTCACAGCTCCAAGGGGCCTTATGAGTAATACATGAAATTGAGTAAAGAACTTAAAAAAAAACAGAAAATATTATTTATTCTAAAATCATAAACTAATTTACACATTGTCGAAAGTGCAATACCAATTAAGTTAACACAGTTCAGATTGTTATTTGATTCAGCCCAATGTATGCCAGGATGTCCATGTTTATTCCTTATAAATAAAAAGTGTTATGGTATGACTAAGGCACAATTATAAGCGGACTAACTTCTAGGCTTGTATCGCGGGATCCAAAAATGGAAAACAACTTGATTTCTAAGCACGAGTGTGGTTATGTGTGGAGGTGTCTATGCTTGAGTAACAAGTAATTGTGTGTGTTATGCGTTAATGTGTCATGAATTTTTAATTATTTAATATTAGTTCCTCTGTTTATTGATAATCAATATCTAACAACCATTTTTTTTCTTCTAATAGTAGTTAATAGCAGTAGCGGTCCTTGTAAAAAAGATCATCCATGGCAGTACTGCCACCTTACCTATTTCTGCCGCCAAGCAGTAATGTCAGCATTACTGTGTTCCGGTTTTAAAGGGTACTGGTGAAATTACAGGCACATGGGACTTGTCAACTTATGTCTCAGGGTGACGGGCGCAGTGGCAGTGTCCTCCAGATCTTCGCGATTTGAAGCTCTGAGTGGCACTGCAACTGTTATGGATAGGCGTGAAGCTTGACATCAGGCGCACGACTTGTTCGTCCCGTTTCTTAATATTATATAAATGTAAAAAAAAACTTCTCAACATCAAAAATAGATAAATAAATGTCGTAAATATCGTTCTTTATGTTCATCGAATTACCTTTGTTACGTGACAAATAACGTAACGTTATTTTCTAGTAAACTAAATTATTTATATTAGCGTCAGCCGTAACCACACTGAAAACCATTTACCACGAGCTGCTAGCACTATTAACTCCCATACCGTAATCAAAAATACTTGTAATATCAGAGTTCACACTATACTGGATAAGATTGAACAATTGCTACTTACAATTGCCGGCACATCTCGGCCTAACAAGGCAACGCTCTTTTGAAAAAGCATTGAATAGAGAGTAAAGGTAGTATCGATCTAAAATATGGCTCTCGAAGGGGCATTTACGACTCGGTCACTGTAATAGATTTTACGGTCTTGGTATTAAGTGCAGTAAATGTATTGGAACTTCGAAAACTGTCTGTGTTTCTAATCGTACAGATATTAAAATTCTAAATCGTCCTATTGAGGTCAGAATAGTTTAGTTACGCAGGTGGTAGGAGGATATGGGCAAGAGGAGGCAGGTAATTTCGTTGTACGAAGGCCAATCTTGTAAGGGGTTTTCTAATAAGGACGTAACAATTTTGTATTTCAATAAAACATAGAATAATTGAGATATCAAACTGATAGGATAGCGATATCCAGTGTATTTTGTGACACACTGTTTTTGACACGTGCATTAAGGAGACTTATCAATACTTGTAATTCATTATCAGAGCATCAAAGCTGTAGTAGTTAGGCTTATACGTGTGGCGCGCTATAAGTTTCCGGAATGAATAAGAAAAAAATACTATAAATGGTCACAAATGAATTTATCGAGTTCTTAGGTTTTCGCAATTGCTACACATAGGAAATGAAACTATTTTTCGGTTTACAGGTCCCATGGTCACGGTTGACTGTCCACCGTGACCAGGGGAAAAACAAATATACGCGATTTAAATCCGGAAAAATAGTTTTGATTTCCTAAATGAATTTATTGTTTCTCAAAATATTCTCCGTTAGCGTTAATGCACTTTTTCATACGAATGAACCAATTTTGAAAACGTTTATGCCACTACTCTGTGACAATCTCTAAAACATATTTTTCATACACTTCGACGTCCTCTTCAGGTGATGAAAATCGTTCACCTCGTTTTGGAAATAAATAAAAGTCACAAGGTGCCAGGTCGGGACTGTACGCGGCATGGTTCATAAGGTCAACGTTGTTCACCTTCAAAAATTCATTTGTCTGTCTGGCTGTATGAGATCTGGCATTATCGTGGTGCAAGATGATATGGCGTTTACAGTTATTTTTACGGAGTTTGTCAATAACTTCCGTCAAACAAATTGTCGTGTACCAATCACTATTCACGGTACAATGATTCTGCAAAGCAACAGTAGCCATGTGTCCAGTTTTATTAAAAAAATAGAGAGCACAGCTTTTTCACACCCAAATGTTTGTGTAGTATTAATTGTATTTGAATAATGCCTATGCCTAAACATGCCCAAATCTCGTGATATGTCACATGCCTGTCTGTTTTAATCATGCGCAATAAAATACAGCATCGATGTTTTTGTTGTTCACAGCATTTGACGGCCCACCATTACGAAATTCGTCACTGAGATTCACATCAAACCAGCTATAAATAGTCGTCTTGCATGGTGCTTCATCGCCAAAAGCAGTTTGAAACCGAGCGAAGCTCCGCTGAGCTGTAAATTACACTTAAAGTCGTAGAAAATCATACTACGAAAATTTTCACGAGTTAAATCCACGGAGATGTAGACAACCAATTTCTAAAATGACGCCACAATGTAAAAAACAAGTGACAGTCAGATGAAATAAACTGTATTCTACAGCTAAAGAGTTCCATTTTCAAATGTTGTTATTATTTTTTCAATATTGTTTGTGTAACTGGCCAGTTCTGGAAACTTATAGTGCGCCCTTTGTAAAGTGATGTAGGTTATGTTTATAATATTGTCCTGTATTTCGTTTCAGATGTATGCTATTAGTAGTACAAAACAACAAGTTTTCAGTTTGTTCCCAAAAATAATAAAGCACTTTCCGAATATTCCTAAATCTGCCAAACTCTGCCATATTTAATACAACTTATCATGCTCGGCAGCAATGAAAATGAATAAAAATTGAATCTGCCAAATGGCAGAAATCTGCCACAAATGGTCACACTGCTCTCAATATCAATGTGACATTGACATTGGCAAGAGTTCTCTTGTCAAAACGTTCCTTTTCAAGATTCATTATCTCTCATTTAAATATTGTCTAAATATTTTTGTCACATTGTGTTTATTTTTTGCTTTACGTTTCATTGATTCTGTTTCATTGATTATTTCATTAGGTATTTTATAGCTTCAATGTTTTATGTGTGTAAAATAACCGTTACTTCAGGTAGACTTGAACCGTCTGACGAAATATTTGGGCGCCGGCTGAAAGACCTTTTCTTGAAAAATCCTATATACTCCGTAAAAGAATTTATGGACTTTAAATTGTAACGAATTCAGTATTTTCTATTTTTATTCTAATTTTTTACCGCATATATTGACGATCCTTGATGGAGAATGATATTTGATATATAATTTAATGACAACAATATCATATATCGAGTTCTTAGGTTTTCGCGATTGTTACACATAGGAAATGAAACTATTTTTCCGGATTTAAAACGCGTATATTTGTTTTTTCAAACAAACCGACGTTTCGGGCCCTTTACAGGTCCCATGGTCACGGTTGACTGATAATATTGTATAATGAAATGTTAATTTTCTAATTATTGTGTGCTTTTCTTATAATTTTCCTTTTTGTCTGACGATCTCAATATAATTTCGTATACTTTGACATGTAGTGCAATTTATACTGTAATGTTATATTTGAGAAATAAATGAATCAGAATCTAGATAAACATTCAATCATGCTTAAAAATGAAACGTACGTATAAGAACGTTACCTAATCTATGGTCGAACTGAATCAATTGCGTTGTGTTCTCGCAAGTAATCTAAAATACAATGTTTTACAATTTTTTTATTCCTGATTTCTAAATATATACAAAAATATATTGATAACTAGGCATAAACTAAAACGCAAAATTATACTAGCATAGTCCATGAACGGCTCTTCGTCGTTATTGGGGGAGCTTTCGCCATACTTCTTTATTCCAGGTGCAGTACACATGTTACATTTACATTGTCACATACAAATATCAAACGCGAAATTGCCAACGTTTCGGCCGATATGTGTGGAAGAGTGGTGGAAAATTGGCTCCAAAGAATTGTACGCTACAAACGTGCTCGTGGTGGTTATATGAACGAGATTAAATTCTATTCTTAAATATAACATGAGTACTAAACCTGGAAGAAATTTCAGATCATTATTCTGTTTTATTGAAATACAAAATTGTTATGTCCTTATTGAAAAACCGATTATATAGATGGGCCTACGGAAGAAAGGCCAGTCTATAACTTTGTTAAAAGTACCTTTAGTGACGACGACAGATAGTCGTACAGTTTAAAGTGTCGTGTCTTGTATATTTAAATGAAGTTGTTCACACATTGAACAACACGATTAACTGTCTTTCACGCCTTTTTTGACGTTATGGCGACAGACTGTCATGACAATGAGCAGAGCTAGACCGACAGTTGTCTGAACGTCACATAATCGCAGCTTCAAACGATTCTGTCCTGCAAACGACAAGGCGGCTACATGCATCGATAAATTCGTCGCGATCTAGTGGGAACAGGCTAGAAGCAACAGTCGTCCAACGGTAAATAAAACGTTACGACATAATAGAAACGCGTCCTTAACCGACGATCGTGTAAAAAAAACTTTAATGTATATTGATGAGGTGAAAGATGCATGTCAGGATCGTAGCAATATTATTTAATATTAGAGTATTGTATCGTGAAATGTTATTCGACAATTACACGATAATATACTTGAATATTCACACACACCGGGTCAGTTGCTTCAGCTGTACCATGCCCAAGTCTCATCGTGTATGGAGTACTGCTGCCACCTCTGCTACATACCAATTGGCGACCTTGAACTCAACCGACAAGCGTGACTCTGAATTAGTAGAGGCGAAGCTGCAAGGCCTTGAACATCACCGTAAAGTTGCCTGCTTGTCGATATTCTAAAAGATTATATCACGAAGAGTGTGCGAGATAATTGCAGGAATTAATTCCGCCTTCCCCTTTCCACCATCGGGGGATCAGGCATACGCTGGGATTTCACCCCATGTTGTGGATATTCCAAGAATTCACACGAGCCGTTTCATTTCCACATTTATATGGCGAACTACTATGGAGTGGAATTACCCGCGCGCAGACTTGTTCCCTGAACATTACCTATACATTGGACCATTTTTCTTTACAATACCAAGTGACCGGGTGAACAAGTCTACACGCCTGTCCATAACAGTTGCAGTGCCACTCAGAGCTTTAAATTGCAAAGATATGAGTAGTTGACAAGTCCCATGTGCCTATAATTTCACCAGCACCCTTACTCTTCAAAACCGGAACACAGTAATGCTTACACTACTGCTTGGCGGCAGAAATAGGTAAGTTGGCAATACTACCCTGGACGAACTCTTTCACAAGGTGTGAGTACAACTGAGGAGAAACTACAACTGCTAGCTTTTCAAGGCAAGAGTGTATAGGCATTATTTAGGTGTGCGTGCTAAATTCTATCAGGTGAGATGGAAGTCAAATGCGCACTTATTTTTATAATAAAAAAAATATATTCAAATAATCAAAATTTCAACGGAAATTAGGTAGTGAACAAAGAATGATTTCGATGAGAATGATTTTGTATCTGCCGCGTAACACGACGCGGTAGATATGAAAATAATTTAACTAAATATAATTTATTTTATTTAATACAAAAGAACTAGCTAAGAAACGACACAGTCTTGTTGTCTTCAATTGTTGAAATAGTAATGTGTTACATTTCTTACAATATATAATCTAATCTATTTTATAACAAAGTTTCGTGGAATGTTCAAACGCAATTAGGTAATGGATCAGTTAACAGTAATTTCTTAGCGAGGTAAACACTAAACTATTTAAAACATTGTCTTAGCTAAAAGTTAACACTTACAAAATATTTAATATAAATATGTATGACATTTTATATAAAGAATAATTAACATATGATTATCTGATATATAACATATCCCTTTCTTGAATGTCAGGTACACCATGGGCAACCAATCGACGAGTACAATATTCTAAGGCAAATTCTTTTACCACAGTGGCAAGCGTTATAGCATACGCCATCGGTAGTACAAGAAAAAGATAGTTACACCAATTACTATCAGTACGTCAGTTACTAGAAAAATTTATTTCCAAAATTGGTCGAACTTTCACATCTAGCACGCACTACCTGTTGGGCCTAACGACTTTAATTCGCACACGTTGGTGTGTAAGCTCCTTCACATTTCAACCTAGATACCTCCCTTATTCAATAAAAACTAGCTCTCATTTCAATGCATGTCTTACAACACTTGCCTTCCAGAAAATTATAAATGGCGTGACAAGCCTTTACATTATTAATCGCATAGCTGTCCCGCTCAAAGAATGTGGAGTGTTAAGTGGCGTAGGTACTTCAAATAGCTCACTGCGAGGGTACTGCATCAGCACTCGGAATTTTATTCGATATTGCATCTCTAGAGATGACTGGTGGGAGAATAGTATTGTACTTGAATAATTTCTTTACTTTTATCTATTTCGTGATGCTCAAATGTTATATACTTTACATTAATATCAATATTGAGCGTCTATTTATACGCATAAACAACTTATTATATCAATCAATTAATTTGAAGCATAAACTAAATAAAGTGGCATATTGACAGTTTTGACAATATACTTTAGTGTTGCCATCTAAAAAGTTTTACAAAACTCTCAGTCTCAACTTTCGTTTGCCAGACTCTAGTATATTAGGCGATTAATACACTGTGCTGCGCCCCGCGACGGAGCACGGGACGCGGAATCATACACGCACGCGCCGCGGTGGCGGAGACGCAAATCTGCGCGAACGCGCGGTTTAAGCTGACTAGCTTAAACCGCGCTAGACTAGCGGCCCCGCGTCACTTAAAGTACTCGCTTCGCAGTTGATCGCCGTAGTGATTGTATATGTAGCCGAAACCCTTCTTTGACAAGAATGGTTAATAATACGCAACTCATTCAGGACGCTGCAGCTATTTGGTTTTTGTTTACTCAAATAAAAAGACACCGAAGATATTGGATACATCCTTTTTACGAACCAGATCGATAAATGGATAATTTCAACTTCATTACAAAGATTTAAGAAAATATGACGATAAATTTGGTCGATTTTCAATAGCAAATATGAATTTATCGAGATCTATTTTAGAAAACTGAACATGTCCTTAAGCTTAAAAATCTGCGCGGTAGCGCGGAGCGCAGTGTGCCGTAACCTGCGGTTCGCCGCGCCCCTCGGCGCGGGGGCGCGGTAACACCGCGCGCGACGCGCTCCCGCGCGGAGAAGCGTTGTCGGTGTGTTCAATGGCGCGTGTTTTCCATACAAACTAAGGTAATTCAGTACCTACGTTAAAAAACGCAGCTCCGCGCTCCGTCGCGGGGCGCGGTGTCGCGGGGCGCGGTGTCAGTGTGATTATCGCCTTAGTGAGTGGAGATTTGTAATTAGCACTGTCACCTGTTACTTAACACATATTCATTGATAAAAAAAGTGCTGTAAATCTTCTAAATAATAAATAAATAAATTACATAATTATAAGTAGTCCCCTATTGTGTTTTATAAATGGTACATAATATACTGTTTTTATTTATTTACTGCCTACTTTCTAACACGGGGCGATTTGTTGTTGTTCCGGTTGTCGGCATTACTAATAATCACAAACATTGTTAACCGACTTCAAAAAAGGAGGAGGTTTTCAATTGGACTGGTTTTTTAAATTTATTTTTTGTTGACATGTTACGCGATTACTCCGGCATTTGTGAACCGATTTTGATGATTCTTTACTACTTTCCGGTAACAGATTTCAACCTGGCAAATAGGTGTAATTCCACGAACTTTTGAGATCGGTTTTTTTTATATAAAAAAGTTGCTATTGTTGCACGCTATTAAGCGAAACATATTTCATTGTCAGAAACAAATATACATTAAATAAATATTGTCAAAACTTAATTAAATTATAAATATAATCATTTTACTGTCACTAAAATTAAAATTATTTTAGTCTTGTCTCTGCAAGGACAACGTCATACGCGGTGGGCGCCTGCTTTTGCAAATTACGGCGTCTTCTCTATGTTGAAAGAGTAAATGAAAAGTCCTAGATATAAAGTAAAATTACCCAAAAATTATTCAATCGACAATAATGGATATCAAGAACAAAGAATTAATATCGACATAATGATGGCTGACTACATTTGAACAACGGCACGTTTATCTATGCATTTAAGCGTAAAGTCCAAAGTGTAAAGCCCTATTCGCCCTTGACTATTTACAAATTTAACTAAAAATTATATTTAAAAACTTTCCCTGTTAAATATTTCGCACATCACTAGTGCACGTCCCTGCTTCAGACAAGATAGAATGAAGCGCATATTTCTCGAACACCATTCAGTGCATGGAGGAGCGAGTCAGTAATTTTTTAAAATCGTGTCCCGACGGCGACAATGGAACGACTATTATCAAAAGCTGTTGTTATATTCTGACTGAGACAGAATAAAACCTATGCAGATGTAATGAAGACGATTTAAAGTCGATTTTCACTTTCAATAGGAAAAGTAATAATAATTATTATTTATTTCAGACATAACAAATCCATAGAATTATAACACTGTTAAATTAAAACTAAATATTATATATAGGAACTTAATTATTAATAATTGAAATCCAATGTCGCCGTATGTATGAGTCGCAATTACGAGCTATAGCACCTACAATGTTATTAGTACTATCTAACACTCTCTGTCTAAGGGTCGTAGGTGTCTAAGGGTCGTATTCCAAAATTCTACTCAATACTCAAGTCCTGATTTGAGTATTGCAGTGAGCAATGAAAATCATACTCAAGTCCTTGCCATTAGGGTCGTATTTTCAGTGTTTGAAATCATACTCAAGTCTGCTCAAATCCTGACTTGAGCATTGAGTAGAGTTTTGGAATACGAGAGAAGGAACCCTCTTTCTAAGCACAGCAGCAAACCCGTGCGTACGTGTTACCAAAAACATTTCAGATGCACTACAGTATACATCGTTATACTGAACGCGGATGGCATTGTTAAGAATGTCTTATCAATTTAAGCATTGGTTTAAGACGTACTTAAGTTTAGTGCAAGTGGACATCATTTCCTAATTTGTCAATTGCGACTCAAAAACACTAGACTTAAGTGTCTGTACTACCTCAAATAACTTTCGTTGATTCCGCATAATAGTCAGTGTTGAATTTGGAAAAAATATATAGTAACATTGAGGACATACACTGATTAATATACGGTGAAAACAAGATTCCTAAAAATTTTTACGATTCAAAATAAACATAAACTTACCTCGAAATTTTACAAGAAAACCGTTATATTTAATAGATATTTTACGTATGCCAATATTTTTTTATATCAACTGAGCTAAATAGAACACATGTACTATACGATATATACTTTTCAAATGATTTTGTTATCGTTTGTAAAAAAATAATTCTGAAATAAAGCCAGTGTCTCTGCCGCTCGGCCTAAGGGCGCGTTCCCGTTATGTCGTCACGTTTTATTATCTTTGGACGACTGTCGTGTCTAGCCTGTTCCCATATCACGACTATCTGTCGTGGACAATTTTTTATCGTTGAACGACTGTCGTGACTAGCTGTTCCCACAAAATCGTGACTATAATTTATCGTTTCACGACAGCCTCCTTGCCCATCTCTGGCTACGGCCCAACGCTGCTGCAAAGCGAGCAGAGGGCGCGGGGTACGAGGGGGGAGGGCAGGGAGCAGAATACGTGCGGACAACGATAAATAAAACGTGACGACAATAGGAGCTGTGACAATCTGTTGTCACGTTTTATCGTGATTTTATTTATCGTCCGACGACTGTCGTTCTAGTTGTTCCCACTGTGACGACAGTTTGTCGTTGTAACGATAAAAAATCGTGAACGACAGTTAATCGTGTCGTGCTATATGTGAACAACTTCATTTAAATATACAAGCCACGACACTGTAAACTGCACAACAATCTGTGGTCACGACATAGTGGGTACGCGCCCTAAGCAGAATGAACAGTATTAGTGTCGGGAAAAAATTTAATTCCAGCTGAGATAGTATCGACTCTAAACAGGATGTATCATTTCATTGCATACCTTGAAAGCAATTATGGTTTTCTTCTCACAATCCGCCGAGATGTACAAGCACCCTCTTATGTACAAAACTTTCTTGGGTATGCCTATTATGTAGTGAAATACGGTGAAACAGAAATAGAGACTGGCATACAAGCCCTGAGGGACAAGTTCATACGAATGGTCTTGGAAGACTACTAAATTCATTCGGCAGGGTTATAATTACTTCAAAATTCCTTAGGGATTCATACTTACCACAACACTTTTCCTGCTTCACTTATGTGCTAATACCCGGTGGCTTAGCTTAGGCGGACGGCTACATATTGTAAACCGATATTTTTAAGTCTAGTCAAGTCTGGATGAAAACTTTTCTTATTCAAGATACTTCTGCAGAAGTTAGGCACTCTTTACATCATCTAATACGTAATTAATACTGTCGATGACCCGGCGCTCGTAGGGTCAAAGATGTTGGTGTTCTAGATCTGGATCGGTGGTCTGTATTTGTTCAGGTTCTTGCTGGTCCCGGGATCAGGATCGGAAATGAAACGCTTGTTCAACTGCTGACTGACTACGTTTATTGCTTATTTTTGTGAAGGATATTTTGCAGTTGGCTGCTGATGGCCTTAACTGCGCCACCAGAAAAGAGGGCGAGCTGAGGACTCATAACCCGTAAAATACATTAAAAACTAAACTTAAATCTAAGTAGCGGGCCTAAGGGCGCCCAAGTGGGCGCGGACCTCGGCTCAGGGCGCTACTGAGGACTTCCGCCGGAAGGCGTGCTATAAGAGAGAATCTACAACTGTAGGTGCTCTACAACCTCGCCGGCGAGGACGGTTGGTGCATGTGGAGATGGACTGTGCGATCTGTCGTTGAGGACTTCCCTTGGCCGACGGGTCCCCCCCGAGAGGGTCGTAATTGAATGCAGTCACCACGAGGGGGTTGGGGTTGTGAGGAGCAGAGTCAAAGTATTAAACGTTTACTGCTTGTATTGTTCCTACTTAAGTGCAACTATAGGTATCTTAACTAGTAGGCGCCTCGGCGAGTAGGCGGTCGACGCGTTGCGCGGGGAGCGGTGGCGCGGTAACTCGCTTGAAGTGGTATGCGGGGTGCGGGGAAGGATGACGCGCTCTCTTGCTGGGCGCGGGGCGCGGAGTGCTCTCGTGTGTGGCTCGGTGTCCGTAACAAATACAATTATATAGTATAATTAATACAAAAATCATCTTCATTTAATAGAAACATAATAAGTTACAATTGTTATAAACTAGATGAGGAGGTCCCGGGTAGTTAGAAAGATCTTTGGTTCTTTTACAACGCCTTTTCTAGGAGCGTAATATTCGCGATTCCAACAAAAACCAAAGAGGAGATGACTTTTGCTAGAAAATCTGGAGTGAAGCATACTACATTCAACAGCTCTTATGAACTTAAAAATTTATATCTTATTTTTATTGAATACCATAATGTTTTCACTACCATCATCACATCAGCCGGAAGACGTCCACTGTTGAACATAGGCCTCCCCCAAAGAGTGCCACACTAGCCGGTCGGACGCAACGTGCATCCATCGGTTACCCGCCGCCCTTGCCAGGTCATCCGTCCATCTAGTACGGGGCCGTCCCACTGTATGCCTTCCGGTTCGTGGTCTTCATTCGAGAACCTTTAATAAATAATAAATAAATAAAATGTTCATTTCAATAATACAATTACCTTTGTATTAACAGTGGATGGTACCTCCTATTAAGCTTGTCAAGCCTGTGTCAGGAGGCACCGCTCTTCCATAGCTATAAATGCATATTTAACATTTTTAACTTATACTTAATTTAGTGTTTAATTTTTACATTTCCAAACATTGTCAAAACGAAACAAAAATTTTTTTTAACAATTTTCAACTGTGTTAGCTCCTAATTTTAAATTTAATTTGAATCTTAAAACTTATGTGTGCGCCAGCGCGCACGCGTGTGTGTGTGCGTGTGTGTGTGTACGCGCGCACGTGTATGTGTTAACCTGTTGCCATAGATTAGGAAAGTAGTGTTTTTACAGCAAGTGTTCTAATAGATCTTCGGTTTCCTCATACGATTTCGACTGTAGCCATTTTGATATAACTTTTTTGCAGACGAGAAGACGTCCCGTTCGTTCGTCCGTTCAGTCGAATTCGACGATGGACCTTTTCCTCGAAGCTTGGTCTGCCTAATTTAACGATTTGTCCGAGGAAAACATACTCGGTCACAACTTCGAGAGTAGAGGGTCCCACTGTTATAGGGTGGGTACAACATGAACATTCGACATAAGTTTCATCTTGTCCATGTTCATTTTTAGACCCAACTGGCTGCTCTATTGAGGTCATCGAAAATGGTGCCAAGCTCTTCCAACGATTCTGCCATGACCACGATACGTCAGCAAATCGAAGGTAAGTGATGTACTCGCTATTGTATTGATGCAGAGTCCTTTCCAGTCCAGTAACTTGAAGGCATTTTCCAAGGCAGTGATGAACAGTTGACGCCTCCCTTTACTTTAATACGTTGATATTCATATATTTTTTGTGATCCGCTAATTTGGTGTTATAATTAAAGAACCTTCTATTAATCACAGACAGCGCTACGGTATAAAGTATACATTGCTACTATTGCTATCGGGATGCACGAAAGGAGCCTTCCCGCACTACGTACTATGTCTTTCCTGTACGTCTGGCGCACCCTGGGCTACAACCGGCAAATTCTTTTACGACGACGGTAAGCATTGTATTGTATGCCATCGATACGATAAGACGAAGCTAGCTACTATCTATGCTACTATCCACTTATACAAAGTCAAAATTTTGATCACGGCCTGTCTAAATAGGATCCACACTCGTGGACCTCTGGAGGTCAATATACAGGGTTATTTTTATAATGAAATTTCGCAGGACAGTATTACTAACATTATTAGCAACAACTTTTATTCCATGTATTTTAATAATTCATGAGATTTTACTTTCATACAGAAATAAATATATTTAAACAGATCGCTCTAAACGGTAATAAGTCTGTGCAAGAGGGGGGGTGGGAGTCGTCGCACAAGTCGCTTGCACGCATCGAGTATATAACCAGAAATAAAGAAGAAATGTCATTTAATTTGTTTGAAAACTATTCTGCCAAATCGTTCCGGTGACAACTGCGCTCCGATTGGCCAGCCCGAATTCGAAACAATTGACGGGTGTCGTCAATTGTTTCACTTCAATCGACCAGTTTAGCTTGACCTTTGCTATATTGAACGAAAATTGAAAAATTACATATTTAATAATTAATTACCGATGAAATGTGGTTGCGTTTGTTTTATGATTAGATGTTTTGCTGTTTTTCCCACACCACCGAATGGAACAGCCCCCCAGGGCGTACACACACAGGTCAGTTGTTGGCGCTGTACTATTTCAGCTTTCTAATTTGTGATTTCAGTGCAAACGATAGTTGATATTTAAAAACGATATAAGGCCCATTTACCTGATGAGTTGCCAGGGATGGTTGGCCCTTATTCCGTCTCTAGTTCTGGTGATATGCTCGATGTTTGCACGTTTGAACTTATTGTACCAAATAAAAATCGAAAAAGTGTCAGATAGTACAATAAAAACTTAAAATTTTATTTTTGGTAAATTTATTATGTTTTGTAAAATGTCATGGAAAAAAATTGTTTATGATATTAGTAATAATATAGTCCTGCGTGGTTGGTAGTATTTTAAAAATAACCCTGTATACCACTTTGGGGATGACCGATCTAGTGTGTACCATCTTTTTTACATCTTTATTTTCCATTTGGCGAAGTTATAGCGTTATTACAATGAACTGCACGAAGCACTTTGTTTACTCCTTCCTAATGTATACGGTCAAATGGCCAAGAAATGGGTTGCATTACCCGCGTTTACTGAAAATTACAATTAGAGTCTATTGAAGGTTAGAGTGAATAGGCATTTTTAGACATATTCGTTCCATCGTCGTCACACATTGACTTACAATTATATGGACGTCGGGTCCGCGCTAAAAAGTGTCCGCACTTGTAAGGCGCTAAAATCGTATACAGAGCGCAACACTCCGCTTTAGTCTTCATTTGTTCTACTGACAGCGCGATACTGCGATGACATTACAATTTAAATTTCGAATAGGTTGACTTGGGACATTTTTTTCGTGGTTTTTGTATTAGACCCGTCGTCCATTTATTTGTAAGTCAATGTCGTCACACATTCACTTGCTTAACATTTGAAATTGTGGCCTATGGTTTGTTTTATATACTGTCTAATGTCGGAATAAACAAGTCATGTGCCTGGCGGTAAGTGACACGCCTATCCAAGACAGTTGGAGAGCCACTCAGAGCTTTAAATTGCAAAGATCTGAGGGACACTGGCACTGCACCTGTCACCCTGAGATATAAGTTGACAAGTCCCATGTGTCTGTAATTTCACCAGCATCCTTACCCTTCAAAACCGAAACCCTAACACTCACATTACTGTTTGACGGCAGAAATAGATAAGGTGGCAGTACTTCCCTGGGCGAACACTTACCAAAGAGCTCTACTGTTAGCGCTAGATATCTATCGCGTACACGATTTCGAAGATTCAGAAGTGCAGTACGGTATTTGATGATTGCACTCGTATCAGATATCAAAGCGAGCTATTCTGTGATCGTGTAAACTTCTTGGATTGTTTTTAAATATTTTTTAGTTAACACATTCGTGCAAGCATTTCCTTTTGCTAATTGATGTGCCGTGGTTGATATTTTTCTCATACACTAATGCAAACGTTTATAAACGTTCTAAAGGCTATTAAATGAATGTAACACATAATGATATTGACGTCAATAAACGATAACATTCAACTGTTTTGTAGTCAACTAAGATGCGGTAGGTCAAACCATACGGCTACGACGGCAAAGCTAATGTATCTTTAATAAATAAATTTAATTTGTGTGCTTGTTAAAAACAAGACATTCAGTTACACCAATTTTGCCGAGGCCCATTTGTGCCTTTACCCGTCTACAACGTTATTCAAAATCTACAGCTATTTGAAACTTTTAGCACGCAACTGGCGACCAGCCCCTCATATTCATGTCAAATTTTATTAAGGATTTGGAATGTCAGAGTTCCAATTCGAGGTCTGCGCTGTGCTTAGCATAAAAAATCAGTCACGTTTTTTCGTCGTCCACATTATGTCCGTTTTTATAAGTACTTTGACTGCCTGTATTGCCATCAGTTATATTTTTTTTATAGACGAATAGGTTATTCGACAAGTCGTTTGAAATAGTATTGTTCTCGGGAAGAATAGCCAAAGCTTTCTATGGATCATTTTTTAAAACAACTAAAGTCTACTTACATTAGTAAATAGAATAACATTCAAGTTTGAAAACTATTTGCTAGAGAAGTGTTTGTTTTGTGTAAGAATGAAAACGTTCCTTAATACTACATATTAATCGGATATTTATTTGATTATTACCACTGCACATAACGCCGGCACCTTCCTGAATAAATGTCGTACTCGTAACTATCATTAGGCAATTTTCAGGGCCACACATCGATATTTCTGAAAAAAAAAAGACGATGGTGCTATACCTAATCCGGACATATTTTTTTATTCCCTTGCAAAGTACAATAAATTTGCCATTCTAAAATACATGTCTGCGAGCGTACTCGATTAATTGTGTCATTGTTATTCTTTTAATTCCTTATTTTGGTTATAATAATTTAACTTAAATTAAATCAAATTAAACAATTAAATAAAATTAAAAAAAAAATTAAATTAGTATTTTTTTTCTGCTTTTAATATCCATATATTCATAACTTTAATTGGCCCCTAGATGTTAGACATTGAATGTTGTGTACATCTGTAATTAGCTTGTGTATCGGAGTTTGTTCTCTTTAGTTTTAAGTTGTTTGCATGTTAATACACATGCTGTCGATGTGCATGTGCCTTATGAAGATAAATAAATAAACACAAGCGCAGCTATTTTGCTCGATTTAACCTCCTCGGGGTTCGACGAGTAGCAAATTAATTTATTTCCATTTTTATTAACGCGGATTTCCGCAAAGTAACGCCTGAATCTATCAATAACAATAACAACATTGTTTTTATTGTGTGCATGTAATTCAGAAGGTCCCACTCGTAAAAGATATTTATTGTAATAACCGTAAACTAAGCCACTTTATGCCAGGTAGTGAAATATGTCCCAACGCCTGTTCCTTGGAGAACCTTTAAGAGTCACTGAAGTAACACAAAGTTAGTTCAGTTGTGATATTATTGGAATTACCAAGTTTATGAAACATTTAGGATCGGCCCCAAACACCTGTTACTGTGGGTTTCAACCGCAACATATGGCATTCTGTGCTTTGAGTTTCTGTTTTCGTGTTTCAAAAAGTTTTCAAGATAATGTCTATTGTATTTTTAAAATGTTTCATTATAATTATTAATACAAAAATCGAACACTCACAAAAAATTCTTTCGATGCGGCCGGATTCGAACCGACGTCTTCTAGCATATCGTGGCAGACGCTAATAAGTAACTAAGCCACGGAACGAACCAGCGAACCTCACGAATTTTTCTATGTGCTTGTTGCCATATCTTTGTAATTGGTTTTTCGACGACTTTTTAGCCGTAGCGCCATCTATGAGAAATCTATGGAAGAATTTCGTCAGCCAGTTAGATACGTTTACATCTACCAGCCCCGGCTAGAGATACCATTCACTGTAATTAAATTATTATTGAATTGATATTCAATTATTTTTTATGTGAAATTAATCCACAAATTAAATAATTAATTTTTCATTAATTACATGTTTTGAATAAACTGTTGCAGTTGGGCATTTAAAATGTTATAATAAATGCCTGATAAGATTTAGTTACCATTTGATAACTACAGAGTCCACAGTATATATTTACTGCCTCCGTGACCGAACGGTTACCATGCTGGACTGCCGTCATTCCCGGGCCGGGAGAAATATTTGTATGGCCTACATTTATTTGTCTCGTAAGTTTGGGTATAAGTTGTGGCTGTCTATGTGTATGTCCATGGCAACCGCGATACAGGGTTTCCCTAATACGGGGCTATGAGTAAATAAAACACGTTTAATTAATAACATAAAACATGAAAACTTTGTATGCTGCAAGGCCGATTACAGTGATTCATAATTCATTATTGTAACGCCTTTATAACCGGTGTAACACACAGAAATAAACGATTTAATCTCCTTAAATAATGCAATCGATACTCACCCGTACATAACGACATCCATTTCTCCTTTCCATTACAGAAACATTAATTTTAATGGCGACACTAATAGGTCTCCCTACTCGCTAAGGTCCACAGTATATGTATACTATTGGCCTGAGCGTTTAGGTTTTGATTGTGAGATTTTAATCTCATCTGCTTTATTCGATCAAAATTCCACCCTATATATCTGTAGATAGAGATTTTCTTATTTAAATTATGAAACAGTGAAACAAAATCAGTTAAAACAGGTACTGGCAAAATAAACCTATAGCAATTAATTTTTGTAATAAACTATTTAGTTTAAATTCCTGTGCGTAACTATCTTGTAAGAACTTTTTTGAAAATCAAATAGATAGAAATTTCTTAGGTTTTCACGATTGTTACACATTACAAATGAAGCTAACTTGTTACAACTTTAACTCTTTGAGGGTCGTATTCCAGAACTCTACTCATTGCTCAAGTCATGACACGAGTATGATTTAAAGCACTCGAAATCATACTCAAGTCCCTGCCATTAGGGTTGTATTTCCACTGCTTGAAATCATACTCAGACCCTGACTTGAGCATTGAGTGAAGTTCTAAAATACGACCCTAAAAGACTCGTGGCCACGGTCGACTGGGATAGTATAGTTTCAACCAGTTACGTCTAATATTAATGCACACAATTGTTTGAAAAAATATATGTGATTTAGACCCGAAAAAATAGTTTCATTTGAAATCGAAGTGGTATCAAAGTTTTTATAACAATATTTAGATGATTTTAATTTTATAAGCTGTTTATTCCTATAAATAAGGCCTTAAAAAGCTGTAAGGCGGGTATGAATATGCAGTTTATAATGGATACAATGTGTACAGGCAGCGTTACAAGATTAATATGCTCTACGGCTATACAGCTACGACTATTCCACAAGTGGAAGCAGTGATGCAGCTACGAAACTGTCCCACAAGTGGAAGTAGCGACCTAGAAACAAGTCCCAAGAGAGTCCCGCAAGGGGAAGCCCACCCAGAAGCAAGCTAGATGTACCACATCCCAACGCTATCTAGCGGTAAGGCGATGTAACTAAAATTGTGGTTATTGGGCTGTTGTGTTACAGCTTGATATTATAGTCGAGTGCAGAAATAGTGAATGCATAGAGCAAATCTTGATATCGCATATGACAACTAACGTAATATTATCTCAAAAATTGCATTATACCGGGTGTTTCATCAAGAACTTTGTTATGTAAATCAAAATAAAACAAATAAATTTAGTTGACAATGATTAAAATTTTTATTGTATTAAAAAAATTAAGGTTTGGCAATTATGATTGAAAAATGATATCTGGTAAATGTCCACCACGATCACAGTGCCGTTGGAATTGGGCCATTTTTTTTTTAGAAAATTCGGCTGGAAATACGGTTTCAACAAGACGGTGCCACAAATCATACAGCCACCGAAACAATTAATTTATTGCAAACCAAATTTCCCGATCGCATAATTTCACGAAATTCAGCCGTTAAGTGGCCAGCTCAATCATGTCATTTAACACCGCTGGATATTTTTATGAGGTTATGTTAAAGACAGAGTCTATACGGAGCCAGTCGAATCGATTGCACCCTTAAATTTCAGAATTCGTGAAGTGATTAACGAAATTGATGGGTCTATTTCGTAAATCAATAATATAATAGTACTTTTTGACAAAATGGTGGGTCATTTTGTCAAAAAGTGATGAAAAACTTTGATGGAAGAATCGACATCTGTAACTGTGATCGTGGTGGATATTTATCAGATATCACTTTTCACTCATAATTGCCAAACCTTACTTTTTTTAATTCAATAAAAATGTGAATCATTGTCATGTAAATTTATTGTATTATTTTGTTTACAAAACAAAGTTCTTCTTGAAAAACTCTATGAAAAACACTGGTATGTGTGATATATATTTTTATAGCATTCCTTAAAAATATTAACCGCATTTTAGCTTTTTGCACGCCATATCGTGTTCATCCCTAATAAATCTCCTCTGGCACAATTTCAATTTCGCTTACGTCAATTGGATGTACTCTGTGGCATCTTAAGTAAAGCGAAGTTAATTACCCATCGAATTCGCTTCCTGGTTCACTATTGGCCTTTTGTATAGTAGCAATTGTCCGAGTACTCACCAAGAGCCGAATTTCCCGCACGCTTTATGCTCCATTAATGGAAAGGAAAAGGGAATCTTTTGGGAGGATAGTAAAACTAAGTAGTTCTGTGGATTTTCAAAAGAAATATTAGGCGACCTGCTAGATGGAAATATCGATAGAATAACGCCTTTTCCTAAATGATCATTAACTGTAAAGCTTTATTTTGTATAACATTTTGGATTACGAATGATACAGGCTACGGACATAAAGCCTGCTATATACCGTGGTATGTGCATGAATACAATGGAGTCATTTTCGACGAGTGCGATATTTACTTGATTTTGGTGGCGAGTTTAGTTTTGTGTTTTAAGTAAAACTGAACCTTCAGTATTAAATTAAAAATTAATCCCAAAAAGAATAATGTAAATAGCTCCTCAAAATGTCAAGTAGTTTTTAAAATAAGTGAAAATTAAATTTTATTTCACCACCAAAATTGAAAGTTGCAACCAAGCAAAATTCGAATATTGGAAAAAATACAAACTAAATTTAAAAAAATATTGATCCATTATTATGTATAATTTTATTTTTAGCCTTACAAATAGTCTATACATCAAGGAAAGTATAATAAATGATGAATTAAAATATTTTTTTAAATAAATGCCGACTATCAATATTTTCAAAGTCGACCAATGATGTTAAACGAAAAGAATATTAAAAAAGGCGCGGATACAAAACAAATAACTTAAAAAAATGTCATCAACCCATTTATAAGTCCCACTGCTAAGCTCGGGTTTCCTCTCAAGCAAGGTTTTAGGCTACAGTCCGCCACTCTGGCTCAATGTAGAATGGCGTGTTCAGACGTCCGAGGTTTGTGAATCTTCTACGTCACGATGTTTATTCACGATTATTACGATCACGATTATTTGACCACCAAAATTGAAAGTTCCCACCAAAAATTGGATATTGGAAAAAAAGTACAAGCTAAATCATAAAAAAATACATTTTATTCACTAAAAACTTCATGGTAAATTTCAAATAAAATTTTGCTCATAAATTCCAAAAAAAACTCAGGAAGGTGGGCGCCTAGATTGGAATCCATAGCCTCTGCTTTAGGGGCGGTAGGTCAAACCATCAAACTACGAACTATAAGTTCGTAATTTGATGATGAAGATGACTTAAAAAAAATCACTTTATTTATTAAATATTGTTTATTCCGTCTTATGTCAATTGCCGAAATATAGAAGAATGTGTAACATCAGAAAATCTGTTACGTTATTTGACACCCGTCGACTTTCGTTTACTTTGAGACGCCTGACTAACACAGAGAGCAATTTATTCCGTTCTCGTCAATATCCAAACGAATTCATTACATTCATTTTCGAAATTATTTCTGTTCGTCGTTACTCTGTGTCTAATAAACTTCACTGCCTAAAATTAGATAGTAAAAATTTTACAAAAACTCGTCGTTTTAATGGTCGTGAAAATTTTTATTATAATATCGGTGGTAGTTTAATCTTAACTAAGATGTCGGCTTTGGTATCCCTGTTTCGATGTATTTATGTCCTCAAATTTTAAGTTATAAAGCATTCATTCATTCAAGCATCAGTAAAATTACAAAATATTGGAAAATATTTAATGCTTTATAATTTCACTGTTGATGGGAAACTATCAACGGTGGCAATTTGAAATGTCGTATGTCGTACATATTCCCTTACGACAAAATGTCGCTTTTGACAAAATGTTCCGGTAACCTATCACAAATCCGAATTTATTTTTTCCGAAATAACGTTTGTTCGAATTTTCATTACCCCGAAAACCGAATTGTAACGAAACCGTTGTTCTTTCAGGATATGTTGGATGCAGTGTTAGGCAAAATTTAATTGTTCGGGCAATTTTCGCAATTGACAATTAAGTTGTCAAGCAATTAATTGTCAATACTACGCTGCGAAGACAGCGTAGTTGCTACAGGAGTAACGAAGTTGTACGTAGGTGCCGACCACCCGTGGAGCTCATGACACGTGGTCGGGCACAGCCGAACAAAAGTTACAGCAGCTTAGTCTCAGCCATTCAGTTGATGGCGAGATTCGAAATTACAAATACTAAAGGTACAACTAAGAAAAAAAAAGAAAAAGCCCATGCGGTCCGGTGACACGGGTTTTACTGTTGGTACATGGTTCGGAGACCCATAATTACGGCATCTGGCTATTCCTAGTTTATTTTATTTAAGAAGGCATTAGGGACCATGCCCCCAATGGGATAAATCACCGTAGACGATCTAGGAAATCTGGAACACCTTGCGCACCGACACGTGTCGAACAGAAAAGATGAGCTTCCGCCGAATTCCTCCTAAGAGATGTTACCCGCGAACAACGCCACAGACAATCTATCGAATCATCTAGATACAGTTCCCAAGTCTTATCACCTAAACCAGCAAGAATACATGGCGATTCCAGGTTTACGTATCTTACCTTACAGAAAGTACTTGGCAAACTATTTGACGGCGTTCGACGGGGAAATATTAAAGAAAAGCTATAGTTTACATGAAGCTCGACTACAGAAGTAAAGTCGAGTTTATTGGTACGCAGCACTAGTATTGTACGTTACCATGCAAGAAAAATTAGCCAGGGTTGGTGTTTTCAAAAATATGTCAAACTAAAGGGTACCCATTCACGTTATTGATTTTATAGACAAATCGTTCACCAACAGGTAATATATATGCGAATGGTTTAAAGAATAGATTACACCAACACTTAAGTTTCGACTAATTTACTAAATATTTTTAGACTATAACGTCAAAGTGACACTTTGTACAAGAATGGTGAAAATTACCAAGGAGAGAAGATAAATTTGGTTTTTGTTTTGTATTTAGTGGATCTACGGAAAAAAAATGTGTTACAAGTGTATGCACATAATGTACCATAGACATTAGACAATAAAAGTTACACTGCGGCCGGGCGTTCCCGCATTACGACACTAGACAGTGATGCGAGCGGACGTACGTACACACGTGTACGTGAAGTAAACACATGTTGTTTCATTGAGCTATCCCAGTATAAAGTAGCGTAAAAGCCACAAATGGCGACGAGGATAAAGAACGTGAGTAGAATTAATAATATTTCACAATGTCGTAGAGGTTACCAGCTCCGACTCAATTTTGTTAAAAAAAAAGAAAGAAGTGGAGGTATGCATCACGATTTCAAATCATTAGAATCCATTTCACTAAGGCATATAAACGTAATATCTGCATATTGCAAGTATGTGCCATGCATGAGTTAAAATGATTTAGAACCTTAATGGACATATTATCCACATATCATGGTGTATTACACCCGTGTCGTTCATTCAAGTATTAGCTCGAGAAATGATATAAATAAACTGATACCATTGGCTAGTAAACTAGCCAAAAACGCAAGTGCTTGCTAATACTTACAAAAAATAAATATTCTCGTTGTTGTATAGTTGGTATTTTTTTCTGTATTGAAATTGCTAACTTACATTGCAAAATTACGTATGAACTACAAATTACGATGTTCACCTACGACTATACATAATATGTGATACAGGGAAATTGATAACCAGAGTAGATTTCTTGCTTGGAATTTAATCAAACTTGATGTTAAAAATATGTAACAAAAAACTGACCAACTTTACGTTATTAATTCAGCAGTGCAAATCCTTTCTTTCCTAATTAGACATGGCCTGCAAATCGCATTTTTGTATGAGCAGCAGCTCACATTTTGTTTACATTAAAGTGCACATTTTTCTTACTATATTAAAATACTGCATACCTACTCATTGAATGAGTGGTTTATTCTATCCTTTCAAAAAACTGATTCATAACAATCTTCCCAGCGTTTGTTGGCATTAATATGATAATTATCATTAAGTAGTGATGTTAGAAATAATAAAGTACAATCAACAACATCTAAAAGAAAAAATGTTTTAAACAAATACGGTTGATATTGATATATCCGACTACACAACAAATGTGAAAACACCCTGAGTGCCCCATAAAGTGAAAATTGTAATGTTTTATAAGTAATAAGTTAGTCTATCTAGTTAAGTCAGTCTATAGCCTAAATGGTCATGAAATACGAAGGAGTTATCCATAAGTTGTTCGTAAATTGGAGTTACGTCAGTGTACGCACTCAAATTATCAGTAAACGTGAAGGAGTGAACTCTCCTTGAGTTCCACATAACTGACAATTATAGGTATATCAGTTATGCGATCAACATGACCATAAAATGGAGCGCAAACTCCTACAGTTCCTCTTAGACAGGAACTATGCTTGTTGTTGTGTATCCAATTGTCTCAAGGTTTAATCCTATATATCGATAACTATGTACTATGGTGGCCTATATCAAAAGCTAGTTTAAAGTTAATGAATACCACCCCAATCTTGTTATTAATCTTTTATTATACGTAACGAAAACTTTGGAGTCTAATTCACAACAAAAATGCCTTTTCTGAATAAAAGTATTATTAAGTTGAATCGCTATTCTTGAAAAGCAGCGATATGCAGGTAAGCATACCTGTTTGTTTTGTTTCCACTTTAAGTGAATCGCCTTCTGTCCATAGTAAAGCAGTAAAACACTAAGTATTAATTTGATGCAAAAAGAAAAAAGTGACAATGGACCTTAGAGCATATCGATGAACTATGTGACGAATTCAAAATGGCACAAGGGTGTCAGTCTAACTGCAAACCTCGTAGAAAAGTCAATCGTGATCAAACTGGTTGATCAAATCATATGGTTCACATGATGATACCTTCAAGTATTTTAATTGACTTAATCATTTCATATTGGTGGTAATTGATATGTAATAATATACCCAAATAGGAACTGATAATTACTTTACATGTACCTGGGTATCAATAATCGCTAGTGTCAATTATTGACGTATATTTAATGTCTCTTACACCTTGCGTCAATAAATAAAGTGATTATTGGATATTTCACATTGAAAACAGTTGTGTATATTGTTGGATTTATTAATCCAAACGGAAAACATTGCTCTTATGTATCCAAAGGAATAGTTAGTTCCAAAGGTATCATTTAAATGGTAAGGTGGCCTAATGGAATTTTGTAATATTTCAAATATAATAAACATCTCAAGTGGCTCGAAGAAGAAGTAACCAGTGTAGTCTAAATAAATACGTTTACCACAAGTAACTTACACTTACTACCTACTTATAACTTCACGCAACCTGGCATAGTGCTTGATCATTAAATTGACATTATAATAAAGGGAAACAATAATTATTATTTGTTCATTCAATAATTATTTAATAATAAGAATGCATTACTCATTAATGTGAATGTAAATATGAGTTTGTATTACATAATAGACAAATATCTTTTGTCGTGGACAATCGATGATAATAATACTGTTTATTAGGTTGCTGTATACACCTGACCAGGGTACATGTTAGGTAACGAAACAATATTGAATGTACGTCATAATCTACCGTATATAAATAAATGCCTTGTACTTATATTTGGCCATTATACAAATAACAAAGTTATTTTGCTGTTATGTATAGCAAGCAATATATGCAATAATACTGATCGCGATGTGCATGACATTGCAAAGGCGCATGAAGTTGCGAGGCGCATTAATTTGCGAAGTGCATTAAATTGTGACGCGCATTGAATTGTGAGGTACATTAAATTGCGAGGCGCATTAAATTGTGAGGCGCATTAAATTGTGAGGCGCACTAAATTGCGAGGCGCATTAAATTGCGAGGCATATTAAATTAATATAAAAAAATGCATCCTTTTGATACATCATGCAAAATCATGGCTTAACAAGTATACATTATTTTATTACTTACAAATTTACTTTATTTTGTAGCTGTCTTCTTTTAAATTACTTTATATTGAAGGACAAATACAGTAAATAACTTCTAAAGTACAATTATTTACAGATTCAGGCATTACTTTCAGAAAATCCAAATGAATAAAAATAAAGTAAATTAATTTGCTACTCCGCGAACGCAGTGAAGGTTAAATCGACTCCACGCTCTCTAACTAAATGGCTACACAAATTAATACTATGTGTATTGTTGTTTTTATGACCACACAATATTACTGAAACAAATGACCATGCAAATTAAAAAACATGCTGTTCATTAATGGCCACGCTATCTTACTGAAAAAAATGGCCACGCAAATTAAAAACATATAATGTTGATTTATGACTACGCAACCTTACTGAAACAAATGGCTAAGCAAATTAAAAATATATAATTTTGTTTTTATGACCACACAATATTACTGAAACATATAACCATGCAAATGAAAAAATATACTGTTCATTAATGGCCACGCAATCTTACTGAAACAAATGGCCACACAAATTAAAAACATATAATGTTGGTTTATGACTACGCAATCCTACTGAAACAAATGACCACGTCAATTAAAAACGTATAATATTGTTTTATGGCCGCGCAACCTTACTAAAACAAATGGCTACGCAAATTGAAAATAAATAATGTTGTTTGAAGGCCGTGCAACCTTGTTGAAACAAATGGCCACGCAAATGATTTAACAAAAGGTCACACACACAAAGCAGTAAGAATACGGCTAGGTAGCAGATTACTGTTACTTAGTGCTTACTAGTAAAAGGCCACCCCCAATAATACATCACAAGGCTACGCAGGACTGTTTAGTGTTACATGATTATGTAAAAAGCCACGCATAATAATATATAAGTCACATATATTATATTTTATATATATTTATATTTTGTGGTCATGCAATCGGAATTATGTCGATTCTAATATTTGATATCTAAAAGAAGAAGTGAATATCAAATATTTTAAACAGCTTTTTAATAGCAATGAGGCTCTTTCCATAAGAAACGCAATAGTACATTATGATATAAGTGTAAGTTTTCTTACTCTGCTTTCTTATAGCCCTCGCCTACGGCTTGAGCTAGCAATATCGCCTCGGCTGTAATTTTCAAAGCGTACGTATGTCATACGACGTTTTATAACATATTTGCGAGGAAATAATTAAGACTCTGACTTTCTTAAACGAATAAATCTTTAATTACTTGTTAAAGCAGTTATAGAAATTTGAACAATTTTTAAAAGTGATTGTTACGTTGCCAGACGGCATTTTTAATGTTGTCAAGTTATTATTATTAGTTACAATCTCCCCAGTCTCTCTTTCACTCTCTTGAGTGAAAGTAGGAGAAACGAGACCACAGAGTTCTGCAGTCGGTGGCGGCGGCGGAGGCGGTTGCGGCTGCGGCGTCGATGGTGGAATGTACGCGTGTGTGCTCGTAGATGGTTGAAAGTCAAAACTTGACTCCAAATTTGTGTTCCTTGTAATGCGAGAGCTAATTTCTTCTTTATTCCTTATCGAGTCCTCTATGTATCCTTCGGCTACATTGCTTGACAGCCATCCTCCGTGGCGTTTTAGTGTCAATAAGTCCGCACCTGAATCGGCGAGCAATGAGCCGACCTTCTGAAACTGTGCCCTGTGTATTCATGTGCTTGAGGCAAATTTAAGAAAGTGGCAATTTCTTTCGGCATTGCTCCCAATTTATTAATGCCAATGGGTGGGTTAGTGCATTTTCCATTTTGGTAATTTGGAAAAAATCTCTTGGGATTAGCTTTTGTTGAACGAAGCGCTTCGTATTTCTTCACTACGTCGTAAAAAGGCCCCTGTATTGTGAACGACCTTGGAATTTTATTTTTTGTGTTTTTGACCTGGACAAGAAAAACCCGCCCATGGTTCTCGACATCATTAGTTGTTACGTTTGCCAACTCTTGACGTCTACATGCACCATTTATACCGAATATTAATACAACCTGAAAAGAGATAAAAAGAACGTATAAACACCTATATTGTAAAGAAATGCGAAAGTGAAAGAAATTAATAAGAATAATTTAGTTTCAACTGACCTTTGTTGCCAAATATCGCCAATCCGGAGCTTCTTTTAGGAACTTCTTGATATTGTCAGCCGAAAATACTTTCGACTTTTTACTTACATGGCCATCTGAGCGTCTTTTTAGAAATGCTATCAAGTTGGAGTATGACTTGATATCAATACCATGGTTTGTTTTCATAGTGCTTTTTAGCATTGAATAGTAGCACCACAATGAGCTTGACTTATATTTTTGAGAAAGTTCCATGAAGTAGGCTAAAAACACATTTTCTGAAAATGAATTTGCATCTTTGCTTGCTTTCCATATGACGAAATTTTGATACGCTTGTAAGTATCTATCGGTCGATTTTTCAGGTAAGAGGCTTAGAGTAGCCTTTTTCGCTGCGTTTAAGACTTGTGGCGGTGTCAAATTAATAAATTCATCACTACTTGATTTTCAAATAAAAACAATACAGCGAAAAGAAAAACCGCGCGAAATAATTTTTACTTGTCCACAAATTAGCCATGCGCGCGCATCAACGTTTTTTTTTAGGCAAAGGTATAAAAATAGCCAGTATTACTAATAAAGTAAATTAATATTTTTGTGTTTTTGTTACAGATAAATGGTTGTAACTTATTGTCCAAATTAATTAAATGAAAGAATTAAATGTTTATTTACTATATTTTATCTCCCAAAGTTAATTTTATTCATAAAATATTGACCACTTTTCTAACATAAAAACTCTTTGCAAAGATTTAAAAAAAAATCGTTCATTTTTAGACGGAGCATCTTAAAAAACCGTGCATGTTACTTTATTTAAAAAAAACTCGTGCGTTTTACATTACAATAACGCACTAGTGCGTTTTACATTACGATAACGCACAAGTGCGTAATGAAATACATTACGATATTGAAATTGGTGTGATTTTAGCCACTTTACGAGCAAATATGTCATAAAAAATATTATAGGTAGCGCTGATATTGTACCATTGTTGAATTATATTGATAAATATTATTCGAATAGCCCTTACTGAATTACAAAAATCTGATTTATCAATGTTCGAGTTGTTACATGTTCTTAATGACGTCAGAGTAGTAATGAATTGTACCACTGACGAAGAAAAAAATTGAAAGAGTGTTATACTGAAACATCGATAACGATGTGGTTAGGGAGACAATTGGAATAATTGTTAAGGGTATTAACATAAATAACGAAAGTTTCTCTCATATCTGTGGATGTTGAAAGATCCTTCTCATCTTATAAATGGATATTGAGTGTCAAACGAAATAGTTTAATGCTGGAAAATATTGAAAAAATACATAATGTACAATTAGCAGCTCATCGACTTATACACTTTTGTTTGAATATCTCTTCCAGTGCAACGGAACAAAATCTGTCGATGTAATGATTAATGTGCTACCATCTTTACGTATTAGAGCCTTAAAGCGAGCTGCCAACGTTCAATCGTGCATCACTCGACCTTATACTAAAAGCAGTGATGTTTTCCCACTCGCACCGCTCCTACTGAATAAAAGACAGATGAACTATCAACGCTAGTCTTATCCAGGCCTATAATACCCAGCAGGGTTGAAATCAGGATGATGATTTACTAGCAACACAGACGGTTCATATTTTGAATTAAAAGACCGATGAACTATTAAGACCGTGTAGGGCGAACGCCACGTCAGTCAGTATCGGAAATACATTCCTTATAGTTGAATGAAATATATAAGCCTACTATGAACTTACTAACTGCTACAAGCCTGCTGTGTTTTTTTTAAATAATGGTTGCTGTAAAACTTGCACTTTAGCTTCAAGACCTAGCTCTCCTGTGCCTATGAAAAGACGCGAATTGCCAACGCAACTGTGAACTAATAAGTTATTGGTTTTCCAGGTTTATATATTTCTCGTAATTGACTGTTATAGTTGCATTAAGAATTTCATAATTATTCCAGGAAATCGTAAAGGTTCTAAATTTTTCCAAACTTAACACCCAGTCAGTATGCCATTATTTTATCGAACTATATTAATTTAAATCTTTCCACTCGGAATTTAGCATTAGACTTATAATTCAAAGCCATACTGGCCACAACCGAACGGCGAGATCGTAAAACAAAACCGCGACAAATTAAGCGTTTTAAAATAAGTTCATGCCAAAACTCATCACAAACTCATAACAGCACCCCATATGCAATTATATAAGCAAAAGAAGAAATATATACGTGGAAAATGACTAGACAAGTCAAGAATTAAGAAGGACAAAAGGAAATAGAGGGGCAATTGCAAAATCGTAATGTAGAAGATGGTCAAGGTGATAAAAACGAACACAATGAAGAACAATGTAAAATGCGTTAGGCTATATTCATTTAGTAGATTGTGACAGTTCGTAATGATTATAAAAGTAAAAGTACACATTGTTCAAATTTTTATTAATTTTATTGAAAGGGAAAAATGTAATGTATGCACATAATGTACCATACACATTAGACAATATAAGTTACCCTGCGGCCGGCCGTGCCCGCATTACGACATTAGACAGTGATGCGAGCAGACATATCGCACGTTTACGTGAAGTATACACATGTTGTTTCTGTTGTTGCATTGAGCTATCCCAGTACCAAGTAGCGTAAACGGCACAATCGCAAACACAGGATTAGGTTAGATTAAGTTAGGTTTAAAAGACAACACATTTTCCTCTCAAAATTACTTTCGAGGTTATGAAAATTCGAGCAAACGTTATTTCTGGAAACTGTCATTTCGGACTTCTGATAGGTAACCAAATGTTCCTTATAACTTTTCAAATTTCCACTGTCCGCGTCGATATAAAGGTAATAATTTTGTCGAAGTATCGAATTTTAAAAGTCGTAACTATTTTGAGTAAAGGACTTTTTGTCGTTTCCCTTACTACAAAAAGGTCCTTTTTGGCAAAATATCCCTTAAATGACATTTGAAATTCCCACCAGCGGTATGAAGATATAATAATTTTCTTGATGTATCGAATTTTAAAATGTGAAACTTTTCAAATTTCTACCGTCGATATATGTAAAAAATGATGAAAAAAACGTAAAACGTTTCATAGGTTTCTCATAGATGGCGCTACGACTAAAAAGTCGTTGAAAAACCAAATACAAA
>NW_020654422.1:16671211-16700670 GCF_003589595.1 Hyposmocoma kahamanoa
GTGGCTTAGTTGGTATAGCGTCTGGCACGGTATGCAAGAAGACGTCGCGCGTCGGTTCGAATCCGACCGGATCGAAGGAATTTTTTCTGAGTGTTCGATCTTTGTATTAATGATTACAACAAACTAGTGGAGTAATTTCACAAAAAATAATTGAATATCAATTCAATAAAAATTTAAAAAAAAGTAAAAACTTACCTATTATGGTACCTTACGACAGATTACCCCTATTGGTTTGTCCTAGGTCGATTTGTAGTATTACTATTATTATATAAATACTTATTTAATATAGCAAATATATATACTAGCGGTCGTGTCCAATTTCCATCAGGTGGACCATCAGGCTGTTTGCTGGTTTGAATACCAAAAAAAAGCTGTTTCAAGAAACGTTCTCGTAAATTCGTTCAAAATTGCGACTCGAATAACAATTTCTAAAATAGAACGCGGAAATGGGAACACGGTGGCTGTTCAGAGAGAAATTCCTCACGTTCTACAAAGTTTCCAATTTGAACAATGATATTAGAATCAACATAATCAAACTAATATGACAATAATAAAGAAAGTTCAATTAATTTGTTAACAAAAGTCAGAAAAACATATCTAAGCAATATTTTTGGCTTTACTTACTAAGTATTTATTTAAATAATTGTTGCTTTGTAAATTTAATTAGCCTACTTACCCCATTCATAATGTGTAAACTGCGACCTTTTGATAAACTATGGAGATAATAAAAGTAGATAAAGCATGATTATTTTTATTGCGTGTATCGTTGTTCCAACATTGCATTACTACTTGGTTTGAGTTACACTTATAAAAACGCAAAATGATAAAACGTATTAACGACATGCAACAAAGGAGAATGGAGCAAGAACACCATATTTTTAATTGTAGTATTTTCTTTATAGTTGCATTTAAAGCTCTTTGGACTTGGCAATTTATGTCTCAGAATGCCGGGCGCATTGGCAGTGCCCCTCAGATCTTTGAGATTTAAATCTCTGAGTAGCACTGCAACTGTTATAGAGAGGCGTGGTACTTAACACCAGGTGCACAACTTTTTCATCCAGTCACTTGATATTACAAAAAATGTTCTATCAAATAAATCAGGAATTCACTGAAGGAAGGACAATAAGGAAAACACTTCCTTGAGGAACTCCATAACGTCTACTTATAATACACACACCGATACATTTAAAGGAACACTAGTAAAATCCCCACAATATTGCATTTTTTTTTTCAAAAGTCTGGCCGGTTTTATTATTAGTCGATTGTTACTTTTTTGAAGCGTTTGTTTTGTTAGCTTTATCGAGTATTTCGAGGTTAATTTTGTGTTCTTATGAGTTTCGCAAAATTTTGTAGATTTTTTTTTTTGTTAAGGTTGATAACTAAAAAACTTTTGTCGAGATAATTTCTTTCGATGCTTAGTAGAAAACCAGTTGTTATGAGTAATAGAGATAAACTACTTTGTGGCAACCTTAGGATGTGTACACTTATGGCCCACTTGCCACGAGTGAGCCAGTTTGCGAAAGACTCGCAAACTGCACACGTGTATGAATACGATTAAACCGGTGCGGTGCATCGAACTGCACGTGTGTCACGTGCATGCAGCGCGCATACATTGCATATGCAGCACAATTGCGACGCATTCGCCAGATATGTACACATCCTAATAAACATTAGGCAATAAGTAACATACAAGAACAATGATTACAACAAGGAAAGTACGTAGGAAGTAAATTACCACAGATTACCGAGTACCACAAAATAATATATTGGAACTAGCTGGCTTAAATTTAGTTAATGAAATGAAAAATATTAATGATTGTTAAACTACAAGCACTTTTACATCACTTTTTCCGTGTTTTTTTTGTACAAATAAACAGTCTAATTAAAATCTATTTCGTAATCCCTAGTCGCCGAAATAAAGATTAATTAATATTAATACTTCTTTATTTAAACTGAAACGTTACATTTCATTGTAAGGCCCTGACTTTCCAGCTAGGTTCAATGACCTGTGTTACGGAAATCAGTATATTTTGTCATAATTAGTTACACTTATTTATTCCTGGCAGTTTATATATCTGCTGTTAATGTAATGTCTATTAAAATATGTGTGTGTGTCTCTGTGTGTATACGTGTTTGTATGTGCGTGTGTGTATGTATGTGTGCGTGAGCGCGTGCGCTCTAGCGTATGTGTGCTATTTGATACGCTGATGTTTGACAAGAGCTATATTATTACGTAGGAATGAAACTATTTTTCCGGATTTAAATCGCGTATATTTGTTTTTTCAAACAAACCGACGTTTCGGGCCCTTTACAGGTCCCATGGTCACGGTTGACTGAAAAAACAAATATACGCGATTTAAATCCGGAAAAATAGTTTCATTCCTATGTATAACAATCGCGAAAACCTAAGAACTCGATATATATTATTACGTATTATAAGTAGTTATTTTTACCGAAGAAGCAATTCAATTTGATCATAATCAAGAGCCAGAAGGAAATGTATTAGTTTATATTTCGTCTCACGTGTGGATAATGGGTAAATATTAAGAATTGAATTTATTTTATTATATAAACACGTGGACATGTATTTACATTGCTGTCTAGCAGTGGTTGTTCGACATTTTATTGGTGGACAAACATTCCTAACAGTGCATTTCTTTTTATAATTTTCATGTTTGTAAGGGATATTTTTGTGCTGTTTTACAACGACTTGCAAAATATAAAGTTTTCTTTTAGAGAGCACTTTGCACGTTTCATACAGAGTTTTAGTGGGACATCGATAGGGACTGAATGTCATTACTTTTAATAGAGATCTTTGTGCTATTTCTAATCGTTTCATGTGAGTTTTACAAGCACCACCCCAAGTCCCAATACAATAACTCAACACCGATTGTGTCAGTGCAAAATAAATTGTGCGCAGCAGGTTTAGGTCACCAACATGCCTTAATTTCTTGAAAACCCACATGAGTATCCTGACTCGAGAGGTAATGTAATCTATATGAGTACTCCAGCTTAACCTATCGTCCACTAAAACACCTAGATATTTCACCTTGGTTGATTTAATAATAGAAAGACCCGAACAGTCAGAATTATACGGTGCGCCACAGGTATGGACTTTAAAGTCGAGGTTAGTACGTTTAAGTTTATCAAGAGCAAATTGTAAAAAAGTTGTTTTTGATAGGTTTAGTGTAAGAAGATTTACCTTCAGCCAGCAGCTAACTTTGTGGAGTACCATCTTAGCATTCCGGCAAGCTTCGTTCCAAGTCTTTCCATGAAAAACTAAAGCAGTATCATCCGCACATGTAAATATTTTGCCATTTATTAGAGACTGCTGACACAGGTCATTTATATAGATTATGAATAGTCTTGGTCCGAGGACGCTACCTTGCGGAATTCCAGAAAGAACTGAAGCATCAGTACTAAGCTGTTCATCAATTTTACGCGCTGCGTTCGTCCATATAAGAAATCCCTAAAGATCACAAGAGCACTACCCCTTAAACCAATATGATATAGCTTGTTCACAATTTAGAAGCAGCATCATTGGCATCAGAAATAGAAGCAATAAAGGAAAAGTCAATTGTTTCTAGGTACTTAACAGCAGCCTCAAAGTTAATTCTATTTATAACGTTACACTTAGCTGTCAGCGTTTGAGCTAGACGTAAATTTAGAAGAATAGAACAATGATCAGTCAATAAGGAATCCAATTCAAATATTGAGGCGGGAAAAATGGATTTTAAGATAATGTGATCTAAACAGTTTAGCTTCCTAGTAGGGTATGTCCTGGTAAAATGCCAAGCTCAGCAGTTAGATTTAAGTAGGGTGCACTATTATTGTCTATATTGCTAGGCTTGATATCTATGTTGACGTCACCAATCAATATGATATTTTTTGCTGAATTAAATGGCCAAATAATATTTTCTATAGCATTTAAGAAACTGTAAATTATATATTTATTATATATAAATATGTACATATATAAGTATGTATATATTATCTATAAGTATGTACATATTTATATATAATATTATATATTATATATAAATATATATAATATTATAGAAAAGTACCACCAACCTCATCCGGTTCAGTCACAGTGCAGTTGATGTTCTTGTAAATATACGACAATCCCATCGTTTTGTTTTTTACACTTCCGGGACAAATGTGTGATATAATTTTCCATTGGTTTATGTTCCACCAGCCAGCATTCAGTCAAAATTAATATGTCTGTGCTGAAAGAGAATGTAGATATTAGTGCTAATAGAGAATCTAGGTTTTTATATGTACTGCGAATGTTTAGAGAAAAAATATTTAATGATGATACAATACTCTTAGTGAATTACAAGTTTCAATGTCACAGTAATGTGCTGATGCCACAGATACTATCCAATTCTAGTATAAAATTTTGATTAGCCATTTTAAAAATAAGTAGCGACGTGGGTGCACAATTATTGCAAATAATAAAAAATAGTGGAGTAAAGGAATGCAGTAACAATATTTTTAATAAGTACACTCTGTAAGAAAATAAATATATGCGTAAAGTTTCGTGCAAGATTATACAAACGTTGATTTTTGGGTGTCAGTTTTTCCGATATGTATATAGATTACAATACATAATTAAAGAAATTGAAAAATGTCAAACTAATTTTGTTTAAAAAGATCTTAAACATTAGTAGCAATAACAGCTCTCTTTTTTTATTTTAGAGATTTCATTAGTGTGCCGTTTATAGCGCCGGCGGGTGTATTATTGCTAGAAATTATGGAGTACCTCAGGGTAGTGTGTTGACACCTGACTTATTCGTCTTAAAATTATGGCGTTTCCGTTGCATATACTTTGTAGCAAATATAATAAAGATGTTAATGCATTATCATCATCACTGATATACTCGTATAATTGTAAAGCTATTGTGTAATCCACCTACATTCTGTATCACAAACGCTATATAAAGTATTCTCCTTATGCAAATATCATTTGGCTTCGTATTTACTTCGTGTTTTCCTGGCAAAGTGATTGCTTGTTACATATTGACATAAGCGCATTTACCCAACTTTGTATGATAAATATAATAGTTTATTTCTTGAACAGTTTTCATTTTACGACATTAGTAGCGGAGGTTTCTTTTGAGCATAGTGACTATACCCTTTAAATATTTCGAAACGTAAGTGTTAGGTTTTTAAGGAAAATAAATTGTGTTACGAGTGAGTATGTAATTAAGTGCATGATTACGTAGTTATGCAGTGTTAAGAGCTTTACGACTTCCGCGGCCAAGTGGCTTGCACAACGCTTTTCGTAGTGTCGCCATCTCTGTAGTCCCGGGTTCGATCTCTAAATGTCAAAAAACTAACTTTCCTATATCAAGAGTGGAAATTTAAAATCTCGTAAGGAATATTTTGTCGTAATGGAAAATGTTCCTATTACAAATTTTCCCTTACGACATTTCAAATTTTCACCATCGTTATTGCCTCGGGTCTGGGTGTTTGTGGTACCGTCGTTTCCGATTTTCATAACGCAAATGCTTTAGTTACTACTTTGGGATAAGAGAAACGTATGATGTTGTCTAATATATACTTCTATATAATATGTATATTGTACCTAAATTCGAAGTAGAATATATGTCAACATACAAAAATACTTATACGATTTTCAGGGTTTTCGCCTCAAACTATAATTTCAATATTTTTCCCGAAATTCGATTAGGCCATTGATAATATTAATCTTGAAGTCATGTTTGTGACGTATTTAGTAAAAGAAATTCAATAAAAATTTCAAATTACTAGTCAGTTATTTGTAACCAACATAAAAATTACCTGTAATTAATTATTTATAAAACTGTGATGATTTTTTTATTTGAAGAGATTTTATATAAAAACATTTGTGCCGCCAAGCAGTATTATGACAACTTATATCTCAAGGTGACGGGTGCTGTTGCAGTGCCCCCCAGATCTTTGCGATTTAAAGTTCTGAGCGACACTGCAACTGTTATGGATAGGCGTGTCGCTTACCTCCAGGCGGATGACTTGTTCGTCCTGTCACTTGGTATCATAAAAAAAGGTATGCCCGAGACTGTGCGAAAATTATCCGAAAGATGCGCGATATGTCTTTTGACTCGTATCTATATAGTTTGTATGTTAAGAGGGAGCAGAGGAAAAATTCCTAATCTTCGATTTGATTTTAGAGAGGTATATCCACTTTAAAGTTAAAAATAAAATATTGTATGAGTAACTACACGATATATTCAAGCATAGACATTAATCAGAAATATAAAACAATAAAGTTTTCTCGATATATAAAAATCACGAAATGACCTCTAATTTTCACATTTTTTCGATTCATCCTCGAAATGCTACAGGTTATTAGTACAAAAATTAGATAATTAATTATATTTATGCATGATCGAGAACTGTCACTACGGATTTTTTTTAATCCCTTTAGTTTTAGAGTTATTCCGCTAAAACGAATTTGGTACTTTTAATGCGCAAAATTCAACATCTGTCGCATGTCACGCGAACTTCAGGCATATATTTGTTTCACAAATTTGGGCGGAGCCAACGTCAAATCTTTTTTGGCATGCTCCCTCTTAAACAATTGACATAATGTTTAGGTATAACGTTATGGTTACGACAACGCGACGATGTAAATTGAGCTTAAGGGATTTTAACTCCCAATCAAAAATATCAATATTCATTTAAGTCGTGCACCCGACCAAATGGCTGGGGCATTCGGTATCGGTAATCACTCGACTTGAGTCGAAAGATTGTGCTTCGATTCGACTTAAGCGAATTATTTTCCCATTGGAATGATTAGTATTAATAAAATTCAAATTTGCGCATCGCTAGCACAAAGTAGTGACATTTTGTGTTTGGTACTATTGAAGTACTGACCTGTAACAGTTCAAAAATATTTGTTTCCCTATAAGACGACTTTTTTTTATAATACTAAGCAAGCGACACGCCTGTCCATAACAGTTGCAGTGCCACTCAGAGCTTTAAATCAGCTTTTTCTACGACCGCGTCATCTAGGGTCCTGGATTTTTTCCTGCAGAATGAGTTGCAGTTGAGAGTATTCATCAATCCGCATGATGTGCCCGAAGTACTGCAGCTTCCTCTTTTTTTTATAATATAATAAGATGACTACTTCTTCTAAATCCCTTCAATTCAGCTGTCAGATTTGTGCATTCATAAGGCTCAACTCACACTGGCGCAGAGTCGAAGCGTCGCGACGCGTCATGTTTTTCGCCTATAGCATATTCATCTCTATTTTCCCATCATTAAAGTACAAATTTGTGTTATGCAAAAATGGAATCGTCGCGCATTACTTGGGGGCAGTGAGGCGTCAGACACCGACCACACTGTGATCCGGGCGCACTAATGCGAAGGACGTCGCGCGTCGACGCGTTTCGCCAGGCATTGTAGTTGAAAAACAGGACGCGACGCGATGCTTCGAGTCTGCGCCAGTGTGAGTTGAGCCTTAAAGTATTTTGTACAGGCTGTTACGTAATGTTGCCTTGGAAATTCAAGGTCGTAGATAGTCGTTATCAAATAATAAATTGGCATTGATTTTAACCGACCTCAAGAGGTTCTCAATTCCAATGTATTTTTTTTGTGTGTATGTTACGGGTTATTCCAACATTGTAAGTGAATCGTAGATTCTTTTTTTATTGGAAAGGAGGTACTTCAATATAAATCCCACTCAAATGTGAAGAAAATGATTAATATTTTAATCGATTTCAATAAAACTTGGCAAATAGACGTGATTCCACAAAATTTTGAGGTCAGTTTTTTTTTCTTGAATATTTTGTCCAATATATTAATTAAATACTCATTTAATTGAAAAAAAAAAATACAATAATCAATAATCTCGTAGGTAACAAAACTTATTCTGAAGTTATTTCATGACAATATAGTATTAAATTAATTTTTATTTAAAATGATATCGTATTTTAGAATTAGGAAATACATATTTAAGCAATTGATTGAATTGAATTTGGATAAGTAAACAACTTTTTTGTTGCAAGACCCATTTTCATTCACGAATAAAAACTATATTGTGACAGTGGAGATCACTTGCAACAAAAAAGTTGTTTACTTATCCAAATTCAATAAACTAACGTAAACGTATGGAAATGAATTTAGCATTAAATCTAAGCAATCCATTAATTTTAAGTAGAAAGTATATAAAATAAAAATTATTGCAAATAAACGACACACACTCATTCCTAGCAACTTTAGTTCACGCTGCCGTACGGCTTCAATAAAAAAACAATTTGTTTGAATCCGGGCTAATTAAAAGAAAGACCGATCGGATGGTGTAATTAATACTAGGAAAAATTTATTTAGTTTTTACAGAATCTTTATTTTTATGTCAATGCCCTTATAATAATTTGTTATTACGTTTTCTAAGAATAATTTGCAATTTCTGCTAGCCATTCCGATGAGATTTCATACAGTTTCGTTTGTCCTGTCAATTGTATAATTATAATTGAATAAATATTAAAAATTTACATTATTAATATTAAATATTTCGTATTCCCGCTCTTATTATAATTTATGTAAGTAGATGTGTTCATTTCTTTTACTTTTATTTTTTTATTTATTGAAATATTTAATTTGTTTTTTATTTGTCAAAAGCAATTGTGTATTAAATAAACACACAAAAATAACACACACACGCACACACACACTCATAAACTCATAACACACACACTCATGGCTCCACATTAGGGACGCACTTATACATACATAAATTAACCCTAGCCTTATTGCTATCTAGCACCATGACCACCACCACCACCTCTTATACTGTGTTATTTTATGTATTTGTTCTATAGTGCAATAAAGAATATTTCTATTGTATTGGATTCATTTCAGGACATGGAAACTACAGCACAAACAACATTTCAAAATGATTTTACTCACAAAAATGATTCAGTACATTCGAAAAATGGACAATTCAAACTTCGCAACGGCACTGAATACAAAATGCAATACGGTGTGGAGGGCCCTAAAGGTGCTTTAGTGTTAGATGGATATTCAGCGCAAGATGTAGCTAGAGCTATGATTGAGAAAGGGGGCCAGGCGGAGACTTTTTACTTATTGGACATGGACGAAATCTACCGCCGTATACAACACTTAAAGAAAATGATGCCAAGAGTACAAATATTTTATGGTACATTCTTCTCCTGATATATGATTCATACTGGATTATTTATAATATACTAACAATCTCGCAGAACTATAATAACAACAAAAAATAGTAGAAATGGTACTAAAACAAGTAATGCGCGAAGTTAGGTGCGAATAGCAGAGAGGGATCCAGAATGGTACTAAAATACTCAACAGAAGAACTAAATGAGTATAAAGCGTAACAGACGGTACAACATTCTACAATGTTTTGTAAAAAGTCATGGAACAAAAGCTTTTTTTATAATACCTAGTGCCGGGACGAACAAGTCGCGCGCCTGGTGGTAAGCGACACGCCTATCCATAATAGTTGCAGTGCCACTCAGAGCTTTAAATCGCAAAGATCTTAGGGGGTCTGCCAGTGCACCCGTCACCCTGAGACATAAGTTGACAAAGCAAACCGGAACGCAGTAGGTATATTAACTTAATTAGGATTAACCTAAGCTGGTTTTTGCTTAAAATGTCCTCAGTCTGATTGAGGTACTTTCGCTGAGGTTGACCTCGTCCAGCTGTCCCATTCGCGCTTGTCTTTTATATTTCATCGGTAGCGACTTCTCGACCACTGGTCTAGAAGATGCCTGTGCACACTGCACACATATCCAGGTTGAATCGTTCGGAAAGTACAGAACAGTTTACCAGTGAGCATAATGAACGTTGATGAAAAACGCTTTGAGTTCCATTTGCATTATAGATTAAGGATTACGTTTCTTACCAAGGTATGAGATCTTTTTATTTTCTCGATATTTCGGAATAGGTTGACTCAGTCAACCCGTGACCATGAAGCGTAATGGTGCATTCCCGTGATGTCAAACTCGCAGATTTCCTTGGGCGAGCTCGCGAAGCGTTCGAGTCCGGGCGGCCTCCTTGGGCTGACACTCCACGTCGCGCCTTTGAAGTTACCGACCAGCGGCAGATACGAACAGGCCGCCACGGGCGATCACGGGCGCGCTCGGGCAGCCCTCTTTATACGCTGCGTTTTCTAGAAAAGAATTGCGCAATGTGGGCAGCGAAACGGGCCACGGGCCTTGCGGAGCCACTTTAGGAAGCCTGTAATTAGTGATATTAATTTACATTGTTATTTACAGCTATGAAAGCCAACGACTGGGATTTAATATTGAAATTGGTGGTGTCGCTTGGAACCGGATTTGACTGTGCTTCGCCGTGCGAGATACATAAGATTACACAACTCAATGTCAACCCTCAGTAAGTGCGTACACAAACAGATCTTGCCTGGATTTTAGGATAATATTTTAAGTATATCATTTTTTTTTTGAAAACTAGTGATAGACACAACATTACATCGAGTATATAACCAGAAATAGAGACGAAATGTCATTTAATTTGTTTCAAAACTATTCTGCCATATCATTACTGTGACAACTGCGCTCCGATTGGCCACCCTCAATTGTTTCACTTCAAATCGACCAGTTTAACTTGAGCTTTGCTATAATGGACGAAAATTGCAAAATTACATATTTAATATTTACTTACCGATAATAATTGATTCCGTTTGTTAAATTACATGTTTTGCTGTTTTTCCCCTCACCACCGAATGTAACAGCACGTCATTGTTAGAGATATTATCTTTATGACAATAAATATGGAATATTTTTTGGAATGTATGGAGACGTATACACAGGTCAGTTGTTGGCGCTGTACTATTTCAGTGCAAACGAGAGTTAATATTTATAATTGGTGTGTCACCAGGAAAGTATGGCCCTTATTTCCCTTTAACTGGCAGTTCTTGATTGTCGTCTTCACAAAGTCACAAATTCATTTAAAGGGGCAATGTGTAAGTTTCTATAATAAGATTCCGGTTGATATTCAACATCTGCCTTTCACGAGGTTTAAAACTATAGTGATACAAAAACCTTATACTAAAGGTTCTGTATTATACAGCTTCTGCGTACTTGGATGACAAAAATTCGTGGTAATGACCCGTTAAGCTCTCACACAACAACCGTGTTTCGATCTATGAAGTTTGAAGTGAATATTGTGAATGATAAACCTGTTCAATTGTATATTTACAAATAGCAACCCCTAGAGTTTCTTGCTCATACTTCTCAGGGAAATCTGACTTCCGAATGAGCAATACAGTTTAGTGAATATGACGAATTCAAGTGTAATTTGCTTCAAACACATCTCTATTAATGTAATCATAATAGCAATCTTTGGTTGTTTGACGCACCTTTTTTCAGGAGTATCATATTCGCGATTCCAACAAAAACCAAAGAGTGGATGACTTTTGCTAGAGAATCTGGAGTGAAGCATACTACATTCGACAGCTCTTATGAACTTAAGAAACTTAAGCAGCACTGGCCTGATGCTAAGTACGTAAATTAAAAATACAATATCGACCCATTTTTGACGACAAAACTGCCTCCGTGGCCGAACGGTTACCATGCCGGACTGCCACGCAGAGGTCCCAGGTTCGATTCCCGGGCCGGGAGAAATGTTTGTATGGCTTACATTTATTTCTCTCGTGAGTTTGGGTGTAATTTGTGGTTGTCTATGTGTGTGTCCATGGCACCCGCGACACAGGGTTTCCCTAGTGCGGGGCTATGTTGAGTGTGTGCGTTATTTATTATTATTTATTTGTACTGCTGGGCACGGGCCTCCTCTCAGGCGAAAGTTGTAGTCATAGTCTGCCGCGCTGGGCCTATGAGGGTTGGGGATTTCACTCGTTTTCCGAGGGTTGTGAATATCCGTCGAGGGGCAGGTTTCATCACGATGTTTTCTTGCACCGTACGCTGTATTGACCATATTGACTTAGCTTTTACGTTTTAACTTAATTGAGCGTCCCGGGCACGTGGGCGGGTCTGGCTTGAATTTAGTCTGCGCGGCGGCCCGCGCGGTTGTATTATTCAGAGAAATTTAAAAGTTGTTGCCTAGTAAATAGAATTCAGATTCGCATTAATGTACACAAAGGCGTAGTAACTGGGCGGTAAAACGTTCACCTCGTGTAACTGGGCGCAAAGCTCACGGTCAATATCAAATTAATTTTCGCACATAAAATCCAAAAAGTTCAGAGATGCGGGCCAGTATTCGAACCCGCGGCCTCTATTAAATAGGCGGTAAGTCAAACGTAAAACGCGAGATAAAACGCGATATAGATCTGAAATAAAAATAGTTACATTTCCTAGGCTTTTTGAATATACTTTAATGTTCATATTTTGTTAAGGATAATGCACAACAAAACTTAATGACCACGCCATCTATTGACATTTCGGAGTTAATAATTTCTATCAAAAAAAATTTGGCTCACCGGGTTGCGCATATGGCTTTCCGTATACAGTACGTCCCCCAAGGAGAGACGAGGTAGGTACGCTTTTCTAAGGGGCTAAACAACTGAAGTACCGTACCCAGTATGTCCCCTCAAAGCGACGAATTAGATACGCCTTTCTATCTACCGTATAAGTTTAAGCCATTAAAAACCCATATTTAGTACGTCCACTAGGGAATGAATTAGGTACGGCTTTTCGTGAGAAACGCTCGTAAGAAAGCGTCTCTGATTCGTCACGTCTCGAGTAATTACTGAAACAAATTATCTGCTATAATATAGAATTTATGTATTTATTAAAGTTAAAAGGAATACAATTACAAAATTAATCATTATCAATATTTATATATTTAAACAGTTTTCATTAAATACAAGATAAATTTATTAGGAAACAAACAAGTGCTATAACAGTCTGAAAGAATTTTTCGAAGACAAAAATTAAATGACGTCCATTAAATCTACTACAAAATATACTATAGAAATTAAGTAAGTGATGGTAAGTGGAGACACTTTGCAATTCTCGTCATTCGTTCCTTCATACTTCAAAATTGAAAATCAGTCACAAGTTTACTAACTAGAACTGTAAATCGTTCTCCATCCATTTTAAATAATCTTAACTCAAACACAAACGATATTAATCAAAGTTATGCCGCAAATTACGTAAAAATACATGCAAGATCGAAATGAACTGTGACACTGCACTCGCGCGAAATCAGTTGTTATGAATATTATTATTTCTGGCCTATTTTGAAACATGCCAGTATCACCAAACATGCAACTGATTAGAGCTTAGAGTTCTCTATTTTGTAGGTGTTTATTGGTAGTGTAGGTGAGACGGAGAGAGATACCTTACGTGTTTATTATTTGCGTTTTGCACTGTTTACCTACAACAATAAGAGACAATTTCGTTTGAATTATGTATGACTTTTGAGTATTTGATTCTAAAATTAATCGACGTGACGAATCAGAGACGCTCTTTTACGAGTGTTTCTTACGAAAACCAAATCCCGTACCTAATTCGTCCCCTAATGGACTTATCAAATACGGTTTTTTAATCGCTTAAACTTATGTGGTAGCTGGAAAGGCGTATCTAACTCGTCACTTCGAGGCATACTGTGTATGGTATTTCTGTTAAAGCGTACCGAACTCGTTTCCTTGGGGGACGTACTGTATATGGGAAGCCATATACGCCACCGGGTTCACCCGACACTTTTTCCATTTACCAGGATTCATAAAACGTTTAAATTTAGTAACGTCAAAAAATGAAACCAACGGATATTGATTGATATTTTCAGGTTACTTATTCGGATCAGAGTTGATGGTGAATGCACTTACAAGCTGGGAGAGAAATTTGGTTGTTACGATACTGAAGCAATTGATTTGCTGGAGGAAGCTGCTACACTTGGCTTATCTGTCAGTATTGTATTATGTAACTCAATTACACACTCGGAAGTTACTGAAAATAATTGATGAACCGTTTATTTTGTTATAAGCGCCATATAGTTGATATTTAGTTTTAAGTATAAGTACTGAGCGTGCTGTTGATTGTACTATCATAATACGACAAAATACTATAACGTATATATAGTATATACATTAACGAATGATCGGGCTATTGTGTCGTACTGTTATGATTACAAAGAATTTAATTAATAATATTTTTTACGCCATCAGGTAGTTGGAGTGGCATTCCACGTCGGAAGCGTGTGCACGTCAAGCGATAGCTACGAAATGGGACTTAAACGAGCCAAGGGTTTGTTCGAGCATGAGGCCAAGGCTGGAAGGCATATGAAGATCGTCGATATCGGTGGTGGTTTCCAGAGCGACTGTATAGATAGAATAGATGAGGTATTCATACATTATTGGCTAGTTGTTCGTCATTTTAACTGCCGGCTAACGAACGGTTAACATCCTTGATTGACGCAGAGGTCCCGGGTTCGATTCTCAGGCCGGGAGAAATATTAGTATGGCTCTATACATACATGTGTACTTTTTTGTATTAACTTTCTAACATCGTACCTATACAGACTGTTTTTTAATGGGTCAGTATGGGGAAATCCGAAACCACAGAACAGTTTGAAACTGTCTTAGGAACAATTCAATCTTTTTTTGTGATGACTATTTTGGCGTAGTAATTTTTTTGGTCAAGCATGTATTGTCGGTAAAAATTAATAAAATTGATATTTTTTTGTACTATCCCAATTCTTTTTTCCAATACAATAATTAAATCATCCTTATAACAAACTGAGACTATTAGCTTTAACAAAAATAGTCAATTTTATTCATTTTGTATGAATAAATATTTTATGAAATTTGTTATTAAACGAAACTATTTTTCCGGATTTAAATCGCGTATATTTGTTTTTTCAAACCAACCGCGTGTAGAGTAAAGGAATGCTTTCTTTGTAAAATTAAAAATAAGGTATTTAATTAAAAACTATTGTAACTATAGTGAAAAAATAGGGTGATTTGCATCAATATTAGACATAACTGGTTGAAGACTGTACCACCTCAGTTAACCGTGACCATGGGACCTGTAAAGGCCCCGAAATGTCGGTTTTTTTTTGAAAAAACAAATATACGCGACATAAATCCGGAAAAATAGTTTCATTTCCTATGTGTAACAATCGCGAAAACCTAAGAACTCGATTTGTTATAATTGTTAATACAAAGATCGAACACTCAGAAAAAAATCCTTCAATCCGATCGGATTCGAACGGACGACATCTTCTAGCATACCGCGGCAGACGCTATACCAACTAAGCCATGGAACGAATCAGCGGACCCCACGAATTTTTCTGCTGTCCCGATTTTTTTCGATGCATACAATGAAATGATCCCTTCATGAAACTGAGTCAATTAGCACTAAAAAATATTATGAGCAATTTTATTCATTCAACTGCCTCCGTGGCCGAACGGTTACCATGCCGGACTGCCACGCAGAGGTCCCAGGTTCGATTCCCGAGCCGGGAGAAATATTTGTATGGCCTACATTTATTTCTCTCGTGAGTTTGGGTGTAATTTGTGATTGTCTATGGGTTTCCCTAGTGCGGGGCTATGTTGAGTGTGTGCGTGTGTGTGTGTGTGCGTATTTTTATGGACAACTCACGCTTAACCACTAAATTGACTATACCAATATTGTTTTTACAAAAAAAGTTTCTAAGGCAGTTTCCTTGTATCTTCTAAGGTTTCGGATTTCTCAATACTTTTCCATTAAAAAAAACCCTCTGTATGTAAGTGGAAGTCTTTCTTTCTAAAGCTTCCAAACATGGTTTAAACAATATACATTTTCAGATAGCCAAGTTGGTAAACAAGACTCTAGATGAACTGTTTCCTGATTCGGACATACAGGTGATCGCAGAACCAGGTCGCTACGTTTGCGATAGTGCAGTCACGCAATACAACAGCATTAATAACATCAGACGCGTAAGTAAATTTAAAATACCTGTATGTTTGGCGATATAGGGAAAGGTATCTATTAGACTGAGTATATCATTACAAATTTCTTTTAAGATCTTGGAATAGAATATTTGAAGGGACTAGTACAAATGAAGCAGGAGAAGTACATTTCTGAGAGCAACAAGGGAAACAGTATTGATAAAAAGTTTGATTGTAAGATGAGTGATGTTGTAGGTACTATTGTAGATGTAGTATTGAATAGCACTTGAAATGATTTTTCATACAAACTGATGTTTCGGGGTCTTTATAAGTCTGGTCACGGCTACTATAGTCTAATAGTAGCAGTAAATCTCCTTGTGAAAGAATTCATCCTGGGAATTACTGCCATCTTGCCTACTTCTGCTGCGAAGCAGTAATGTGAACATTACTGCGTTCCGGTTTTGAAGAGTAAAGGTGCTGGAGAAATTACAGGCACATGGGACTTGTCAACTTATGTGTCAGGGGCAGTGGCAGTGCCCCTTAAATCTTTGTGATTTAAACTTAAATTCCTTTTTTTTAAATTTCTTTATCAGTATCTTGAAAAATCCGTTGCTTTGTTTGAAACACAAAGATACGCGATTTCAAATCCGAAAAACAGTTTTATAACCATTGAGAAAACTTAAAAATGCGAATATTGTTAATTAAAAACACAATTCGATTTAATTGTTCTAGAGTACATCGCCTGGTGAAAATTTAAATATGATTTACATTAATGATGGCTTTCACGGCACCTTGCACTATGTTGAGCCGTGGCAAACAGTAGAACTATATTCACCAAAGGTACGTTCTCCCGTCATTTATATTCCAAACCGTTATTTGATTTGCCTGAAGCAAGCGGTTATATTCTCTGATTATATTTAATTCCAACCTAGGAAAAGTTTTATGCAATGTTACTATAAATTATGCACAATTATTATTTTATATTTGGACGCTTTTTCTTAAAACATTTTTAATTATTATTTTTTTATATACATGAAATTACCGTGCAGACGACAACTTTAGAAAAATCATTCTATTCTCTTTTAAAGCAAAACATTGTTGCGGTTCAAATTATTTTTTTGTTGCGAAAGCGGTAAATATGATTACCAGCTCAAATGTGTCTGATATTTTTGTTACATGCTGTATAACTGAGTCAAGATATATGACTTATAAGATATATGGCTTTCATGTATGTAAGAAAAAATGTTTTGCTTTATTTTTCCCGTTAATTTTACTCGTATGTAATACTTTGGCAAAATAAGTCCACTGTCGCTTTTATGGCAGCGAATCTGAATAACTCTGTCTCATTATGCATAGCTTTCGAGTCGCTCATATTTCACTCACAAATAACTTAAAATATTTAAAAAAAAAATAATTATTTATTATTTTTGCACAATACAACAAAATAGAAATGGCGGACTTAATACCATAAGGGCGGTTACACACGGTGAGTTTTAGCAGCTATACAAACGTATTTGTCAAACGCGAGAGTTATTATTCTATAAATGATTATCTTAATGACAAAAATAAGAATTCAAATTACCAATAATACTCGTACGTACCTTTTATTTTGCGGTCTGGTCTGTGTAAGCATAATAAAGTTTTTTAATTTAGGTTTGTGGTGTGGTATACTATAATTATGTGTACACATATATTGTACACATGTGTATACACATGACTGTAGTATGATTAACAATGAATATTTTCTTTTTTTCAATCACCGCATTGGATTTTTTTTTTTTTTTTTTTGGCGGGCAATAGTGGTTGTTCAGTAAAATTGAATCCTGCTTGATTTATTCGAAACTTTGTAGAGTAGAAGTCACGTGGAGTTGAATTTTCGAACTCGAGTTCTGTTCTAGTTTTGTTTAATATTATTATTATGTATTAGCAGCAAAAACAAAACGATAACAGCCAACAAGATGAAAAAGCTGAAGAGGTAATCCTATGGGGCCCGACATGCGATTCATTCGACCGTGTTATGAAGGACTACAAGGTCAAATTGCCACCGTGTTCGCCTACCGATTGGTTGATACACCACGTTCAGGGCGCTTATACTTGGACCTTCGCTGGACCTTTCTCTTCTGTACCTATTCCGTTCGCAAGAGCTGTCATCTCTAAGGAACTTTGGTAAGTTTCATTTTTGTTGAATGTATTTAAGTATAATCAAATGTATCACTATTCATAGGGTCGAGGCGCATTTTTAATGGCAGTTCGATCAGCTCTAAAATCCACACCGTTCAAATTCTAGTGTCGCCAACCGCTGTTCTTGTGTGGGTCATACTTGAACATGGAATTATTCATTTTGAATTGTACATATACGAATATTGTAATAGTATTCATTCATTTAATAAGGTCAGGTGGAATAAGATACTTTATTTTGATGAACAGATTCTTACCTTTGTTTATCAGCTTTACATGTTTTACTAATCATTTTATACTTACTATGTATTTGCCGTGCAAATTGTTGTAATGTTTCTCTTCCCCGAAAAGATGGAGTATGAGGAACAGTCATTGTATTTCTTATAAGGGTAAAGTATACCTCATGTTTTCAAGATTTTACAACTGTCAAATTTGTTTTCTCCGCCATTTAGATTCGGAGCACCCGACATCTCTTTAGAATCGTTTAAACTAATTTGTTTGTCTGTTTTATCGACTGAGAAACTATAGGGTCGAAACACAATATCTAGAATATATATATAGAAATCTACAGAATATATAGAAATCTACGAGCACGCATGACGCATCGCAAGAATTTGCGGATGACTCGGCATCGCACATTCCTACAATGTGAATCTGTTTTGTGTTTTTTTCTTTACTTTCTTATCAATAACAGTAGTGCAACACTCTTTTCACGATCCATGTCCATCAATGTGTTGCAAATTCGCATCGCACCGATTCTCAGTTTTGTGTTTCGACCCACAATGCTAAACTATTTAGATTATGAGTTAACCCCACCTGATCATCTATCACTTGAACTGTTATCGACCTCCATTCGATTCTTTTTCAGGACGAAGCTAAAAGACTGTCCAGTATTCGGCAAGAGTGATTTCGTCGTAAATCCGGATATTTCAGCGCCACTATCTTCTTCTTTACCACCTCTACACAAGACTAGGGAATTTAACAAACAACTCAACACACCTGCTTTGATTTGAAGATCGAAGTTGTAACTTATATGTGCATATACATACTAAGAAATATTATTATGAACTACTTTTGTAAGTACTTACGAGTAAATAGTACATTATGCACTAACGATGCGAGCGGTTTCTTTCTTTGTTATTTTTACCTGCTTAGCACATTATTTGAGGAAAGAAAAGGAGGCAGACACTCACGCACCATCACACACCCACACATACACATACACATACACGATAATTTATATCATTAGTTTACAGTTAGTTATGAATTTAATATGTACTAAATTAAAAGAAAATTATAAAAACAAAAACATTAGGATAAGAAAAAAGAATAAAGAATATACATTTATTTGATCACCACAAATGACACCGCACAAGAAAAAACAAACAAAAGAAAAAAAAAAGAAAAAATATATTTAAAACATAATCAAAAACATTCACACTTAGGACACAAAAAATAATTACAAAACAAACAAAAACTAAATTAAAACACAGATTATTTTCATACACATAAATAAAGGCACTAGATTTGTGGTAACAGGCATGGTCACAAACGCGTATCGAGGACATAACCAAAAATGTCTTCGATGCAAAAGGGTCACTAAATCAGTATTTGCTGGAAAAATCTCCACAACATTTTTCAGTTAAACCCTAAGTGAGTTCACGGAACAATATATGCAAGCACGCTTACTCAAACATGTCTATAAAATAGTTAATTAAATTAATAAAATAATAAATTACATATACAAATATAATAGATATATGTCTGTGTATGTAAGAACTAATAATAACTAATACTTATACCTACATATAGTAACAAATATAATCACAAAATGTTATTATTGTAATATAAATATAATGAATTTATAATGTCAGGGACCAATAACTGAAGAGGACCGCTAATTTCCATACTACAGAATATGCTCTGAAAAATGTCAAAATTCTCTGCAATGGTGACCAAAAGTAACCAACCACATTCTAATGGGTGGATCTGGCGTAAAACAAATAACACGATACTGTACCTGTGTCTAAGGAGCTTGCCATTCTTCCACCTAAACAGTAAGCTCCTAAATAAACCCTCTTCATTCTCTACAGTTGTTTGTGTTCATCCATCTATAAAGTCCATAGTTCTCAGACAGAGAATCAGATCTATAGTCCTAGGGGAGGTTACAATGCGCCCATTTGTCAATGACTAGGCATTGCCGCTGCCGTTACCCTCTTATTTCTACTCCAGCCACTGTGAAGAAAAATATTAGTTTCAATCTCAATCAATTTTGCTTTTAACAGTACTTATTTTTCTAGAAGTTTGTATAAATGTTGACATTGGGTATCTTCAAACGAAATTTATCGAAGTACTTGTAATGTACGCAGCGATTCTATGATAATGATACACGAACGCACAAACCTGAATGCGCACATACTTTTTTTTTGTGTGATTACTATATTATTGCGAAATGAAACAATTTTGAATCTAAGTCACGTATACTTGTTTTTTCAAATAAACCTTTGCTCAGTTATATTTTATGCTGTGCTCTTTTAATGCATTTCTTCTCACTATAAAGAATGGCGTCTGGAGTGGAGGGCATCAAAGCAATGCAATAAGATGATTTAAAGGGATAGGAGCGGAAGCAATACTCTTATTTTCACTAAAAAATTGCTTACTGGGGTGTTATTCCTAATACGCTCTCTATATATCGAGTTCTTAGGTTTTCGCGATTGTTACACATAGGATGCAGGAGTTTACAAGCTTGACTGTGAGTGCGGTCTCTCTTATATTGGACAAACAAAGCGAAGGATTTGTACCCGCGTCAAAGAACATATAGCTGATGTCAAACACCGTCGCGTAAATAAGTCTGCAGTCTGCGAGCATGTCATGGATAAACCTACACATTCAATGAAGTTTGACAAACCCCAGGTCCTTGCAAAAGAAGTCCGTTATCTGCCCAGGATGCTGCGAGAGGCCATTGAAATTAAAAAACATCCTAATTTCAACAGGGACGATGGTTTCTCCGTACCACCAGTTTGGGATCCAGTATTTCCTCTAATGAAAAATCCCAAACAGACATAAGACTGCAGTACTAATTAATATGTTTTAGTTTATTCTAATTTCTATTAATAATTAATAATAAATTAATAATAATAATAATAATAATTAAATTCCTTTATTCAGGCAACATAGACCCACGGTGTTAGTTACAGTTTCACTTATAGACTAATGTTAGTATGTGTAGTTAACAAACAATTAAATTAAACTTACTGAAATACATAATAAAATTTTAAATTAAAGAACACAAATTAAATATCAATAATTAATAAGCAAAAATTAAAAATTTAAAATCAAAAATTAAAATAATAAATTTAAAATCAAAAATTTAAAGTCAAAAGTTTAAAATCAAAAATGTAAAATCGCAATACAAAAACTTAAAAATTAAAATTTCATAATTAAAAATATTATAAATATTAAAAAATAACGGGCGCTACACTGGCATGCAGCTGCAACCACCTACACATTATGGGTGAGTCCCAACGCTTGGACAGCGCGCCCAGAATTCCGTTGGTGCTGGTCCGAAGGCGAGAAAGTAATGAAGCGCTCCGTTTGCGTATTACAGCATAAAAGTCATCCACGCGTGCTTCTGCAAACATGGTGGAGGCGCTACAATACCTCGGCATCTTCAACAGAATTCTGAGCGCATCGTTGTACTGTACGCGCAGTGCATTGAACGCCCGCCGCGTAAAGTTGGTCCATAGGCTGCACGTGTAAAAGCTCTGACAATATGATAAAAATCTGATAAAGAGCGTCAGCTTTACTTGTTTTGTACAGCGTGCAAACCTACGTGCCAACATGTTGCAGCGGACGGACAGCGCCCTACGCTCCCTATCGATGTCCTCACAATCACACAAATCGTCGGTGACCCAGTGGCCCAGATACTTGAATTTATGTACCATGTTCAAAGCAGCTCCACCAAGAGTAATGGGCATGGGAGAGTAGCATTTGGTACCAGCCTTGAACACCATACACTCACTCTTTTTGGAGTTGTATCCGAGCCCATGGGCCTCCACATACGACTCACAAATGCGCAGTAGCTTCCTCAGACCACCCACCGACGGACTCAGCTGCACCATGTCGTCAGCATAACTGATGTTATTTATGCATACTCCGTCTATAGAGCATCCCACATTGGCGCCGCTGAGCCCAACGATAAGTTGGTTCACGTATAGATTGAAGAGACGGGGCGAAGTCAGCCCCCCCTGCCTCACCCCACACTCCAACCCATACGCATCTGAGGACTCTCCTGCCCACCTCACACTATTCTGCTGGTGATTGTACCAATACTTAAAAACTGTCACAATCTCATGGGGTAGTTTAGTTTCAGTTTCCAGTTTCTGCCACAGTTTGTCATAAGAAACCAGGTCGAAGGCTCTGGACATGTCCAGAAAACAAGCATAAACTGGTGTTTTCCTAGCAGTGTAGTACTGAACAGTCTGCTTGAGACAGAGGATGGCACTCTCAGTAGACAGACCCGGCCTGAAACCGAACTGAGCGTCGTGCAGGTGGAGGTGCTTATCCAACTGTTTGTCAAGCAAACTATCCAGCACCTTAGCTATAGTGGTAGCTAGTGAAATCGGCCTGTAATTAGACAAATCTGCAGCATCACCCGTCTTGTTTTTTATTATTGGTACTACCACCTTGTACATTAGATCGTCGGGCAAATAACCATGACATACACATAAGTTGAAGAAGATCGAGAGGACCCTTGGTAGGTGTTGGCCAGCGTACTTTAAGTGCTCGATGCTGAGGTCATCGTGACCCGGCGACTTGCCTCTAACCATCCCTCTTATAACAGTAGCTATATCTTCAGCCAAAAAGCGTACACTAATGTCCTTGGGGTTACCCCCAGCATCGACCACCTGCGGCACCCGCCCGAGCGGCGACTCCACTCTGAAATGGGACTGGAACGCGGCAGCTATGTCCCGTGGCTCGTGCACGCCACCCACACTCACAGGCAGACTCGACCTTGGATTCAAGTTATTTGTTGTTTTCCAAAACCGTCCAAAATTTTTCTTTTTATGATGTTCTGCCAGAATATCCATTTTTATTTGTGTTACATTATTTTGACAAAATTTTAATTTGGCCTTAAAATGTTTTCTAGAGTCGCGCATGTTATTGTAGACCTCCCCACACTTAGGTTTCCCATACAACACCCAAGCTTGGAAACAAAGTCGAGCCCAACCGTGAGCGGCACTGACGTGTCGATTCCACCCTGGCACACGTCTATGGTTATTCCGCCCGGGTTCCCTGTAGGTACACTCAGCCGCAGCTCTTAGCACCCCCACAATATCACAATACATTTTATTTAACAATAACTTATGACTAGAATCATTACACATGTTCCTCGCAGAAAGTTAGTAACTCGTTGCCAAACAACTCACCAGGATGCGCGTTAAAGTCCCCAAGAATGTAGACCGATTCTACACAGTTGCTCTCGATTATTGCGTGTATTTCACTAAGGCACCGAGTGAACTCTGTTAAATTAGCCTCGTTATCACACGGCATATACACTGATAGCACTATTATCGATTGGTCATGAAGCTTTATTTTAATTGCGTTGAGACGCACACTATTACAATTAATCACTGTTACTGAAGGAAACGCGGCTTTCCGCCACAGCAAAGCAACACCTCCGTACGGCCTACCTCTTAGGACACCATCAGTTAGATCGACGGCAGAGTTACCGGTATAAGAAAAATCGCCGTCAATGCTGCCCAGGTACTGTATGTCGTGTCGAAGAAGCCAAGTCTCTTGAAGCGCCACTATGTCCGCCAAGCTACATAGTCTCCTTATATCATCGACAGAGCGAACCACGTTCTTGCAGTTGTAACTAATCATTTTAATATTTTTATGGTCCATTTGATGATTTTCGATCTCCATTCTCACGATAACTTCGTCTCAAAGGAGCTCGAAATTCCACAAAACGACGATATAAAATGCCGTCTGGCCAGAAGTTGTCATTTAAAAGCACCTCAAGCTTACTTTTAGGTACGTAGACTTTATAAGCATCGTATTCCTTTGCTATTTTCATATTTATTTTTTCCAATTGCAAATCTAGGTTGGTACTCGATTTTATGTAGCTCTTTATGTCACACGCTGACGCCTCCTTAGAGATATTATAAATAAAAATCGGTACGCTACTATCAGCCGCTCTAAACCTAGAATCAGCATCAACGATTGCTTTCCCAGATTTTCCTACAAAGCGATTCCTCAATCTCTTTTTCTGAACGAGCGTCCATTCCTCGTCTTGTATACGAGGTTTCCAAACTCCATTTTGCGCAACGTCCAAGTAGCTTTTCCCATCGGTTGCACATTGTTGCGAGCACACCTGACGAGCAGTGTATCTCACACTGGCGATTGGTACAGTGGCCTCCGTCGCCGTACGCGCAGGGACGGCGTGACTCAGTGCAGACGGCGGCGGCGGCGGGCCAGCAGGGGGCGGGGTGACGGACATCGAACGCTCAGCTGAGCATTTTTTACTAGGCGGTAGGTTTGCACTCGGGGATATCTGCGGTGATTTTTGTGTTTTATCACCCTCCTGCGCAGAAACAATTCGATGCTCTTGTAATGCAGATTTTATTGCCGAGTTATTAACTTCACAGCCCGTCGCAAGCCCCATGGGCCCACTATCGCACTCGAAACTCGACCAAAGACAGGCACCTCTCTTATTGTTGACACTACGGGACAATGGAAAGTTGTTGACGATCGATGCATTCTTAAGTGCCTCAAGCTCCGTCCGTAACTTCTGTAGTTCTACCACTGTGGCATATTCCTCACCAATTCGGTCTATGTCATTCCTCATCCTCACAATATCCTTAAGAAGGCGGGTCACATCTACATGATCGAAATGAACCGGGGGTAATTTTTGAAGGTCTCTCGCCACAAAAATGGGGATTTCCTCGGGATCCGTCTCCTTCAGGAGGCAGACAATGTCACCAACATTACGTAGCGTTTTTCCTTGCCGCTTTCTTAATTTCTTACATTGTTTTGCCGGTATGGAAGAAAACAGCAAATCTTTTGCGTTAACAATTTCTTCTTCGGAGAAAGCAGTGGTGCATATTCTGGTAATACTCTCCTCATCCATGACATCCATTTTGTTACAAATAAATGCCAACACCTCGTTAATTACAATTTTACAATGTATACACTGTACTACGTTACAAGCCATTGTTTAAAATAACGGCTACTTCGCGCCCGCACAATAGCGACACAAACACGTCACGATCGATCGCTGGCGCGCGCGGAACTGGACTTAAACTTAATAAAAATTCATTCAATAAAATAATTTGTAAAACTTAATGTAGAGCAAATTGGAATGTTTTCTTTGTAAAATTAAAAATAAGGTATTTAATTAATAACTATTGTAACTATAGTGAAAAAATAGGGTGGTTTGCATTAATATTAGACATAACTGGTTGAAGACTGTACCACCTCAGTCAACCGTGACCATGGGACCTGTAAAGGGCCCGAAACGTCGGTTTGTTTGAAAAAACAAATATACGCGATTTAAATCCGGAAAAATAGTTTCATTTCCTACGCTCTCTATAGTTCAAAATCAAGTTGAAAATTTAAAAGGGTTTTTCTAACTTTATCGGGAAAGTTCATTTTCATGTAAGAACATTCCAATTTATGCTACATACTTTTCACAAAATATTTTATATTATTGTAACAATAATAATATGTATTTTTACTAAATTAATTTTTTAAGGCTAAAGTAGACATGAATTAAAACGTTAAGTATTACTGACTGAAATCGGAAAAATAGTCTCACTTCCTATGTTTTGTTTTTATAATATCAAGTGACGGGACGAATAAGTCGTGCACCTGATGATAAGCTACACACCTGTCCATAACATGTGCAGCGCTTTAAATCGCAAAGATCTGAGAGGCACTTAACTTAGACGTAAGTTGACAAGTCTCATGTGCCTGTAATTTTACCAGCTCCTCAAGACCGGAACATAGTAAGTCCTTTGTGTTACACTACAACGGCGAAAATATAAAAACTCGTGTAAGTGACACAGTGTTAATATCTTCGTTAAGTGTAATGAGAGACGAGCTGTTACTACGCGAAGTGAAATATCGAACGATTCCAGAATAAGTCAACGGCTCCACTCACCTGCCATCCAATAAATATTTCCTTAAATTTACATTTCGCTACATGTATGTCTGAATAATTGATGGTTCTGTAATGGTACCATCGCACGAACCGATTTGCTTGTACGTTCTTGTGCATTATGTTGAGGAGTAAAATTATTTATCACTTCTCATGCTCTTAAAGTTCGTATTTATGCTGGGTGTAGGCTGCATAAAATAGGATTTTATGCTCTAGTGCATAAAATAAAAAAAAACCTTCACATTAAATATGTGTAATTGTTGTAATTTGACATTAAATTTTAAATAAATAATCGTTTATTTGTAATATTGCTGTATAATTTCCTCGCAATCGAAGTGAAAAGCAGAGTGTATAACTCGTTCATAAAACCCATTTTACCCTTGACTTAAGTATCCACCCTCGCCTGCGTTTCGGGTGGATATACTCGTCTCGGGTAAGATGACGCGTTTTATGCACTTGTTGTACAATCTACTATACCCATACTATACCCATAGATTTAGTATATAGGTACATCCTGTTCTGAATTGTCATTCGATACAACCGAATAGTTTTATGGTCAAAGGAATATGCATTATCTAGTGTAGAGGTACCCAAAACTTTTTTGTCGCGCAGATCACGTCCCATTTTTTCTGTTAAGCTGAGACCTGAAGCGTTTCCAATATGGATTTTTTTTTATAAATTCATTAATTGCACAATTCATTTATGGAGCAATGTATAAGCTTTAATGCGAAGATTCCGGTTGATATTCAAAATTTTAAAATTATAATGAGACAAAAACGTTATACTAAAGGTTTTTATACAGCTTCTGCGTACTTGGATGACATAAATCCGTGGTAGTGACCCGTTTAGCTCTTGCAGATAGTCTCAATCTGACGTTTGAAATAAATATTGTAAATGTTGAATGTATTCAAATGTATATTTAAAACAGCAACCCTAATAGTTTCTTGCTCATTCTTACAAATAAGCAGTAGAGTTTAATTAATATGAAGATTTCAAGTGTAATTTGCTTACTTACGAAATAAATGATAATGATTAGAATTTTGATTTTTTTTTATTTTTGATAAGTTTAGCTGCTTAGTGAGAACCTTTATAAAACAAAAAACAAGTCTTATACATTTATTTAACCGAATATCTTGTTTGCTGTGAAATGTTTACTTTATAGATAATTTGTATGTCTATTTTATTTATGAGAAAGTATTATGTATGTATATGGCCGTGGGTTCGAATCCGGGCTTGCATCTCCGAGTTTCTCGGAATTTAAGTGCGAAATTTAATTTGAAAATTTCGGTGGAGGAAAACATCGTGATGAAACCTGCACGTTGAAGAAGGTTCACAACCCTCGGGAAACGTGTGAAGTCCCCAACCCGCATTGGGCCAGCGTGGCGGCTATGGCCTAAACCCTCGCCTAAGAGGAGACCCGTGCCCGGCAATTGGACGTATAAATAGATTGATGATGATGATGATTATGTATGTACATTGCTATTATCGGGATACAGGAAAGGAGCCTCCGCGGACTACGTACCATTTTCGTCCTGTACGTCTTTCGCACCCTAGGCTACATGTCTTTTAATAGTTCATCAGACTTTATTTCATACAAATATAGGTAAATTCTTAGAATAATAGCGCATAGAATGATAGTTTCATATCAAACGAACTGTCACAAGTGAGGCAAAAATCAAATTCATGTAGGCTAGTTTTAGTAGTAGGTTAATTTTCGGTTTTAGTGAATATTTATATAAAAATACAAGTTGAAACGCGTTACTGACTTGTGGAATGTGATGTTAGTATCTATTTTATGTTTGTCTGACGTATTTTTACACTCATTTACCGCACATTTCGTCATTTTTAGCTAAAATTTTGGAGATGTTCGCGATGCAAGTTGACCTTGAGCACTGAAGGCCCGCCCGCTCGTGTAGGCCCTTAGGGAGCGCTTTTCAATTTGCCTCACTTAGCGTATGCGGGCTAGGTTTCTATGCGTTATTATTCTAAGGGTAAATTGATATAAGTAGATCGTTCTAAACGGTAATAACTCTCTGTAGGGCGGGACTGGGAGTCGTCGCGCAGGATGCTTGCACATTAAACTTGATCTACCAAATACGAGTAGGTACATTTAGTACAACAACAACAACTTAAAAGTTTATTTTTGATAAATTTATTATGTTTTGTAAAAAGTCATGGAATTATAGTACATTATTGCAGAGGCCGGGAAGTAAGGGATTGCTGGACGAGTATGAGTTATAAGAACGACAGCCAGAGAGGCCTCAAGCAATCCGCGTTCCCGCCGAGGCATGTTTAGAATTTTTCCCAAACATGCGAGGAAATAATAAAAGACTAAAGAGAAGGAGACGTATAATAGAAAAAGTAAAAAAAAAATTATTAACATTAAAATTTATAAGCAGTACAATTGCTAAAAGAAAAATTTCCAGGCACATTAAAAGTAGTCTGCTGAACTTCTGATGATGTGTTTGAATATTATTACTATTACTGTATTTTCGTTATTGCTCTTCTCACTATCACTCATTTTTGCGACCAAAATACAAAAAAGACGACAAAACGAAAGAATACCAAAACGCTTTACCTTAAATGTTACCGCCATTTTCTTTTTTTTTAAGTAACCGGTCAGGTAGGTAGTTTTAATTATCGCAGATATGAACACGGGGCAGTTGGCTGTATGAGTGCTTCTTTTGCTTGTTTACATAGTTCATTATTAGTAGGTAGATTTAAAAGTTTAGAGAAGAGGACAGTAAGGGCGCGTGTATACGCTAAGAAAAGTCGCCGGGTCTATGCAAGAATTCGTGTCGTTTCTACACACGAACTGTGTACACAGCCTCGGCGCCGGACAAGAAAAAATCTTGTCTGCCCCCGACGCGACGCGCTCTGCCGCTATTGCATAGGGGCATTGTCAGTAAACGAACGTTTATGCGCGTGGACTGATTTTGCAAAGTACCACTGTTGCAACACTAATTTCATTGCGACTAAAAAATGCAATATTTATTTATAAGTTTAGTACAGGAACGACCCGTATTGTGGGACAAAACCTTAGAGATTTATAAAGATAAACATACACGCACTTTTGAGGCATGGAGAGAAATATTTATTATTCTATACATATAATTTGCAATCACATTTTTTTTTATTAGTAGTCAACATATTTCTTCACACAGTCGGGAGTAAAACGACAGCTACCTGGAAGTGCATTGACACGTTTACCCTACACACGTCTGCCCGAAAGCATTCGTATCGTGTAGATACTCATCATTTACTTGTCTGCAACAGACACGAAAT
>NW_020654422.1:16700770-16737950 GCF_003589595.1 Hyposmocoma kahamanoa
TCATCATTTAATATATATATATATATATATATATAAGATAACTGCCTCCGTGGCCGAACGGTTACCATGCCGGACTGCCACGCAGAGGTCCCAGGTTTGATTCCCGGGCCGAGAGAAATAGTTGTATGACCTACAATTATATCTCTCGTGAGTTTGGGTGTAATTTGTGGTTGTCTATGTGTGTGTCCATGGCACCCGCGACACAGGGTTTCCCTAGTGCGGGGCTATGTTGAGTGTGTGCGTTATTTATTATTATTTACTTGTCTGCAACAGACACGAAATATTTTTGTGGCTAGATCCGACAAAATTCTTGTCGTGTACAAGGTCGTCTTTAATTATTCGTCGTCTGTAATTCTCGTCTTTTCTGTTGCAGACACGACAAATTTCTTAACGTGTACACGCGCCGTAACGGATTTTCATATTTACTTTGCTGGCCTCGGGCGGGAAGAAGTCGCATGGTCCATGAATGACAAACTTTCCGTGTTCGCTTTTAGAAATTAATGCAAACATTACTGAGCATGTTTCAGAAAAAGTTATTTTTTATGATGATAATATAGTCCTGTGAGGTTGTTAGTATTTAAAAATTAACTCGGTATACCACTGTGGGAATCACCAATCCAGTGTGTACCATCTTCTTTCGCATCTTCATTTTCCATAGTTATAGCGTTATTACAATGAATTATACTAAGCACTTTGCTAATGTATACGGTCAAATGGCCAAGGAATGGCTTGCATTACCTGTTTGCCGAAAATTATAATTAGGGTCTATTGAAGGCTAGAGTTTAGCATTTGAAATCGTGGCCAAGCGTACATCTAAGAGACATAAAAAAATCCAATACCTTGACATCGCATTCGTCCTCTACATTTTTTTTATAATATCAAGTGACGGGACGAACAAGTCGTGCGCCTGATGATAGGTCATACGCCTGTCTATAACAGTTGCAGTGCCATTCAGAGCTTTAAATCATAAAAATGTGACGGTCACTGCCACTGCGCCTCTCATAGTTGACAAGTCCCATGTGCCTGTAATTTCACTAGCAAAACCGAAACGCTAATACTCACATTACTATTTGACGGCAGAAATAGATACGGTGGCAGTACTTCCCTGGGCGAACACTTTCACAAAGAGCTCTACCGCTAGATATCTATCGTGTACACGATTTCGAAGATTCATAAGTGCAGTACGGTATTGATGATTGCACTCGTAATCAGATATCAAAGCGAGCTATTCTATTACAAAGAAACGCAAGTAAACTTCCTGAGACTTTAAAAAAAATATTTTTTATTTATGCAAGAGTTGAAAAATATCGTCTTAATGGATTTAAAAATTAATCCTTAATAATAATATACTTGGTGTTTACGTGTTTACGCCGCTGTGCTTAGCATAAAAATTCAGTAATGTTTTTTCATCGTTCACATTATGTCCGTTTTTATAAGTATTTTGACTTCCATTATTGCCATTAGTTATAATTTTTTATCGACGAATAGGATGTTCGACAAGTAGTTTGAAACAGTATTGTTCTCGGGAACAATAGCTAAAGCTTTCAACGGATCATTGTTTAAAAGAAATAAATTATATTTACTTTAATAAATGGAATAACACTTATGTTCGAAACCTATTTGCTAGAGGGGTGAGAGTTTATTTTGTGTAAATATGAAAACAGTCATTATTGCGTAACTGTCGGATATTAACTTAATATTACAACTGCATAGAACGCTGGCCCTCTCCTAAATAAAGGTCGTAACTACCATTAGGAAAATTTTCAAGGTATATATATACATATGTCGATACTTCGGAGAAGAAAAGGTGTAGAAGTCAAAGTCCAAAGTTTAAAAGAAAGAAGACTGAAAAACAAATCATTGTAAATACGTTTTATAAATATGTTTACGTTTCATTTTTTGGCAAATCAATTAATTGTTTAAACAGATCGAAAGAACTTGAAAATCAAAACCAATAGCACATTTTTGATAACATTCGCTTTTACGCCCTTTCTTCCCGAGATGTCGAATTATTTTTGGTTTAGCATGTCGTAGTTCAACAGCTGTGCGTGTCAATTTCGTTCACATATAAAAAAGCTGGGTGGGCGAGGCATGGAGCGCAATATCTTGGGAGTAAAAAATGTCAGGCCGCGTGGGTAAACAGTACAATGCGCTTCAAAACACAAACTTGACGTTGGTAAAAAAACAGCCAGTCCGGAAACATTTGTCAAGCGAGCTGCGGGCAAAGACTACCACGAAGTGGATCTCACCAAACGCAAGACAAAGACGTGGAAGACCCAGAAGGAAATGGCGTAACGAGACATGAGATCTTGGCCTGTAGCGATTTTCAGTGGGATAGCAGGCGATTTTCAGTGGGATAGCAACGGCTGAAAAATTAGGAGACGAGGAAGAGGAAGTTCACCAGCCGTAACCTGTGTAGGATAGCGCCGATAGGACCAAACTTTCTGCTCCGTCCAGTATAGTCAGACTGACGACGCTGCTGTACCTACCTGTGGCGACTGCACGAAATCTGAGGAGAGAGTGACATCTGAACAAAAAACTGAGTACATCTTGAAGGTCGAGCGTTTGGAGTTTATGATAAGAGTATGGGCCCATCATCTCAGTCGACCTTCATGAAGCAGGATTTTTTGACCGAAGGGTGTCGTATCGGCAATTCCGATGCCGGACCTGATTATCCGACAATTAGTGATCCGTGTAAATAGTTACTTTTATGTTATATCACATATGTGTTAGTCTTTAAGGTATTTATTATATTAGTCATTGTCATCTGAATTGAAAATTAAATTATAGAAATACAGAAAAATTAAAATTAAAAGTAAATAATTGTAACTTTTTCATTGAAAAAAAACCCCACCTCAACAGTTTGCTAGTCGGCTTTTTTCAATTTTTATGGGATCCTCTCCTCCGATTCTGACTTTTTGGTGACAATGGGACTGTTACGCACTCCTTTGTATATATTTTTTTTCTGGTTGTCATGGTCACGGTGATTTGTTAATTACATGTGTTGTGTCAAGTGAAAAGTTGACTTTCATTTTTTTACCCGGAACAGCATCGTCGGCATCAGGAACCACCTCGAGATTACACCCTTTCTAACAAAAAAAGAACTTTCAATATCGGTCCACAAATGATGCAGAAATCGATAGGTACACTGACATCCCTACAAAATTTGAGGATTTTCCTCGATTTTCATGGATACCTTCATCAGATACTGACTTAGTGACAATGGGACCACCACGAGAGTGCACTCTTTCAAACAAAAAAGAATTTTCTAAACCGTTCGTAAAATTACAGCATCAGAATTTAATGAAAATCAGCAATTAAAATTATTAATACCACACGTCAACGGTTAATTAATTTAGATTTTATCAAATTAGACCCTTGTTTAATGTACGGGAAATTCGTTGCAGTGACTCGTGGGTGAGGGTAATCAAATTTCCTCCTTGGCAACCGTTATACTTATTTTTGCTTACGCCTGTACTAAATTAGATTGTGTCCTTTTTATTTCTAATTTTCCACTCCCTTGCTCAATTCTTTAAAAAATTCCTCGAGAGTCATCTGTTTCATTATCTTTTTTTTATCAGCCGCATGTATTTTCTAAATTTCCTTCCATATAAGATACTGTGCGATATTGGTGGGAGTTGTAATTTATTAATAAACCAAAACGTTGAGCGAAAAAAAAATTATTAAACCGTTACACAGATAATAACTAATAAAATTTGTCCAAATAGGTACGCTTTGTTCAAAAATTGGATTAAGAAACATTTCTTTTATAATCAACCATAGCACTACTAACAAAATATTTTTTAGCTTGTGTATTTCATTTCTTTTTTCACCTTCATACAAATAAGCATAGTGTATTACTGCGAGTTTACTTGTATTTTTAACATGGGTTTTTTTTTATAAAGGAAGCACCACACTTGGTAATCATCACAGGGAATCAGCTAGAGCATGTTAGAAAAAGCTTCTGCAATAAGTGCGAAAAAGGCTTCCCCTTTCCGCTTTCGTTCAGACGGTCATCAACGCGAAATGCAGAAAGTCTTTTGAAGGTGGTCCACATTTTTGTGACATCAATGCACCGGACTACGTGATTGTAAGCGTGCGTCCACATTTGTAACATTTTGACGCACCGAAACTTCGTGACGTCTCACGGTACTTGCTACGCCAAAAACACAAATACAAATTACAGCAATACAACATACACATTGCGCTTGTGTATATATTCTGTGTATTTGTGTATGTTTGGTTGTGTATAAATTTTATTTATTTAGTGCCTAATTGTTTACAATTATTTGAATTTTGGTTTTTTGTACCGAAATATATATTTTGACGGGTGTTGCAATATATGGCGGGGTATAGCAGAATAACAGCGAGGGCTATGTAATTATTTTTAATATTTTTTTAATTTTTTTTTTTAATTTCAACATGAATTTAATTTTTTCCTTGTTTAGTGTTTGTGATTTATGTATTATCAAATAAAGCCGATTTTATTTTTATTTATAGATTTTACATACGAAAATTCTATTTTTTAATAAATAGTGCACAGTTTAATTTGTAGATCAGGGCAATCAGCAATGTACGATCCTGTCTTTCAAACTAGGCTAAAAGAAACTTCACGAGTGTGCACTTTCTTTTTTTGACCATAAAGAAAAATTGTGAACAGTGAAACACACAACAGTTAACATAGGGGAAAACACAATTTTAAAATTATGTTAAGTTTACCCAGGTTATAATGTAAATGTACGTCTATATTCTATGTGTGCGGTATATATGTGTATATAGTTCCAGATTGCGTATAAAAAAAATTTAAAAGTAGGATTCGAATTCGGCCAACAGCAGAGAGGGCAGCGGAGAGCCCATTTTAATTAAGGTTAATGCCGACCATTCATTACCGGCATAGAGTTGAAGATAAAACGAATGAGAGATAATTATTAAGGCCATTTCATCCCGGAGATTTCACTCGGAAATGAACCCTTCCTTTTCTCGTACCTCGTTTGTGAACAACGCTTAATAACCGCATGTGCTGGACATCTTATGTAATCTGGACATAATCTGGTACTAAGGAAAAGGACACTTTTTTACGTGCCCGTTTCTTGATTACTTTCAGTGTTTTTCTCTGATTGTTTCGTAAAACGTAGGAAAGACGCGTTCACAATCCGCTATTAAGAGCTAGGACAACTCTACAAGTCCAATTCGTAACTTGATCAGATCCAGTCCAAAGAAAAATCATTTGGAATGTTTGAATGTTCTACTTTTGATTGCGATCTGTGCTGTAATGTACTGAGAAAAAGTAAAAAATATAAATAAAACCCCCGATACAAAATAGCAAACTTTAAAAGTCAATAACCAGCTGTATATCTACTGCTACTCATCAAGACCATTTCACGCAATAAACACTGCCACCACACCGCACCACACAGAAAGTTACACACAGAGACAAAGGTTTCTTGCATCGGGGATTAAAAACATTTCAATTCAATTAATTTTCAATTAGTTTTCACTTATGACAAATTACCTATACAAGTGACATCACAACAAATATAATCTCAGTACAGAGTACTATAAAAACCGACCTCAAAAGTACGTGGAATTACGTCTATTTGCTATGTTTTTTTTAAAAATCCCCTAGTTCGCCACTATACAGGACATGACACTGGAGATAATAAAAATCGGTTCTCACTACTCCAAGTATATTGAGAGAAAACCCCTTGAATTGGAGAAATAGCAAAATCAACCATTAAAGTAATTGCTCCTAAATTAAAGTTAGGCGCTATTTATAAAAATGAATCTTCATGCGTGAACAGCCACCCTTCAAGGTGGATGATTTTCTTCAAAATGAAATGGGACCACTATGGAAGTACCCCCTTTCGAACAAAAAAAGAATCATGAAAATCGGTTCACAAATACCGGAGTTATCGCGTAACATACATACAAAAAAAAGAACATACAGTCGAATTGAGAACCTCCTCCTTTTTTGAAGTCGGTTAAATAGCTATATTAAATAGGTATAAAATAGCTATCATTATTTAATAACGCTCAACTCACGCTGGCGCAGAGTTAAAGCATTGCGACGCGTCATGTTTTTCGCCTATAGCATGTTCATCTCTATTTGTACAAATTAGTGTTATTCAAAAATGGAATCGCGCGTCGACGCTTGGTTAAAGTCGAGCGATTGCTTGTCGTTACTTGCGCAAGACGCCGACCACACTGATCCGGGCGCGCTAATGCGAGCGTCGTCATGCGTAGTTGAAAAACAGGATACGACGCGACGTGACACTTCGACTCTGCGCCAGTGTGAGTTGAGCCTTAATGTTGAGCCACATTGTGGTAAACATACGAGCTTATACGTAATTCGAGATCCCTATACGGTAAAAGAGTCTACGTAATTTGATTCTACGCTCTTTATCTAACCTCCTAATGCTTTAATTACGTTATTTTTATGTGAAATGCGGGCTATTTTTTATGACGTTAAGGAAAAAGAATGCTATAGAGAGTTATATTTGCAAATACAAGTCACCACTACCACGGAAGAACAAAAAAAAATAGAAGTGCCATAAGTCTTGATTACTATCAGAACCGAAGTCGCCAAAACTCACACGTTCTTAATTTGAAACACTACCAAATCTTGATATTGATTGGTCGTAGTTTCAAATTTAAAAAGAAATAACAAATTCTGGATTGATGAATACCATCAATACCTATTATTACAAGTTACGACGTTTTGATATTATATTGAAACTTCAATCAATATGCTGCCATCTAGCGGTTCATTGCTGAACGACGACGAATTGGAGTTATTGATTTAGTTCTCTAAACAAGAAGCGAATTTATTTTATTCCAGGAGTTTAAGCTTTACATTCGTTTCGTGTAACAAAAAATTATTTCGATAAACATTGAATTGAAAATTAAATTAAATTTAATAAAAATAAGATTTTCCGATGATATGAAATACCACCACGGGTAATATTTTTGGTGCAGCTATCATTTTGTTATCATACTCCAAAACATTTTTCTGGAATTTCAGAGAATTTGCACAAAAGAATGACACAACCATAATGACCAAAGCGAAAATGGCTGACGGAGCTCAGGTAGGTCTTTCGAATAAATAGTTGGCACGACGGTAACTAACGACTTCTACTGTATTTATTGTTCTGTGACCGCTACCAACCAAACAACACAACACACCCGAAGTTTGTGTGTATGTATATAAAAAAAAGCGTTTTCGTTCTACGTTGACCATGCGCTCAACTAAAAAGTGGAACTCCTTATTTCGTTCTTACTTTCCCGAACGATGAAAGCTGAATGTTTTTAAACTCAGAATGACAAGGCATCTTCATTGTAAGCATATAAAATAAAAGAATTATTCAATTAATAATTTATGTAAATTTATTTTAAGTCCTTATACAAAATGTACAAATGTATGATGAATGGTAGAAAAATACTTAGTTCTAATCATAATGATGTTGCACGGTGATAGATGACACCCGTGACAGTGCTGCGAGCGTAGTACTTGCAATGACATGAGCTGCATCGTTTACGCGGACGCTGAAAAAGAAATCATAATTTCATTTCATTACATTCATGACTTCAATCACGTTTTATTGTTGTCGTCCTTAACGGTGGAAGATTTACTATTTTCATTTTATTTCTGTAGCATTTAAAAAACTAAACAACATTGCTTTATGCTGACTTACCTATTATTATTATTATTATTTACTTTATTCTCTTCAGCTTGTTAGCTACATAGTTTGAACCACATTTACGGATCTAAGTCAAGTAAATGCAGTATGGCGTGTATCTACGAGTATGTTATTATTATTATACATTAGACAATATAATACAATACAATACAATATTTTTAGGCAACATTAGGCAAGTAAGCACAAGCTAGGAATAAGCCCAGATAAAGTAACTATGTAGAAAATCACCAGAAATGACACTGTTTGTGCAGCGTAAATTGTTATTAGTGCAAACGTTCTATTGCTCTAGTAGAGGTTAGTTGAATTGTGCGGTCAGTGCTTCCTTTTTACCTTCAACTGGTGGCGGTGCTGCCGCCGGTTCAGGAGCTGGAGCTGGCGCCGGGGCTGAAAACACAGTCACAGTAAAATTTAATTGTCAATCACTTCTTAGAGCTATATATATATATATATATACATATATACAATGACATCTGTGTACCTTCAGCAGGTGCGGGCGCAGGGGCGGCTTCAGGAGCGGGCGCAGGTGGAGCTCCTGTTACAATAAGGCATTAAGGCATTTTCTTTTAAATTTACGCTTACTGTTTGTTATTCGACAACTGTCAGTGGTCATTGGTAAGTTATAAAATCTCGGTATATAGGCATACCACTCGTATTACGAGTAATGTTAGTGTAGTTATTTCTCTAAGGTAAAGATCGTAACATACATATCGTACTGTTAATACAATAATGTTTTAACTCAAAAAGAGGACTTTCTCCAAATCGATGAAAAAGTAATTACTCACTTCCCGCAAAAAAAATCATTACAATTTATATGTTAAACTTTATTATAGACACTTCAACAATTTTTCAAATATATTTAAAAAAAAATGGAAACAATAATTTCATGTTTTTGAATAAGGATTGTTTTAGCCAGAAATAGCTCATATAAAGTGTGTCTTATTTTGAGTTAAGTAGATATTTATTTATTGTTTCTTACAATATTCTAACGACGGTTTTTTTGACGTATAGAGAATCAAATTTTACGTTCAGTAATGATATAATATAATAAATTTCACGTATTTTGAGTTACAACACTATTGTAATAGCAGTGCAATAAATAGGTACCTTCTGCCGGTGCTGATGCCGCAGGTGGAGCTGCAGGTGCTCCTACATAGAAAACACATTGTATAATATTACACATTTCATTTTTCCAAATATGGAAATATTAGTTAAGTTTCATTGGATAAATTAGCGCTTCTTATTTGGAATATAATATCTGGAAGATCCATGACATTAAAGTAAGACTTTATTGAAGGAATAATTCATCGGTCATTCTCCGACTAGTGTTCACTACATAATTTCCGTGGCAATTTTCATTAAATATAATTACTTAAAGTTGTCGATTTTTTATGTGCAATATTATTTAATATTTGAGTGTTGTATTGTGAAATATTATTTAATAATAACACCATATATACTTGAATATTTAAAAAACAAAAATTGCTATGGAAATTGGTAGTAAACTCTAGTAATAATAATAATAACGTACACACTCAACATAGCCCCGCACTACCCCTGTGTCGCGGGTGCCATGGACACACACGTAGAAAACCACAAATTACACCCAAACTCACGAGAGAAATAAATGTAGGCCATACGAATATTTCTCCCGACCCGGGAATCGAACCTGGGACCTCTGCTTGGCAGTCCGGCATGGTAACTGTTCGGCCACAAAGGCCGGTTTATAAGAGTTGTGAAGTAAATAGTTAAAGTCACCTTCAGCAGGCGCCGCTGCTGGAGCTCCCTCCGCGGGTGGTGCAGGAGTAGCACCTTCCGCAGGGGGCGCCGCTCCATCTGTAGGTGGTGCTGCTGGAGCACCTTCTGCGGCTGCAGGTGGTGCCCCTTCCGCTGGCGGCGCCCCTTCCGCTGGTGGCGCCCCTTCAGCCGGTGGCGCACCTTCCGCGGGTGGTGCACCTTCTGCCGGTGGCGCACCTTCTGCTGGAGGTGCACCATCTGCTGGCGCTGCTCCCTCTGCTGGCGGCGCACTTTCCCCTTCCTATATTTATCAATTCATTAATGTTTACAAAAAAGTGCCCTTTGGGATCGAAATATGCAAAAGCTATAGCCGGAAATTATAATAACGCGATAGCTTTTAAAAGTTAAATAGAATGAAAAATGGATGTATCAAATCAAAGTAGAAAGCTTTAGTGAAGCTATTTACATTTATAGCAAAAAATTCTTAGCGTAAAACTTATGTACAGGATTTATGTCTATTGAAAAATTCATATTGCTTAATGGAAAAGCCATGTCTGTACCAGCTGTCCCAAAATTAACATATCGCCACCTTTTTTCAAGTCATAGTAAAGGTCATTTTTTTATCGTTATCTTTAATGATAGATATCCTTAGATATAAATATTTCAGGCCATAAAAAGGTAAATGTAATTTTTGCCTGAAAATACATGAAATAACTATTTAATAATATCCATGAGCACAGGAAAGTTTAAAAATTAGGAAACTTGTGAAGTTACGTGATGAGGTAAACGGATGCTAGCAACAATGATTGTTATGGTATATGTTGTAGTTGTGGTATATTATGTTTGATGGTGCGGTAGTTAATAGTTAACAACATATGGCCATACATATACATCCGATTGGCGTATCAGACATGGAGGCTATCATCGATGACGCTTTCATAATAGTTGCATGCGCAATGCATACAATCTACATTAGGTACTTCGCGGTAAGAGTAGTTAATGAATTAATCAATAAAGTTACATTCAAAACCATTCTACACATGAGTTAGAATTTTGAAGTCATGTGATTGGATTTACGCGAATGTTATATTTATACAGCTTGATACGCATTTATGATACTCTAGGGAAATATGATGCGCGAAAATGATACAAATATAAACCCAGCATAAAACAGATCAGTCGTTCATGATACGAAAATTAAGCGTTAAGCCTCACAAAATTTACATGATTCACAAAAAAGCAATTTATTTTGCTAGTTTAATTATTGTTCAAAATACTTTTCTATCTTAAATGGGTTGATTCAACAAAAACTTATCGTCATGATTTGTATCTGCCTTAATAAATTTTTCGATTACAGAAATGACGTTTATTTGCAGCAGCTTAAATTTTAGAAATATTAGTTTAGATTAATATAGATGTAGGTAACATCCATACACATTTAATGATGTAGGCAGACACTGCGGACCTCCACTTGCTACGTCTCATACGTAAGTTTCTGACATACCTTTTTCGCTTCCTCCTCTCGCATAAGTCTTTTCAAATACATGTTCATATACGAGTATTACTATAACAGAACGTTAGTTCGACACGATGACGCTAGATGGCATTGACCACTTGGACGCTTTTTCTAAAATGCAACGTTAAGATTTTCCCTCTGCATCTTAAGTAGTTGAAGAATGTATTGACGATTTTAAATTCAATATGTGTATCCTATTCAACCAGAATGAACGTGTACCACCAACTAGACCTCCCGTACAACAGCCTACAAAGTTCCATTTTTACTTCGCCGTCGAAACGAACCTTTTGCCACTCGCCCTGTGGTACACAATTATATCTAGGCGACCAACGTGAGGACCAGGAACTTCAATGTAGAGTATAATCCTGGAATGTCTACCTTAAGACTTAGACCACCTAAGGTAGTTGTGGCAAAGGAAACTCATACGTCCAATGTGAAGTTACCTGTAACAATGATGTCCTAAACGTTACAGTCGCAGTCAGTATTTGCAACAAAATAGTAAGTACAACTTTTATTGCGCTATCAGATTCTACAAAAAGCAGAACACTGCCCGATGTAGACTTTATCCAAGATGCTGCCACTGGTGTGATTCTTAGCTTACCTCAACTTATATGGCAATTTATAGAAGCTCCTTACGTTTCTTACGATCTTACGGTAGAATGGCATGACGGTTTCTCGGTGGCACATGTGAAGTGTGCAGCAACACAAAATCTATGAACAATATTAGTATACCAGCGCACACATACGAAACGCGTTCTCAGTCAGCTGAATTCACAGAAACGAACCTTCCGCCTTATCATCTCATACCAATAAAACGTGCGGCGACAACACCGAAGCGTGCAAGAACGTTTGATATTCGACAAAGTTTGTGGATTATATATTTCAATATGCCTTATTTCCGCACCATAAGAAAATGAGTAAAGAAAGAATGTATTGACGACGTTCTTAACAACCCTGACGACGCTATAACTCTCGCCACGACAGGCTAACCAGATCGCAACTTATGCAAACTCCACACGAAGTGACCATCCTCAACGGTGAGCTCGAAGAGCCCCCCAATTTAGCTTGTAGAGATTCATTCTTACAGCACGACCTTCTGGAAGTCTCCAGTACCGCCCTAAATCGAAGTCTGTGCCCGCCTGGACGCCCTTTGGCCCACTACTTAAATTTTTATAAGGGTTACTAGAGCCTTCAGCTCGCCCTTTCGGCAGTCAAGGCCATCAGCGGTCAACTGCAAAATTGTCCTTCATTAAAAATAAATATTGACGATTTTAAATTCAATGTGTGTACGACTCCTACTGGGCCATATTGTGCATTTATTAGCGTGCGCGATGTGTACGAGCATCCGTCTGACCTCCCGTTTAGCCTTTATTTTTGTACAAGAGCCAAAAAAATTCCGTTTACTCTTTACTAAGTACATTTTACTTCACCGTCGGAACGAATCCCTTGCCACGCCCCGTGAATACTGTTAAGCTACTGTTTATTCCTGATATTAAAATAGGACAAGACCATTTTTGCCGACATTCTCAATCTGGTAGAGTTATATACGTCGACCTTTCCTCACTTCCATCTTCAATCGCTCTATTTGGGCCGTTTACTCTACTAACATCCATCCTTTTTACAAACCCCATTTCAGTTCTAGTCAGTACATCATCTTTCAGACGACAACGCTCTTAAGCCAGATTGTAACTCGATCTGTCTCAACAAGTAACATCACACGTACTATACATCCAATTTGAAGAGTTTTCAGCCTGCTTTAATTATTTAGGGTTAGAACCAGTACGTCCCGACGAACAGCCAGACGTACACATTTCGTACGTTTAGTGAATATTTTGGTTTATTTCAAAAAAATATTTATACGCAAGGCAGATTTTACACTACTGCTGCTGTAGCTCAATCCATTCAAGAATCCTTTTCACGTTAACAAAGCAATTGCGGAAAATAAACAGCATGAGGTTTAATATATTTTCAAGGAGCAACGGGCTTCAATTTAATCCAAACTTACCGAAAGGACTGAACATCTGTGACTGAAGGAATATTTTTACGCACTTCGGGATTTTGTTTGACCTTTCGTAGTTTGTATCGCGCTTCTCCGGCCAAACGGCCTTGCAAATTATTATTTGCAAATTTCGATGTAGATTAATAACAGCATTGACTCGAACCTTAATGGTTTTTAAATGTTGTAAAATTGTGATTGTAATATACCTAAGTAGTTGATTGGAAATAAATAAAAAAAAAAAACAAAAAAAAAATGTTATTTTGTTTGTATTAAAATTTTGAAAGAAATTTCCTTATTGTATTTAATATCACGTATTGTTGAAATTTAAACTGAACTCTTGTGACACATTGAACCATACAATAGTTAAAAAACACTTAACGTAGTCTGGTTGGTTATATTGGACCCTTTACACAGCTTGGTTAAGGCACTGCAGTGTGTGGTTCAATTCGGGTTCACGTAACGTTGATTGTGCATTTTGTAAGGTCTTGCTGAAAGAAGTAACATTGTGAGGGTGCAATAATGCATTATACTTTCAAATGTGTATAGTGGATCAGTACATAATTTTTTGAAACAATAATATGAAGTCGCAACAAAAAAAGTTATATTCATGAAAACGTTTTGAAATAATTCTTGAAGATTTTCCTTGAAAAAGCTTTTAAGCTTTTTAAATGAATATAATGAATAATGTAGATACTACCTAGGTAATAATGCATGAGAGTGGAAGTAAAAAGGGGCCTGTCTATCCTGCACGGGTATAACACGAGCCAAATACTTGTGTAAAATAATTTTATCAATATTTCGTAACAGGGGCTTGCTCAATGGTTAATTACACATACCGGTACATTTAGCAGAACACAAGTAAAATCCTTAATTAAAGCACTGTTTTCAAAAGACTGGCTTAAAAAATTAAACGACTGTAATTTTCAGTCGCCCGTTTTCATTTCCTACTAATACAGATTTATTGAGTAGCACGAGGTTGATTTAGCGTTCTTGTAAATTTGTTTATCTTTAGTTGGAAAAGTTTTTTTTTAATTTATTACGGTTGATCTAATCAATTAAACTCGTCACTGAAAAGGCGAAATTACTAACCTCCAAAAGGCCAAAATGGCGCTTTAGTACTTTCGCCTTTCCACCGACAAACTGTTACAAACTAAAAAGTTTGTCACAAAATAAAAAAAATACATTTTGTTTAATTCAGATTTTTTCGGCCTTACTAAATCGATGTTGAAAAACATTTATTTCATTGCTGCGTTATGCATAATTTTCATTTATTCCAATATAAACGTTAGTATATTATATTATAAATTTTTAGTTTCGCTATATGTGCCAATGTGTTTAAAAAAGATTAAAACAAAGCTACATAGGGCTGAAAATGTAAGAAAATAACCATATACAGAACATCTAAAGGACTATCATCATTATTTGCAAACAATAAGGAACACAAAGTGCCACGAAATTTCTATAAACAATATGCATAACGATAGGAGCGAGGATAACCGACACCTGCGTTGGGTCCTGCTACATTACCAGTTTCATCATCTTATGGTAATGGCCGCGGCCATTTTATAACGCAGACATTCTGTAGAGGGGTTTAGGACTATAATCATACGGTCGAGATTCATAATGTACCTAATTCACAAATTGCTTCTAGTAAAAATATCCACCAAGGGAACCAAGAGTTCATATCCTTGGTATAGTTACAGATAATATAATACTATACTAGTACAGATACCCAATCTCATGAAGAAATGTTGCACTTGTAACTCCGCTTATTCGCACGCTTCTTTTGATTCACAACGCTCTGATCAATAGATGGTACATATGTACCAAGTAAGCCCGCGATGCGATTGTAATAATATTCGAAATATTACATAGCTATTACATTTTTGTCAAGGTTAATTGCAGTTGTTCAGGTTGGTTTAATTGATTATGTACACAAAAAGAAGCTGAATATTACTTTTAATGTTTTAAAGTAAAAGCCAGGGCTAAAACGTTACTTAGTTTCGATAATAAATTCAAAGAAATGCCCACTGTATAATATATAGCAAATTAACAAATCAAAAAGTATGCCATTGTGTTTTAAGGGCTGTAAATAAAAAAACACTAAAGTGAGTCTATTAGACGTCAAGTCTTCGATTTTTTTTTTGTTTATAAAGTTATTCTCGAGGTTTGGAATTTTTTACCGCCCTACTTACAACGTATTTTATCACATTTGCGAAGAAATAATATATGTATTTCTTCGCAAATGTGATAATATATAATGTGATAATAATTTAAAAAATTAATTTATTTCTTGTGAATTACACAACGCAACAACGACAGATATTGCAAATGGCGGTTTTTTTTATATAAACAGATGGACTTGATCGTAAAGATATAAAATAAATAATTTGAAAATACAAAGAATGCTGCAGAATTTGAATTTATGAAATTAATTTAGCAAATGTTTAATTTTTTTTTTTTGGATACCTCAAGCTTAAATGAAATAATGCAATTTTTCGAGCAATAAAACTTTTTGCTTAATCTTAACGTATAAGAAAAGTACAGTGCAATTAAATTGTAAAAATCCATTACCGCCATAATAATGTAATAATAAAAAAAATAAAGTTCAGCACATTACAGTGTAATGAAATAATTTATATTTTTTTTATGTCGCTTTAAATATGCACTAATATTTATTTTGTAGAATTGATACCCTATAATATAGTAAAACTACATGTGATCATGCGTCAAAAGTGTTTGTATTACATAAATATATTAATATTTCATATGTATCATATAGCTGCAATATTTTCTTCAAATTTAAATGGGACCAATACTGATTGGTATAAATTTTTGCAACAAAAAAGAAATCATCACAATCGATTCACAAACGCCGGAGTAATCGCGTAACAAACACACACAAAAAAGAAAAATACAGTTGAATTCAGAACCTCCTCCTTTTTTGAAGTCGGTAAAAACGGCGGTACATGAACAAATTTACATGCAAATCTAGGAAGGTTATAATTTTGCACTGAGGACTCAACCCACGCGTCGGTACTAAGGAACAAGGTGTACATTGGTAAGGATCACAAATGACGTCACTACACATAATAATAAGTACAGAAAATTAATTTTTATTAAACGTATCATTTTATCTTACAAAAACATTATTTAATAAATAAATAAATTATATAAAAATTGTGTTGCTTTTGTGTTGACACTTTCAAAACGTTTTATGGATATATAAATGGAACCGGAAGGTTGGGAAAGGTGTTAAATCCCTGTAATGATGGGTATATCACATTTGTAAGGGTCTGGCGTATGATGGTCACTGTATAGTTTCTGGTAGGGTTTAACACTTCATGCCTCAACCTCTTCCTCTTTTACCTTCTGATCTCCTGGCTTGCCCTTGGACCAGTCTGGCTTTTTCTGTAAACACACGAATGAAGACTTTAGTGTTTATACGTTTAAGTGATGCTATGATTTGATGTCGATAGAGTGCCTAGAAGCTAGATATAACGTAAATATGCAGACAATGTTTCGCCCCACTTATGTTTTATATAAATAATTGTGCTTTTGCAATACTAGTCACTCTATCGAATTTATAAAACCATTCTCAAAATGAATTCTTAAAGCCTGTAAATACATATATAACACAATGCAAATATCGGCGGTGTTTTGTAGAATGGGCGCTATTTAGAAAAAAATTCAGGGAACACGTTTTAGATTTTCACGGCTGTTTTAAAATATTTACGACCTGTTTTAAATTCTACTTTAAATATTAAAATTTAAACTTAATTAAAACCAAAATTTAATTTTAAAACAGGACGTAAATATATTTTTACCTAAGTAAAACCTAAAACTTGTTGCCCTGATTATTTTTCAAACTGGCACTTTTGCCCTTTCTTCAAAACACCGACAAATATAGTCTAGTCAAGGAAATAAACAGTTTGAGCATTTAGTTTATCATCTACATGATAATGCATAATATATTTAATAATTTCAAAGCTCATATGCAAGTTACAAAGTGAATAAAACAACAATTAATCACTTGAAAGTAGAAAGCGAATTTGAATGGTAACGCTTCAGAATGAGCTAACTTACACCATTTGTCTCCTTGACTGTACTGTGGCTAATGTGCTTCACTAACTCTTTATCGCGACTTTGTTGCTAACATATTAAGCTCTTGCGTGAAAATGCTTTCAAAGCCTGGACTACGGCGATTATTCTTATAAGTGAAGTTCAGTTAGACTTGAATAATTTAGGTTTTTGAATGCTAGCAGCAAAATCATAAATACACATCGCGATGTCGTGTCGTCGAGACGTTTTTCTAAAGCAGCTCACACTCTCGAAGCGTCGCTTACACATACCCTGTGTGCCTAAAACGCTCAAATATAAAGCATCCTAAAACGTCCATAAAACGTATATTATGTACACGTGTATAATACAAATGACGCCCTACAAGGCGTATGTTGCGACCACACGAAGCCTTTATACAACAACGTCATATATCTCAATTGCCAAATGCACGTGACAATACAAAATAATGTGCTCGAAAACTCTTTGCCAACCCATCCATATAACTGGCAAAGTTCGGACAAAAACTGAGTGAAACCGCGGTGATACACCATCCTAATAATGGTGAGTCTCCAAGCGAGCTAAATATATTTTTACATGCCCAGTGCGAGCAGAATGACTAAAAATAAATAGTGTCTATTACGTGATGCATATTTTACCTTGCCACCGGCACCTCCCTGTGGAACATCGCATTATCATTTGTTTTATAATTTAGACAAACAATAATCATTATTGGGACTACGGCTATTTTATTTTTAGAATGATAGTAAATCAGAATAGATATCGAATGTTGTGTTTCGTTGCGTATAGTCATTACAATTGTGGTGTCGAATTTCGATAGTAGTTTTGCCAATTTGCTAGTATTCCCCGGACGCAATAAATATTTCATTTAATATCGTAACAGGTATAGAAACATAGTATAATAATACAAGTATGGTAACTCTACACAAACGTTGCAGTGTGGCTTGTATGTGTGATGCATTCGCGTTGCATTGCGTTGGTCGTCCCACGCGTCTTTCATTATTATGCGAATGTGTGCGTCCGTACACGGCGCGCCGCGAGCGTGCACACGTACAAGCCGCGTTGCTACGTTTGTGTGACGTTATCATACTTGTCTTACTACACTATGTATTGAACAGCGTATATATACAGGACAGAGTGTTAGTCACAGACAGTGGAATAGTACATAAACAAGTATTAGCACTAACGGGAACCGAATTCCCATACAACGTTGACATTATCAAAAAGAGATTCTGCAAAGCGTTCGGGGGCTGGAATTGCGTCAAAAATCTTTGTTCAATTGTTTCGCAGCTCAAGCGATCTAGACGAATCGACTATAAAACTGCACAATTACAAAGCCATATTAACGCTGTCATATCTCACCTCTTACGAAATCAGGGTTTTGTAATGGATATCCAAAATTTGATTTAGAAAATATAAATTACAATTTATTTAAATTACTTATAAAATAGACGTCATCTAATTAAATAACACAAATATTGATGATATTGAGTTGTTCATTCGAATGGTGGTATAAGTAAACAATTTGTGTTTAATTTGTCTGTGAGCTGTTACTTCTTGCCAATAGCCCAGTCAGCTTTCTCCGCTTTCTTAGCCTGTTGGAACATGAGTAGAAATGTAGCTGTTGTTAGTGAAAGATCCTAATTAGAATTATTACAACATAACGCTTGTTCACTATCCGATTATCAACCTAAACAATCTGTCCTTAGGATTCTGTCAAGACATTAAAATTTAACAAGATACATTTTCTAATCAGGAACATGGATTTATTTTATACAAAAGTTTCTCATATTTTACAGTAACTCATGATATAGGATTCTTTAAAATCGAATAGTGTAATAAACGTTTAAGTAGAGAAGAGAAAATGGAGTAATTTAATGCAAATTAACAAGATAGAAAGAGAAAGAGAGAGAAATTAGTTGTTGATAGGTATGAGAAATAAGTTGCAATTCTTCTTCAATAACCCCACATAATTGGCAAACATTTTAAAACACTGTCTGTGGTTAGAATGTATGAAGAAAATGTGAAATTTAGTAAACATATGTGTGGTTTAAAGTTTGTCTGTGATTTTAACAAACCACCGTTTGTCATAAAGTTGTGACATCTCTAATCAAATTTCCAACAGTTTGGACATATTTATGGGTTGTTTTTAAACATTCTACTAAAGACCTAGTCATTAAAAGTAAATCCATTACACCTGTAATAAAGATGTAGATACATCTGTGTACATACATTACATACATACTGCAGAAAGATCGAAATATTTAATAGATTCCATTGTACAATCTAAGAGTATAAACATGACGTCAGCAAAATTCGAAAATTATACTAACATTAGAATAAAATACATAGGTATCCGATAGCTTCCTCGAAACTAAATCTCTATTCACGTTGTTATTAATAAATATATATAGAACATAATTATGTTTACCTCTTTGTCTTCTTCTTCAAGGGTGAATTCCTTCTTTTTAACAACCTTCAACTGGTTACGGAAGTTGAATTCGGCAGCCTTCTTCTGGAGCTTTGCGAATTTGTTCTCGTATTTGGACACCTTCTTCAGTGTGGGTTTGACGCTGAAAATAATAAATAAAGATAAATAAACGTACCATTCCACTGATGCCGTATTGTCGGTTTTGAGTTCCGGATGATATTTAACTATTCTAAATTTTGCCATTCACGAAGTTTGAAACTACAGTGAAACAAAAACTTTATATTAAAGATTATTGTACAGCTCTGCGGTAGTGACGTTTACTTTTTGTAGGTTATTTCGTGCTTATGATATTTAAAATAAATATTGTAAATGATAAATGTATGCAAAATGTTTAGAGGCATTTATAAGGAGCAACCCCTGGCATTTCTTGTTCATTATTTCAGGCGAATCTGCACTACGAATAGACTTTAATCAATATGATAATTTGAAGTGTAATTTGCTTACTTATGAAACAAAATTTATTATTTGACTTTGGCTTTGGGTGGAAGAGTGATATTAAGGGTGGTAAGGGTGCCGTAAAGGTGGATCGTCACAAAAGCTGATGACACATTTCGACCAGTTACATATTGCAATATCGAAGAACTGATTTCTTTATTTGGCAAACAGAAACATTTATCAAAGTTAACACTTACGGCGCTATTTCACGGAACAAAATAACTGGCAAATCTTTATACGTTTATAGTGCCCTAACGCCTCTACAAACTAATCGGAACTTAGATATTGAAGTAAATAAATATACAATACAATAAATTACTATATTTAGCATTCTTTTTAAAGACGAATGGTCGTTCAAACAGTACGTTCAAATAAATTATTAGTTTTTAATTGATATTTTCCTTTATTTAATGCTTATTCAAACCGCCTTCGTATTGTAACGATTATCATGCTGATCTGTCACGCAAGGGTTTGATTCAAGCAGGTCGATTAAGAACCTTACGATAACTCAGTTGTCGACCGATTCGATTAGATATCGTACGATTTCTTTTAATTTTTATTCACAACACCCGAATCGAACGTCAAAGTGTCGGATCCGAAACCGAACCGAAATGACGTCACACTCGTACGATTACCCGTACTTTTCGACCGGCAAAGGCTACAAACGTTATTCAGAACTCGAATGAAAGTTACCGAACGTCCTATTGTTTACAAAGCAAGAATGTAATATGAAAATCTTTCATTATTTTAAATAAAATCTGGATTTTGTCAATTTTATTAATAATATTTTAAAGCGAGACTAATGCATTCCCATATTTTAGGCCTTTTGCGCCTGATGGTAAGCTACACGCCTGTCCATAACAGTTGCAGTGCCACTCAGAGCTTTAAATCGCAAATATCTGAGGGGCACTGCCACTGCGCTCGACACCCTGAGATATATGTTAATGGGTTTTCTGAGTGAATCTTTAAAGAAATAATTAAAATACCTTTCATTTTAATTTATTTTTCTAGCGACAATTTCCTTTTTAATCATACTTAAATTTCGAATTTTCTACAATGAGAATTCCCCTTCTAATTGCGGCAGTGAAACAAAGGCAGTGAAGTACGTAGGGGAGCATCCTTGGTGGCGGTGTAGCATCATTGCACTACACCACCGCGTAATTGTATTCACCGGCACAACCTGCGAGCTGAAAACGTGCCTAAAAATGTGCCGTCTACTTTCAAGAGAAATTCCGGCTTCAGTTTTATGTCCTATGTGAAATTTAAGTACATTTTAACTATACTGAACTTTCAAAGAGTCAAAGTCCAAGTCAAATCAATTCGCAAGGTCTGCTGACTCGATCTGTAGCTCAGTTAAGTTAGACTCTGGTTCGAGTCCACTCCAGTCCAACCAGAAGAAATTTTTCTTCATGTTGGATCTTTGTGTTTATATTTATAACAACTAGTGGAATAATTCCTCAAAAATAAATTAATATCATGATAGTAAAACATCATAATATTTATAACAATCAATAAGTATACATATAGCAGCAGTAGAGCTCCTTGTAAAAGAGTTCGTCCAGGGAAGTACTGCCACCTTACCTATTTCCGCCAAGCAGCAATGTCAGCATTACTGTGTTCCGGTTTTGAAGGGTACCTCTAAGCTTTGGTTGATTGCTTCTTTTTTCAATAAAACTGGTCACGTGGCTACTGTTGCTTTGGAGAATCGTTGTACCATGAATAGTACACGACCATTTGTTTACTGGAAGTTATTGACAAACTTCGTAAAAATAACTGTAAACGCCGTATCATCTTGCACCACGATAATGCCAGTTCTCACACGGCCAGACAGACAAATGAATTTTTAAATGAGCCTTACGAGCCATCCCGCGTACAGTCCCGACCTTGTGACTTTTATTTATTTCCAAAAATTAAGAAACAAACAATTTTCATCACCAGAAGAGGCTATCGAAGAGTATGAAAAATATGTTTCAGAGATTGTCACGGAGGAGTGGCATAAATGTTTTCAAAATTGGTTCATTCGTATGAAAAGTGCATTAACGCTAACGGAGAATATTTCGATAACAATAAATTCATTTCTGACCATTTATAGTATTTTTTTCTTATTCATTCCGGAAACTTATAGTGCGCCCCACGTATTTGTCATGTGTAACAATCGCGAAAGCGTAAATACTTGGTTTATGTAGGTTTATTGAGATGTTATTTCGTCAGATATTCTGAGCAAGTATAGTTATTTACTACTTTACCAAACGGTATGTTGTTATTATTGTACATTGTACCGAACTTTATAATTAAAACTTTTGTCAATTGTTACTTCAGTAACTAATAACAATAGCATGCCAGACCACCACACCAATTACGAGGTCTCAAATTACTGTACCAATAAGTACTAAAGCAACGAAGTCATGGGCAGTAATCAGAACTCCCAAACCAGAAGTAATTTAGAAAAGTTCGTTTCTCAAATTAGATCAACGGGGTCCAATCCGGAACCTTCTCATCTAGCGCCCGTGGTGCTTATTGAAATAACCAATGCTTTTTTTATAAGAGACGGGACGAACAAGTCGTGCGCCTGGTAGTAAGCGACACGCCTATCCATAGCAGTTGCAGTGCCAGTCAGAGCTTTAAATCGCAAAGAGAGTAGTGAGAGAAAAGTTGACAAGTCCCATATGAATGTATTTCACCAGCACCCTTACCAAACTGGAACACGGTAACGCTCACATGCTGCTTGGTGGCAGAAATAGGTAAGGTGGCATTATTTCCCTGGACTAACTCTTTCACAAGGAGCTCTACTGCTACTAAATGATATTCGTACATACCTTCTATTTAGCGGTTTAGTCTTTGTAACCATAATTTTTTTTTTATATATTTACTTGTACTTAGTTGAAGGTCAAATTGTTTATAGCTATTTTTACGCCATATACGAATAATTTAATGTAATTTCGTTTTCGTTTTTTTATATTGCAATAATTATTTGCATGTAACCTCTCTGAACTGGATTAAACTGAATGTAGTAAATTGCAATGGCGTAACAAGGTTCATGTACTTTCACTGTGATATTTTTACGATCAATTTAGCACAAATTGTACATGTTACCAGTAATAAATAAGTAAACGCTGGGCTGCTGATATCGTTCAACGGATATTTTATTTCATTCATAATCATATTTTACAATTATCAACAAAAACAGGTGAATGTTAGTATTTTCTATCCAATATTATCTACACGCTACCAAAATATTGATTGCTCCATTCTATATGAAAGCCTTAAATAACCCATAAGCCGTAAACAACCCAATTTTTCACGAGAACGTATTTCATATGACAGACGGGACTTGTGGTAACATTATGCCGGTCACATACGGCAAATTTGATCCCGCGCGCCGTAAATCTTAGCCGTGGCTTCGCTATGAACTGTCACGTACCTATACAACCACTTTTCCTTTGCACATGGTTGAAATATGAACTAACTAGGAATTTTATGCCCGAACACCCCCGCGGGCCGCAACCTTACCCGCCGTCCACAGAAGTGTCGCTATTTACATGAAAGGATAAAGTTGTTGGACTAAAATGCTAGGATCTTGAGACCCATAGTGCGTTTTCACTAAATTACTTGTTTGTTACGATAAATTTATGGGACTTTTTCTTGTTTGTTTATTGTTTAAGTTTTCGGTTATTTGATCGTCGAACAATGGTGTAATTTTTTTTTATATATAAAAAATAAGTGCGCATTTAACCTCCATCTCACCTGATGGAAAGTGACGATGGGATCGGCGATGTCGCATGCACACGTAAATAACACCTATTCACTCTCGCCTTCAAAAGATCCAAGTTATAGCGTTCGGGAAACAAGTTCGCAGGCAGGGAATTACACTCCCTAGCCGCTCGCCGTATAAATGTGGAAGCGAAACGCTTTGTGCGAATCCTGGGAATATCCACAACATGGGGGTGGAACCCCAGCCCACGTCTAGTTCCCCGATGATGGAAAGGAGAAGGCGGTGTCAAATTTTGCAATTCCATCCCAAAATCTCCGTGATATATCCTGTAGAATACCGATAAGCAGGCAACTCTATGGCGGTATTAAAAAAATCTTAAAAAGTCATTTAATGAAATAAACATTTATGACACTTAAAATTAATGGACTATATTAAACTTAATACTTTATATAAGTAGGTACTTACAATTTTCCTCTGAGATCATTGACTTGAGAGTTCAGGTCAGCGATCTGGCAACATAAAATTATATTATAGTAAATGTCAAAGTTTACAAATAAACAATTAGAAAAGAATGGAAACAAAGTGAACTTGAAATAAAAGAAGACAGATAAAATACCAAACTGAAATATAATGGGAAATGAAATAATTTGATGGAAAATTAAAAAATATAATTCATGAAGAGATACTGAGCGTAAGTTCTCAGAAATGTAAAAGTATATTTACAGATTTTAAAACAAGTATCCGTAAATAGAAACAAATCGCACCCAAGGTGTAATAAGGCCACATCTGTAAAATGGTAACTTGTTAGGAAAAGGTTTAAAAATTTTATTCTACTAACGAAATTAGTCGATAACTTTTTATGCTTAAACGGAAAAGTTATAAAATTTAACATATTTTTATCACTTTAATGTGATATAAGCACTTCTAACGTATGCCATTTGTAACGTATATCACATATGGCTTTAATTATACCAAGGATACGAAATATTCGTTCCACAAGTATTAACAACAAAATGTTACATTTTACAGATAAATGTTTGTTCTCAATAGGAAACAAAAATAAAATTAGAAATAAAACTTGTGAAACGTAGGTAATCTATTCCAAAAAAAAGTAGCAAGAACATGCAAATCCACAAAGAGAAACGTAAAACGAGAAAAGCTTGAACTCCAAAGATCTGTAAAGAAAGCACATATAGAAGCACTCGAAATGCACAATGTTACGGAAAATTGTATATCACAGATTGAAATCGGCAAAGTAAACGGTGATAGAAAAGCACAGAATAAGATATAGGCGCATATTAGGCTATGTTATTTGCGAGATGAAGTTTAATTTTGTAGTATGTAAGTAAGTCTGATTCACGTAAAGGTCAGTCCCATATCCATGAATATCTTTAGCCTGTGCTCTTTACTCATACATCTATTTGTACAATATTTCTATAACCTCTAACTACTACACCATGTGATAATCTCTAGCACGTGCATCACTTCTACTTATCGTGCCTCGTGGCGGTAGCTGGTCCCTTGCAGCTCCTGTGCCCTTAACACCGCACAATTTAAATCAAGTGCTGCATATATAATACATGTGCAAAACTTCATGAGCGCCACCAATATTATACTTCTTCGACGCTGGGCTCAGCACCTAACGAAGAATGATGCTCGCAAACACACGCGACGTGGCTAGTCCAAGGTCGAAGTGGTAACATATTGACCGCTGCATCGATATGCGAGTGAGTCTCCTGGGGAGCACGTAGATCTCCCTACATCAGCTCAATAAACATTCAGTGGAAGATTCGACGTCGGATAAGTGTGAATAGAGTGACGGTGCAAAATCGATCCAGACTTGCAATGTAGTAGTAGTAAGTATGTACTGTAGTGTCTTTGGACTCGCAAGTGAGCATAGCATACACCACTCCGTGTCCCGGATATGATGTAATCGTCCATCGTGAACGGGAGCCGTTCGGGCTCAACTCGTGGGAAAAGGATGGGCAACATCGACCAGAGCATGGCACTTTCAATTTAACATTCTGTGTCTAACATACAGGTAGGTATTGCAAAAGGTTTATGGGGCATATCTCAGCAACCGAACACGCAAACATTTCGCGCGGAATGTAACGGCACATACACGAAAAGTTGGAGATTTGGAACAAGAAGTTTCACTTACACTATGCACTTGCGTGTGCCAATGGAGGAACCAGTCCAGCGTTCCAATATAGTTTAACGGCATCTCTAATTGTTTTCATCAAAAAGAGAAAATTCAGTAAGGCCACTAAGCTCGCCACCACACATGAAGCGACACACTGGCGGATGCAGCGTCGGGGCTGGATATTAAGATATTAATATTTAAGTGCCATACTATATCAAGGATTCATTAATTGGGACTTGGAAGCGTTGTTGTTACTTATTAATTATATTATCATGCACCAAGCAAAGCTGTAGCAGAATAAGCATATGACTGAAAATTATCGTGGATGATGACGAAAATGATGATGATGGTGATGAAGATGGTGGTAATGGATTGTCTCATTCATACATCGTCGACTCCCAAATGGAGCTACAAAAAGACGATGATGTGAACCAGACAAGTGAAGGTTGACGAGAATCGAAAGATGACTGATGAAGTTAGACGAGCATGCGAAGATGCGGGGCTTTGTGCCCGCGCAAGTAGTGAGTGCAGTGTTACTGTTACGCCAATGGCGGTTACCGGTTACTTAGTTAGTGTATTAATGGTGTAAGCTCCATGTCGGATGACGCGCCGCCGGCGCCGGCGGAGATCGATTTTGCACCGCACGTCTCACCGCCCGACCACCTTAGTACCGCTCGCGGCACGCGTACACAACTCCTCTACATTGCATTGCAGCACTACCGATCCGGCCCCACCGTTATTTACAATTCAACAACAAACCACCGAAAAATTACAAAGCGTTATCAATGTATCAACTCGACTGTCACACGCGTACGTTTGTTACAGAATCGATGATTGTGATATTCACAATGGTTATAAAGTATTGGTCAATACCTCATAATCTCTTTTCTTGACTTCATGTTCCAAATCCCACTTCTGGCCCTCACACACATACATGCGGTCATAATACTCCTGTATTATTCTCTTGAGCATTGCTATAGAAAAAGGAAACACAGATTATTGAGCCAGCAGAATGAGCATGGGCATCGATGTGAGTGGCCTGCGCCTGCGTCTCTCGACGGGCGACGCGGACGTGTGCATGTGTGCGGTGAGCCGAATAACTATCATGTCATGTCGTAACAACTAAATCAGTATCAACTCATATCATGTGCATTCCCTATCCTAGTATGCAGTTTACCTCCATTTTCCTAATTTGGATCGCTCGTTCTAGCTCATATTTATCCCCCTCAAGGTTGTATATTCTGTGCCAGTACATTTGACATATCGTCTGCAGTTCCGCTAAAGAAAAACACAATCACATTTTAAGTATGTTATCATTTGGGCACACGGTGGCCTCCTCGCGGATCTATGTCGTAGTAGTGTAGGTACTATAGACTGGGACCGCTTCACTGGGGGAATCAAAGCGTAAGCGAAGCTACATGATCAATTAAAGTGGGCGTCAATGGATATTCGCTGCGTCATAGACTATTGTTATTGACTGAAAACTCGCTGATAATATCTACAGTAACAAACTATTGCAGTTCTGGAGTTGCTACAACGGGTCCTTGTTATTTAGCGCTATCCAAATATTTTTGTTATCCACACGGTTAAGGATGGGTATAATTTTATATTCAGCTCCGAAAATAAATAAATAAATAATGAGTCGACTGCGAAAACAAAACAGTATTTTAAACTAGTCACATTATCGGCATGAGCTACTCAAACGAAGAGCGAAATGAATTTCGTTGTGCGCAAACCAAGTCAGACCTCCATCTGTCTGCGGGCTACTTCCATCTCGTGATCGTACTTCTCCTCCTCTAGCTTGATAATACGCTGATGGTAACCGGTAATGATGCTCGTGAGAGCCGCTACAACATTAATTATGGTTACTCGCGTTCCGAACTGATTATGTGGCCATGTCGTAGACGTACACGCCCTAGCGGCCAGCGGCAGCAGCTGGTTAGTGTGAGTTTCAGAAAGAAATTTAATGTCGGAAAAAATAGAAGGTTGGTGAAGCTAAAGTTCGCACGTAAGAATACACATGGAGCTTAGAAGAAGAAACGCGTTAAAGAAGGCAAAGGGTCGGATAAGTATCCCATGACCCTGCACACTAGATAGTGCTGTTGTTATACAGAAATATAGAACAACAACCACTTCGACACCACCACAAAGTTAAAGAAGAAGTTTTGTAAGTTCAATCCAAAAGGGAGCGGCTCTGTGGCAGCTGGTCTCACTACCTCCATATCTTTCCTTTTAACGATATATTCCAGATCGAACTTTTCATCTTCGAGATTACCGATGCGGGCGTGGTAATCTCGGCAAACTTGTCTAACGGTATCTATAATATGACATACACAACAACATAAAAAAATGTGGTTTGAAATACGTCGTGAATTGTAGTGTGTATAAATATTAAAGATAAGTAGTATTTCGTCATTAAATTGTCTTAAGAAAAATAGACTGGATGTGGCTAAGATAAGAGATTGTATTATACATACATGTAGAGAAAAAATGGGTGATTACCTTCGTTTGCATCGTCAATGTTCTTGGGTTTACCGCACCTCTCTTCAATGATGCGCCTCCTCTCGGCCGCTTTGCGTTCCTGCTCCTTCTTCAACTCCTCAGCGGCTTTCTTACGTAGCAGCAACTGTTAGGATTAGACAGCATTTAGTATCTGTTTTATCGATGCACACAACATAGTACATCTTGGAGAGTGCACAGTGGACTCAGACGACATATAGACATAGTATATTACCGCTTATAATTCACTAGTGTAACAAAAGATATTGCAATGTGTTTGAAGCATTAGATAGACATTTCTCTTCTCAAAATCTCGATGTGGTTGAACTGGGCTTTTCTCTCATTAAGAAATTTTGTTTTATATTTCAATTATTACAAGACTACTAATACACCGCTCTAAAACAGAGAAAAAGCAAACGGAGAATATACTTACCCTGAGCTTCTTCTTCCTCTCTGGTGTCATGAAACCCTTCTTCGCCTTTTTGGCCTTGGAGGCTTCTTCCATGCGCTTGCGCACCTCAGCGCGCTTGCGGTCGATCTCGGCCTGTTTGGCCTTCTTCGCCTGGACATAGTCAATTATATGGTAATTGTATGCCTACGTGCTTTAAGAAATTTTATGGTATTTAGTGTAAGTATAGATGGCTTTAAGATGACATTTAAACTTTGTAAAAGTAAGTGTAGTATATGGTTTGTAAGCTTGAACTAACATGACTATATCTAATTGTTAGAATGTAAAGCGCATCATAGAAGTAAGTTTAACCAAGGTTATTATAAACCCAAATGATAACTAAATGCATGATTGTACATGTATAGGTACCATTATTTTTTGTTGTTTCTATAAAGAGGTAATTCTGATCGAATTAACTTTTTACGACTTTGTCTTCTCCCATTACACATAGATACCTTTGTGTAATGGGACAAGCGTATAGAGGCATGAATTTGTATACTCGTGATAATAAACAACTTCAGCAAAATAATTTTCAATTTGCAAAATTTGCTTTTCAATTGCAAAATATACTTTCCCATACAAAATATGCAGGGTGAAAAGAAATACAACGAACCTAAATTATATTAATTTTTTTTATAAGTTGCCTGTTATTACGTTTGATGAAAGGCTGTAAACATAAAATGTAAAGTTAAATATGCTCGTTTAAGTTCTACAACTACTTGTAAAGTGTTAGTGTTGTTCTTCTTCGGTCTTCTACTTTACCTCCTCGAGACGCTTTTTCTGAAAGCAAACACAAAATAATATTAGAATTAAGTTTAAATAAAAACTTAAAGTGTTAAATGTGATTACGAGGAACAAAATACATTGAATTTTTATTACACAATTCATTTTTTTTAAATAGTATATATAGTTTAATGCACATAGGAACAAAATACAGTTGGTAACAAACTAGAAAGAGTTATATTGCTAAGTAGCAATTTCTTCCAGTTAACATTGGGGCGATAGGAGAAACTTAAAAAGTTTTGACGACCTCTGTTGCCTACCGCTTAGCACTCTGGGCACGAGCTCTCGGGTTCGATTCCCGGAAGGACCAATTTGGAAATGGATTTTTGCCAAACAAGATATGGCCTAGGTGTTTTTAGGTATTGCCTCCAAAGTTAATTTCGTCTCGTATGTGTAGTACAGGGATTTCCTAGTTTCAAACCAGGTAATTCAAGTGGTTATTTAGCACATTATTGTTATTAAAGTAAAGAGAACAATAAAAATGTAAGGTACAAATCTAATGCATTTCAATAAAATATTGTAACTTTGAATAGACACAACCATACATAAATATAAACTACCACGGAAAAATTACGAGTAACTTTTAGAGGCAAGACTGGATAGCAATCTTCTGCAAAATCCACAATGAGCAAAAATACCAGAGGCTACAGAAACGACTGTAACAGAGGCTACAGGAAATTACCAAGGAGTTGGATGGGTCTACACATTGAACACATACACACATTGAACAACTTCCTACTAACCTTAACAAGATCAGGATTCCAAGTTATTTTATTAATATCTTGAAAAATTTGCATAAAAGAATAATAGAATTAATTGTTTTATTACAAATGCTGTTTGAAATTTAGGATTTTGGTGATTTAGAATAATGCTGTGCTGTGTATTAAAATAACATAGTAAGTGGTGTTACGTGCGTCCGTGCCTATTATTTTTGGATGTAACAATACTCGTATTATTTAATAGTTATTTTTGATACAAGTGCGGAAAGTTAGTCATTATTCACGAGTGTCGAGGCTTCAAGACTTTTCAAGACTCGAGACAAGTGAAAATGACAAATCCGCACGTGCATCAAACGACGTTTTTTAATACATTTGCGAAAAAACTACATTGAAAGTAAAATAAAACAGTATTTAAAAAAAACTCATTTTCTGCTAGTAAATTAAAATACTGAAATACAACCACTGCAACCATTATTTAAAAGTCTATGGAAATCTAGTTCTAACGTGCTGTTTTTGTTATTTTCTGTAATATCAGTCTGTAACCAGTTTTCTTATTATGAAGTCCTGGTACTTTTGTTTAAACTTCTTTAGGAACCCGTGCACGGTAGTGAGATACAATTTATCTGTAATACATAGAACAAATGTATACATAAAAATCTCGCCTGTCACCCATTCAGGGGTAGGCAGAGACTGTGGACCTCCACTCGATACGTTCATTATATAGTATTTGTAAATAAATATAAGTTTTAATGACGAATGACTTACGTCACAAAGCACATAAATATACAACTTCTTTAGTTCTGTGCTTAAGATTTGAAACAACAGTAAATTAAAAAAAAAATGGAAAAGTAAAAAGCACTAGTGCGAAAATTCCAACTTTCGGCACGATTTGTAGTACGAAAAATACCACGTTTTGAGCAACTGTATTAAAAATATATTTTTTAAATTTTACTTCACTTATTCCGAGTAAAATGTTATGTCCAAAAACCTGTTGATTTGGTGCATATTAATATTGTGCACTTATGTTTAATTTAACAGTGAGTTAGTGTGTATAAAGTGTCACCCACGTGTTACCCTTATTAATTCAAGAATTATGTCCATTTTCTACCAAAACGGTTTGGAACAGAGCTGTTTTTCGCCAATCAATAGTCATCGTCAACCTAGCATAGAAAAATAAGACAAGTAGGGCAAATCCTTGTGTGTAAATGCCTACACTTCGCTCGGAGCGTAGGTTTGTCACATTATTATTTTAGTTGTACCTGCCCTATTGAAATAACCTTTGTTAAATGCAGTACTTGCGTATTGATATTTTTACCAGCATCACGGATTGCTATCTCGATTATCGATATCTGGAAGTATGTTTATAAAACACAAATGAAGTCTCTGTTTTTGGTTTTTAACGCCTTATTTTGCCGCTTTTTCTATGAGAATCTATTTCTTCACTCAGCCTTCCTCACAACTTTTACTCAACCTTTACAGGTACCAGCTACCCAGCTAACTACAGTATTTTGTACGTGTTCGATCTTTGTATTAATAACTATAATAAAAATGAAATGTTGAACCATTTCGAGTTTAAAGTACTCTTCTTCAAACAACCACAAACACAGCAATAAACACGTCTACTACATATTTGATATTATTTCTTAAACATCGAACAAACGCTTCAGTTCTACAACGAATGACGCGTGTGACGACCCGCGCTGTGCAACGTTAGTGCACTGCGAGATTTTGCGAATGTGTGCATCACACTCTGCGCACAGCGGGCATACACACATACAAACCACACTTCTACATTTTTTGGAGTTACCATACATGTCTTATTATGCTATGATTATAATATGTTCCACTGCATCGTCGGTCAAACTGGCCCGATGCGAGTTGGAGATTTCGCAAGTTTCCCAAGGTTTGTGAATCTAATTCGACATGCAGATTTCATGTCACAATATTTTCCTTTACGTTAGCGACAGGTATTGCTAATGAACATTAAAAAATATACGTAATTTATAAATGAAACACATATTAAGACGGATTCAAAGCCAGGGTTGTTGCGAATATCAGCTTAGATGAAAATATAGGATAATCGGCTTAAATGAAAATATCGGCACCCGCATCAGAATCAGCATTCATCGATGCTGATATTAATTACGGACGTTCGAATCGTGACATGATCTAAAAGGCGCACTGGAATAACGCACAGACCTTCCAGAAACAGACTGTAAGCCGAAAAAACAGCTAAGTTGGTGTTTTCAAAATAAATTCTGATAAAGTTCTATGCAGATTGATTCTTTTATTGATTCAAAAAATATTTTATTCTAACACCAAAGAAAATAGAAAACTTTTTATGTAGATCGATTAAGTAAGAATGCACATTTATCGCGTTTCTTGTTTAAATACATAAAATCAGCATCAACATCTACATCCACATCCTCTGATGCTAATGCCAAAATATCAGCATCCGCCGATGTGTAAAAAAACTTGCATTAGCAACAACCCTGCTTCGAAGCGTCGACCTCTCTATTAAGAAACAAGTCAGCTACTACTTATTCAAAATAACAAAATACTATTTGTAGCCGAATCATAACTCTTTCCGCTACTCTTTAATAGATAATGGACCTTAATCGTAGACATATAAAGCACAAGTTAACGTCACTTTGTGCACTGAAGCTTTAGTGCAGCGATTAATGACGGTCAACTTACTATTATTGTTCGCATATTTCAATAAAATACAGAGGCTGCAAAAAAGTGGTATATAATAAAATTCAAGGGTTTATAGACACTTTTATGTTTTCATTTTGATATTACTATATCTGTTGTAGAGAATTCATTCATTCAATTCACAATTCTTATATTACTTGAAGTAGAAATATCAATGATAAATCGACATTTTTCAAAAGGTGTAGTAGTATTATGTTCAGTTGACCAATGTATTGCGGTGTTGCCAAAGAGCTCAGCAATATTTATCAATCATTTAAATATGAAAAAAAATTTTACTTTCCCGCTATTTCTTTTCCAGAATCTGAATTCCGAAATCTTCAAAATATATTAGTCCATAGGACTAACCTTATACAGTTCATATTGCACGGCTCTTTGTACAAACGTCTGTTAATAAATAACAGCAATATATAATTACCTGCATCTCGAGGGCATTTGGCTTTCAATACTGGAGTGTGACGTCATCAGGTCAATTCCAGATCCAGGCGATAACCAAGTGAAGCGGGTTTCGAAGAAAATACAATGAAACAGATATAAAAAGCATGTTACGTGTGTTGAGAAATAATCGTTTACTTTAATGTAAAATTCCTTATAACAAAATTTTCCTGCAAGGGTAGGACCACACTTGGCGGAACTACGTTGCTCTACGACGAGTGATTTGGTGTATAAATTGGAATACTTGGCTTAAAATTTAGCTTACACAGTGATGTATACATTACATTTTAAATTTGTGTCTCAACATTTTTCTATAAAGAAGCGTTAATACCTTCTCAAAAAACACACTAATATTTCATACACGATTAAAGTTGAAAAAGTCATTATAATATAGTAGAAATTTATAATCAAACACAATTTTCAAAATTATAGTTTGAAGTTCGAAGTTTTTTTCTTTTTCTTACCTTACATCATCATCCGCCATTTTGTATGTGTTGGTCTAAGGTGTCCTGAAAAGAAAATGTGTATGAAAGTTTGCAGACACCTATAAAAACCAATGTAATTACTTGTTTTAGTTTAGTTCTGTGTGTACTAAATGAAAACTCATAATATAGAATCAGTAATATACATTGCCACATGACGGAAGTATTGACAAACAGTGTAATAGCCAAAAAAGATACATTACGGGTGAAATGCGTATTTGGCCACGATCATTAAAAACACGTCTGTTACTTGAACCATTTTGGAGAGTTGCCAGTTGCCTAGGTGCGAACAACTGACACTTGATACTTTTAACTGCATTGTCTTTTTTTGCAATAAATTGTCAACGCTTAACGAGTTTAAAATTTTTCGCTTTGTGCATGAAAAGGACTCAAAAAAATGGTTCTTGATTCGATAAAATGTTCAGACTAAAAACAATGATACAATTTTAATTGAGCGTTGCATAAAATAATTGGACGATTTCTGTGTGGTAACGCAACGTGAGCGTAATGAAAATTCCACAATTAGGTTCGGGTGCGTTCGGCCGCAGTCGGGGTTATTCGGGAACGCGCGCGACTGAAATAGGCCGGCTGAAACCGCGCGCATCCTAATTTGGTGCGCGCATGCTACAACGGTTACTCGGGTTTCAGATTTGAGGGAAACCGGACATATGCACTGAAGGTAACAGGATATCTTTTCTTATTACTTTTCACGTTTTATCAAAATTATTTTTATTATTAAAAATACACAACTTTTTGCTGATATTAAGCTATTGATGTGTATGGTTTATTTTTTTACTTATATTTCGTTTACATCTTTATTACACATATTAAAAAATATATGTAACTTATCCAAACCGTCGGTTTATGTAAATTATCCAACGACCTAGGTAAAATACGAAGACAGTGAAGAGTAATGACGTCACACTGTATTTTCTCCATTACTCATCACGATTTAACTGTGCATTAGCGTTGAGCATTCGCTGACGAAAGGGTCCATTGCACGTCACTAATGCACTCTTTGAGAACATTACTTGAACACGGGCGGTTTCATTACAGTTTGCTGCACTCACGCGTTTAGAGACCGATCATTTCCGGTTCCACGACATTGCTGTAGCACTTCACTTTTAACCGCACTTCGTTATGGTTATTTTTTGAAATAATTTTGGCACCACTCACCTACGGCAAGAAAAAAAGGAGATGGCCCTATAGATGGTTCAGCCAACACGAGCCACTGCTGCTGACTGGCGCGGCGCGGGCGCAAGGTGCTGCGCGCGATGCGTAGGCGACGCTCTCCGCACCCCGCCCCCACCCATTCCAATATTCCATGCTTTCAGCGCCTACGAAGCTCCGCATCGTCATCTACTCTACAACAAATTTTGTTATCGGTTAATTACTTATTTTGAACTCTATCTTCAAACATTAATGCCTATTTTCGAACACGCTTTGCGAAATGAGTGAAAACTATCGTGTCGGATTTTCGCCACGTTATCTTTTACTTAATAATAAACTTCGACTTTTGAGTAATAGAGTGCAATTCTGCTCGTACATTCAATGGTCTAAACAAAGTCTTTCGTAGCATTCGCGCGCGTCGTCTGTGAGCCTAGTAAATATTTTTAGAGCAGTGTCGTTTTGACACCGACACCGAAATAACATTAGATCTAAGCTCCAGTTTGGATCGGATAGGAGGCCTCGTAAATTTTGCCCAGCACGGTGCCGCAACGCGTGATTTATAAACAATTTTACCGAAATGGCGTCCCCTATATTCCGTTATTATGATATTACTTCGTGAAATCTGTTAGGATGACAAAGGGCGATATGCTTCTAATGAAACATAAACGAGTTCAAGGGCTTAATGCCTTATATTTTATTATTTTGTCCAAAGGAAAAAATCTAGCATCTATATCATTTAACGTTATTTAGCTTGTGATTGTGAAAATGCCTAACTTTTTTGTCGCCAATTAGTAATGTGAGCATTAAAGCGTTCCGATTTTGAAAGTTAAGAGTGCTAGTGAAATTACAGACACATGGGACTTGTCAACTTATGTCTCGAAGTGACGGGCACAGTGACAGTGCCCCTAGGATCTTTGCGACTTAAAACTCTGACTAGACAGGCGTGTCGTTTACCGTCAGGTAAACTTCATCGCTTGGTACCAAAAAAAATGAAATATGTTGTGAACATTTCTAGATCAAAATTTCTAACTTTTTCGTCAGTTTTGTTCTTATACGGAACAAGATTTCTTCGTCGCAGATAAAATTTAGTGAATTAAAACTACAAAAACTTCACGCGATCAACTTTAGCTTTTAGATTGTGTACCAGCGCTTGAACACTTTTTAATTTGAATTAGATTCGCGAGTTTAAATTTCACCAACGAAATTCTTGTTTCTGAAGGAATTAAAATGATAAGACGTTAAAGTTCCTTAAATCCCGCAAAGTGTTAAGCGCTTGAAATTGTAAGTTCACTTTAGAAAGTTTGAAAGCTCAAACTTAGACAAAGCTGAGCATAATAATGTATAATAATAATAACATAAACATGTTTTTCTGAAGAATATACATAAATACTACAAATAATGACAACAATAAGACATTTATTCATAAGCTCTTTTACAACTGCCTCCGTGGTCAAACGGTTACCATGCCGGACTGCCACGCAGAAGACCCAGGTTCGATTCCCGGGCCGGGAGAAATAGTAGTATGGCCTACAATTATTTCTCTCGTGAGTTTGGGTGTAATTTGAGGTTGTCTATATGTGTGTCCATGGCACCCGCGACACAGGGTTTCCCTAGTGTGGGGCTATGTTGAGTGTGTGCGTTATTTATAAAAATAAAAATAAAAAAAATAATAAAGAAAGGTATTATAGATACAGTTTCGGAACGGCACTACATGCTGCAGGTTCCACCTTCATAGGTGGAACCTGAACATCCGCTGCTGATAATTATCAGTCTTCACCACAATTATACATTTTACATTTGATGCTTACAATTTGTTATTTCGATGAGTCACAAAAAATAATAGGTACAAAGGGCACTAGAATAGGTTTCACCTTCTTACATACTGGTACATTTAAATTTACTCAATTTTTTCCCGTACTGCGAGTCGAGCGGCAAGCACACTGGTTTTATTTCAAAATTTATTTTTTTACAAATGAAATTAATGCCATTTGAAAATGTATATCGTATACTATACATGTTCTATTTAATTCGGTTGATATAAAAAAAAATCATTGTTTTAAGTAAAGTACTTAGTGAATACATCGGTTTTCTTGTAAAATTTCGGGTTAAGTTTGCATTTTTTTTT